>NC_139031.1:77444762-78644762 GCF_964662115.1 Mustela nivalis
ACTATATAAAATGAATTTGGAATCTATATAAAAAGACATAAAAAATAGACTTTTTTACACTACATAATTGAAACTTCTTTCCATATGGATTTATTACATGCTTTATTTTGTTAAAGAGCATTCTCATTGCTGATGACATTTCATAATGTAAATAACTATTGAGTCACTATTTTGGCTTCATCCAACAATTGAGGTACCAACAAATTAACAACTTCATGTAGGGAAAACCCCTTTTTGGAAGAACGTGTGTTATTTTATGCCTGCCAAATCTCATTATTTGTCATGGGTTTCTACAAACAATAAAGTAATTTTCTTAAAGAAACAGTAGAATAGACAAGCATAATTTTTTGGTACATATCATTTTTATATCAGACCTTTTGTTTTGTAGAGTTGTGAAGTTCTGGATGGAACAAGTTCCAAAACTAGAGAGGTTAATAAGAATAATATTAATAATAATAAATCTTTTTGAGAAATTCTAACAGATGAATATTTTTCATGACAAACATAAAATAAAAAGTGAAAGGCACAATAGAATAATCATCATTTATAGTGGTTTAAGATGGCTGTTCAAAATAGCTGAGATTAATTGAGCTCTTCTATTTTCATAGTTAATTCTTCATTTCTATTAAAATAGATCTAGAGCAGTAATTCTCAAAGTGTGTCCCAAGGTCCCTTTCAGAGTTGACAAGGTCAAATACAAGAATATTAAGTGTTATTTGCTTTTTCCTCTCTCATTCTTTCTCATGTACAGTAGGGTTTCCTGCATTTACATGAGATGTCATGACATCATTGCTTTGAAGGCTAATGGAATACGTGCTTATTGGTCGCTTATTCTAAATTTTTCTTCTTTTGAGTAAGATAAATATTGATAGAACTCACAGAAAATAAAATTCTCTGGGGAATTCAATGTTTTTTAAGAATGTAAAAGCAGTCTTGAGATCAAAATATTTAAGAGTCATTGATCTAAATAAATGCACAATCATAATCTTTCCAGTAGCCAAAGACAGTGGGTAAACTGGAGGTATTTTGCAGGATCTAATTGTCATATTTGTCTCTAAATTTTCTATGCTTTTTTTCTCTTATATTGTATTCCAGAATCCCTTATTTCCTTTCTCATCTAATGATAATTTTATAATTACAAAGATTGACAAATGACAATTTTTCCTTTAATATTTAAACTATTTTATTAGGCTTGATTTAGGTCAAATGATGACTGTACCCCCATATGTATTACTTACTATTTTCAAAATTTGACTGGAAAATTGCTTAATCAGCTTTCATCAAGCTGCTTCCAACCTAAAGCGGAGAGGGAGTATTATAAAGATAGAATAAATTTTATTTGCATCTTAAAGATAAGGCTTGTTGAAAAAACTAGTTATAAATAGTTTCCTTTTATCTTCTATTGTAGTATCTATATTACCGGTCTCATATATTTCAAATTAATTTTGTTGGTGTAAGAGAAACTGAAGACCATCACTCTGATTCAAAATTGAGAAAAAATTCAATTTTTCGACCTCTTACCTAATTCTTGATTTTTAATTTTCAAGTAACAATTTAATGTGCTTTTAAGTAATTAAAGCTAAAAGGGAATTCTGAAAATTTGTGGACAATACTATCTGAATTTTATATATTAGTTGCTTATCAGTTATTCATATTCATATATGCATTTTTTGAATGAATATTATGTTCCAGAACCTCTTAAAAGAGTTAGTGACCCGCAGTGAACAAAACAAATGAGAATAACCACCCCCGAAAATCTCCCATCTAGTAATATTTATTGAATAACCCATCAGATACCTGGGAAGAATTAGGAAGAATGGGAAAAGTATAAGTTTTGCTCCACTGAGATTGAAAAAGAAAAAACACATAGTCATCGTCTTAAATTTGTATGCAAATATCCTCATGTTGAGAAATATCTGGAAATATAATTAAATATATTTTTATTTGTCCTAGCTCTGGTTCTCACTAATAACTTTCACAGTCCTCTGAGATATAACCACCTACAGGAGGAGAGAAAGTATTTGAAAATTATCTATTCAGAGAAAGTAGAGATTCATGAGATTAACTAGAGAGGTAAGGTACCATAGAATGGAACATACATTGAGCAAATAATTATCCAAACTCTTCTTTATTCTGTGGCCACTAACTACATTTGAATGATATGAACAATAATAGTGTTTGTTATAATGTTACCCATATAAGTCAGTCTGCTTTGGGCAAAATGTTTATATAAATCAATTTGGATTCCATTTAAGGAGAACATCCTTGTTAGCTACATGTCCTTGATCTAAGTTAGCAATTTCAGGATTATGTAAGAACACTTTAAAAAACTGATTATTTTTAAATTACTTTCCACTCAGTCTTGCATGTTTTACAAGCAAACTGTGAGAGATTACTTGTTGTTCAAAGTAGAATTAAATGAATATTGAAAAAGTAAGACTTGCTCTTGAGAACTTAATTCAAATCTTACATTTTTTAACAAATATGATTCTCCCTATTAATCTTTTAAAGATAAATCTTTATTGTGTTGTAACAATTATGTTAGCGTATTTTAGCACAAAACCGAAACTTGGTACTGAATAAATTCCTTGTTAACTCTATGTCTTTGAACACAGTGAGAATTATACTCTAAATCTATTAAAGATAAAATGATTTTTAAAAATTTTCCTTTATGATAACTTAATTGAGCTTTTCTCCATTAGTTACTAGAAAATTTTGGTTTCCAGTTAAATTGTATTTCATTTTAGATATTTTAAGTATTAAAACATTGCTTTGAGTTTATTTCATATACTTAAATTAAATATTAAATATTTAAATATTTTATTTACTTATTTGAAAACTAGTTCTGAACCAAAAACTTTAAAAAAGGGAGATGCACTTTAAAGGCAGCATTCTAGCAAAAATATAAGAACCGTAGCATACTGAGTTATCACATACATTTATGTAAGAAAAAAATCCTGTCCACTTATTATTTAATTTTACTCTCACTTCCAAACACATCTTATCCTAATGTTATTTATTATTATTTCTGTTCCTGGAAGTGATCATTAGTCCCATTATCTACAAACTGGAAAATGTATGATTAGTGAGTATGGGAAATACTTCAAATTACTGATAGCATTAGATAAAAACAGATTGAATTGAGTGTTGAAAACCTCTTGGAGATTCAGTCTTAGGGCGTATGTGGATGGAGAAGGAAGAGTCTGAGCATGACTAAGCTTTACTATCTTTCCTGGGTTGTAGCAAATAAGAGGCGTCATACCTCCTCCTCTCTGAGAGAAGCCACTGTGTGAATAGGGAATATCTTATGGGACATATTTTGATTTTTGTAAGGAAAAAAAGACACTGTCACGTTCCATTTCTCAAGGTTTGTTATAACTTTGCAAGATTTTATATATATATATATATATATATATATATATATATATATATTCACCAGTAATGTGCCATTTTAAAGAAATGACATAGAAGTCTGAGCTGTTTTCAATACTTTCATTTGTAAAAACTTGTAATTTAGAAGTATGTGGAAACTCCTCCAAGTAGCTGTATTGAAACTACCCGTGCCATTTTGTTTTGGGCTGGTTTCTTTAGAATTTTTCCAAATCAGACAATGAATATTCTGAAGTAATATTTTAAAAATGTTAAATTTCTAAAGTCCTTTTTCATTTTAATACCACAAAACTGTCACAGGGAGCATAAAAAAAAATGTGATTGGACCTTTGGACCTAATTCAAGGGAAAACCTACCAAATAATGCTGGTAACAATGGACCTTAGAATGTGACCTTTTCAGGTTCACATTCAAAGCCATCAACAAATGAGCTAAAACTGCAAAATCTCATTTGTAAAGATAACAACCAGAGAAACAACAGCAATAAGAATAGATAGAGCAAAAGATAGGCAATGGGGAGAAAGCAGAAAAGGTCACCAAAGTAATGTCCAGCTAAGTTAAAGCTAGCTACACACACACACACATACACACATGCTATAAATACATAATATTGAAAATAGTTCCTTCAGTTCCATTATTAAGCTATTGAAATAAAATAATTATTGACTAATTTAATTTTGATCTATGAAGATAATAATACTATATCAACCAAGTAATTTGGGTGCACTATCGACATTATAAATTATTCCTAAAATATTTGGCTGTATCTTTGAGCTGCTCCAAGGATTTAAACCCGTGACAGAACATCATGGGCAGCAAGGCTGTGTCCTGCATCCCAAGCCTGGAATTCTGAGGTAGGCAGAGACCTCACAATCTTACTTTGAAACAACTGGATGCGATAGAGAAGTGATTTAGCACTTTTTAGTTGTTCTTTTCTTTCTCCCCTTAATTAGTGTGTGACTCAGAACAAATCATTAATCTTTCCAGGGCTTAGTTTTTCTATAGATGAAATGATGGTTCTGGAGCAGGCTATCACTAGAGTCCTTATCAGCTTTTTATTTCCATGGTTCCTCAATTAATAGAAAGTCGTCTACTGTTTTGTTCCACGGACTGTGTGCCCAGTGCTGCCATCGTGTGGTAGGTACAGTGATAGTTCTGCATTTTTAAGTATGGTTGGGTGGGGCGGGGACCAACAGAGCCAACAAATTGAAAACAGATGTGCAGTCAAAAAGACACTACCAGGTTTAATTAAGGTTAGCCACAGTGGAGTAATAAAACAAAATGATGTCTAACCATCTTGTATCTAACGAAAATAAAGAGGTCAAAAAATAATTTAAAACAGATTGAATTGCCTCACAGAAGGCAAAATGTGTTTACTTGGAATGCCCCCTCAATAATTGAGGACGGAAATGATTTAACACTCCAGGATTTATTCCTCTAGGGTAAAGGAAACCTCTCTACGGGATGGGCTTCTTCCATCATATATTAATGAGATACATTCTTTCTCCTAGTTGGTACTTGCTAGTACAAATAGGAATTTAAAAAGAAAGTAGACACAAAAATGTAGGCTTCCAAAATGCATTTTATTACTAAGTAAACCTCAATTCCTCAAAAAAGAAACATTTCTCATGTGCAGTACACAGGCACATGATATATTCAAGCATAATAGGTCCATGATCTCCGAAACTGATTAAAAGAAAATATAGAACAGTTTTATATTATTAATCTGGAATCATAAGACTATGGAAAATCGTATTTAGTATTAATGTTTTAAAATACTATTTTAAAATATATTGTTTTTAAATATTATTTATATTTAAATATAAATCAGAGTTCACCAGTTGCCTGTATATCCAGATTTGGAACCCCCACAAATACCGATGTCTGTAAGAACACCATCTTCTTCTACCTTAGAGTGTGACTATACATATTATATCTCACTGTCATTCCAATTTAAGTGTATATATAAAATATCCATGGTCTGTTATGATTTTTTAATTCACAAAACTATGTACTCCCATGTTGAGTGTGTTACCATTAAATATTCCTTTCAATTAAACTGGTTTTGGAGGGATTGGGAAAAGAAAACATCTAGTTGAATGATCACATTTTTCTCTACAGTATGACAGATTAAAGTTGCACATTGTTTTTAAAGCTATCAAAAAAAAAATTAGAAATCACATTGCCCCCAAGTTTCCTTGACAAAACGTGGAGTAAAAAAACCCCTCCCACATCAGGTGATGTTAATGAGAGATTTCCGATTTGCATAATACACACAGCCGGATAAAAAGTAAAATATCTACTAAATTATTTGGATGTCTGAGTTGTGTGGTTAAAGGAAAGACTTATTAATTTTATTATTATTTCATGAAATATTGCTTCAGCATAGTTCCAGGGTAAGCTTTTGAGAAAGCTACCATGGAGAAAACGCAGGCTCGGCTTCCAACAGCAGCATGAATGTGACAACCAGAGCCAAGAATAGAAAGTGGTCATTGCAGGAACAGGCCTGTGATCTTGTGCTAGGAGAGTACGGATATAGAAGAGTTCGCTTCTGAGGGGCAAGAGGAGGAAAATACACAAAGCAGGTGCAGTCCGAGCTGGGCCTTTGCAGAAAAGTAGAGTTCCGATATGAGAAAATGACAGGAGCAGAGAAAGGCTAACAAAATCAGAACGGGCCCAGATACAGCTCAGGACGGGGGAGGGGGGTGTGGGGGGGGGGAGCCAAGCCAAAGGGAGCCAGCATGAGGGGTCTAAGTGGGCTTCCATGCAAAGGGTACAAAGGAGAATGACCGGAAATGCATTTGGAAAGAAGCAGATGGTTAAGGACTTAGGCAAACTAAAGAATGTGACCAAAACCGTGAGATGTCTCAAAATTTCACTGAGACCCAGGCTCTGATATCCAGTTGTAAAAACACTTTATTCATTAACGTGTTGAAGATAACGGAGGTTTAGCTCAATGTGAGAGAACTGATATGTTCTCATTTGGAGACTGTTTCAAGAGAAAGAAATTAGTAAATATGTGCATGGTTTCAACTGTCTGATAAAGAACTATTAAAATATTTGGGTTTTTAGTTCCAGTTTCTCAAAACCTCTGCATTTCTATATGTTTAATTGCATTTTATGCTAGGTAGATAGTCCAGTAAAAAACAAATTTCTCCTCTACATTTTTTAAAGATTTTGTTTATTTGATAGAGATCACAAGTAGGCAGAGAGGCAGACAGAGAGAAGAGGGGAAGCAGGCTCCCCGCTGAGCAGAGAGCCCAATGCAGGGCTGGATCCTAGGACCCTGAGATCATGACCTGAGCCGAAGGCAGAGGCTTTAACCCACTGAGCCACACAGATGCCCCCTCTCTTCTACATTTTTAATTGAATTCACTTTTAGAAACTACCAGACATCAGGCTCTCTGTACACTACACTTCCACACCAGATTAGTAAGGGGGAAATCAGTCAAGTACCAGATGTTTTGGGAAGATGATGCCCAACATCTTGATTAATGTGAATTGTTCACCTAACTTCTAACTGCCCGAAGTTTCTTTAGACTCAGACTTACACATAATTTTGTTTTCTAAATATGTTAGGTAGACTTAGACTTAATCCAGTATATGCGTATGGTCTCTAGATTTGGTTTTCTTTCTTTTCCTATTTCTTATAAATTATTATTTGTTTGCACTTAAATCTACAGCACTTGTACAGGCTTTCCAAATG
The DNA here is from genome assembly GCF_964662115.1 of Mustela nivalis. Classification (NCBI taxonomy): domain Eukaryota; kingdom Metazoa; phylum Chordata; class Mammalia; order Carnivora; family Mustelidae; genus Mustela; species Mustela nivalis. The sequence continues at coordinate 77,451,858 of NC_139031.1, forward strand.
AGATATCTATTCACCTACTCAAGATGAAAAACTCTCCTTAAATTTATTTCTAGCCTTGTTCCTTTCCTCTTGTTATATTATTTTATATTCTGGACACATCTCAAATTTCCCAAGAGAGGAATAGAACTAGAAATTGCATCAGGTAAAATCAAAGTTCACAACAAAAAGATTGAGTATTTTGAAATTTAAATAGGATGGTTCTGCTATAATAGCTATTTTGATGCATTGTGACATTGCTTTTGGCTGAAAATTGTTTTAATCTAGTAAAAGTAAATTGATTTAAAATTAGTGTATATTAAATAAAGCTTGTTTTTGAAAATAGTATATTGAGATTTTCCAGTTGATGGTATTAAAGTGTTTCATTCAATATTATCTTGAAAAATATTAGCGATAGTGTTGATTGGATTACAATCAAAAAGTGTGGCAGATATCTTAGAAAAGTATAGATATCTTAGAATCATTAAGTGACTATCAAAAATGCTAATCAAAAAGTGTGGCAGCTTTCCTTTGTTTACAACTAGTTGACTAATCTGACTCATTATGATCATACAGTTTAATTTGCTTTATTAATGTTCATAATTTATATCATAATCCTAACTCCTTTATAGTTTTTAAGTTATTCTTTTAAAAAGTTCTTAAGTTAACACTATATACACCATCTGGGTTTCTTTTACATAGAAAATATCAAACATTATAACTATCATTCTGTCTCCTCAAATCTACTATGGGTTACTGGTAATTCATCCGTGACTCATTATTTAACAATATTCAAGCCTTTTTCTATATAGCTAGTCCCGATTTAACAATCCCAATACCCGTTAAGTTATTGACCGACATTTCTTCCTTATTTCTCTGTTCTGAGAAAGCAATCTTGCTAACACTGCAAAAGATATTGTAACAATTCCTGTTGGCTTTAGAGACTCTGTCGTCCCTAAAAGAAGTAGAAACTGGGGAAAAGCCAAAACCTTTGCAAGACTTGATCCTGATTACCCTGATCAGGATTTCCTATCCTCAATGGTTTCCCTCACAATGTTTGTGTTTTCCCCTTCATTTGGATGTATTGATTTTATTAAAATGCCACCAGATTAAGAGTCATTTTGTTTGTGTACATCTCTTGAGGGAAAGTATAGATATCTTAGAATCATTAAATGCCTATCAATGATTCACCCACAGTGTAAATCTCTCCAACTGCTTAAGAAACTCCTGATTGAACACAGGTGATTTTATAGTAGAGAGACTCAAAGTGTTTTTGTATCCTAGAACATACCTAGAATTGGAAAGAAAATCAAGGAAAATTCATTATCGGGGGCTAGGCATGCTCAAAGACACTAGGGAGAGGCAATTGTCAGGAAAACCCTGCAGAAAATGTTGCGGGTATGACAAATAAAATCACAAGATGAGGAAGAGAAAGTAACTGAACTCCTGCTTTATCTCACTCCTCATGGTCACGGTTATGAGTGGAGTCTCCGGAACGGAACCCATTATTTGCAAATACAGAAGCTGAGATTGTTTAGATCTACTCCAGAATGAGCTAGGATTCCAAATCCTGTCAGTATGAACGAAGTTCATGCTCTTAAATTCTGACCATGTGGCAGAAGACATAATAGTAATTTTTAAAATTTGCCTAGAGAAGCTTCTCTCCACAAAAAGAAGAGGAAATATTTGCTTTCTCTTCCATCTTCTGCATCGAAAGACCCCCCAATCTCCTCCGATCTGTAACCCCACTAACAATATTGTACTGTTCTCCCACTGTATTAGAAAACACAGAATTATAATGTTTCTATGGGAATATGGATTGTTTTATCCAAAAAAAAATCAAACATAAGGAATTATTGAAACAAGTCCCAATAAGAAATGAAGAAATGCCAAAGGGGAAACAAAGGTCTTCAAATTTAAAAACCTGCTGGGAAGAATTGCTAGAAATACATACAAACAAGCACAGAATTCTTCAAGCACTTCTTGAAACTATCTGTTCTAATATGCATCTTCACTTCTCAGGAGAAAAACACATTATTGGTTAATATGGAAAATAATTAAGGAATTTTCCCTTATGCCACTATTTCTCTCTACCCAAGTCTTTCTAAACTCCTTTCTCCATGAAACAGCCAAAATTCATACCTGCTTGTCCTTACTGTGAGACTGTACAAAGGAACCACAAAAAGAACCAATAATAATGACAATAGTAATAGACTGGTTACATACTACTTAACTCAAACAATTGTTTGGTTTTTTTTTGTTGTTGTTGTTTTTCTACCTCTGTGTCCAAAATAATAATAATAATAATAATAATAATAATCAAGTACTTAGTGTTACCACAGCACCTTACTGGTTAAGGAAAAGAAAATGAAAGGCAGATTAAGAAATGTGGAGTTCTTGCTAGAGCTGTTTCATTATCCATGTCAATGAAGAAACGTATAATGATGCCTTTGGAGATCGAGGAGAGTTTCATTGATTGACTGTGGTGTTGACTCTTCCCACACCATGCAGCAAAGCCTACCAATCACCGGCCTGCAGAAAGCTCCGTGTCCACCGGCTCCTCGGGCAGCAGCTTTGGCAGTGGGTATAGCGTGGACAGTGAAGGAAGCAGCAGCACCGCAGGGGAGACTAATCTATTTCCTATTCCAAGGATGTAAGTGTGGGTTTTTTTCTTTTTTTTTTTTCCCCACTACAAAGTTAACAGCATCATGAGTAAGCTTTTCTTAACACTTAACAGGAAATAACAAGATAATTATCCAGTTCTGACTCACTGTCCCCAATGCACTTCGACTGTTTATGCCTACATAGAAAATAGACTGTTCAGGAAAGACTGGATTAATTTAGTCAATTCTAAGGATGGACACTGGTCACTTCCAGGACTATTTCATCAGTGCAATCTGCATTTAATAGGGAAACTGCTACAATAATCATTAAGTTCAGCAGCAGTAGTCCGTTGATGCAGTAATTACATAATGATCAAACACAAATATTATTGGTGTCTGAGATAAACTTAGATTCATTTACTTTGAATTGGGAGAGACTTAAAATTTAAAGACACTCCCTAGTGTCTCTTTAAATTTTAAATATATCATTTTTGAAATAGATAACACATTGGGCTCCTCGTATAGACTCTTCAGTAATCTTTCCACAATCAAAATGGAATATTTTGAAGCATTTCCATATTTTCTAGAAAGAATATCCAGTAATACAGGGGTCCCCAGTAGATAGTCTTGGAATAAAAATCATTTGTAATCTGTTAATCCTCAAGATATTGATACTGCAGATCGAATGCAAAACGGAAGCAGATTGTGTTTAGGATGTGTCAGAGTGGGCTTAGTCATGTTGGTGGCAAAAGTTAGCGGCATCCAAGAGACATATGTAGGTTATGTCTGCTCCAGTATCAAAATCTAGACTTTCTGATCTTTCCTTCTCCTCCCAGGGAACAAGTTTTCCAGGTTTTGAAAAGCGTCATTGGGCCACCCATCTCCACCATCTTGGTCAGGGCAAATCTAGGTTTGCAAGTTCTGTGAGCTAAAAATGGCCTTCACCTTTTTAAATGTTTAGGGGCAGTGGGGAAACAGAAGAATCGCATTTTATGACACATAAAAATTTAGGAAATTGTTATTTCAGCGTCCATAAGTCAAGTTTTATTGAAAAGCACACCCATTCACTAATGTGTTGCCTAATGTCGCTTCTGCCCTCTAGAGGCAGACGTGAGCTCAGGCCCCTTCAAACCATCTCCTATCTGGCTCCCTATGGAGTTTGCAGACCCCTGATCCCGGTACTCGTTAAAGGATCTTCGTTTTCTCCAATGTTGAGTGAAGCCATTTCTGGGAGTGGAATTCTAGTTCTCTTTGTTTTAATGTCAAGGTTCTTATAAATCTTTCCTTCTATTGTCCAGAGTAGTCCCAATACTTAGATAATGGCTCAGTCTATAAAAGCAAAATAATGGGGGAAAGGGATTTGTACACTGAAAAATGTGTTTATTTTATGATTTTTAAGTTACAGTTTTCCTACTTCAACTGTTATGTTATTGGATCACCTGCCCATCTTTTTTTTTTTTTTTTTTTTTTTTTTTTAGTAAGACTTGGGCTATGGATTCAATATTATTTATATTTAATCAGTTCTTTTTTATTGGACATTACTTCTAAAAGAAGTCTGATCTCATTAGTCCTCTTTCTCTGATGATCCTGTATGAAGAGAATTTCAGCAAATTCATTACATATCTCTTGCTAGGCTGGAGTATCACATGAGTTAGTAATTGTTTTAACCACACATCGCTTAATATCCCTCCAATTTATCCATACATTTCAAATAATTAAACACTCATGATAAAGTTATAACTTCCAGAGAAAAAGTGTGTTATTTCCTCAGTATCTGAATATCTGAAGTGGAATTAGATTATTTATTTTTTTACATACATACCACATTCCAATTTTGTTTTTCCCATTTTTCTCAAAGCCTTTCAAAACTGCCTCAGGCACACCATTGTTTTGCTGTATAAGCACAAAGAAAATTCTTGTTTCCAAAGCAATATTTGGTATTTCTTTTATATACCCTTTTGTGTCTAACACAATTACTGCTTAAGTTAACATAAGAGTTCAATAACTATTGGTGATTGATTAACAAATAGAAGTTATAAAATGTGTAGTCCGCATGTTCTGAGCTGAAGATTATTTCCTGGGAATTCAGAAAAATTACACCCTTCATATAACCCACAGTCATGTTTCCTTCGTACTTCATTTAGCTTCAAGATGCTGCAGAAGTACCTGTAAGATCTTAGAAATGCCTCTTGTACACATTTATCTGTGCATCTAACGTTAGAATCAGTTTTCATTGGGAAAAATGACTGCAGCTGAATACCAGATACCATTAAAATTCAAAAGCTAGGACTTAAGGTCAAATAAAAAATTACCCAAATTTTACTATTACTAAAAATTTTAATTATTTTGTCAAAATTGGACATACATAGAAGAGTGATTTTTTAGTACTCTCATGTGTTAGATGAACACTCCTAAAATGCTTCTTCTTTCCATTTGAGTTTGACTCAGTAACAGGACGTTTGGTTCCCTCTGCTAGTCATAGTGTCTTGCTCACTGTAAGACTGCTACTGTGTTGTTAAGCTTTTCTCTCTGATCAGAACAGAGCAGAGCAAGCTCTACTTTAAATTTACCATCCACTTGTATTGAATCTCATTGAAACAATTACACAGATTTAAGTTTCTTTTATTGCTTAATCAAGACTATTTTGGCATATATTCAGAGTCAGACCATGTCTATATGTATATAAGTATATCCATGATTTCTAACATTTTTGTGTGTCCTTCACACTTGATAAAAATTTGTGTTTAAACCTCTGACCTAGAATTGTCATAATGGAAAAATGTAATGGCTTTCAAGATAAAATAATTTCTGAGTTTATATCTACTCCTCTTTCATTATGTGCAGAACCATCTCTATAGAATGGTAAGAGAATCTTTAGAGCCATTTTCAACTGAGATGTGATTGCATTCTTAAGAAAAAAATACGATTACATTCTCAGCAAATTCAGCAAAGCAAATATTTTTGTGAAAGTAAGAATTAATTGTTAGCAAATCTTTCTATGTTAGAATTATTATCTAGAAAGTAAAGTATCAAAAAAAAAAAAGAAAGTATAGTATCAAGGCATTCTTTTGTTCAAACACCCTTTTTAAAACTTAGGTGTTTTTGTTTCATTGTTTTAAAACATCTTATATAAGTATGTATAAAGGCAACTCCAAAATCTTTTCTATGCCTGTAGCTTTTTCTCTTATTGAAAAAATAAGAAGTGTTTGGGCTGTTACATTATCAATATTCTGAACACACAGTGCCCAGAGTATCATGAATTCTTCATTGATTTGCCCTTCTTGAAAGTTCGAGGCTGAAACTAAAGGAGTAGTAGAATCTGGTTGAATTCTAAAGCCATTATGTTCATACCTACCTATTAATATTTTCTATTTAAAGAATTATATGTTGTTTTAAGCACTGTGTTAAGTACTGTATATAAATTTTCCATGTGATTTTCTCCTACCCAAAAGCTAGCTAGTTTTTCTATCTTTATATTACAAAAGGAGAAATAGATTCACCAGATTGAGTAGATTTGCCTTAGATGACACATAGCATGAAATAGCAAAGCCAGAGGCAGAGACCAGGAAGTCTGACTTCAAAAGCCAATATGCTACACACAGTTGAAACCAGATGGGATCTGAAATTTACTAAGTGAAATAAAAATCTGTGTTATTACAATATTATTCTTTTAAGTTATTTAATTCAACATTTCCCTTCTACCAAAGGGTCTATAAAAGTCATCATAACATAAAGACATAAAAACTCTCCTCAGTTCTTAAGTTAAAAATGAAAAAAACAGCAATACCGTAATTCTCTTTTTTTTTAGACTTTATTTATTTATTTGACAGAGAGAGAGAGAGATCACAAGTAGGCAGAGAGGCAGGCAGAGAGAGAGAGGGGGAAGAAGGCTCCCTGCTGAGCACAGAGCCTGATGAGGGGCTCGATCCCAGGACCCTGAGATCATGACTGGGCGAAAGGCAGAGGCTTAACCCACTGAGCCACCCAGGCGCCCCAACGCCATAATTCTCAAAAACAAAATTTGAAAATTTCATGATAGTCTGATCTTTGATGAATGAGTCAACGAACAAGACACTGAATTTTGAGGTATTATATTCAGACTAAGTATGAAAAAGAAACAAGCCCCTATAAGACACTGAATTTTGAGGTATTATATTCAGACTAAGTATGAAAAAGAAACAAGCCCCTATTTTAAAATTAACATGATTCAAAGCAATTGATGGCCATTCAAGTAATTTATTGCAGGTGTGAATATATAATGTTACTCTATTTTTTGGGAACTTGGTCTTCTCATTTGCATTTAAGAGAGCATAACTAAATGTGTAAACTTGTATTTTCTTTTAAACAGAGGAAAGATGGGGCAGAATGGGCAAGAGCCTGTAAAGCAGCCAGGAGTAGGAGTGGGACTAGCAGACACGGAGGGTAAGTTAAAATGTATAATTATTTTATACATTGTATACATGTATACATGTATAATTATTTTATACATGGATTTTTGTTAACTCTACATGTTACACTCTGAGTGTTTGATGTGTTTTCTTTGAATACAAATGTGAATTTCTAAGTGCTAATGGCAACAACACTAGGAAAATGACCCCGTTCTCTATGTTATCTAGTAGATTAGAATTATCTTGTAATTTTATTTAAAAATTTCCCAATTTCTTGATTTACATTTAACATTTAAATACTTTGGGGTACTAAAAATTTAAAAGAGAAAGAAAAGTGAGAAGGATGACGGGGGGAGGCTCAGAAGACTCTCAGGGAAATCTCATTGAGATTTTAAAAATTTTTTTTGTTAAAATACCATACAAATAGAAAATAAATCATGAAACTTCACTTAAAATGGAAATTCTTAAATGTATGGAGCTCAATAGAAACTAATGGCATAAAAATCAATTTACAGGGAAAAAATGACTAACTTCTAAAGTAAAAACCCAATTTGATTACAAAATGCAAGAAAATCTTGAACTTTGGGAGATATTCAGGACCAGTAAGGTATACAATGACTAGCTTATCTTTCATAATATTGTGATAAGATCTGACAACACTGTTAACCTTCTTAGATTGCATAACCTCTCAGTAATTTCAACTCTCTTAATTACTTTATACTATTCTAAGTACTTTCATATATTATCTCATTTAATTCTTAAAATTACCCATGAAGGTAAGTAATACCATATACTGGTTTTTACATAAGAAGAAACGGAGGTGGAAATATCACAGAAGATAAGAGCAAGTAACCTGAACCCAAGCAAATTATGCCAAATCACCTGCTATTAAAAGGAATGATTAATGGCATGGTATCACAAAAACACAAGATGAAGAAATAGGAAACCCAGATTTGGATTTCAAATCTGGTCCTGCTATCTAACTGGTGACCTGATCTGTCTTCAGAAACCTCATCTGGCAAATATTGGATGCCAGTGACAGCTAGGTTCCTTGTGGATTAGTAGATACCACATTTTTCTGATTCTACTAAAACTTTTTCTTTAGATTCATTCAAAGACTGTATTATCTGCTGCTGTTTTCCCCAGGGTTCCACCGTTAATCTACCCATCATTTTATACACTCAGTACGTAAACTCAGCAATTCTCATCTATATGTTGATTAGGTCCAAATTTACCCTCCAGACTCCCTGGAATTCAGCCTCCCATAGTTCATGTCTGCCAGGCACTTGCATCCAACCAACAAAATGGAAACCACTCTGAATATTTAAAATAGGGGAAGTTGATGGCTGGCAATGGTTACCCACTCATAGTATCCCTGAGAAACCGGGCGGTGTAATAACAGACCTACTGAGGTGGAAGAAAGAAGTGACTATCCTGAGAGCTGAAACTAGGGCAAGCCTGAATTGCAGGGAGCAGGGGACAAGGAAAAGAAACAGCAAATACCAGAAATACATTCGGAGGTAGGTGAGGATGGGGAGAAATATCCTGGTTACTTCCTTCTTCCCATTCTCCAATCTCTGCCAGTGCTGCCTGATCAAATCCCACTGGAAGCCCAACTGCCAGGCGAGCCAGGGAAACAGCCAAGGAGACAGCTACCCTGATAGGAGAGCGGGGGCAAGCCGGAGAATGCACCCAAGGGCCCAGAGGTGCAGGGCCAGTGCAGTATCTTGCCTGAAGATCCCATGGAAGAATCAGATTACATATGTCCTGACTTAATTCACCCTCTTCCAGATTTTGTGTCCTTCTCCTCCTGTGCTCTTCTACCACTAACCAAATCTGTGCCTGTTTAAACCATAATTTGCACATTTTGTTCTTTGATTTGAGTGTATGTTTTTATGCCTGTCTCCTCCATAAAGTTGAACATTTAGCCTAGAGCTATGGTTTAGTCAACCCATAGCGTTGCTTCTGGAATGTTTGTTGAACTCCTATATGCCATCTTCAGGGACTTTGGTTAATATTGAATCAACTGTGCATCTTGGATCTTTTCAAGCAGCAAGAGCACAGTACAATGTTCCATTGATTCTTTTCTCTTTTCATTTCCCTCATGGTTTTTAAATCATTTCCTTTGACTACATAAAACTTTTCATGTCTTGGTTTAAAAAAAGAAGAATGTTTGTTGAGTGAATGAATAAATGATATAATAATATATGAAAATAATGCCTATTGATTTTTATATGACTCTAGAATTCAGGTAATTAGAGAAACAATTCATGTGCACTTTTTTCAAAGTCAAATTACTTAATTTTAATTTTAATGTTCACTGATATCTTGGAACACTGAAAAAATAAAATTAAATCAAAAAAAGAAATTAAAAAGGAAAAAAGTTTATTGATGAAATTATCTTATTATAAATGTTAATAACTGTCAATGAATAAGAATTGTTCAGCCTAATACTTCTTTCTTCTTTCCCATCATTCCTATAAGTATAAGCCAGTCATACGCTATTTTATATTTTATTTAAACTTGTGAGTCCATATGTTTATATTTTAGTGAGCTGACTCTTATCAATATTTAATCTCAGATTTAGTTATTGAGCAGAGGGCTGGAGGTTGAGGATGAGGATAAGATAGAATACGTAATGTAATGTGAATCATTTATAGTTATGTGCCCTTTCAGTAGCAATATTTTGGACAGATTATTTTTGACTGAGTGACTTCTGAAGTTTGGACAATAAGCAAATTTATAATTTATTATCTATATGAAGTTGGGCATGAAAATATCCAACTGCAAGAGATATAAAAAAGATTGCTAATAGGGGCACCTGGGTGGGTCTGTCGTTAAGTGTCTGCCTTCAGCTCAGGTCATGATCCCAGGATCCTGGGATTGAGCCCCACATTGGGCTCCCTGCTCAGCAGGAAGCTTGCTTCTCCCTCTCTCTCTCCCTACTTGTGTTCCTCTCTCACTGTCTCTCTCTCTCTGACAAATAAATAAAATATTTTAAGAGAGAGAGAGAGTGCTAATAATGTGAAGAAGAAATCTTCAGTAAGTATTTAAGCTTTACAAATAATTTTAAATTTAAAAGAATACGTAGAGGGCACCTGGGTGGCTTAGTCGGTTAAGCATCTGACTCTTGATTTCTACTCAGGTCATGATCTCAGGGTTGTGAAATCGAGCCCTGTGTCAGGTTCTGCATTCAGTGGGGAGTCTGCTTGAGATTCTCTCTCTCCCTCTGTCCCCCCATGTCTACATGTGTGCTCTCTCTCAAAATAAATAACTCCTAAAAAAAAAAAAAAAAGAACAGAGAGTGGGGAGAAAATTATTAAATCATATAGGATTTTAATTACTCTGAGCAAATAAAAAGAAAAGATCAATTTAATATACAAGATTTTGCTTTGTTCCCATAGAAATATAGAATCAGCTCTTGTGCTGTAATCCAGGTATATTTATGATATACATTTTGTTCTGACCAATTCAGAGGATTGCTTTCCTTTCCTTTTGTTGTCAGGCAACATATTTAGCCAATACATAGCCAAACAAACAAAACAGAATTCAGTCAGTTTGGTTTTACTCATAATGTTCAGTTTCATGACTGGATTTTTTCCTCCTTTAAATTCTTCATCAGGTTACCAGAAAAGTTGTGTCTTAGTAACTACTAAGGTTTTTTTGAATGTGCCACTTCCCCTTGAGTCTTTCGTGTTACGCATTTAAGTACTTTGTTTTACGCACACCTTGGTCCACTCTAAGGAAAACTGATCTACAAAGATATGCGTACTTTAAATCAAGAGTATATCATAGATTTTAAGTAATCACCCTTGTACAGTTTATTTTTATAACATTTTTATTTTTGTTTTAGAATTAAACTATACAGAATACAAAAAGTAATGTTTTATGGGGTTCAAATTTTATGTGGAACATGTTATAGAAATTTTTTTAATAGTCGTGTCCTTGTTCTATTTATTGAGTAAATCTATTTATTCCGCATTCTGATTTTTAAAAAAAAATCATTTTCCACTTAGTCATTTTCTCCAATAATGTTGCATCTTCCCTATTGCACTGACTCATAAATTTTAATCTCATGCTGATTAATCTCATGCTCTGTGTGTCAGAATATGAGATCAATCAGAGTTTCTGGAGTTCCAACCCAAATTGTAGTAAAAAAATGGTAGCACTCCTGTGGACTGCCTCTGCTAATAACTGGTTGAACTGTCATAATTTAAATAAGCGCACAATGTAAAGTGCAAATAAACACTGTGTTTGGCACATGATTAACATCCCTTACATTGTAGCTATTATTAAATTAAAAGTGAACACAGGGGCACCTGGGTGGCTCAGTTGGCTCAGCATTTTCCTTCAGCCCAGGTTATGATCCCAGAGTCCCAGAATCGAGCCCCACTTTGGTGCTCCCTGCTCAGCAGGGAGTCTGCTTGTCCTTCCCCAGATGTCCACCCCACCCCACCTGACCCCACCTCCAGCTCTTGCTCTTTCTAGCTCTCTCAAATAAATAAATAAATACAAACCTTTTAAAAATAAACAAATAACATAAATACAAGTGAATATAAAAGAGAGCCATTTGGATTCTATCCAAGAGTGACACTAGTCAAGACTGACAAAATATCACGCACTCTTCGGAAGAGTTCTACATAAGACCACTCCTCTTACAAATTTAGATCAAATCAATTAGCCTTCCCAGTTGTAATGACAAGTGTTTTCCCCATTTACACTAAAACCCTCTGACACTCTTAATAGATGATGAGCCCTTTCCTACCTTGTTTTCATTCGTTGTATTTAATAGTGTTACTGTTTGTTGGTGGGCATCCATGGACGTTACATAGAGTGTCTGGCTTAACCCGTTTATTCTCCTAAACCAGGGGTTCACAAGCTTTAGCAGCAGGCATTAAGAATCACACTTTGCATGAGGTTTAATTTTCCAGCTGCATGTATTTCAAAAACAAATCACCCTAATACATCATTTATTTTCCTAAGTATCTTTAGAAGTCTTAATTTAATCACTCAATTTCCATTTTCAATGGGGCAGAACAAATAAACCTCTGCCATTATAGAAATATGCTCAACTCAACCCACAAATGCTTTCAGATAATTGAGTCGGTGAAAGCCAATCACCAATAATGCTAACCCAAGGAGGCTGGAGTCAGGGGATAGGACAGAAAGCAAGATTTGATTCTACATCTTACTGGAAGTGGGCGTTTTTTTGCTGTTGTTGAAAAAGCTTAACAGTTTAGGTAGAAATTAATGAAAGTCGATAATAACCACAGCAATCTCATTTTAACGGGCATCTCAAGTCATTTGTACACACATATATATATTTTTACATAGCTCCAGTGGTGATTAGTATGAGTGCTTTCAAGGTGAATGAACACATTTTACAAAGTCCATGGGACAAGTGCAGAACAGAAATTACTTTCTACATTAAACCAATAAAAATCTAGGCCTCAGGCCTAGAGTCTCTATCTTGTTATCTGGCTTTGAGAAACATTTTTTTTTTTTTAAATAGCTTTTAAAAAACTTTTCTATTTCCTTTTATATATGTATATATATTCATTTAATTTTTCCTCTTTCCATGACCAACTGGATTGTTTAAATATTAGCCTGCAAAGAGGAAAATAAAACACCACTCTAAGAGGCCCTAGTTAGAACATAATAATCGCTGTTCAGAGGGCATCCCACAGGTTGCTCAGCAAATACTTATTGAGTACCTGTTGTGACCAGCACTGGGTTAAGCCCTGGGCTGCAGTGTGGAATGTGACTTAGTCCTTGTCCTTCTGAGCTCCATGTAGAATTCCCCCAATTCAGATAATAGCTATAATCTTGATCCTGAAGAAAAATTCATTTCATCCTCTAGACACTTATTTCCTCTCTTTCTAATTAGACTGAGGAAATTTCAAATTAAATATGAAATGTCTTTTTTTTTTGTCTTTTGTATATCCCTTCTCCTTTTATTAATCTGGAATTTTCAGATTCTGTTCATTTTAATGATGTCAAGAATGGGTCTTTCAAGGAGTTCATTAATTAATCTTATTATTGAAGTACAGTTACATTCCATGTTGTATCAGTTTCAAGTGTACATCATCATGATTTTACAATTCTGTACATTACTCCGAGCTCACCATGGTGTGTAGTCACCACCTGTCAACAAATAATGTTATTACACTATTAGTGACTATATTCCTTATGCCGTACTTTTTGTTCCTGTGACTTATTTATTTTATAACTAGAAGTTTGCATCTCTTACTCAAGGACTTAATTTTTAAATAAAAAATTATCTTTATTTAAGTTCAGTTTTATTGAAGGTGATGACAGACAAAATTTATTTACAGTATATTTATTGTGGATGTTTCATTAAAATCATTAAGAAAATATGTTATTTGATTTTTATCTCAATTTTGAGGTCAGAATGTAGTCAAGGAAAATGTGATTAGTGGGTTATTCTGTATCATTTGATTACTTATCGTACACAAATTGTGTTTAATAATTGACAACCAGATCGAGCCCTGAATAGGGCTCTCTGCTCAGGAGGGAAACTGCTTTCCCCTCTCTCTCTGCCTGCCTCTCTGCTGACTTGTGATCTCTGTCTATCAAATAAATAATTGAAATCTTTAAAAAAAATTACAACATATGTACATTATGTTATGAAATTATTTTCAGTGGATTGAATATGTTTGCTTGTTTCTGAGCTTCTTGCCCTAATTTTACTAATACATATACTTTGTTTTTGTATATCTATAATTCATCAGTACTAAATATCTCTATTATGTGCAAGACGTTGTATTAAAAATCTGGATGCTACAGCGATCAATTCAATACAATGCTGATGTGAGAGGGCTTATGATCTAGGATGTTCTATCTCATAATTAAGCAGTGAGCAAGCAAGCATACTCATTCATTGGGTAGACCCAAAACATTCGCAGTGGCTAGAGACTTGTGCCATTCCTGGTGTTAAATATTTTATTACCTTTAGTAAGTATAATGCAAAGAAGAATTATGATAATAGGTCATAAATTCAAGAGCAGATTATGTGCTTTAGGATTTAGACATTGGAAAGCATTGCTAAGGCTGTGGGCGTTGAGGGGCACAATTCTGTGGAAGAGGTTATAGGTGGTGACTGTTTTGAAAGAGGGACCAGATCCAAACAGACAGCAATGAGAGAGGCAAATTCCAGGCTGAGGGAACATGGTGAGGAAAGATGCAAAGGAAAGAAAGGATATGATATGTGGAGGGGGAAAGCAATTCAGTGAAACTGGATAAAGGGTGCCAAAGGAGAGCAGAGAAACTTGAAATTGGTACAAAGTTAGGTTGGATAGGGAAGTTCACGCTTCTGTGAACAATGGGAAATATTAAATGTTAATGAGGAATTTAGACTGTATCAAACTGATAATATTGACCCTTTCTGTGGAAGAATAAGGTAGATCTCCTTTTACATTCAAATCATCTTTTAGGACTTTTTTGGGATCGAAGTATGGTTGATCCTCAAGCAATGCAGGGGTTAGGCTTGTGGATTCCCTGCACTGTTGAAAATCCGTGTATAACTTTAATTCCCCCCAAACTTAACAACTCATAGCCTACTATTGACTGGAAACCTTACTGATAACATAAAAAGTCAATTAACATGTATTTTATATGTTATGTATATTATATACCATGGTCTTAAAATGAAGTAAGTTGAAGAAAAGAAAATCATTAGGAAAAGAATTTATGATACTGTACTGTATTTATAAAAGAAATCTGCATGTAAGCAGACCTGTGCAATTCAAACCCATGTTGTTCAAGGGTAACGGTATAAACATGAAATCCAGGTAGAACAATACATACTGTGAAGTTGGACTGTGATTCTAGAGTTCAGGATTCGGGTATCACTCTGGATCTAAATTCCGTCATAAGGTAATAACCTTTAGGGAACATCTAACATTGTCTCTCTTAAGCTCCATCCACCAGAAAAAGAAAAATCTCAGTAACAGTTTATGCTAGGCTCCACCCCACCACCACCCTTGCAAGCCATGTGCAGAGAAATTAAAAGCCAAAGGATTTTAGTGCGTTTGGGGGAAAAGTCAAGACATGACCCTGAGCTCGTGACCTTAGCTGAAACCAAGAGTCAGACGCTTAACCGACTACACCACCCAGATGCCCCTAAAAATGGCAATTTCAATCCCTGGCTCTTGCTCATGAATTTAAATATAAATATTCACAGGGTCGGATTTATAATTAATTCTGTATATCATTTCATCTTTAACTATTTGCTTAAGTATTCTCTACCCAATTGAGGATATTAGGTACATAATGATTTCTATTTTTATCTAGTTCTTTTGTGGTGTGAAATGTAATATCTAATTATCTAAGTCAATTTCTTTTATTCCATGCGATAACAGCAAATCAATTTTCCTGGAAACATTTGTTGAATAAGCTTTCTTTTCCTCACTGATATGAAATACCACATCACTCATATTCAAAATTTTCAAGTGTATTTATGTCTGGTAATGGGCTTTCTGGAAATTTTATTGACATATCTGTCTGTTTGTATCTGCCACACCTATTCAATTATCCTAATTCTATTTTCAGTTTTTAAAATTGGAATGTTTTTACTTGCTTTTTTTAATTTTTAAAAAAGAACTTTAGGGGTGCCTGGCTGGCTCAGTGGGTTAAGCCTCTGCCTTAGGCTCAGGTCATGATCTCAGGGTCCTGGGATGTAGCCCAACATCTCCCTCTCTGCTCAGCGGGGAGCCTGCTTCCCCCTCTCTCTCTGCCTGCCTCTCTGCCTACTTGTGATCTCTCTCTCTCTGTGTCAAATAAATAAATAAAATATTTTTTTAAAAAAGAACTAAATCTCTCTTTGTTGAGAAGCAAAGGAAATTCTGCATAAATATTTATTGAAATTAAATGAAAACTCTAATATAATTTTGAGCTAATTGACATCAATATGTATACTATTTTCTTATCCATTGACATGGTATATTTTTATATGCCGATTTGGACAAATAATTTTTGTATTTTGTAATTTTGTAATTTTTATATGCATGCTATTAGGCAAGTTATTGAAATTCTTCAAGTCTCTGGTACCTAATCTACAAATATGAGAATAACAGTAGTACCTATCTGACCAGTGTGCTGCAGGTAGTGATGGAAATAAGGAGTGTAATGTGCCTGGCACTGTAGCTGCCTCATAGTCAATGCCGGTTATCATTGTTTCCATTGTAACCTGTATCATGTAAGTGATTACTGCTGACCTAATTCTTCCCAAGCCTTATTTAAACCCATGTTCTCGAAAATGATCTTTTTTTTTTTTTTTCCAACTTGGATCCTTCCAGTGAAAAAGATATTTTTAGGGTCCTACATTTTCCCATTTGTTTCCAATACTGTTACTACAGTATTTCAAGCTATTCTTCTTCCCCCAAATAATTCTCATGTACTCTCTTGTTTGGGAATACCCTCCTTCTCTCTAGGGTTATTTCCCTAGACCTTATCATATTTCCTGAAACTGCCTGTGTTTAAAATCAGTTCAGCTGATCTCTGGACCCGTAGTACTCACTGGGAATGTAAAATTGAAGGTGTCTGCTAAAAAGTAGTCAGATATTGAAGTATAAAAAAACATTCTAGGTCTTACTCTGAGCCAGATTCATCTCTGGAGGTTGTTGATGGACCACTAAAGTTCGAAAAATTTCTGGAAGATACCTTGGCTATTCTTAGCCTTAGCATACATCAAAGAACTAACAATTGACAAACTTAAAGCCCAGAATATTTTATACTTTCAGAAATTAATATCTCTAATGGAAATTTTTAATATTTTAGAAAAGTTGCCTAGAAGTCCCTAAAATACTTGTATTGGGAGTTAGTGCTCTGATTTATTTATGAGAGAGCAGCTCTTAACTCAAGATAAGGACATTACAGTGTAGCAGAAGGTACTGAATGAATATAAGCCAAGAGAATTCTCTTACCATAGCTGTAGAATCAATAACACAGATGTATATATATTATGGATATCTAGCATTTATTTTGTTCTAAATGCATTTACATTATCCGGTTTGTCACAAAAAAGTTGGGGATATAGATAGGAAGTAATGATTTCAACTTTATAGTTATGGAAACAGAGGCTCAGAGCAATAAAACCATTCACTCAGAGTCACATAGCAACTAATTAAATAGTCTGGGTTAAAATTTACAGATACGTAATCTACTGTCATCTTACTCTAGCCCTATATACTTTCTAACATTTTTATCTTAATATTTATAGTTACAAAGCTACTTTGTGAAAAACTATTTTAAATTTATAAGATAGTTTGCAATAATTGGAAAAAAAACATTCGTCTATATTAATGCTTATCACCAATTAACTAATACCAACATCAATTACATTATAGGCACTGTGTAGCTTATCAACAATTTTTTAATTAATTACCAGACATTTAAATCTCCATTAAATCACTGTACTCAAAACAGTATTGTATTAGCAAAATAGATGTGTACACAAATGAAATAGCATAGTGTATATCTGACAATATGACTACAAATTTTAAACTAACTGGACATTTTTAATTAGTAGAAAAAATTTTTTTCCAGTAGCTGTGTCATAATTTTCTTCTGTAAGAAAAGAACATTAGTCTACTGGTTTGTACCATATAGTAGTAATTTAAAGTTGGATAAAGAAGATAAAGTTAAAAATAATAAAAATATTTGAAGAAATTTAGGAGACTATTTGTATAACCTTGGTGGCATTTGCAGGGTAGCTTTCTAAGCATTAAAAGAAATCCATAAACCATGAAAGAAATAATAATGTTTTTGCCGACAGAAAAAAATAATAAAACTTAAATGGTAAAAGAGACAAAAGCAAAAGCAACAAACAATTGGTGATTAGGTTAAAAAAATGTATATGTGATCACCAAATGATCATTATCCTAAATAAACATCTCCTTAAGGATCCCTCATATTTTTCTCAATTAAAGAGAAAAAATGATCAGAAGTTATGAAATAACATTTCAATGAAATAAGCATTTCACTGGAGGGAAATTATCAATTAACTTATAGTTGTTAGAACAAGAAAATTAAATGATAAAGCCAGTAGGTTCAAATTCTAACTAATAGTAATTCCATGGAAAATAGTAAGAATAGAGAGAAATATTATTCAAAAAATAGCACATTGCTCCCCCAAATCAAAGAAAGTAAATCTCCATATTAGAAAGACAAGGAATGAAAAAAGACTTACAACTGGGACAACATCATAATAGTTCAGAGATATAAAAAAGTTTCCAAATACATCTAGAGACAATTAATTAATTAAAATACATTATATGCAACAGAAGAAGGACAAGAATCCATAAAATCTCCCAATAGCAAAACAGACATTTAAAAGAATAGAGAAAAATGGATAATGCCTATGACATTCAAAGTGGAAGGCATTGTAACTAAAATTCTACCAAAGGGCACCTAGGTGGCTCAATGGGTTCAGCCTCTGCCTTCAGCAGGTCAGGTCATGATCCCAGAGTAGTGGGATGGAGCCCAGCATTGGGCTCCTTGAGCAGCAGGGAGCCTGCTTCCCCCTGCCCCCTTCTCTCTCTGCCTGCCTCTCTGCCTACTTGTGATCTCTCTCTCTGTGAAACAAATAAATAAAGTCTTAAAAAGAAATAAATTCTATCCACAAACCATCCATCAACTGTAAGCGTTAGGTAAAATCATTTTGGGGAAGTCTAGGTCTCAAAAATTTTACTTCTTATGCTACCTATCTGGATGAGTGGGGTGTTCATGCAGGACAGGAAAAAAGTGAAATTGACAGAAGTCACGATGTGTCTGGCCAATTGAAAAATGGTTTTTACTGGGGTTTTAGTACTCTTGGATATTTTGCGAACAATTAGGGGTAGGTATACAGAAAGCTAAGCAAACTGTAAAATAAAAATTATTAATAATTTTAGGAAAAACAAAAAAGAGTTTAGGTAAAGAACTCCATGTAGTACCTAAATGGTCTCAGATGTGAACAATGTTGGTCACATCAATGTAAATACCAAATATTAGTATAATCAAGATTGCAACATAACTAAGTTGCAAGAAAAAAACTAAATCTTCATCCACCAAAATAAAACATCAATAAATTATAATGGCAATAGAATATTATTTTAAGAAAGTAATAGAAAGAAAACAGAAAAATAGTTGATAGTAGGTTTTTCTTGGCAATTTTTTCAAGGGTTAGGTAAAAATGAAGGATTGGGACATGGGAGAATTGATTTTTGGAAAAAAGAAGGTATAAAATGTATAATGATTCAAGTTTTTGATATATGAGAGAATAAAAAATTAGAGCTAGCAATCAAATAGTATGAATGAGTACAAGAAAAAAGTGCCATTATTTGCGGTAAATATCTTCCTACTATTACCGTAATGATTATGAATATTCATTCTTTTAAAATTCTTTAGTAATAGTTATTGCAATTAAGTGATTTCTTTAATACACTCATTCGTCAAAGTTATTCTGATGGCATTACTGTTACACAAACAAAGCTTTTTCACTTTGTCATTTTTTTTTATTATGTTAGTCACCATACATCACATCATTAGTTTTCATGTAGTGTTCCATGATGCACTGTTTGTGTGTAACACCAAGAAACTGACTTTGATAACTAAAATACAAAATCTCTGGGAGAGAAAAGTCTATGCAATCAAGATGTTTTAACATTTTTTTCCACATCGCTCAAAAGTTAAAACGAATTTTATAAATGCTCAGCAACAAAACTTTCAGAATTTTGGAAAATGTTAGAATTCATTGAAAATAATTTGTTTTTTCTACTATTCAGATTGTTAGCTATTTCCTCTGATTGAAACATTCTTATTTGTTTTATCCAGAAAATCATTTGAAAATTCACATAATACTCTATAGGAAAAAAAAATAAAACCTCTTACATTTAAATAAAAAGGAAAACTAACTTTTGTCCCCCCTCCGAAAAAAGACCAGCACATTTCAGAGAAGTCCTTGCTCAACCAAATAACACTTTCCCTGAAGGAACCAATTTTACAGATAAGGAAGTAACACAGACCTAAGATAACATACTCTGAGGAAAGTACAAACTGCTTCTTTCTAAATGTCTAAATGTCTTTTCTAAATGTCTAAAATATCAATATATGCTATTTGCTTTGCAGTGATAAAAATTACAGGAAAAAAAGCATTCACCTGTTTAATTCTTTTATTTTGAAAAAGAATTGCTGTCTATTAAGTCATCTTTTGCACTTCAGTATTTTCCTGCACCAAGCCGATGCAATTTTAGACTATTCTTGAAAGCAGATGCTTACTTGCCCTCAAAATAGCACACCATTGTGAATTCTGTAATTTACATTGCCCTCTGAAGTCCAGAAACTGTCATTGGTATTATGGAATACTGAGAAGCTGTAGCAGAGCTTTGTCTTACATATGTGGTTGTGACATGATTGCTGATATATCTATATCTATCTATCTATCTATCTATCTATCTATATATATATATATATCTCCATATATCTCTATCTAGATATATATATGTATTCTGTATCTGTTATGTTCTATATAGATATATATATTCTATATCTCTGTATTCTCTCTCTCTCTGTGTGTGTGTGTGTTCTACCTGATCTTTTTAAAAAAATCAACACAACCTCTTCAACCAGAAGAACCACAACATCACACACTGCCATTTGCTTGCTAAGCCCTCTGCTGGTATCTTTAAAAAACTGGTGGCCTCAATTCTTATAACTCTCTCAATTAGATATAATATTTATGATTTCCAGTGTCTAGCACAGAGATTTGCACAAAATACCCACTCGTTCAGTATTTTTTGAACCAAGAGCTCAAGATTCAGAGAGTCTGAAGTATAAAGCAAGCCTAGAAATATAGTTGTCACGTTCAGTTAATATTTATGCAAAAATATTGTGATAGTCTTAAAACTTAGGTTTCTTTGAACATGCCTACAGTATGCAAACATCTCTAAAAGGGACATTAATCATATATGTTGATGTACAGCTTTGTATGGAGTTTACCAGCCTAAAACTGAACTCAGAGTGATGGTATTGCTTCCATTAAAAACTACATAGTCTGTGTGGACACTGGGGAGGGTACGTGCTGTGGTGAGTGCTGTGAAATGTATAAGCCTGATGATTCATAGACCTGTACCCCTAGGGCAAATAATACATTATCTGTTAATAAAAATAATTTTTAAAAAGACATTAAAAAAACTACAGAGTCTGCTTAAAAGTATGGTAATTCTGCATTGGTTGTGTTGAGTTTTTCACAAAGCCCTGGCAGATCTGTGGAAGATGATTAATTATGAATCTCTCCCAGAAAGAACCCGTGCCCTGGGGAAGACAGATATGTTATGAACAATTAGGAGAAGAGTTATAATAGAAGGGAACGTACATTGAATATTAAGGCACTTTGCTTTAGATTGGCTAAAGAAAACCTTCCTGGCAGGGAATGCTTTTGTAGATGGTTCTTGAAATAAATGTAGTAAGAAGTGTAACTGGAGGAGGGCTGGTGTGGTTTCCAGTAAGAGGAAGTTTCATGTTCAAAGCCTTCAGATGGTGAAAGAATATGTATTATTGGTGAACCTACGGGTGCTTCTGTGTGATGGCAGCAGGTTTAGGCTGGAGGGAGACAAGGCTTGAAAGGTAATCACGGCTCAGGTAATTTATGAAACATCAGACACTGTCAGGAGGAATTTAAACTCTACGCCGTAGATAGGCAATTGGAAGATGTAGATGGGTTTTTAAGAGGAAAATGACTCGATCGGGTCTGGTGCCAGGAAGGATGGGTTGTAAGTGATCACATCTGCAGTCGGGGACCCGTTAGGAGGCAATTCAAAAGTCCAAGAAGTGAGAAGGACTGGATACAGGCAGGGTCAACAGCAGGAGGAAAGGGGGATAGACAGCTCTGGGAGCTCTCTAGGAAGACAAATGGGAATGCGTTCGTTCTCAAAATGATTCAGAATCAAAATGCAAATCGAGCAGCTTTAGCGCAGTAGAGATGAAATGATGTGACTGTGGTCACTGTCAACGATCAGTTGTTGAGTACTGAACTCATAGTGATTTCAGTAGAAGATTTCAGAAGAAGAAATTGTGATTTCAGAAGGAGAAACTGAACGTGTTAACAGAGGTCAGGCAAAAAGTGATAACATAAAAGTGTGGGGGAAACGATAAAATGTGTACCTGTGCTTCACAGAATTTTAAAGAAAGAAATTGTGTCTTAAAAGGCCATATGGTATGCACTTCAGAGAACATTTTTAAGATGAATTAAAAGAGGAAAATGGAGTTTGAATGAGGTTGAACACTGAAATTTTGCTCTCTTAACTTTGTACACATCCAGGGTTACGATTCTGTCGTTCGGAAAACTTGAGGGTTCAGATCCCTTGACACGTTGACAACTGTGTTAGCATGTGTAGGGCAGCCTAAGTGAAGGGTGAAAAATCACTGGCAAACAAGTTCGGATGACTGATTTGTTTTTTTAATTAAGAAATTCCAGGCTGTATCCTAAAAACAGTGAGGGGATTGGTTCAGTACTTTTTATTTTATATGTCTCTGATGTTATACAAGAAAATAAAAAAATTCAGAATGCTCCCATAAGGTATTGAAAGCAGGTTTAACCAAAAGAAATTACAATTCTATATTTGAAAGTGCATAAATATTGATCAATGCATTTTAGAAAGTTCTCTGGGAACACGAAGGTTTTTTTTGTTTTGTGTTTGTTTGTTTGTTTTAAGTAGAAGAAATGGAATTTATCAAAATACTCCCTCTTCTAAAATTAACCAGGATATTGTGTTTACCTTTTGAAACTTTTTTTCTCAGTCACTAATACTTCGTTAAACCAGAGAAACAGGGATATTGGTTGAAGGGCCTGAATCAGTCCTCAGTCTTCAATCCCGAGGTGTTTGGGTCCATTTCATATTCTGTGTCTCTGTGTCGAGTAAGCAGGGGCGTCTGTTCGGCTTCCGTTTTAATTGGTACGAAAAGGACTTTTAAAATGATTTCAGTTACTGCAAGAGGCCAGGGAAGTCAGAACCATTTGCTAACAATTTATTTTCAAGACAGATAGCTTTTTCTTCAAGTGTTTGTTACTTTTGATAGTCTGATAGTATGAGTTCATTTACTTTTAGTTAATGATGTATTGGCTGGGTCAAAATGTAGGTCAAGTCGTGCAGGTTAGTTTGATTTTGACACTGCTGTGATGATATTTCTCAGCCAATTACAATTTGCTTTTATATAGTCAGCAGTGAGGCTATCTGGGCAAATTTAATATGAACCATTGCTCGTCAGTTTTTGGATGTTTTAGAGCCGAAATAGGATCTGTTTTCAGAATGTGTTCTTCTTGTGAGTTTGGAAATGGGAATTAGCAATCTCAGATTGAGATCTTTATAGCATTTGATTTGATACATGAAGCTCTCATTTAACTAAGTTTCATTAACTAATAAACTTCTTCTTCCTAGATTTTTTCCTTGATAAAATGTTTAGATATATTCAAAATAAGATATTCTACTGAAATGTTCCTGAAACTAATTATATTATAAATTAAGAGAATGGAATGATCATGTTATTGAAAAAATGGCTTTTTAAAAATCATATCTTTATCAATTAAGGAGTGACTAATTACCTTCCCTGCCAAAATATTATCTAAGATTAATCTGGATTGAATTATTATCATGGCAGACATGATAACATGGAGGTATGTTATGGAAATATGCAATATGATGTTACTTAAAAAATACAATTTTTAATTTATTAAGAATACTGCTTCACTAATTTCAACAGCAAAGTTTTAAGAAAATTCGAAACTTTAAGTTTAAATTTATTGGTGGGGAAAAGTATGTCTGATTTTTTAGATTAGTTGAGTTTTGTAAGAGGATAGAAGGAAAGAACATTGCTCTTTACCTGGGAAAATCGTCCTCCCATATTTTATACCTCCTCTATTTTAGTTCCTCTTTTCCATCTCAACAACTACCCAGTTGTAGGTTTTCATCCCATCCCCCCCGAGAACCTCCCAGTCCAAGTGCTCTCCGAACCAACGGTACCATCATCTTCAGGATCATCTTTGACAGCCACTGTTTAGTGTGACCTGGTCACTCTAGCAGAAAGCTTTTCTATGGACCCCCAGCAACTACCTAACTCTAGCTGGGTATTAATACAATAATTAGTCCACAAGACACAATAATTAGTCCATAGAATATTCCATTTCATGTTCTTTTAAGACAGGTCACTAAATTATCTTCTTAATAATTTTAACTTTAACAGTAATTGTGTTTTATATTTATCAAAAATATGAATAATCTTGAGTATTTCATTTACTAGCGAAGCCTCAGGTCAGTGCCACCCATGTACAGACAGGCAGGATGTGCACAGCCCAATTACAGGAGGCACTGTTAACATAACTCAGTTGTAAACAACACCCTCTGGAGTTGTTAATGTGACTTTCCTGCCAGAGAAATGTGGTATATTACACTGTCTGGACTTAGGGTCCAGAATGACACAAGGCTTACAAAAATTAGATGTTAAGGAACAATTCCATTATGGTACATTAAAACTGTTAATAAATTAACCTACTGAGAACTTAAATATGCTAGGCTCATTTAATCTTTGCAAGAAACTTGTGATATTAAACTGCTTTCTCAATCACCCTTATTATGGTATCAGAAAGGTGGATATGATGTCTGGGTATGTAGCATGCATCTTGCAATTATTAAACAAAAAGGATGTAAATGAATACTAAAAATAACATAATAGGAAGTGGAAAGAACCCAAGTTCCTAAACTCAGTACTGTAATGGCAAGCCTATGTCTATCTCTGGATTTCTTGTTATATTATAAAGCTAAATCTCTCTTGTTTAATCATTCTAAGTTTTCCTATTTCTTATAGCTAAAAACAATTCTTAAGGATGCAGAAGGGAAAGAATGGAAAGGAGGAAAAAAAGAAATTAAGTAGAAAGTAGAACTAATTCCAAATCACCTTTAATTCTTGTTGCGGTATTTAAATTACCTCATAAAAGATGAATTTAATTCAAGTAGATTAAACATCTCTAGCTACATGCTATATATAGAGAAAATATAATTAAAGTAAAATCTCATTGAAAATTTGCCATTATTACTCAAAATAAAGTTGGCAAAATGGTGACAGAGTCTGACAAAATTGATAGAAAAATCGAGGAAGAAAACAATAGCCTTCCTATGTCAGCTGTAATGACCACTTCAGAAACAGGATAAAAAGAGAGAGACTTTTCCTAGTAGCAGCACAAAATCTAGGATTCCAGGAAATAACTAGTATCTAACAAAATACTCAGCACTTTATGAGAAAAATGCAAAATACTGTTAAAGTTCATAAAACCAAACAGATAGCCCAGAAAATGTCCTTGTGTATATGAAAACTTATTTACAGAAAAATTGTACTGCATATAAATAATTCAGAGAAAATTGGCTGCCAGCATGAAAAAAGATGACTCCTACCTATACTATAAAAAGCAATAAATAGGTAAAAAATAGGTAACTCGGGATGGTTTAAGTGTCTAAAGTGAAAAGTAATACTTTCAAACTTTCAGATGTAAATAGTGACTATCTTCCTAATTAATGGCAAAATACAAAAGAACTGTAAAAACACAAAACCAAAATGATAGTGTAAGAAGCTAATGAACTTGACTATATTATAATTAAAATAAACTTTGATTCAAGAAAATGTCACAATAAACATAACAAAACAATAGGACAGCAGGTATTTGCTGTGGGTATAAAGCAAGGAGATCAGGATCCAGTATGCATGTGTGTACCCACACATTTATTGTTTTTCTAAAACCCATTGAGAAAACCCAGAATTTGCAGAAATGTGACAAAATGAAATATATACTGAGGGGTATATATACTGAAATATATACTGAGGGGTGCCTGGATGGCTCAGTGGATTAAGCCTCTACCTTCAGCTCAGGTCATGATCCTGGAGTCCTGGGATTGAGCCCTGCGTAGGGCTCCCTGCTCTGCAGGAAGCCTGCTTCTCCCTCTCCCGCTCCCCATGCTTCTGTTCCCTCTCTCGCTGTGTCTCTCTATAAAATACATAACAAAATCTTAAAAAAAAAAAGTGGAGGCCAATTTGACAATAACAACTAAATTTGTATACTATTGAAACCTATGATTCCAACATATCTTAAATATTGTACTATATCCTAACCAAACTCTTTTATCCATGTGTAAAGGGTTTCATATAAATGTTCATTTCAGCTTTGTTTATAATAATGTAGAATTAGAAAACTATATTCATGACAGAATGATAGATAAACTTTATATATTCATTAATGTTTAATGTTAATGTTTCATTAACTTGAGTTACTATATACACCTATTTTTGATAATTCCTAGCAAATTAGGAAAGGTAGGGCGCAACCTGAATTTTGTGAAGATTATATATATGTATTCTTTTAAATCAATTTACAAATAGGAGTAATTTGGGGGCTTTTTTATTTTAGAGATAGAGAGAGTGAGCACACACCAGAAGGGGTGAGGGGCAGAGGGAGAGAGAGAACTCAAGCAGACTCCCTGCTGAGCACAGGGCTTAATTTCATGACCCTAAGATCATGACCTGAGCCAAAATCAAACTTCAGACACTTAACTGACAGAGCCACCCAGGTGCCCCTTGGTGCATGATTTTGAAGATCAGACTCAAGGATGTCCAGCACCATTACTAAATTTGACATAGCACTGGTCTTGACTCCTGCGTAATGGAAGAAAATAAAATAAGAGGTACAACAATTGAAAGGGGAAAAAAAATTATTTGATTTCAATTTGAATGCATATGTATGTAGAAAATCTGAAAGAACCAACAGATAAATGTTAGAACTGATAATTATTGTAGATCACCAGTAAGTAAACATAAATATACAACAACATCATTCATAATACTGTAATTTCTTATCTTGGAGTTAACTAGAAAATAACTAAGATAACTGCGAAAAATAAAAGCAACTTGAAGATTCTATTAAAGGGCATAAAAAAAATTCTGGCTAAACATAGAGTCATTCCATGTTTCTTAGTTAAGCAACAAAATAGAAATCTAATAGAGTTTCAGTTAAGTTACCAGCTGAGTATTTTTGAGGAACTTGGTATACTTATTTTAACATTAGTGTAAAATAACAGAGAACCTCCAATATCCAAGTCAACTTTGAATAAGAGGGGCAAAAAAGGCTTTGGCATTCATTAGAGTTACTCATGATAACCTCCATCTCTCTGACTCCCAGACCGCTTGGCTCCCTTGTGGCACAAGGAGTTCTTTGACTTGTTCTAGCCCATGAGTGGTGGTTGGATGTGATGTACGCCATTCCCAGCCTGAGCGTTAAATTGCTGGTATGAGACTTGAGGACTTCTCTTCTCTTCCAGGAATGACAGTCAGCAGAGAGGGAGACTGGTGACTGTCCCATCAGCCTAGGACATTGTAACTTTCAGTTTCAACAAACTTTCAGTTTCTGTTTTTTACTTAACAGAACCTAATCCATCCTGACTGATGCAAGCGTGAAATTACCCAGCTAGGTATTCGGACATAAGGATAGAAAGAGTTTGGTATTTGTGCGAGATGAAGGGAACAGCGGCAGAGAATACAACACATAGACAGAAGCCCAGGAATATATGTGAACAAATCCATGGGTCTATTCCATGGATAGACAATTTCTCCTTAAAAACAGAAACCCAACAAAACCCTGGATTATGGTCTAACTTAATCTGCAGTAACTGACATGCCATGAGGCCCCTAGAGGGAAGCAGTTGACACATTCAAATGGCGTAGTTAAAAGAGTTTAATGAAAAGACTGTGTGCACAGTGGTGGAGGTTAAGGGACCCCACCAAGGCACGGTGAAAGAGTGAAGGACTGGCCACAGGAAAGACCCACTTCTATCCCTGAGCTGAACGAGGTGTGAGGAGGGAGTCTGTCACCAGAACCCAGCAAGAATGACCGCCATGATACAAGAGATTCTGGGCAGGAGCTCTAGCCTTTGTAGCAAGGCACCAGTCTCTGCAAATCAAGCCAGCAAATGAGGATGGGTCAAAAGCAATCAACAACTCAGCTTCTATCCTATCCTCACACTGCCTGCTGACTCCTTACTGCTAAAACCTCAGAGGAAGCTTAGGATGAGGAAATCCAGGTGATAGAGTTCAAGGGTTCTTCGCAGGGCAAAGCAGGGTAAGACTAATGAAGAAGGGAGAGACATAAAAGAAAATCTAGCAAAAGTGGGTTGAGAATAAATAGTTGAGGTGGAATTCTAGTTTGTTCTTTTCGCTTGCGTCACAGTTAACCACAAAGGAGATAAAGTGATAGCTGGGAAAAAAATAGGATCAAAGAAGACTTTTATAGGATCTTCCTATATGTTCCAGTAGTAGGGAAAAAAATAAAGTTAAAAACTGAAGAGCCAGTGAAAACCAAAAGGAGAATCAAATGACTCCATGTTAAGGGTGTTAGGACTGACTAAAGAACAGAAGACAGAGATGACATAAATAACTTGGTGGGCCAACCTAAACATTTGATTGCAGTAATTAATTGACCCTCCTTTAACACTTCCGGTGCTAGTCACAGGTTTATTCAGAGGTTACTTGGCCTCCTGGTCACCTTCCACTCCTGTGAGAAGTCGGAAGTTGTTCTGTGGTTAATTGGTAGTTTCACACTCTTACACAGACAAACTTTTTCCTCACAGGAGCTCCTGGCTTCCCTACCATTATTTATCTGGTTTTATTTTCTAAATTCATTACTCTTTGATGCTAATGTTTCTCTGTATTGGGAGAATATACATAGGTCCACCATTGTTCCTGGGGTTTATATGCCTACTTTTAGATCAAAGGTCAAGGCAACTTCATGTTTTTGATCTACAAGGTAGATGAGAGTTTAACCAAGGTCTTGTGGACTCAGGAAGTCAGGCTGGTGTTCTTGAACTTGACTCTCCTCTGAAAAAGAACTTCACCAACCTTACTCCATTGACAAGCTCTCCTATTTCACTCCTCCTCGGATTTGTTTTCGTGAGACTTTGGAGAGAAATTTTAAAACTGCAAACATTTTAAATGTGATGTCCATTTAAGTTTCAGGTTTTCTTTTCTAATAGCAAAATTTCTTTCTTTCTTTTCTTTTTTTTTTTTTTTTTGGTCTCATACAAGATAATAGGAAGATTTCAATTAAAATTTTTAAAAAGAGCTCTGGTTATTTTCAGTCACAGTGAAATGAATACTAAGAAACATGTACCAAAAGGACAAAAAAAATGCCAAAAACATTGAAGATCAATCAGAAAAAAAATCTATTTTTTCCTCCTAAAATTATGTTCTTTCTGGCTTTGTCTCAGAAAGAAAGAATTTCTTTATGTAACAGAACACAGAGAGAATGTGCAGGCTTGTCCTACTTTCATAGAACTCTTAAATCATATTAGGCCAGAAAGCTTGCCTTATTGTATAAAATATCTCTTTGAATCTGGGTTATTTCAAATAAAGGACTTAATGAAAGCTTACAGAACTCGTCTCCCATGGAAAAGAAAAATTAATGAAAACATAACAAAATGCCTCCTCCCTCAGTCCCCACTAAGCCCTGAGACATGAAAATGTATTAGGATATCACCGCATAGCTTTGAATAATAGAGGCTTGGATATATATGTAAACAGAGAATGAAATTCATACACTGACATAAAAGCATTTATTTTGGGTGAAACTATAGGAGAAAAAAATCCGAAAATATCTCAATTTGGTGGCCTCAGCCTACTTTAGAGGGAAGATCGAGTCAGACCTAAGAAATCTCTTTCTTCAGATGTATGTGGAAATGATATTTACCTTGTAGGTTTGCTGTAAAGATGCGAGATATTTTATAAATTCATTCATTAAGCATCTAATAGGGACTAGAGGCCTTTTCTGTGGGCTAATAAGACAAGGATGTAAATAAGGCACAGTCCTTGCAATTAAAGACTGTAGAGTATTACATAAAGTAACACAAGAGTTGTTCAATACATCAAATACGTTGTTGCTGCCATTCAAATTAATTTTAACTCCCTACGTGTAATAAGAAGTTTAGTTCATAAGCATGGAGGTTCTTCAAAAAGTTGAAAATAGAACTACCCTATGATTCAGCAATTGGACTACTGGGTATTTACCCTAAAGATAAAAATGTAGTTATCCGAAGGGGCACGTGCACCTGAACGTTTATAGCAGCAATGTCTATAATAGCCAAATTATGGAAAGAACCTAGATGTCCATCAACAGATGAATGGATAAAGAAGATGTGGTATATATACACAATGGAATACTATGCAGCCATCAAAAGAAATGAAATCCTGCCATTTGTGATGACGTGGATGGAACTAGAGAATATCATGCTTAGTGAAATAAATCAATCAGAGAAAGACAACTATCATATGATCTCCCTGATATGAGGAAGTGGTGATGCAACATGGGGGGTTAGGGGGGTAAGAGAAGAATAAATGAAACAAGATGGGATCGGGAGGGAGACAAACCATAAGTGACTCTTAATCTCACAAAACAAATTGAAGGTTGCTGGCGGGAGGGGGGTCAGGAGAGGGGGGTGAGGTTATGGACACTGGGGAGGGTATCTGCTATGGAGAGTGCTGTGAAGTGTGTAAACCTGGCAATTCACAGACCTGTACCCCTGGGGATAAAAATACATTATATGTTTATAAAAAATTTTTTTTAATAAAAAAAGAAGTTTAGTTCATAAATTAAGGCTTTGGATAGGAAATTAGTAAGCATTTATTCCCTTTCTTGACTGTTCCTTGTCTTTCCAAGAAAGCTTAATGAAAGCTTACAGAACTCGTACAGAACCCATATATCTTGAGTCCCCTCAATCCCCAGGTCCCTTCCCCCCTCCCCATGTATGCTCACAAGCATGCACAAAATTTTGGCACACAATCACTATCACTTAATCTATTATGTCCATTTTGGCAATAATCTTAGACTGTCTTGCTGCAAACATCTAATCTAGCTATGTGACTTTTGGCAAATTAGTCTACCTAAAATTTACAGTCTCCTTTCTTGAAAGTGAAGTTAAAAATATTTCTATTTCACATGCTTGAGGAAAAATGAGATATTATGACAAAGTTTGCATTATATCATTGGTATTCATCATTCAGAGTGTTATAATATTGTTCTCTTGATTACAGATTACTGTATACTTAAACTGTGAGTAGAAAATGGTATTTCTGGAGATATGTTTGGTTTGAAGAACCATCTTTTCTTGAAAACCAAGTCCATTGAATTTTATTGTAAAAAATTTTACATATTTACATCTGATCACAATGCGTTTTACAAATCCTGTCTTAGAAATTCTCTAATTCCTTAGTATAGTATGTGTGAGGAAAAAGTTCTAGATCTAAGCATTTATAGTCATCTGTGAGACAGAGGTGGAAAATTGTCAGGCAACCAACAGAGCCGGGTACATGGTGTCATTTTCATTGTCTGAGCAATATGATGAGTTGAGTCAACTTCATGAGATCTTACAGTGAAGGTAATAGGAACTGAGTTTAATACACTATAAAATTAAATAAATTAGTCCCATTTTTGCTTCCCTTTTTCAAACATTAAATTACCAGGATAAATCTTCAAAACCTGTGGTTTTTCACCCCTTCTATTTAATCCTATATATAATGAGGTAAGAGGTAAGAACCTTTGCTCAGAAGACATGTTTCTGAGAATTCAGTTTAAAACCTATCAATGGCTTGAGAAACAACGATTTGCCAGGAAAGAACATTCAGTGCAAATAAGGTTACCAGAGGTAGCGAAAGATCTAGTAGCTTTCCCTGCTACTTCAAGACATGGGGTAAAGAAAAGAGAAGTGCCAGTTACATATAATTATTGAGTAGTAAGTCACAAATTATCAAGTACCACCTCGAATTTTTGGAAGAGAGAAATAATTTCAATATGGAAGGTAAAATTATTATGGACTGTAAGGTGGGGTTAATATACCTGGTTGGAAATGACAGAGAAAGGGTGGTGAATAGAACAGATTATAGTGAGCTTGCTTCCTCTCTCTAACAAGCTCAGCAAAGTGGAAAAAAAAGGACTCTCTTTTTTAGAAATTTCTATTTTAAAAGTATTGACTCATATGAATATCTTGAGATGTTCTGTTTTGTTACTTTACTCTCAGTAAATTGAGCAATTGACCAAAGGGTATAGATTTGCTTGTGAAGTGTAAACTGTTTCTTCTAGAACTGATCCTTCATTGTATCATTGTTGTGTCAGAAGAAGAATAAATGCTCATTGAGTAGTTAGCATTTCAGGTCCTGTGCTAACAAATATATAGATATAGATATATATTGGGATTATATATATATAACAATGCATTTATTAAGCTGGCATTTAAAAAATTCATTATTTAGATTTGAAACTGAGAATAGAAACAATTGAAAGGAAGGAAAGTACAATTATACATGAGGGAAAATACATCACCATTTTGGCTGTTAACAGGTGTTAGGACATTAACAAGACTTTCTGTAATGTAAACAGAAAATATTATTTAGAATAAAAGATGTTTAGTAAAGGGCTAGAACTAAATCATATTTAGATATTATCAGAAAATGTTCACAAATTTATTATCCTATAAAGCTGAGATATTATAAATAGTTCATAAATGATCTTATTATATGCCATCACTTTACAATATGAGGAAGTACAAGACAAAGTTATTTAATGACCAGCATGCCATCCAGATTTCCTGGTTTTGAATTCTACATTAATTCCACTTTGGACTTTGCTTAGATTCAGAATGGGGTGATAGGAGCTAAGTAACAAATTCCGAGGTGACAGACTCTCAGGGCTAAATATGAATCCTACCTAACACCAATTCAGACTTCACTAGCCAGTACCTGTGACCTGAGGCATTGGTATATAGTGTTTATTAATGGAAATTTGCAAGGAAACCGAAGTGTTGATGAGAATTTTATTCATTCTATGCTTTTTTTTTACCTTACACAAACTTTCCTTTTACAAAATGCCCTTTTCCTTTCTTTTCTTTTTTACATTTTATTCACTTTCAGTTAATTAAAAAATGCCTCTAAAGAAGCTTTTTGCCTAAAATGGTCTTGCATTGACAAAAGCTGCTCAGGTTGCAATGGATTTCTTAGAATTCTGAGAAAGAGTAAACCTTGATTTATACTATTGTGCTCTTTAGTAGTTCAGGTATGATAATGTTAAAAAAAAGATTTTGTCAATCCATAGTCACTTTTTAAAATAATTTTGTATGTTCAAATGGTTTCCATAGGATCTCATACAATTGTGAATATTTCAGGAATTAGTTGTTGCCATTTTCTTGTTTAATGTAAACAACCCATGTAATTGATGTAATGTATACACGTGGACAATAACTTCTAGCTATGGTTTTATATATTTTTTTAAAGATTTTATTTATTTAAAAAAAGATTTTATTTATTTATTTACAGAGAGAGAGATCACAAGTAGGCAGAGAGGCAGGCAGAGAGAGAGGGGGAAGCAGGCTCCCCGCTGAGCAGAGAGCCTGATGAGGGGCTTGATCCCAAGACCCTGGGATCATGACCTGAGCCAAAGGCAGAGGCTTTAACCCACTGAGCCACCCAGGCGCCCCCTAGCTATGGTTTTAATAACCCAGAGTAAGGTGTACCTGGCTGGTTCAGTTGGTAGAGCATGTGACTCTTGATCTCAGAGTCCTGAGTTCAAGCCCCATGTTGGACGTGGAGCATTTCTGTTCTCCAAAAACCAAAACATTTTTTTATTCATACATGTATTTGTTTATTTATATAGTTATTTAGAAGTATAGTTAACATAATGTTATGTTAGTTTTGGGTGTACACCACAATGATTCAACAATTCCACACATTTCTCAGTGCTCATCACAGTTAAGTATAAAAACTGTGTAAGAAAATAAAACATTTTCTTAAGAGCATAGAGCGCTGGACTTAAAATCAGAAGATGTAGATTAAAGTCCTGCCTGAAACCCTTAGCCATTTGGCAAGTTACTTAAAACAACTAAGCCACTGTGTTCATACCTATAAAATGGGGGTTATAGTGACCTAATTTCTTGTTGTGAAAGAATTATTGTGTTCTGTTAATGCTCATGTTTTCTTAAAATGCTCTTCTCTAAAAATATAAATCAGATGGAGGTATAGATAGAGCCTGTGTATAAATGACTTACACGTTTTTCAAGATAATCTCTGTGTGTGTGTATGTAACACACACACATACATACACACACACTTTTTTTTTCTGAGGAAAAAAGTGAGAAGAGCACTGCATATCTTAATGGAGAATAAAGCACAGAGAGTGTGAAAGAAGAAAGCTGTGCAAGATAAAAATAAGTCAGTTTGACAGTTATATTTTGTTGGAGCACTTCAGCTAAAGAGATAGAAGGACACAAACAATTTTAATAGAATTCAATTATTCATGGTCTTTGTCAAAAAATGATTGTACTGTTTTTTTCTTAATTTAATGAAGGAGATAGGTCATGGTGAAAACAATGAAATAGTTTAATTTCAATAAATATTTTACCCTATTCATTCATAAAAGATCTCCCAAAGTCTAGAAGCAGAATTGAAAATATTAGGAAATTGAGCAATTGTGATTTTCAGTACCATATTTCAATTTTAAATTTCATTAACTCTCTGCTTAAAGGAAATCAGCACACTTTCACTTTCTTCCACATTCCTCTTTGATTTCATCTTTAAGTTATTTTCCTTCTCTCTTCTCTCCTTCCTCCTTCCCTTCTCCCTCCATCTAACCTCCTTCTCTCCCTTTCTTCCTTCCTTTCTCTTATTAGTATAACCTCTATTTCCTCTGCCCCCGGTTTTTAAATATTGTTGAAAAGCTACTTTTTCTTGTCTATCACTGTATTCATTCAGGGGACTTCTTCCCCCAGTCCCTTTAAAAATGTTTTCTATATTTTTGAAGTCGCTTAAATGGGGATATATCAGTGTATCACCTAATCAATATTACCAGGAATAGAGGATACTCTTTTGATCCGTAGGTTTACTCTTCTGTTACTTCAGATAAATACCTTTATATTTTAAGTAAATGTGATTTTCTAGTCTCTTGAATTTCCTTTTTCTGCGTCATCAATTATATTGCCTCATATTTCTCAGTTCCACGGATCTATCACTGATTTCTTCCTTCTTTTCTCTGTTTTCTTTTGGATAGTATCCTCCGTCTTTCTGCACTCTCTGTGAATAGTATTGATTTCTATCTTATTCAACTTTTTTCCATGATGTTCCTAATTGACTGAAAGTCTTAAAATACAAATACAAATACAAATATTTGTATTTCAGCACTGTAACCCTATTTTTTGTCATCTCGTTTTTGAACTATGGTCCCAACATCCTTTCATCCCTTCCCCTTCTATTTTCCTCCTTCTTTCTAGTCTCAAATCGCGGTTATGCATCCTGTTGTAGGACAAATGTCTTCTCCAGAGTAAGATCGATTATTGATCTGGAGCTGCTGCCCCCTTGTGGCGACAGTGCACGGGAGGTTTCTGCCGCCATCCCGCTGCCGCTCCAGGTGACAAAGGCATTTGGAACAAGTGAAAGGGCAGACGTGATGGACAACGATGACTCACAGTTAACGTGGTCTCAGCGGGCATGTCCATTTCTTCCTTTAATAGAAACATTAAAGAGCAAGCTGGAACAGTCTTCCAACAGGAGAAAATTACCAAGAACTTCACAAGTACCATACTGTGAAGAGCGTGAATTTAACCTTCCAAGAAAGAAGCAGGCAATGTGATGATTTGAGCACTGTAATTAGCAAGCTTAATTCTACCTTTTGTCCCATAGGAGACGGTGGAAAACAGCAACAAATACCACATGCTTAGCGTGTGGGGTTTTAAGGGCTGGAAAAGAGGAATATGACCTGTAAAAGTGAATTTCTCCCAGAGAAAAAGATCCGTCCTGCTGTTTTTATTCCTGCACACTCATTAATGTCTTCAGTTCTGTCCACAACTTCTATTGAATAATGGGAGTGAATTTTCCATGGCTCCTTCCTTACCTGTGTAGTGAGAATCCTCTTTTTCCCCTCCATCCCAGGTGTGGGTTTGAGAGATAGTGTTCTTTCCACTTCTGTATGGCTTTGGAGGAAAGGCAGGGTGCTGATTCACCTACAAATTTGCTGGCCTGGTTGATGAGATTTTGCCCTACCTTTTGCATTTGATTAAATGTGGTTTTTAATGCTGGCGTTCACTCCACCAAGCCAAGATATGTCTTATTCCCAGGAGAAGATAGTCACTGCTTTGGGTTTTTCACTTACTTCACCTTAGAGCTCCAGGAAATGAGGAGCCTAGGACGTTTTTCCTGATTCTACCAAAACTCTCAGATCTTCTGAGTGATGAGCCAGGGTTGCCAATCTTAAAGTTGACATTTTCCTCTCAACATTACTTTAACCCTCATAGACTCTGACACGGAGTTATTTTCATTATCATTATTTTTCAGAATTCTTGTCCTTTCTCATTGTATTTTTGCCATTCACCCAAGAATTATTCATTCAAAGGCTTTTTGTATGTGATCAATGTTTATAACACCTTCCTTTTATAGAACTTACTGATATCTCCGTTGTAACTCGGTATGTGATCAATTTTGGAAATGTTCCATATATAATTGAGAAAAAATATATATTCTCTATTATCAGGGTGTGGTATTTAATAAATGTACATGAGATATGCTTTACTGACTATAATGTCTCAATATTCTATGTATTTGCTTCTTTTGGTCTACGTGGCCTGTCTTGTATTGTAAGTGTTGTATAGAAGTCTTTTACTATTATTCTCACTCATCTCCTTACAACTTTCATACGTCATGTTGTAGTTTCAGTCTTATTTAAGTGGTACATATATCTCATAATTGTTGTATCTTCATCAGGAATTATTTATCCTTAGCTTGATCAAATGCCCCTTTTTGTCTTATTTACTGAATTGTGCCCTAAATTAAATTGTCTGATAATAACAGTTCAACCCTTACTCTCTTATCATTTCCATATACCTGGTATGCTTTTGGTTGATGTATTTTTCACTATTTGAACCAAAGCTAAATTTTATCATAGAGTTAAGTTGCTTTATGAGCCAGTCTGAAAGCCTTTTTTAAAATAGGCTAGCCAAACCTAATCATGTTTATGGATATGATCGATACGTTTGATAGCAACTCTGTGTTTTTTTTAATAATTATTGTGTGTATTTATTATATTTCTTTTTCAATTTGGTGTCTTTAATTTGAAAAAGAATTCCATAATTAAGATGTGTATCTTTGCTTGAATTATTTCCTTTTTACTTATATATTTATTTATATATACCACTTATAATTCTTGTTCTTACTTCACCATTTACCATCTGGTTTGCCAATTTTAAGTTGCATCCTTTGTTATGTACCTGTTACCTATATAAAAATCTCACTCTACTTTCCCCTTTCTCTCCCTCTGCATCCACCTATTTTGAGTTTTATTCTTAAAACTGTCAGAATACAACTGTCAAATAAATAAATAAATAAATATATTTTTAAAAAAGAAATATTAAATTTCTAATGTTGATAGCTATAATGCACACAATTGTTCTTTGAGGACCCTGCACTTTTTTAAGAGTGTAAAAGAAGTCTGAAACCAAGATGTCTGAGAACAAGTGATCTATATCCAAACTTAAAAACCTTCGATAGGTTCCTCCTGTCCTAATATAGGAACCAAATTCTTTTTTTTTTTTTTTTTTTTAAGATTTTTTTTTTTATTATTTATTTATTTGACAGAGAGAGATTACAGGTAGGTAGAGAGGTTGGCAGAGAGATAGAGAGAGAGAGAGAGAGAGGGAAGCAGGCTCCCCGCCGAGCAGAGAGCCCGATGTGGGACTCGATCCCAGGACCCTGAGATCATGACCTGAGCCGAAGGCAGCGGCTTAACCCACTGAGCCACCCAGGTGCCCCTAGGAACCAAATTCTTAACATGGTACCAATGGTGCCAATTAATATGTTATAAACACATGAACATACACTTAGTTCCTCAGTCCCATAATGTTCCCTCCTGTGAGCACACATTCCCTCTCTGCAGCATGTTCCTAATCTATTTCAACTAGTTAACTCTTCCTCATCCTTCTGGTTTCAGCTCAAGCAGTACTTCTGCAGGCTCTCTTGGAACCATGCTCTTTTATTTCATTACCTTTCTGCTTTTTCTAATTTTACATTTATTGCTGAAAACGATCGTTAAGTCTTTCTTCCCACAGCTAGGTGGACACGCTGTAAAACTGATAGGCATGTGTGTCTTGGCTCACCGTTACAATCATTTTTCCTAACAGAGTGCTTATCTGGATAGGATAGGAAATAAAATACCTGTTGGTGACTGGGGAAGTGGGTGCATATATGAATTGACAGAGGAAGGGGGGAATCATTAAAGAACATGACCGGGCATGAATATCTTCTTCAGTGATACAAAGAGCCAAGATAAACTCTTGAAAGAAATACATTGGATTCATTTTAGTCACGCATGGTATTTTCCCTTGCGTAATTTCATTACTATATTCTCGTTGGCTATTTCTTTTATAAAGGAAAAGAAAGGAAGTAGG
The DNA here is from genome assembly GCF_964662115.1 of Mustela nivalis. NCBI lineage: Eukaryota > Metazoa > Chordata > Mammalia > Carnivora > Mustelidae > Mustela > Mustela nivalis. The sequence goes on from NC_139031.1 coordinate 77,490,327, forward strand.
AAGAACATATAATGACATTTAGTTGTGATAGCAAATGTTCCTGTGCAAACCTGGTAATGAAAAATTGTTAGCAAATAACTCCTGTATTTCACATGACCGATTTTCTATAGATTATATTAAAATTATATTATTTTTATGGATATCTGTCTTCTTGTAGTCTCCTCTTTTTACCTAATAATCTACAGTTAAATATTATTTGTTGACTCAAATTTCTTCCATACCTCCCTGTTTACTAGCCTGTCATTATATTAAGACACTTTGCTGAAAGTCTGTAATTCATCAGTCTCCCCAAGAGATCTTACACCTCTTATGGGCTCACTGTATTTTATTCATTTGTGTATCCACAGGATACAGTAAGGTGTTCAGCACTTGATAAACAATAAATGAATGTATGAATGGATTATTGAATTAAACATTTAATAGCTATTTCATATTCCTTAACACTTTTATTAAATTCTTTCAGTCAAAACTCAGGTAATGGGAGAAATCAAGATTGCATTGAAGAAGGAAATGAAGACGGATGGTGAACAACTAATAGTTGAGATTCTCCAGTGCAGAAATATCACCTATAAATTTAAATCTCCCGATCACTTACCAGGTATCTAATTTCATGATAATGAGCTGTGTCATATATCTAGGAAGTCTGTAGGAATATTTCCTAAATAATCTGGAAAATGTAGAGTAAAATTTGGGCTGTACACCAGATATATCTGAAAAATGGAAAATAATAATTCATTTCTGGGGCACCTGGATGGCTCAGTTGGTTAAACCTTCAGCTCAGGATCTCCAGGTCCTGGGATCGAGCCCTCTGTTGGTCTCCCTGCTCAGTAGCGGGTCTGCTTTCTCTCTCTCTCTCTCTCGCTCGCTCTCCCTATCTTTCTGTGCTTCCCCACTGCTCATTCCTTCTGTCTCGCAAATAAATAAAGAAAATCTTAAAAATAAAAAAAAAGAATTTCTCTTCTACAGAACAAGTTGATATTTTACTACTTTTTTTGGCTGAATTTCTCAACACATAAACTTAAAGTAATGTATTTACCATGCAACAGGAAAAATGAATTGCTAAGAAAATTGGTGTATCTTTTAATCACTTTATGTTGTCTGAAACAAATCAAGCACAATCTGCTGGCTTTGTGTAAAATATAGGAGAGCTCCCAGTGTACAATTGTAATTCTTTCAATAGAAAATTGTATGAGTCATGGACACTTCACAAGCTGAATTCTTATTTTCAGATTTATATGTAAAAATATATGTGATGAACATCTCTACCCAAAAAAAGGTGATCAAGAAAAAAACGAGAGTATGCCGACATGATAGAGAGCCTTCGTTCAATGAAACTTTTAGATTCAGCCTCAGTCCTGCTGGACATTCGCTTCAGGTAACTCTATATTATACTGCTGCTATTTTAAAACTTTTGTTCATACAGGATTTGTTTTCCATTCAGTTATTTAACATGTGTTTACCGATCCTACAGTCTGTGATATTTTACAAGTTAATGACTTCTTAGAGGTGTCTTTCCGGGGGCCCTTGAGAATCCCACAGCTCACTCCCCCATCCAGTGAGCTACCAAGTCTTCTCTATTCTGACCACGCAGTTTATTTGATATAGATTTGTTTCCATGCTCACTGCCACTAATCTTCTTCGAGTCCTCATCTCTGTTACTCAGATCATTTTAGCAGTATACCCACCCTCCTTGCCATCCGTGTCTTACCCTCTTAATTCATTCCATCACACTGCTGGAGGAGGTATCTTCTAAAAACACTGGCTAGGAAGGTGTGGGGGATGGATGAAATAGGTGAAGGGGGTGGCGGTATACTGATTGTGAAGGGCACTGAGCAATGTATAGAACTACCGAATCATGATGTTGTACCCCTGAAACTAATATAACACTGCATGTGAAGTATACTTGAATTAAAAGTCAGTAGGCAGATAGGTAGATAGATAACAACACTGACTAGTATGTTCCATTAAAACCCTTCAGTGACTCACCAATACCTTGCCTCATTCATACTCCTCTAAGGTGAGCCCTAATTGTACTGATTTAATCTCATCTCCTTGTATACTTCCCAACACATTCTATGCTCCATCCACACCACAATCTTTGCAAATCAGGTTAAGCCTCCAGTGTTTTGCTCTTATTTTTCTTCCCCTTCACTATTCTCCATCTCTCCCCACTCATCCCTCTGTCCACAGTCTTTCAGTGTAAACTCGGCCCTTTACTGGGGACCCCAGATCCAATTCATCACACCTTATTCACATTACATTTTGCTTAACCTATTGGGCTGTCAAGCCTGATCCGTGCTGCACAATTATTTATATACTTACCTGTCACTGCTTCCATTCCTTCCTCTTCTCTAGGGCAAGGCCTGGCTTCTGTTGCTCTTTGTTCTACAGCCCCATACAAGGCTGGTGCAGAGTTGTGTCCTCAGTAGATGTAGGGACAAGGAATGAAAGAGGGAAAAGGAGGCAGGAGGAAAGATGAAAAAATAAAGGGAGAAGAAGAGTATGATATTGGCACTTAAGGGCCGACACTAAAGACAAATATAAGAAATATTACCAAGCTAAAACTGTGTTGAGAGCATTGACAGACATTAGAGTAGAAAGAAATAATAATAATAATGATGATGATGATGATGATAATAATAAAAGTAAAGGATACCTTGGAGTCTGTATGAACAACTGTGTCATCCACAGAGATTAAGTAGTTGGAGAGGGGACCTTGAGGGAGAATGATCACACATTTGTTTGAAAGGTGATACATTTGATGAGAAAGCAGGATCCAAGTGAAAACCTACCTTGTCATCTGAAATCCCAAAACGAGAGGCCAGAAAAGATAGTCATAACTAGAAATGCAGATTTTGAAGTCAGAAGCATAAAAGTAAGGTTTTAACCAAGAAGGAAGATGAATTCTTTAAAGGAGATTATGAAAACAGAGAGAACAAGAGAGAATTGTGAAGGATTTATGGTTGGCACCACTAATGCTCTCCATCTTCCTTTCAACTCCTCTTTAAGAGTAAAAAACAATGTCCTGACTCTGAAATCCTATGGCAGTTCAGCTGACGTTAAGTTCTACATACGACAAATCATCTTGGAAGAGCATACCATAGTAAAATCACCAGTAAATGAATGTTAAATAAAATTAATGTTGCATTTTATCTGCCTCGTGAGCTCTTATTTATTCTGTACTCAAATAATTCTTTTGTATTTGAGTTAATATTTCATAAACTAGCAGAAAATGTTCCTAGCAGAATTGTTTTGAGAAACTTTCCTAATTTCCAAATTCATGTAAGCATAAATGTAGTCAGACTTAGCTGTTAATGCATGTCATCTAAAATTCTCATCTCCTCCAGGTTGTGTCTTTTCCTTTGGGAAAGGCTGGTGTGAATTAATTAATATTCTGCACATCTTTTGAGGACATCATGAGGATTAGTTCTCTTACACATATAGCTGCTACTTCCCCTCACCCTTTCTTGTTTGTGTTGTATCTTTGACGTTCAAATGTCCTTTAAAAAGACTGAAAAATATATGCAAGTATATATAATTTTGGCTATTTTTTTCTAGATTTTACTTTTCTCTAATGGAGGGAAGTTTATGAAAAAGACCTTGATTGGCGAAGCCTGTATCTGGCTTGACAAAGTGGATCTCAGAAAAAGAATAGTCAACTGGCACAAACTTTTGGTCAGTCCTACTCAAACCCATTGAAGAAATGTGTCTGCTCAGGGTATAGAAACTGCTCTAAATAATTTCAAATCAAGACTAGAGTTGGATACGATTCTACAGTGTTTTTAGGGCTAAACATGAGAGGAGGAGCCACAGGCAAAACATACTTAAAGCTTTGTGAATATTTTGTTGTGGAACACAGAAAGAAAACTCAAAAAGTTCACATATTGGAGACCCCCCAAAAAGAGCTTTGAGTCCTTGGATTGCTTCAAGAAAAAGAGAAAAGAGTGAGAGCTATTTTGATTACTTAAGGCACAAATTTTTGAGCAGAGTTGAACTATAGCTACGGGCAGCTGCTCGAATATTAATATGGTTCCTGATGCAAGACAAAGTTCATCATTTATGCAAAAGAAACCTGGAAGGGAAAGAACTGATGTAACAAATCTCAGTTTTCAGAAGTCTAAAGATCTTGCTTCATCTTATTTTCTCAGATGACTTACTGTTTTTAGATTCTGACATAGGATACAACTACAGTATGCATTCAAGACTAGAAGTGAGTTGGTTGTGTTCAGAGGGAAAGGGTACTGGAGATGGAGAAATTATGGCTTTTAGATTTTCTCTCTGTCTAAATGCTACAAGCGGGAACAATACCAACCTTGGAATTCATGTCATAAAAGCACATTTGTATTATTCAAAATGATGTAGAGGGAAGATAATACTAAGTGGAAACGGAATTACATTTATCTAGAAATAAGGCCATGATTGGCTCACACTGAATGTTGCCCCACAGAAATATTGGAACCTTGGTTGAAGACATCTGAATCTCCTTAACTGACCATTAAGCCAATACATTTTCAATGTACATACCAAAGAACATGGATTAAAATGGTATGTTCCAGGAAGCCTGAACAGTTTTTCTTTGTGGAATTGCAAATAAATGTTATTCCACATATTTCCTTTGAAATTGAAAGAGAAAATTCTTCCTCTGGCAAACAAATCATATTAATCTGTGACATGGATTAATTAACTTGGTGTCATTTCCTGCTCTTCCATGATGCTTTTTTTGTCCTTAGCACACTGATTGTATGATGAAAACCCTGACACCAAACTCAAGTTCCTCCCAGTGCTCCATTTTTCTCCATTAGTGACTGTTTTGTGGTGATCAAGTTCATCAATATTGGGAAAATAAGTGAAAGTCAACATTTATATTGAGATTAAAATATAACTTGAGCTATTTTATTAGTATGGAATAAAGGGACCAATGTCCAGGTCATTAAAATACAGCATCCTCTTCTACATCAACCGTAGTATAGACAAAGGAAGTAGATTGGAGTTGTAGGAAATGCACTCGGCTGGGATGAAAAGCCTGGCTTCTGCCTTGATCCTGCCACTGACTGTATCCCCTTGCACATGTCACTTAAAGTCACTTTTTCCCAGTTTCTTATTTGTAGGATAAAAATAATTACCTATTCCTGGCCTTCCTAATGGGATGTTGGGATGATCAAACCAAGTGAACTGTAAGGAAAAAAAGAAAGCACATTTTCAATATAGTTTTATGCATAAAGTGAGGAATAATTATTATGCAGCTCTTTATTTCTTCAAATTTCATATGCAAAAGCATCCTCCACACCGATGGTAAGCATTGACTTGGATAAAAGAAGTGTATTCAGTCCAAAACTATTGGTTTTTCTTTAAAATATAAATTTGAACCTGAGAAAAGGTGAAAAATTAAATCAAAATAATTTGCAAATTGGGTTATTATCAATGAAATGAATCATACCAATCTTATACTCTTCCCATATCCTACCTTAAAAGAAATTGCTTCTCAGAGCATTCTGAGTTTGAAAGCTGCTTCTTCATTCAAAGGTGAGGTTTTAGTGGATTTCAAGAAATCATCTCCAAATACGTTGGATATGGAATTTTCTCACTTTTAAAGAAAAACATGCTTTAAATTTGAAAGGAATCGATTAAATGTAAAACACTGAAAATAAAACAATTTCTAATAAGTTCCAGGCTATATATCTTTATTACATTCCTAAAAACATACAAATTCACTCTTCCCCAATCCGAGGGAGAAAACAGTCCCTTTTCCTCTCTCTTTTTTTTTTTTTAACCTGTCCTCCCTGATAATGCAGTGTCATTTACCACTGATCCAGCTCTACAACAAGCATGCAGGGAAGGGATCGCTGAAGACTTGATTCTGCTAGGATTTTATTTTTAGAGACAACTAGATCTGCTGATGGTTGCTATGGATATTTCCAGCAGAAGTGAGCACTTTAGGGAGCTTGTAATATCACTCATTATTGGGGAAGGGAAGGATTCGGGAAGATCTCTTTATGACATAAAAAGTTCTGCTATTCACCCTTCAAAGGAAACCCTGGCTCACCACAGACCCTCTTCTGCAGTCATGCACATCCAGAGGCATGCATGAGAGGTATGAACAGTAGGTTTGACTTCATTCTAGTTGCATTTTCTTTTACAGTAACACAAATGAGGTGCCACCAAAACACAGATCATCCCTTGGTAGCTATTTGACCTGAAAGGGTAGTAGTCTCTTCATTCTAGGTGCCCCTTTGTTCCGAGGAACCAGTGATGGGGCCAGGTCAATCACGAGAGCTAATGACAGGGCTTCATTTTTGTGCACCAGCATCCCCTTTCAGAGAGCATAAGATCCTGTCACAGTGTGCCAAGTTTGCAGCTGACCAAAATCCTAAGTTGTACGGGAATTATTCTATGCAACACTGATCCTCGAACAAATGCATTTCTTCTGGATGATGTTGATGACCCTTCTTACAACAAAGCTGTTTCTTTTTTAATTGCGAATAGGGCTCTTGGTGTTTTTTACTTTTTTGTATATATCACAGCACATAATTTTCCACTTTTTCATTTCTGTTATTTTTTTTTGGAATCAGTTTTTTTTCTTAATACTACCGGTGACAAAGTTTGTAATCTCTAAATAATATGTGATCAGTCCAATTCCAACACCTGTATCTCAAAAAGCATCTTAATTTCTCCCCACGACTTCATTGAGTCATCAGAAACTGGAGTTGCTTCTTGGTTCAAAATGCGGTCCTAAAGAAACTTCTGGCTGTAGAAGCAAAAGCACAGAGTGAATTTTTACAAAAGACAGGGATTTGTAGAATGGTCATTACAGACATAGGTAATGGTATAAATGAGAAGTTGGTGTTTCCCTCTGTTTTTACTTAAGGTTAAGAAGATTTTTGGTGACTCTGAACTCTTTCTTTACCATTTCTGTTGAAAAGAACAGTATCCAAGACTAAGGAGCAGTGATTGTCTTTGTTCCTTAATGTGCCCCTATTGTAACTAATCATACAAATAAATGCATATTTTCAGCATATCAGTGGAATTAGTTTTGTGGATCACACACATTAAAATAGTCATATTGTGGGACTATTATAGCTGGTAACCAGCTGATATTGATACTTACTAGGAATGGTTGTGATGGTAGTGTTGATAGTGGTAGTGACAATAGGTCGGTGGTCATGTGAAGTAAAATAAAATTCTAAACTATATTGTGCCCAATTTATTAGAAATTAATTGATTGATGTTTCATTTCATTAAGATATCATAAAGATGTTTATAGTATTTTTTTACTTTATTATTTAAATCATAACTAATGATATTTTTAAAAGCTTATTTTCATTGCTATAATGTCTAATATTCCAAAAGCAGCCAACTACAGCTATATATATATATGTTTATAACTCTCCACGTGACAGAGTGAGTTTCCGTCTTTTTGAGCTTGACATGGAAGTGAAAGAAAGCTCGACGAATCATTATGAGCTGTCTCTTTAATAACTACTTGCCTTCGATGTGATACAAAAATGAATGAGTGAAACAGATATTCTCATTGAATATGACACATTGATGTTTTCTGTATGTGCCATGTTGTTGTCATGATTAAAGGTACCCATTAAGTCAAAATCATTTAATCAAATGATTCCTTATCTGATCTGTAGATCGAGAGCATTTTCTTAAGTGGTTACCCTGTACATAACTATACATTTGGTAAAATAGACAAAGTTGAAATATTAATTTCATTTGGCATTCAGCATGTGAATATGATTATCGTTTGATTGTGTCTGTATATTTGTTGGTGATGTGCTCAGGTGCTCCCACTACTGATTAATGTGTGTGCTAATATCCTAACAAAAACACATCTGATATTAATGGGGAAAAAAAAAAAAACCTTGTCTGAAAAAATAAAAATCTAATAAAATTGATTTCAAAATAAAAAATAAAGTACTTGGAAATATGTCTTGTTTCTAACTACATGTTGCATGCCGTGTTGGTGATTTGCTAATGTGTTCTTTTCTGTTCTACCCAAATCTCTCTGGAAAAGCTAACAAACAAATACAAAGTCTTGGGCTAAAGGTTGTAGAAATTGAATTGAAATACATGAGAATTGTATTAAAAATGCTTGTAAATCTGTCTTGAGTTTTACTCTATGTAAAAATATGTCTTGGTTTTGTGATTGTATACAAGATGTATCTTGATAGCTTATGCAGACTGTGCTGTATAAAAAGGCTGTTGCCTCAGCCTTCCTAATAAATATTGAAAATGTCAACTTTGACTTCTTGTGTTTACCCACTTGATAAATTGATATTTATTACAGAAATTGAACTTTTCATAACATCTTCTCTGAAAATTGTATCACAAATATATTTATTCACCCAGTTTAAAAAATAAATTTTAAACACAGCACAGAAAACAGAATTAATAAATGTATAGCTTAATAAACTATTATATGTCAGACACTCTTATCACCACCACCCAGGTCAAGAAATTAAACTTTGCCAGTCATCTCATAAGATCTCCATTTTACCCCTCTCTTTCCCAACACCCTCCCAACCCTAAATGCAACCACCTTCCTGGTATTTATGATAATTACTTCCTGGGTTATCACTGACATCTGCAAGAATACTTGCGTGGTTTTCCTGTTCTCTTTTTAAAATGTTTTCTAAGCTTCTTTTAATCTACATCGTCTCCTCCCCACTTTCTTTTTCAGTGAATCTTACTTTTTGAAGAAACCTGGTCCTTTTACCAAAATGGGTTTTTGCTGATTGCATACTCACAGTGCAATTAACAAATTCCTCTGTCTTTTTATTACCTGTAACTTGTTCTTTTGCCCTACAGATCTGACCTGATTCGTGTTCAAGGGAGGTATATAATGTCTGGCTGTCTTTCATTTTGTCCTGTTTACAGCTACTGGTGCGCAATGGCAAGTATAGATCCATTCATTAACTAATGTTACAGAATGGTTATACTCTAATTCAGTCATCATTTCTTCTTGGAATACTTTTAAAAAGATAAACTTCTCCTCAACCAATATTTGATTACCTGGCAGTGTGGTTTGTGTAGGAAAGTTAGGATAAAGGGAGAAAAGGTTGGACAGTTTTCCTTACTTACCATTTTCTAAAATAAGAAATGGTTCCCTATCCTCGTCCAAAAATGGCCAATAATCTTTTTTATTATCATGCTAACTCAAGGATGAAAACAAATTTGAAATGTTTTGTTTGTGTTTTGGCGTTGGTTTGTTTTTTGGGTTTTTTTTTCTTTTTTTTTTTTATTTCAAGTTTTTATTTAACACGTGTAATACTGGTTTCAGGAGAAGAATTCAGTGATTCAAAATTTTATGATTTAATTCATTGAAATCATTATTCCTATTAATGCTCAAATTTACCTTTCTTAATGAGTTTGGGACATCTTTAAGTGAACTTATATGTTTCCTATATTCTTTGATAACTTCTCCTTGGCAAGAAAGTTATATATCATTTCCTCAACCTTAAAATAATATAGGAGATTTATTTAACTCAAATTTATATTTTTCTATTTATCTCCTTAAAAATAACTACATTTAAGAATGCATTGATACTACTTGATCAACTTTTATCTGATATAGTATTGCTTTTTGCCTTTTGGCTAAGATCAAGTGTAGCATCAAGTATATTATCTAATGTGACAAACTTTTAATAGCATACTTAGGTAAAACATATCTTGGAACATTTTTTGAAGAAAATGTCAGATCTAAAAGGTTGTAATTAAGTAATGATTAATTATTTGACTATTGATTATCTAGGCTTTAAGAGGTGAAAAGTCCCCACATCTATAGTTTAAAGCCTTGATAGGATATTGAACCAAAATAGTTTTCTGTCAAAACATAATAATAAAATTATGATGGCAAAAATGTTGAAATCTTTTATCTCTGTTTAAATGAAAATTCCAAATAAATTAAAATTTTATTTTTAAAGTTTCATGTTTTAATTTTATTTTATATCATATTTTTATTTTATTATTTGTAAGAATTAAGAATTATTTCCATGGGTTACTCACTAAAAAATGACCTTCCAGCAATTTGATTCTTTGAAGAAAAGTGCAATAAAATTAACAAATCTGTGACAAAGGAGAAAGAAGGCCAAGTTACCATTCTCAGGTAGGAAAAAACTAATGTATATGCCAAGATCCAAAGATCTGGAAATGTATTAAAGTGATAAGACTCATGACCAAGTTGAATTATCCCAGGTACACAAGATTGTTTCAATGTTAGAAGATGAATTAATGAAATCTAGTACATTAATATACTAAAGTACAAAAATCATAAGGTACTGGGTAATATTGATAAAATTCAAAATCCGCTCATAATAAAAAGTTTATAGCATTCTTGGAATGGAGGAGTACTTTTTAAATCTGCTGAATGTTATCTACCAAAAACAAACAAACAAGAAAAACTCTGCTGGTGAAAGGATAGAAGACTCTTCCTTGGAGACCGGAAACAAAGCAAGTATGCCTATTGTCACCATTTTCTTCAATACTTTTACTAGAGTTTCTAGCCATTGTGTCAAAGCGAAAGAAGAAAAAGACAAGTAAAGGTGTAAGAAGTGGTAAAGTAGAAAAGAACTATAATTATTTGTAGATTATACATCTTTGTGTGTAGAAAATCCAAAATAATCAACAATTTGTTTTTAAAGTATGTAAGAGAATTTGTCAAGTTTATTAATTATAAAAACTACTTATTATGAATTTCTTCTCTGACTGTGAACAAGAAATCATCAGAAAATGAAAATTTCAAGGAATGATTTTTACTGGCATCAAAAGTATCAAACACCTAACAATAAATTAAGGATGTTGAAGACCTCTACAAAAAAAAAAAAAAATTTATTAAGATATTAAATAAGAACTGAATAAACCTTCATTGATTGAAAAACTGAAAATACTAGTGACATGCAATTCTTCCCAAATCATAAATCCATTGATTCAATGCAATTAAATTTTTTTTAAAGATTTTTATTTATTTATTTGACAGACAGAGATCACAAGCAGCCAGAAGCAGGCAGAGAGACAGAGGAAGGGAAGCAGGCTCCCTGCCGAGCAGAGAGCCCAATGCGGGGCTCGATCCCAGGACCCTAGGATCATGACCCAAGCTGAAGGCAGAGGCCCTAACCCACTGAGCCACCCAGGTGCTCCGCAATGCAATTAAATTTTTTAAATGCGAGAGGAATCGAAGAGCCAATTATAAAATTTACATTGAAGCACACAAAGGCCAAGGAAGAGCACACTGAGAAGCAAGAACAAGATACAATAATACTTTCTAGCAGGTACTAAGATGTACTATAAAGATACAGAAATTATTAATATAGTGCTGACGCAGAATAAATGGGACAATGGAACAAAATGGGCCTTAAATGGACATATATACAACAGAGGAGGTAAAGCAGGTCTGCAAAAAACCATGAACTTGCAATTAAATAGCCTGAGTTAATTCAGTTGCCACTTGAAAAAAAAAATGATACTGGACCTTGTCACAGTTCACTAAGATAAAAATCCATATAATTTAAAGACTTAAATATGAAAGACAAATTTATAAAACCTATAGAGGGTAATATGGAACAATAACTTCATAAACTTGGGAGAGGAAAAGATTTTGTAAAAAAGACACGTTATCCGGAAGGAAAACTAGGTAAATACTACTATATAAAAATAAAGATTTCTGTTCCTCAGACACTGTAAAATAAAAAGTGACAAGGAAAATCAAAAAATTAGAAAAGATATTTGATATTAAAAAAAACAAACAAAAAGACTAGCGTCAAAAATACATAACACAAATCCAAGGTAAAAGAAAGGCAGCATAATAGAAATACAGGAAAAACACATCAACAGGTACTTTAGATGAGAAGAAATCCAAATGGTTACAAAACAAACAGAGATGCCCAACCTCATTCGTTTCCAAGATAATTCCATTTAAATTACAGTGGTATATTATGCACATACAGAAGGAAAAATCTAGTCTAAAGAAGCCAAATGTTGGAAATGGAATTCTCATTAAGTATAAAATGGTGTAAGTACAAAATGTCACAACCATTTTAAAAATGGCTAGAGGGGCACCTGGGTGGCTCAGTGGGTTAAGCCGCTGCCTTCGGCTCAGGTCATGATCCCAGGGTCCTGGGATCGAGCCCCGCATCGGGCTTTCTGCTCGGCAGGGAGCCTGCTTTATCCTCTCTCTCTCTCTGCCTGCCTCTCTGCCCGCTTGTGATCTCTGTCTGTCAAATAAATAAATAAAATCTTTAAAAAAATAAAAATAAAAATAAATAAATAAAAATGGCTAGAAACTGGGGCGCCTGGGTGGCTCAGTTGTTAAGCATCTGCCTTGGGCTCAGGTCATGATCCCAGGAGGATCGAGCCCTACTAGGGCTCCCTGCTCAGCGGGAAGACTGCTTCTCTCCCCCTCCCCCTGCTTGTGTTCTCTCTCTCTTGCTGTGTCTCTCTCTGTTAAATAAATAAATAAAATTAAAAGAACAACAACAACAACAGAAATTACCTTGTGTGTTGAAGATTTCCATACCTTACTGGTCAATAATTGCACTCCTAGATCCACACATCAGAAAAATTCTTGAATTTCTAGGTCAGGAGACATTTCCAAGTGTGAGTGGTTATTTAGCCTCTACACACTGGTACAGCATCGCAGAGAGATTTGTTTCTGGTCGGTGCAGCTTCCCTTCAGCTGGGTTGACAACTTGTGATTGGTGTGCGATGTTGCCGTATATACCACTACGCATTTTGAGTATCTTCCTTTTAAGTGTACTTACAGCAGTATCATTCATTATAGCCCCCAACTCAAAACAGCCCCCCAATCCACCAACAATGACATGGATATTTTGTGGTGCAGTGATGCAACAGAATAATGCAAGACGGTAAAAATGAATAAACGAGAACTCTACTTATCAGTATGAATGATTTTCACAAATACACGAAGAAAAAGTAATATGCTACCGAAAAAAAATTGTGATTCTAAGAAGCATGAAAAGGAAATTAAAGGATTGAATAACACAAAAGGAAGAATAGCTTGCCTCCTAGAGGGATAAAGCAGATGTCATTAGGGAAGAGTGCTTACAGGATTTCTAAGACATTAGCAACGTCCTATTTCTTAATCTGTGTGGTGATTATATGTAAATTTGCATAGCAATTATTATTTAAACCGCACATTCTTTTGTGTATCATGTTTTTCACAATTTAAAGCAGTTTCAAAAGAGCAAGAATAAGTAATGGTTAAAAATGAAGCCTCTCCAGAAAGAAGAAAAAAAACATGTTTGGCAAAACAAGGTTAATTATAACTCCTGCAGGCTGTTTCCGGGGAATGATGGGGATAGGAACCAATTTAAAGAATGGATTCAACAAGTATTTAAATCTTTTTAGACACTTGGATTGTATCAGGGCAGACTGGAAACTTGGGCAGAAAGCAGACACCCCAGTCCACAGGTGGTGTTTCTTCTTCATTTTGGAACCTAAACTCTTGAAAGATTTTAAGGCCTTTCAGCTGGAGAGATTAGGCGCGCCGGCCTGCAAACGCTGACAACAAGCCCCTCACGTAGTCAGCCGACTAGAACCGCCGGTCACCTCTACACAGTCCTATCACAGCAGGCCTCAAGTCCTATTCGGTAACTTCCTGCTACAGCTAAGCAAGTCTGCACATAACCCAGACCGTCACAGGTATGAAGACGAAATCTAAAGTTTTCTTGTTGTTTGATTGATTGGTGGGCCAGTTGATATGGTTTGACTTGATTTTTAAGATGAGAGAGGATTGGGGCACCTGAGTGGCTCCGTGGGTTAAACCTCTGCCTTCAGCTCAGGTGGTGATCTCAGGGTCCTGCTCAGCAGGGAACCTGCTTCTGCTCTCCCCTGCCCCCTCTGCCTGCCTCTCTGCCTACTTGTGATCTCTGTCTGTCACATAAATAAATAAAATAAAATAAAATAAAAAAAGATGAGAGAGGACTGAATAAAATGCAAAGTCAAAGGCAAGGACATTATTTGTGAGGGAATGATTCTACATTCTGTCTACACATGGAGAAGAGGCAGTGAGTGAATCTTAACATGCAGTAGGAGAAGAGGTAATCTAAGTACTTGTTCAATAAGCCCCCTTCAAGAGGAGAAAGGAAAATTGCTTTCAGGGTCGGTCGGCTCCCAGCCTTGACTGCACTTGAGAATCACCTGAAGAGCTTTAAAAAACATGGATTCCCAGACGCCAAACCAGATCATTCAAATCGTCATCTCTGTTTTCTGGGCCAAGTGTTAAGTGTCTTTTCAAAGCCCCCTAGCTGTTGTCCGTGTGCAGTCAGGGTATAAAATTGCTGCCCTAATGAAACAACCAGAAAGGAGATAATCGGTACGAATGTAGTCAGACTGTAGGTTTGATAGGAGGAAGTTACGACCGCTTCCTTCTGATGGCTCCGAGTTTCTTATTGAGGTAAGGTATGAGGTCATCTACCTACAGAGAAGAGGAAGGGAATATGGATTAGATCTTTGAAGAGAGTAAAAGAGGTTTAAAAGAGTCCTGGAGATGGGTGGGAAAGCAAGTCGAAGAGAAGATGCTATGTATATTGAAGGCCCTCTGAGTTTAGAGACAACACACAGTGACACCAGTCTGACTTGCGACCTGACTTTCCCCAGCCTTGGCTAGGAGTTTCTATGCAGGGGCAGAGAACAGACATGGTAATTTTTTTTTTTTTTTTATTAACATATGATGTCTTATTTGCTTCAGGGTTACAGGTCTGTGATTCATCAGTCTTACACAATTCATAGCCCTCACCATAGCACATGCCCTCCCCAATGTCCATCACCCAGCCACCCTATCCCTACCTCCCCACCCCCCAGTAACCCTCAGTTTGTTTCCTGAGATTAAGAGTCTTTTTTACGGTTTGTCTCCCTCCTCTGTCCCACTTGTTCCATTTTTTTCCCTCCCTACCCTCCACGACCCCTTGCCCGGCCTCTCAAATTCCTCATATCAGAGAGATCATATGATAATCATGGTAAATTTTAAAGAGAATAAATCTTAACAGATGGATTAGACCAAAAGATATGCAGGGTATGACTTAAGCTGTTGGACCTGTTGGACCGTAGAATGTGTAATCATCAAAGAGGGAAAAAATCAAATCTAAAGATGAAATAACAAATTTTTTCAGGGCAAATCGGGCAGATTGCAGGGAGAGAAAACTATGAGTAAAATCTTACAAGGAGACTAGAATTTACAAGTTGAACCAAGAGAATAGGAGTTAAGGGTAAGAGAACACTGTCAACAAGTGAAGTGTTTTGAAATGCATTGCTTATGTCAGAAATGGGCAACTGTATTTCCCAAGTAAAGTTTGCATGATAGAGAAGAGCTGAAGAGAGAGGTTTGTAGGTTATCCAGAATCAGATTGTATCAAGTGCCATCAATTTTGATTTGGGGGAATCATGATATTGCTATGAAATAAGTGTTATGATTCAGAAAAGGCAATATCTGATTCTATATTTTATTTACGAATGGGAAAATTTGCAAGGAAAATATTTCTAGGCATATGTAAGAGTCTCTGTACTTCAGAGCATGTTTCAAAAAAATAAGGGATTACCATTTCCTTCGCTCTACCAGAATTGTGCCTAAAAGTTTGAAGCAAGATAGCTGAACCAGAGACAATACTGATTATTAGCAAAATTGACCAATTTTCTTTCATTCCCTGTGTAATAATGCCTTACCAACCTCCTACCGACCTCAAGATGTTCACTTGACATTTCTACTTTCAGGGAAGAAAAGGTTCTGCTTTGGGGTCACCTTTCTTCTGTTGAGCTGGAGAATTTAATTTTCTGTTCTACCCGTGAAATTCAAGGAACTGTTACTGTCTATTGATTCAAGTTTTAGAATGGTTCAACTCTTGCCTTAAAAAGGGCTATCCAAATTTATTGCTGTAGCCATTTAAAAGAAAGTCATATACTAATGAATCACTTCCTTTTATTAGTAGTTAGGACTTGCAGAAAAAATGAGTGAGTTACAGCGGCCTAGAATATCTAATTCAGTTATGCCTCCCTCAGGCATTTGCAACTCTGACTCAGATTTGCCTACCAGCCTCTTCATGGCCTTGCTGCCTCATCTTTTCCAAATGTGTCCTCCACCTGCCACCTATGACCTCGCTGACCTATGGATCTGGCCATACAATGTCCTCACTAAAACTTCACAGTGGTTCCTATCACCAGAACTATGGCAAAACCCTGGACAATATCCTTACATTACACCATCTTCTCTTTCATTCTCCCCCTCAACCTCAAGCCATCAGAACAACTCAGCTTTCACTTTCTTTAATTCTCACAGTTGGGTTATTGCAAATGCTCTCTGTTGAGTGACACCACTTGCCCTGGGAGTTACCGTTGCATTCAAGGAAAGTTTCACTTACACAAGATGAGCCAATTCTAGAGACCGCTGTATAGTAGAATGCCAGCAGGTAACAATACTGCAGTGTGCACTTGCAAAGTTGAAGTAGTAAGTTTCGTGTGAAGTATTCTTAGCACCATGAAAAACGGGACATGAGGAAACTTTCGGAGGCAATGAAGATGTGCGTTCCCTTGCTTGTGGTGACACTTCCACAGGTGTTTATGTGCATCCAATTCATCAAATGTATCCACGAAATACGTGGCTTTTGAATCTCAATTATACCTCAATTATACCTCAATTATACCTCAACTCCTCAATGGAGTTGCTAAAATAAAAATTGAAACTTAAGCAAACACTAAGGAAAGGGATATAGGGACCTAGAGGCAGAAGAAACCTGTCTACCTTTTGGTTAAGCTGGGTGAAATGTTAAAGCCATCTTTAAAAATATATACATTATTTATTATTTTTTAAATTAACATATAATGTATTATTTGTTTCAGGGGTGCAGGTCTGTGAATTATCAGGCTTACACAATTCACAGCACTCACCATAGCACGTACCCTCCCCAATGTCCGTCACCCAGCCACCCTATCTCTAACCCCCCCACCCTCCAGTAACCCTCAGTTAGTTTCCTGAAATTAAGAGTCTTTTATGGTTTGTCTCCCTTCCCGGTCCCATCTTGTTTCATTTTTCCCTTCCCTTCCCCCCACGACCTCCGCCCTGCCCTGCCCTGCCTCTCACATTCCTCCCCTGCTTACTTCTTACCCCCTCCAATCTCCACTTACGCTCCCCCCCTTGCTCACATGTATGCACACGCATGCACACACACACATCCACACATTTTCCTTTTTTCTGGGGAAAAAAAAAAAGGACAAAAAGTAGGTGGCTTCAAAGTCAAGAGAAACACTAATAGATCAGAGGACCAGTTCCCTTTTAGAATTTTCGAAAAGAGGAAGGTTGGGAGCCAGGGGATAGCCTGTCAGGTTATGTAGTGTGGAAAGAAAAAAGGTTAAAGGACCGAGAGACCAGAAAGGCATGGGTATCATAGCAAAAGACTTTCATCAGTTTTGATATTTTTGAGAATAGGTGGGGTGAAAAATCACTTAACCTTTCTTGGCCTTATGTGAAATTCTCTTCCTGACTCTAGCACTGTCCAAGCTCAGACAAGAGTATGTTTTTTTCCTTACAAAATTTGGCAAAATAATTCTTGTCAGTAAGTACGATTGGCCAATGAATTGAACATTAAGTGATCACTATTACCCAAAATACATGTTACACAATAAAAATATTTTACCATAAATGTACTGAACTTGTGAAATACAGAGAGAAGGAGAAAATTATTCTCAGATAAGGCTTCATCACTTTATGATCTTAGTATTATCATCCAAGTGATGAAAATACTTGTATTGATGAAGAATCTGAAAAACAAAGGGAAAAAGTTTAAAGAAAACCTGCATGGAATACCGATTAGCTAGTGTCCCAGAACTAGTCTGACATTTAGAATCTGAAATAGAAATGACCCTGAAAGTGAGATGTTGTTATTAAACTGACCAAAACCATATAAAAATTTTAAATGAGATCTTAGAATTAAGGATTGAAAACCTGCAGCCTCATTTTAGGAAGGTACATGGTAATCAAAGAAAGAGCACCAGCCATGAATTAGGTTAATTAACATTATCCAAAAGATATTCACTCTAAAAAGTGTGAGCACATGACTGAGACAATTTAGTAATTTGGAGTCTTCAACATGCTCTCTTATCACTTTTCACACTTTTTCAGCATTATACCACCACTTTCTTGAATTATATTAAGAATGTCTTCTTTGAGTTATTGAGGGTCATCATTATGAAAAATTAAGAAGTCATTTCTTTGAAATTCATTCAAAGAAAATGAATTTCATATGGCAAACCACAGTAATTTCAAATAACATTATTCTGTATTCAAGAGACTATATGACTTAGTAGAAAAGCATTTGACCATCAGAAAAAATGGGTTCTAACCATACTTACACCGCAATCTATGCTACAACACATTCTCCCTCCTCAAGGACTTAGTTTTCCCAAATTAAAGGGTTGGAATACATAATCCACAGAGTTTCCTATAGGTCTAAAAAAACTGGGAACAGCACTGTATTCTTTAATAGAAGTTTTCTTTTGGAGTGCTTGGGTAGCTCAGTGGAGAAGTGTCTGCTTTCAGCTTAGGTCATGATCCCAGGGTCCTGGGGTCGAGTTCCCCATCAGGCTCCTTACTCAGCAGGGAGCCTGCTTTTCTCTCTCCCTCTGTCTGCTGCTCCCCCTGCTTATGCTCTCACTCTGTGTGTGTGTGTCAAATAAATAAATAAGATATTAAAAACAAAAAAACATGAGGGGTGCCTGAGTGGCTCCGTCAGTTAAGCATCCAGTCTTCATCTCAGCTCGGGTCTTGTTCTCAGGGTCCTAAATTCAAGCTCCGTGTTGGGTGGGCCCCATGCTAGGAGTGGAACCTGCTTAAATGAAAACAAATGACAAAACACCTTTCTGTTGACTGAATTGCTGCCCATTTAATATAATTTCCGGCCCCTCCCCTGCAAGTCACTATAATTAGCCAAGTTTTAAAATAAGGTTTTTAAAAATTTACCCTGAGTCAATATCTGAATCTAAAAATATGCAATCAACAAAATAAGGCTCACTTTCTGTGGAATTTACTGTGCTTCTGGTAAAACTCTCTCTTGCTACCATATTCTGGCGTTGATAACTTTCTTCTGAACTTCATGTCTTACTTCTATAGTTGCTATAGTTCATGGCTTCTAGATTTTAAGCACAATAGAAAACTATGGGAAAAAATCAAAAGACAAGCCAATAAGCCTCAGCATTATTTAACTTTTGCTTATGATCAAGAAACACCAGTGTTAGGGCTATGGCCGTTCCATTCATATACGTAAAATGCCCGTTCCAAAATGGCCAATGACAAAAGTGGTTAATCTCAACTAGTCAGATCGTGTGTCTAATTCATTGTTCAGTGCCTTTCCTTTGGTAGATGCTTTCTATTAGATATTAACCTGTGATTCAAAAGCTGTACTCAGGGGCACCTGGGTGGCTCAGTGGATTAAAGCCTCTGCCTTCGGCTCAGGTCATGATCGCTGGGTCCTGGGATCGAGCCCCACATTGGGCTCTCCACTCAGTGGGGAGCCTGTTTCCCCCTCCCTCTCTGCCTGCCTCTCTGCCTACTTGTGATCTCTCTCTGTCAAATAAATAAATAATATCTTAAAAAACAAAAACAAAAACTGTACTCACTGCCAACTCCCGAATGTCCATCCACATGCTCTCCCCGGTCTCTTTCTTCTGACCTTGCAGTCTTTTCTTTCCATGCTGCTGACCAGCCATTAGCAAACGTCCAGAAATCTGTATGTATTCTCCCCTCAGGTCACTTCTCCTTTCACAGAGAATGAATGATCAGGTTCTCCATTTTGCACCTTTATGCACTGGGAGCTTTTTCTCTCCACTGTTATCAAGCAACACAGTATACTGTTACCGAGCTTCAATGTGCAGACCATGTGTCTCAAACTGCCCATGCATCAATCAAGCTGGGGTTTTTTTCTTTTTTCTTCAGCTGTTCATAGGGAATTTACTCATGAAAGAGCATCCAGTACAGCCATTGCAAGTGACTTGGGGTTTGGGCCATCTGCTTATACAGCTGGCCTGTGTCCTCTGCTGTCATTTAGACTTGATCTCAGATGTGCCATTTCTAGCTCACGACGGACTGCGGTTGAACCTTCTGACTTTATGACATGGTGGGTCTAAGAGAACTCAGCTCATTATGGGCAGTTCCAGACACATGGTCCCTTGACACCCCATGGTCAAGTTTCTGTATCAGGGCCAAGCATCATGCTAGCAGGTGATTCTCAAATGGAGTATATAATTCTCTACTGCAGATGGCATGGCCTTTTTCCAGAGTCCCAAGAGAAGGCATTATGAATCTCCCACTGTGGTTCACCATAAACTTACATACCATCTTTTCTCACCATTGGCATTGCTAGCAATATAGATCCTGCCAGATTGTATGGCCTGAGTGGTTGGACTGCATATACCACCAGTTGTAAGACCCTTTCTGCTCTGAGGTTCATTCAAATCTCTCATATTATTGGACTTAAGAGTTACAACAGCATTTTTGTGTGCATAATGTATTCCAGCCACAACTCTGAAATTTCTGTCAGGTTTTGTGCTTCTTTTTATATGCTAGGGATTGGAGGATCCATCAATTTGTCTTTTACCTTGTCAGGGATATCTCAAGTGCCCCTGACCACTAGACCCCTAAAAAGTTGACTAAAGAAGCAGTTCCCTGATACAATGTCTCAGCAAGGCCTCTCATATACTGGCCACCTATTTTTTGTTGTTGTTCTACCCAAATCAGCATGATGTCATCAAGGGTTCAGATGGTCCAGATTTCTTTTGAATAAATTATGACAAAGGGGTGGAAGAATTAATATAGTCCTGAGGAAAAACTAGAAGTGAATATTATTGCCCATTACATAAAATGTAACTTTTCCTTGATCTTTTCTGATCATAATTTTTTAAAGTATGCATTTGCAAAACCTGTGTCCATATATCAAGTACCGGCAGCCTTCTTGGTCAACTCTTACAATGATACCACACATAGCATAGCAGCTGTGGCCAGAGTTATTACTTAGTTGAGCTGCCAGTGATCTGCATTTTCCAAGATGCTCTCAGTTGCTTCAGCAGCCAGAGCGGTGAATAAGGAATATGTTACAACCGTGTCCCTGCATGCTTGAGGTCTCTAACGGTGATGCTGGTTCCCACCCTTCCTTCCCATCTCCAGAGGTGTTCTGATTGATCATCTTGCTTGGGAGTGAGTAGGGGACAGTAATTTTGGAGTCCTTTCCCTTACCCTTTCCTGTAAGTATAAGGACCCATCATGGAGAATGCCCCAACTGACAAATGACAAGTCACTTACTTGGACACAAGGAGATGACCACCAGATGTGTCTGTGGACACAGTGAATCCACTCTAAGTCTGACTTTAACAAGATTCCATTTATTACATGGTTTCTGTAATCTCCACTCTAACTATGGGGCTATGATGATGTGCTGAGTCTCTACGTATCAATGTCAACTCAGACTCTGTATCCAATATCCAGACTCTGTCTGGATATTTCCCTCTCCCTAACATATGGTCACATGAGAAAATGGCTGCAGGTCCACTTGGGGAAGGATTTGGAGAATTGTTACAGTGTGTACTTGTTGTGGTGTTGCAGACTTGTTCTCTCGAGCACCTCTCGAGCACAAGGTCATCTCTTCAGTGAGCGGATGATGCATCTCAAGATTGCTTTGAGTTTAATAATAGGGCAAAAGATTGCAACTTCTTATTGAGGCAGGAGCCGTCCACTTCCTGTCCTCCATTTTAGCTTGCTAGTGAGTGTAGATGTTAGATACACACTCATTGTCATTTTGTACCTAGTGATGTCATTTTCTAATAACAATATCTGTACCTGTCTGAAGGTCAACCCCTCCCCCCACCCAGCTACTACTTTATTCTTGTGGGTCCCTTGCATGGAACACTTAGCACTGCATCTGACTTCACTCGGGTCAAGGCTAAATCAGCCTCATGAATATTGACCGGGAGACAGGCTCTGTGAGCACATCTCCTCCAGACTTCCCTGTCACTTATAGATGAACCACCATGAAGGTGCTTTTAAGAATGCCGGTGCCAATGAATACTACCAATGAATTCCTGATGGCCTTCCTGGATGCTGGATTCCACAGGACCTCCCAGGATTCGTAATCTCACCTCATGTGATATCCATTCCTCAGGCCCACATTCCCGAATTTTCTTTCCCTTCCTCTAAAATCAGACGTGCCACCCAGGTATTTGCACCTTGCTTAGCATAGGCTATCACTTATGCCTGGTCTGTAAGAGCCACCCCTGGCGGGGAGTCCCATCCATTTTGGGGAGTCTTTACCGGGGTATAAAATCAAGTATTCCCAGAAAATTTTGCCAGTCCATAAAATGTTCATATTCAGTTTTTAATTCTATTCCTCTTGATGAAGAACCCTCAACACCCAGTACAAGAATATTCTCTTGGCAATGGTTTGCAGGTGGTAGGTAGTTCATTCTTGCAATTTCTTCAGTGTAGAATGTCATTCCTCCCTTATCAGGGCCATCGTGTCTCTGGTTAGATTATGCTAGTATTTAATCATTACTTGTCAGTCTGGTATCCAGGACCAGGGGCAGGAATAACTGTTGAGAGGACCACCTACTGTCTTAGAGCCTCTTTCTGCATGTGAGAAATGCTAGCTCTCATTAAGAAGGGACAACCTTCTCCCTGATCCTCAGGGTCAGAGGGTCTGAAGAGCTATAATTCTCAGCTATGTTGCTAAAGCCAAAATTGCACAGGACAGTGTTAAACAAGGTTAGGGAGACGTGATTCAAGGCTACTGAAATAAAGGAGAGAAGCCAGAGCCAAGTCTGACTCCAACTCCATGCAAACAAAAGGCAGGAAGGTTTTCAGGCTCTGAGATGAAACAGAGGAAAAGTGGATGGGCGGAGGGGTGAGGGGGAGGGGTTTGAAAGGGTCAATGGGTGGGATGTATCCAGCACACTGAGTTTCTAAATGTTTTTCTTTGTTATCAGGCCATTTGTATTTATTAATTGGTGTCCATGAAAATTAAGCTCCTACCCTCACAGAGACTGGAAGATGGTGTACTATCTTAACATGATTAGATTTGGGAAAAGATGGCTCTCTTGTCCTAAAGAAAGATTTCTCTGAGTTGAAAAACAGTCAAGAGGCTTTTTAAAAGATTTATATCTCAAGGAGACAAAGAAAAAAATTATAGTTACACACTTTCCAAAGTAACTGCTCTAAGGAAAGAGAGGTCAGGAGCTTAGAGGTATGAAGTAGTCTCTCTAAATTTCAGTCACGTTGAAGAGAACATTAAGGCCGTCTGGGTCAGCACTCACTCAGGTGTTCCAATTCTGTCAGAGTTCCAGATTTTTCCAGCTACTGTCCTGACCTCAGGGCACCAGTATTGTCTTTGCTGAACATTTCTGTGTCTCTGGAGCTCTGAAATTCTAACGTGAAATTTGGTTCCCCTACTGCATCTGCTCTTGCCTTGCAGGAAACCAGGCCTTCTGCACCAACTACCCTAGAGGCCCTCCGGCTGTCACACTTAAATCTTAGCTGTCTGTTAACTGCCCTCAATTTATCCTCAGGCCTCTCTAAGGCATCATCTCCATTTAATGGTAAACAGTTAAGTCTCCTGTCCTTATAGGCATTATTCACTCTCTATTTTCAAATACCCCAGTCATCACGCTGTCAAGAATATTCCTCTTCCTGGGGACTTTTTCCCCAAGTCACCACTCAGGAGATCATCAGCGGATGGGCTGCCATTTTTATGGGGTTACTATGTAGCCCTCGTATTTCCCCATTCGTGTCAGTTTGAATCCCCCACGAAGGAAATGCCTGGGCAGGATGGGATGTGCAAGGGATTGGGGGTTAGTGCCTGCGAAGGATGAGCAGTGGAGAGGAGACGCAGACGGACAGAGCCTTC
The DNA here is from genome assembly GCF_964662115.1 of Mustela nivalis. NCBI lineage: Eukaryota > Metazoa > Chordata > Mammalia > Carnivora > Mustelidae > Mustela > Mustela nivalis. Next base: position 77,514,221 of record NC_139031.1, read on the forward strand.
AGACAGAGAGAGGAGGATGAGAATTGTGAAGAGTGGCAACATAAGGACTGGGGAAGAGGGCGCCTCGACCAATAGAAGGGTTCTTTTTTTAGTTATTTTTTATTTTTTTATTTTTACTTATTTATTTGACAGAGAGAGATCACAAGTAGGCAGAGAGGCAGGCAGAGAGAGAGGGGGAAGATAGCTCCCCGCTGAGCAGAGAGCCCGATGCGGGGCTCGATCCCAGGACCCTGAGACCATGACCTGAGCTGAAGGCAGAGGCTTAACCCATTGAGCCACCCAGGCACCCCCAATAGAAGGGTTCTAAGAAAATCTTGGACAAGCTGAGGAGAGACTCAGGTAGGGAAAATGTGTTTGCCACAGGAATGTCACTTCAGCACCCCGCACTGACTTCAGTCCCTCTGCCCTGCTCAGCCACTGGCTGGGAGCAGCTTTGGGATGTGTGGCCTTGGTGCGCATGAGGGTAGCAACTAAAGGTGTTGGTCTGCTGTGTTCCCCTCAGCCGGTTTCACGGAGTGGGCATTGCCACCGAGACCACAGTCGTCTGCAGGAATCCACTAGAAAATGCAGAATCCCCAGAGGAAAGCTAGGGAAGGTCAATGGCAATTAAAACCTTAGACTATAGACAAATGGGGTGAGGTTTAGAATTAGAAATTCGTGTGCCTCATAGTCCATTCTATTTTTTAAAAAGATTTATTTATTTTAGAAAGAGAACACAGGGTGGGACAGAGGGAGAGGGAGAGAGAAACTTGAGCAGCTTCCTTGCAGAGCTCACAGCCCTCGTGGGACTTGATCTCAAGACCCTGAGATCATGACCTGAGCAGAAACCAAGAGTGGGAGGTTTAACTGACTGAGCCCCCCAAGGGCCCCTCCATTCTATGTTGGTGACTGCTAGAACACAGGTTTTCATTTTAAGCATACTTGAGCTGTTTAATCCAAATGAACATGGTTCCCTGAAACAGTTCATTTCCTACACCAAATAGGATATCGTATAAGTAAAGCATTCCCTTCAAAAAAAAATGTGCTAAGAAACACTAAAAAATGCTAAGATGAAAAGAATAGTGTTGGTCCCCTGACTTACTTGGGGGTCAGTAAACAAGAACGGACTTTTTAACTAAATCATTTTAGGGAGCTTGATGGTCTTTGGATGTGTGAGAAACAAAAAAAAAAATTGTAGCCTGGTGTAAACATGCTTTTGGCTCCTGCATTTTAATTGCCTTTACTGATGGTGCAGCACACTTTCAGCAGGGCTGGAAGCACCTCCTTTGACATACTTCAAAGGAACGCTCGAAGCTCTGTCCCCGCAGTTGTGCAGTACTCTTGTAAGCAGAATAGGAAGTGTCTGCTCCCAAGGAAGAAAAACAAAACAAACAAACAAAAAAAAAAAACCCAACCCAGGACCTAGATACAGTCAGACACGTAGTTGCAACAGAAATTATTTTTTTTTTTCGTTGAGGTCTGGGACCTTCCTGCAACTCATGTAGCTTATTACCCTCCATATTAATATTTGTTTTCTATTTTCTCTCATTCTTTTTTTCCTATTTACATGATGTTCTTCTTCATCATCCTCACTATCCCTAACAACGTCATCAGAAGTCACTGTGGAAAGTATCACTTTGTCCTCTGTGTGTGCATTTTTAGACAATCTGAGCTAACATTTGTGCTCCCCCTTGTGCAACAGGCCAAATTCGGGGCTGAGGGCCACGTACATGTGATAAACTCAAACCCACTGTTCTCAGAAGCATTAAGAGTAACTGCTAGAAGCTTGAGTCAGAAGGTGAGAGAGAGCTCATGGAAGTGTTTCTCCCAGTTCCATGAAAGTGAGCCTGCCTTGGACACGGAAAGCCCTGACCCCTCCTCCTCCACCCTCCCTTCCTGCCCCCCTGTACAATATTTTGTTCCCATACATTTCACAGCACTCTCCATAGCACATACCCTCCCCGGGTGCTCTCAGTGTGCTCTGAGATCAGGAGATCCTGGGGAGACCAACAATCCTGTCGAAGAAGTAGGGCTGCTCTAAGAGCTTCCCTGTATTCCCCGAAGAATTTTGACACCAGGAATATTTTTTTAAGTACAACATAAACATTTTAAGATACTGCCCGAAGAAGCAAAGTTAATTGTTATTCAGTGTTTTGTTCTAATGCTGTTTGGAATTCATTATTAAGAGCCCTTACCAAGCTGTGAGTGATTTCTCAACACAATCATTTCTCTTTCCTGAGAGATGCTGTTAACTTGGCATTAAAAAATGTGGAGTTTTTTCTTTCCCCCAAATTCTAGACCAAATAATGCAGCTCATATCCATAATGAAAGACACATATCCAAACATTTTTAAAATTACAATTATAAAAAAATCTTTTTGTAATAAATATTTTAAAATATGTTAGTCAATAATCTTTCTCTAAGAATCAGTGCCCTGGTTATTTAAATTATTATTACTATTATTTATTATTTATTTTAAAAACAATTTTTAAATTAGTATATTATATATTATTTGCTTCAGGGGTATGGGTCTGTGAATCATCAGTCCCATACATTTCACAGCACTCACCATAGCACATACCCTCCCCGGTGTCCATCACCCAGCCACCCTGTCCCCACCCCCCCACCCCCCAGCAACCCTCACTCTGTTTCCTGAGATTAAGAGTGTCTTATAGTTTGTCCCCGTCCTGATCCCATCTTGTTTCATTTTATTCCCCTCCGTACCCTCCCATGACCCCCCACCCTGCCTCTCAAATTCCTCATATCACAGAGATCATATAATAATTGTCTTTCTCTGACTTATTTTGCTTAGCATAATACTCTGTAGTTCCATGCACGTTGTTGCAAATGGCAAGATTTGGGGGTTTTGATGGCTGCATAGTATTCCTGTGTGTGTGTGTGTGTTTTGGTCTGTTAGAAGAAACTACCTCCCAAAATTTTAAAGAAAGAAAAACTTATATATATACAGAAATAAGGGTAAACACGACGAAGGGATGGAATATGACTATAAAGATGAAAATTTATAAAGATCCTAAAGAAGGAACTGATAAGATAAAAAGTTGGTTGAAAAAAAAGAGGAAAGAATGTGATCAGGCTGGAGACTAGAACAAAGCCATGTGCTAGATTTAGGGTATATTTTATCTATTATAAGAAATTATATCCCAAAATTTTAAAGAAAGAAAAACCTATATGTATATAAAAAATAAGGTTAAATACAATGAAGGGATAGAATATAACAATGAAAATTTTTTTAAAAATTTAATTATTGATAAAATAGTTTAAAAATGTTAAAAGAGGAAAAGTTTTAAGAATACAACTAAAAAAATTTAACTTTGAAAGACTAAAGATTTATGGGGAAAAAGCCATGAATTCCATATGCTGTATTCTCATATTTCTGAAGTTTAGCACTTCTCATTGATCAGTGAACTTGGTCTTGTCTGGATGTTTTTGCTGATCTTCTGTGGGAGGGGCCCACTGCAGTGATTCTCAAATGTCTTTGTACTGCCCTTGCTGGAGTCCGGGTGAAGTAATTGGCTCGGGTTCACTCTTGGGAGTGAAGAGCTTGGCCCACACTCCTCAGTGTGCCCTCCGAGAAAAGCGCTCAATCACTCCCGTGTCCCTGGTCTCTGGCCGGGCCTCGAGCTCACCCAGCCTGTGACTGAGCATTTCTGTCTCTGGTGCATGGCCACGTTTGGAATCTCCAAACCCAGCAGATTCCTGCAGCATGCTCCTGCACCACTCTCCCCCAGGGAGAAAGCAGGGAGTTTCTCCTGATCTGCCCCTTGTGGGGTCCCTGCTCGAAGAGCAGTGGTCCGACTGTACCTCAGAGCACAGTTTAAGGTAACCCCGAGCTGAAAGCCCCCTCCTCGGCTCCATCTCTGTAATCTGCTTCCCTGCTCTGATACCTGGGAGCTCAGCCACACTCTGGTGCCCCCGGTCTTTTTCTGACCCCCCAGGTTCTGAGACCACACTGTCCCCATAAGGGCTCCACCCCTCGCTTAGCCTCTGGAGCAATGTTCCTCAGTGGAGCAGACTTCTAAATGTTCTGATTTTGTGCTCTGCCGGCCCCTTCCCCCCGCAGTCTATCTTCCCATATATCGCCTCAAATTCACTTCTCCCCATGTCCTACCTTCCAAAAGGTGGTTGATTTTCTGTTCCTAGAATTGCTGCTCTTCTTCTCTTCAATCTCCTGCTGAGTTTGTACATGTTCAGAATGGTTTGATAACTATCTAGCCAACTCCTGGGACCTGGTGTCATTTAGGTTCTTACTCCTCTACCCCAGCATCCTGTTTCTTATTGCCTTCTTTTTAGGGTAAGAAGCATGAATTATGTTGTATTAGCTTGTTATATTAACTACCTGAATCTAGCCCACGCAAACAGAGAGGGATCTGAGATTGAAACAGGCTGGAAATTCCAGATCCATCTCTTTCTCTCTCTCTCGCTCTGATACGTGGATATATATTTATAGTATATATATTTTTATAGTATATGTATACACATATACTGTAAAATACTATAGATACTATAATATGTCTATACTGTATATATGTATATGTATATTTATAGTATATATTTTACAGTTAATTGTTTACCATATATATTTTTACAGTATATAAAGTATTTTTTTTTAATTTTAGGGAACTTTACTTCTCATTGTAATTTAAAGAATAATTTTAATGTAAAAGCATTTATCTATACACATATGTGCGTATGTGTATATTACTTAAATTTAGTTTTATTTTAATTTTTTCAATTTATTTATTTTCAAAAAAGCAGTATTCATTATTTTTTCACCACACCCAGTGCTCCATGCAATCCGTGCCCTCTATAATACCCACCACCTGTTTTGACTGTGTGTGTGTGTATATACACTGCAGCATTTGTGAATACTGCCCTCTAGTGGAGCCCCATGAGTTCAGTTTAAGGTTGTGGAAAATAAACCACGTGATTACTTATACCCAGGGCAGTAACATGAACACTTTGATCAGTGATGATCCCACTAACAGAAAGATACACAAAATGCTCAGTCGTCCCTCAGAGACCAAAGCCTTTCTACTGTGATCTCTTTGTGATTTATTTCTTAAATGACTAACGAGGCTTGTCAGGTTTTTCTGACAGCTTTGGATCTCCAGCATTCTGCTTTCATCATTTCCTGCCCATAATAGGAAAATCTATATTTAAAGTGTTTTGGGTTTTTACAGATCCCTACAAATGTGTACACATCCCTACTTGCCCCTGCCAATACTTTGTGCATATCTTTGTCTTCCACAAAAGATCTCTTTCTGCAAAGAGTGTAGCTAGAGGGCATGAGAGAAGTCTGCTGTTTAAAGAAAATTGCATTTAATATAAGCCCAAATCAATCTTTACATCCATCAGTGCTGTCGATATCCTGCTCAGGTTGTCCTAAAAGGACCCCAAAGGAATTCCTGTAGAAAACAGAAAAAAGACTGCTGTTTAAGAATACCCCGATACAATTCCACTGTATTTTATGTCAAAGAAAATCATAAGCTCTATCAATTTTAGAGACTTTATATTTTAGAAAATTTGAATGTAATGAAGACACATTTCTTTTCCTTTCCCAGCTAACCAAAATTAATAGCAATAATAATCATTTTTTGAGTACCTACTATGTTATGTAAATTATAATCTTTACATTTATAATGTATATATTATAATTCCCATTTTTAAAATGAGAAAATTGTAACTCAGAAAGAAGGTATAATGTGATGAAAGTTACACATCTTTTGAGTGATAGGGCTCATATTGAAATCTATCTAATTATATTTCCAAGTCTATGTCTATGTTAAAATAGTAAGACTGGAGCTTTCCGATACTTAGTATACTTAAAAAAAGTAAAGTTAGATAATGTGAAAAATTTCCCCATATCAGAATACTTATGTTTTTAATTGAAGTATAAGTAACATATCATGTTACTTTGGTTTCAGTTGTACAATATAATTATTCAACAATACTTTGCTCATTGCTCACCAAGATAAGTGTACTATTAAGCCCCTTTAACTATTTCACCCATCCCCCACTGACCTCCCCTCTGGCAACCATCACTTAGTTCTTTATATTTAATAGTTTGGGGATTTTGCTTATACTTTTGTCTCCTTTCTTTGTTCATGTGTTTTGTTTCTTAAATTCCACATATGGGTGAAATTATATCATATTTGTTTTTCTCCGATTGACTTATTTCACTTAGCATTACAACCTCTAGATCCATCCATGTTGTTACAAGATCTCATTATTTTTATGGCTGATTATATGTGTGTGTGTGTGTGTGTGTATAAATATAATCACTACTTCTTTATCCATCTATCTATCGATGGACAATTAGATTACTTTCATATCTTGGCTATTGTAAATAATGTTGCAATAAACAGCGGTACATATATATCTCTCTTTTTTTGCATTTTATCTTTTTAAACTATTTTTAAATTAAAATTCATTAATTAACATATAATGATTATAGGTTTCAGAGGTTGAGGTCAGTGATTCATCAGTCTTCTATAACACCCAGTGCTCATTACATCACGTGCCCTCCTTAATGTCCATCACCCAGTTACCACATCCCCCCTATGTATATCTTTTTGAATTGGTGTTTTCATCTTCTTTGGGTAAATATCCAGTAGTGGAATTACTAGATCATATGGTAGTTCTATTTTTAATTTTTTCAGGAGCCTCCATACTGTTTTCCACAGTGGCTGCACCAGTTTGCATTCCCACCAACAGTGCACAAGGGTTCCTTTCTCTCCACATACTGTCCAACCCTTGTTGTTTCTTATGTTTATTTTAGCCAGTCTGACAGGTATGAGGTGATAGCTCACTGTGGTTTTGATTTGGATTTTCATGATGATGAGTGATGTTGAGTACCTTCTCATATTCCGTTGGCCATCTGTGGGTCTTCTTTGGTAAAATGTCTATTCAGGTCCTCAACCCATTTTTTAATGGGATTATTTGGGTATTTTTTTATTTTGTGTTAAGTTATAGAAATTCTTTATATATTTTGGGTTTTTTAAAAGATTTTATTTATTTTTTTAAGATTATATATTATTATTTATTTATATTATTTATTATTTACTTATTTTTAAAGATTTTATTTATTTAATATATAAAGAAATTCTTTATATATTTTGGGTTTTTTAAAAGATTTTATTTATTTTTAAATTTTATTTATTTATTTTATTTAAGAGATCACAAGTAGGCAGAGAGGCAGGCATCGAGAGAGGGGGGGAGAAGCAGGCTCCCCACTGAGCAGAGAGCCCTATGGGACTCCATCCCAGAACCCTGGGATCATGTCCTGAGCTGAAGGCAGCAGCTTAACCCACTGAGCTACCCAGGCACCCTCTTTATATATCTTAGATATCAATCCTTTTTCAGATATATCATTTGCAGATATCATCTCCCATTCAGTAGGCTGCCTTTTCTTTCTTTTTTTTTTTTAAGATTTTATTTATTTGTTTATTTATTTAGAGAGTAAGCAAGAAGGGGGAAGGGTAGAGAGAGGAGAGAGAGAAAATCCCAAACCAACCCCATGCTGAGTATGGGGCCCAGCCTGGGGCTCCATCTCATAACCCTGAGGTCATGACCTGAGTGAAAATCAAATTGATTGAGTGACCCACATGCCCTGGTTGCCTTTTCATTTTGTTGATGGTTTCCTTAACCATGCAAAAGCTTTATGTTTTATTTAGTCCAAATAGTTTATTTTTGCTTCTGTTTCCTTTGCCTAAGGAGACATATGTACAGAATGTTTTTATGGCTTCAAAAAAAAAAAGAACTACCTGTTTTCTTTGGGGGAGTTTTATGATTTTAGGTCGCACATTTAGGTCTTTAATCCAACTAATCCTGACTTCTCTAGGCAGATCCTCAGCTACTAAGACAGCTTCCAATACCTGGAATTTTATCTTTATGTATTAGTTGGAATTCCTGAGAAAGTAGATGGGTTTGGCCTCACTAATCTTATGGAGACTGGCCCCCAAGTTCATTAGTCACCTTCCAGTTGTGTGTCTGCTGCCCTGCTAGTCACATGCCTGCACCTAATCAATAAGCTCTGGAAGTAAGATTCCTGGAGTTGAGTCTCAAGTCAGTAAGGAACTGTCTAAAGGAAATTACACCTGGAGGAGAAACCTCATCATTCATTATTCATTTTCCATTGCAGTTAAGACAGAACTGACAAAGGCTGACATGTGTGGGTCCCTGCTCAGCCTCTTTTTTACTCTCCTCTTTCTCTTTTGTAGTCATCTGACTTGGCAGTTTGTCCAAACCCCTTACTTCCGTGTTGTCCCACGGCATTTTCCCAGGAGTTTCTTTTTGCTAATAATCACACTTTTGATCTCATTTCAAATATCACACTTTTAGTGTCTTTGAAAAAGTCTGCAGAACAGTTTACTTTTGGAAACTGAAGCCACCAAATAAATACCATTTTATGATAAATCTAATTTTGGTCCCCTAAAATATAGGCTAGTGGTCTTAAATATTGATGAGGTTCTGGATACACTACTCCAAAATATGACACTGGGGCATACTGAATATTTTAAGCTGAAGAAATGTGAGAAACAGCCCATGCAGAAAGGACTGTCTGACTTTCCCCGGACTCAGGCTATAAAACCATCATGGGATGGCCGCTTTCTCCATATCTGGAAAGAAGTTCCATCCCTATCTCTGGGACACCAAGAGGAATCAGGATGAACAAGCCTTGCTATTCCCCCCGGTGGACCACTCTAAGCTCATACCCTTTTGTGTCCGATCACGTTTTACTATAACTTTCCACTCTTCATCAAACCTAACATAAAAACACTCAGGTTTAACCATTTCTCTTGGTCTTCACTCCTTATGAGGCTCCTGTGTCACGTGAAACCTATGAAAACATGTGGGCTTTTCTCTGGCCCATCAGTCTTTTGTTGCAGGGGCCTTGTTTGAGAACTTAGAGGGTAAAAGAAAGAGCTAGTTTTCTTGCATCTGTAACCAGTTGTCAGCAATAGCCAAGAGAGTGCAAGTTTCTAGAAGGTGGGAATAGTCATATTATCTTAAATAGTAATGGTCAAGGGAAGAAAGTGTGGGGAGCTGGGAATGGTACCCTCTCCGAAGTAAACTCTCCCATCTTTGAAGTCTCCTAGCAGTCTACTATACATTGTTCCCATAGTATTTTTGTCTTGTCCTTATCCAAGCTCATTGAACAACCACATTTCTAAGGAACAGCTTAATCAGTATATGCGAATGGTTTGGCACACTGTAGCTACAAAGTTTTTCGTAATCACTGAGGAATAAATAAGCTCTGTTGAAGTCTTGTATCATCACATGACCACACACAAGAGAGAGGAGTTTTTCATGTTCTTTTAGCTTTCATATTTCTCTAGTCCATTTTTAAGGATTTAAAAAAAAAAAAAAAAAAGAACAGGAACACTTTTTTCAAGTTATGTTATTCTATGGAGTTTCACGTTCTCTAAATTCAGGGAACTCTCTATTAGGAAATAGTCCCCTCCCCATCCCCACACTCTTGAGTAATCTCCTGCTAATTGTTGGCATGGTAAAGTAAACCAAGGAAGCCACTGTTGGGGTATATGTTAATAGAGTGATAATTGGATACCGATGAGTGAGAATTAAATAGGAAATACCAAGGTGAGTTCAGAGAAGTTTCATTAAAAGAAAAATAGGAACATGCTAAAGAGCTTACAAGCAATTAATTATTTTATGCCAAATGGGTTTTAAAAATTAATTTCATCTGGTCAGAAAAATGTCAGTAAGATAGGTGCTTGGGTGGCACACTGGGTTGAACATCACAGACTTGGTTTCGGCTCAGGTTGTGATCTCTGTGGGTTGAGCATGAGAGGCTTGTTTTCAGCTGAGGTCATGATCTCAGGGTTGAGAGATCGTGCCCCACACTGGCTCTGTGCTCAGAGCCAAGTTTGCTTGAAGACCCTTCCTCCCCCTCTGCACTCCCCACTGCTCACTCGCTCTCTTTCAAATAAATAAATAAATAAATCTTTCTTTTAAAAGACAAAAGTCAAAAAGTAGTAAAAATCTATATTTGAGCTGATGAAAGTAGTAAAGTCTATTTGCCGATGAAGGTTATCAAAAGAATAAGAAATAACAATGTATTTTACATAAATGGTAGATTAGATCAATGTTCCATCTTTGAATATTCATTCTGAAAACGAAATTGGAATAATATAAAAGTTTCATGAAAGGTGTGCTGACATTCTAAATCCATTATCTCCATCATTTTGAAAATCAAGATGTCTGGAAGGGGAAGCAGAAAACTGGGATTTGATGTAAAACTCATCTTAAGTATTTTTCTAAGGGGATTTTAAAAACACTTATAAAATAATTTTTAATTCTTGGGTTAGGGATTTTATTGTTATTTTTTTCTTCATTCATTTACACTTCTTGACCTCTATTTGTAGAGCTTCATTTGTTTGCTCTTGTACAAATCATTTTTTATATTCCACGATCCCTAAACTGAATTGTTGTCGTTGCTCTACAGTCATTTAGCCACAAGGTGGCGGTATAACCTTTGAAGTTTTAAAAAAAACAAAAAAACTTCCAAACCTGTTTATTTCAAGGTTTATAAAAACAAATGAAACAAATGAGTACAGTTTCTTTTTGCTTCACAGTTGAATTTTTCTTTTTCTTAAATAGGATTTTTTTTTTTTGAGAGATTGAGCATGCGCAGAAGGGCAAAGTGAGAGGGAGAAGAGAATCTCAAGTGGAGCCTGTCCCAGGGCCAGAGCTCATCACCCTGAAATCAACAGGAGCCAAAACCAAGAGTCGGCAGCTTCACGGACTGCACCACTTTGGCGCCCCAACAGTTGAATTTTTCTGTGGTTTTAAAAACTATACAAATTTTCTGTTGTGAATACATCTTTCTGACACAATTAAGTACATTATAGGAATGGAAATCATTGTAATAATGATAATGATGAGCGATCATCACAGCTAATGTTATTTAAAGTCTTAATTTATGCCAGACACGATGCCAGCTGTTTTACATAAAGTGATTGGGCGCTCACTGCCTTATCATTGACGTACAATCATCCCTGGAGATTTCCATTCAATAGGTCATGGAAGGAGACCTCTAAGCTGTATTTTATTTTATTTAAGATTTTATTTATTTGTTTGTGAGAGAGTGAGCACAAGAAGGGGGAGGGGCAGAGGGAGAAGCAGACTCCCTGCTGAGTAAGGAGCCCATTGAGGGACTTGATCCCAGCACCCTGGGACCATGACCTGAGCAGAAGGCTCATGCTTAACTGACTGAACTACCCAGGTGCCCCCAAACTGTATTTTAAACAAATGTCCCTTATAATTCTTATCAACAAACAAGTTCTAAAACTATTGATTGATGTCTTTAACTGCTCTCCTTGCAGTGATGTTTAAAATCACCTATTTCCAGAACTGTATCGTTTATTTCAAGACGTTAAAATCAAGATCATAAAATCAAAATAATATTTATTCAGGCTCTTCAGTAATACTTTTATCCCCAAATTTTGAGGATTTAAGTGAGTAATGTGTTGAAGAAAACTTTAATGCTTCTGTGTTTTATTTTACCATAGAAAGTGATAATGTATAAAAGGTATTTTGTGCTCTCATAAAAATATCCCAGCGAAATTTGTGCTACACAATATAGTAAAAATAAACACAAAGTGCTTTACCAATTTAAAGTTACTTAAAATATCTAATTCATATTTTATTTGATGCAGGTAAACTATTAGTAATTTAAGCCTCATTTGGCAATGGTGAGTTAGTAAAATTTCTTATAAAGTAACTGATCCCACCTTTTTAAAAAGCATGTAATATTTTGCCTCCCTAATTTTACGCTCCTGAAATTAAAAACTGCAGAGATAACAATGTACTAAAAATCCTGGGACAACAGCTAGCAGAATATTTTCCTTTAGGTCTAAGATGTTTAAGCATGTATGTATTTAGATTACTCTTCCATAAGATGTATTAGTATTTCCATTTTTTGCCCTTTTCAGAATAATTAAAAATTCTTTTCTTAGATTTCCTGTCCCTATGATGAACCTCAAATTTTCTAACTGAATTAAGGGTTCCCAGAGAAAAATATTCCATTACCTTTGTCATTTCCAAGATTCAAGTATGTGATTGAGTAGGAAACGATATAATATGATATAGCTTTGTAATAATAATGTACTCATTATAAAGCTGTAGTACAGTAAGAATGTAATTATAAGGAGAATATATTTCTTGCCTCAATTTTAAGACCAGATGATTGAAACCTGCATCTAAATGTGACCTGTGTTCATGGGTACAGTGACAGAGAAGGACTCATAGTCCCCAGATCAGTGCTTCTCTGGGAATTTTTTTTTTTAATTAATGTATAATGTATTATTAGCCCCAGGGGTACAGGTCTGTGAATCACCAGGTTTACAACACTTCACAGCACTCGCCATAGCACATACCTCCCCAATGTCCATAATCCCACCACCCTCTCCCTGCCTCACTCCCCCTGGCAACCCTCAGTTTGTTTTGTGAGATTAAGAGTCCCTTATGGTTTGTCTCCCTCCCAATCCCATCTTGTTTCATTTATTCCTTTCCTACCCCACAACCCCCACCACATAGCCTCTCAACTTCCTCGTATCAGGGAGATCATATGATAATTGTCTTTCTCTGATTGACTTATTTTGCTTAGTATAACACCCTCTAGTTCCATCGATATCATTGCAAATGGCAATATTTCATTTCTTTTGATGGCTGCATAATATTCCATTGTGTGTGTGTATGTGTATATGTGCACGTATCACATCTTCTTTATCCATTCACCTGTTGATGGACATCTAGGCTCTTTCCGTAGTTTGGCTATTGTGGACACTGCTGCTATAAACATTCAGGTGCACTTGCCCCTTCAGATCGCTACATTTATATCTTTAGGGTCAATACCCAGTAGTGTGATTGCTGTGTCATAGGTTAGCTCTATTTTCAACTTTTTGAGTAAACTCCATGTTGTTTTCCAGAGTGGTTGTACCAGCTTGCATTCCCACCAACAATGTAGGAGGGTTCCTTTGGGAATACTCTTAACTTATCCAAAGGGCTGGCAGAGCTGACTGTTTATAAAGCATAAATTATTGAATCAATCGATCAATGAACACATAAATACATCTGAAAAGAAATCAATCAAAAGTGAACTTTCAATAGAAAAATGACACCAAAAACTCTGTCACCTAATTTGAGGGGTCAGTGAGTGAAGGAACAACCAAGATTTAGAGCTTAGAAGATTTAAAGAAGGCTATGAATGACTTTGGTTTTTAAGGTGATTGGATTAAATGTTCTTAAAACTCTCTCAGTCCTACTTCAAGTAAGCAGTAATATCATCTAGTTTCATACTAGATTGCCACTTGTAATTTCTTTGTGGCCAGAGAAGTGTCTTCAATTCTTGACTCTCATAATCTCAGATAAAAAGATGAAGGACTTAATTCTGAAAATCTGCTATCCAGTAACTGGTTGAGACCAACTGAGCTATGACTGTAGACTGTTAGTCTCTCACTGATTATATTTGTTGTTTCCTATGTCAGTATTTTAACAGATTTTCAGTGGTTTAATTAGTATTGCAGTGTTTCCATGCACCTGCAATTTCTGTTCATTTCTTACAAATTTAACAACTGGTATTTCTTAAAAGGATAAAATGGAAACGTTTTAAAACTCTTGCTTGCTATGCCAAGAAGTGCCACTAGATGTCACTAACCACTAGAAAATTTTACCTAAATCTGGAAGGAGACAAAGAACTAAGAGATTCTGTAATCTGAGCAATATAGTAGAATTGGGTCTCTGATTATGTATTTTTGTTGCCTTGAACTTTACTTTTAGAACTTTCTAATTTGTCTATTGGTATTCCTAAACTCTATTTTTTAAAAAATTATTTTTTCCATTTTTTCCCAATATACTGATAGTAGCTTTATTCATAATTGCCCTACCCTGAAATACTTGTATTAGTTACTGTGGTAGATATTTGAGTGCACATTCCAGATCTGAACCACAGACAGCCTCTAGCTATTAGCTCCTTCTGCCTCAGCAGCAGAGAATCTCCTGTGTGGAGATTATGCCCTTTTGAGTGTGGCTCACTTCTATTGACTGAGCAAGGTGGGAATGTAAAGACCTGGTTCTTTTGGCTCTATGTAGAACGTTAATTTTTTTTTTTTTTTGAGATGTAATTGAAACACAACATTGAATTAGTTTTAAGCATGCAACATAATGATCTTATATAGGTATAAATATATACAGATATTACATAGTGAATGGCATAATGAGATTAGTTAACATACATGACAACACGTAGTGATACTTTTTTCTGGTGACATCTTTTAAGATCTACTCTCCTAGCAACTTTTAAATGCACAGTGTAGTATCGTTAACTGTAATTATCATGTTGTATCTTATGTCCCTGGGACTGTTATTTTATAACTGGAAGTGTGTACCTTTTGACCATTTTTGTATATCTTGCCCATGCCGCATCTGTGCCATTACCAACCACCAATGTGTGCTCAGTATCTGATTTTTTAAAGAATCCACATAGAAGTGATATCATGTAGTATTTATTTTGCTCTGACTTACTTAGCATCATGCCCTCCAGATCCATTCATATCCTGCCAATGGCAGGATTTCTTTCTTTTTTTATGAACAAGTATTGTTCCACTCCATATATATCTACATTTCCTTTATCCAGTCTTCTGTTGATGGACGCTTGGGCTGTTTCCGTGTCTTGGCAATTGTAACTAATGCCGTAGTGAACGTGGGGGAGCAGATATCTATTTGAGACAGTGATTTTGTTTCTTTTGCATAAATATGCAGAAATGAAATTACTGGATCCATAATAGTTCTGTTTTTCAGTTTCTGGGGAACGTCTGTACTCTCTTTTCTAGTTCCCCACCAGCTTGCATTCTTAACCACTGGTGCATAAGAGAGCTCCCCAACCCCGTATCCTCACCAACACTTAATCTCTCTTTTATCATTTTGGCAATAGCTTTCCTAAAAAGTGTGATGTGATATCTCATTGTGGTTTTGATTTGTAGTTCCCTGATGATGAATGATGTTGAGCTTTTTTTAATGTTCCTGTTGGCCATCTTTACATCTCATTTGAAAAAATGTCTGCTGAGATTCTCTGTCCATTTTGAAATGAGATTTTTTTCTACTGAGTTGAATGCATTTTTAATATATTTAACCACTTATCAGATATATGCTTTGCAAACATTTTCACTCATTCCGTAGACTGCTATTTTATTGTATTGATGATTTCCTTTGCTGTACAGCCTTCTTGATTGATGTAGGCTCACTTGTTTATTTTTGCTTTTGTTGCCTTTGCTCCAAAAAAGCATTGCCAAGACCCATGTCAAGTTTACTCCATGTTTTCTTCCAGGATTTTGATGACTTCGAGTCTTACATTCACATCTCCAGTCCATTTGAGTTTATTTTTGTATATGGTAGAAGACTATGGCCCAGTTTTTTCCTTTTGCATATGGCTGTCCAGTTTTCCCAACAACACTGACTGAAGAGACTTTTTCCCATTGTATATTGTTGCCTCCTTTGTTTAGATTAATTATCCATATAATGCGTGTTTTTTCCCCTGGAGTCTCATTTCTTTTTTTTTTTTTTTTAAAGATTTTATTTATTTATTTGACAGACGGAGATCACAAGTAGGCAGAGAAGCAGGCAGAGAGAGGAGGAAGCTGGCTCCCTGCTGAGCAGAGAGCCTGATGTAGGGCTCCATCCCAGGACCCTGGGATCATGACCTGAACTGAAGGCAGAGGCTTTAACCCACTGAGCCACCAGGCGCCCCTGGAGTCTCATTTCTGTTCCATTAATCTATGTGCCTGATTTTATGCCAGTACTGTACTATTAGGATTAGTAGAACTTTGTATTATAATTTGAAATCAGGAAGCATGGTGCCCCCACCAGGTGGAGACATTTGGAAGTGTCTGTTCTAAAGGCTATTTGGAATCTTCCATGATTTCATGCAAGTTTTAAGATTGGTCTACTATGAAAAATGCCATTGGAATTTCAAAAGGCATTACGTTGAACCTATGGATTGGCGTCTGTACTCTGGCCATTTTAACAACATTAAGTGTTCCAAGCCAGGAGTATAGGATATGTTTTCCCTTTTTGTCATCTTCAATTTCTTTTTATCAGTGTTTTGCAGCTTTCATTAGTTAAATTTATTCCTTTGTATTTTATTCTTTTTGATGCAATTGTAAATGGGATTTTCTTAATTTCTTTTTTTTTGATAGTTTTTTATTAGTGTATGGAAATGCAATTGATTTTTGTATATTGATTTGTATCCTACAACTTTATTGAATTAAATAAATTTTAATAAATTTTTATGGACTCTAAGGTTTTCTATTCATAATGTCATGTCATCCTCAAATAGAGACAATTTTACTTCTTCTTTTATGATTTTGTCTCATTTTTCTGGTTAAGACTTCCCATACTATATTGAGTAAAAGTGGCAAGAGTAGGCACTCTTGTCTTGTTTCTGATCTTAAAGGAAAAGCTTTAAAGTTGCACTGTTGAGTGTGATCTTAGCCGTGGGGTTGTCATAAATGCCCTTTATTATGTTGAGGTATGTTGCCTTTATACCCATTTTGTTGAGAGTCTTTATTAAAGGGTATTAAATTTTGTCCAATGTGCTTTCTGCATCTATTGAAGGGTAAAAACCATATAATCATTTCATTTTATTGATGTGATAGATCACATGGACTGATTTGTAAACATTGAACCATCCTTACATCCCTGAAATAGTTCCCTCTTGATTGTGGTGTATGATCCTTTTAATGTATTGTCAAATTAAGTTTGCTAGTAGTTTGTTGAGAATTTTTGCATCCGTGTTCATCTGGGATGTTGGCCTGTGATTTTTTTTGTGTGTGTGTGTTGAGTTGTATAAGATCTTTACGTATTACAGATATTAACCCCTTTTCAAATAGCTCATTTGCAAATATTTTCTCCCATTCTCTAGGTTTCCTTTTTGTTTTGTTGATGGTTTCCTTCATTGTTCAAAAGCTTTTTTTTTTGGTGTAGTCGCAATTGTTCGTTTTTGCTTTTCTTTCTCTTTCCTGAAGAGACATAACTAGAAAAATGTTGCTACAAGCATTATCAGAGAAACTACTGCCTACGTTCCTTTATAGTATTTTTATGGTTTCAGGCCTCACATTTATGTTTTTAATTCATACCGAGTTTATTTTTGTGTATGGTGTTAGAAAGTGGTCCAGTTTCATTCTTTTACATGTAGCTGTCTGGTTTCCTGGCACCATTTATTGAAGAGACGTGTCTTTTCCCATTGTATAGTCTAGCCTCCTTTGTGGTAGCATTAATTGACCATATAGTCATGGATTTATCTCTGGGCGCTGTCTTGTGTTCTAGTGATCTCTGTGTCTATCTTTGTGATGGTACCATACTGTTTTGATTATTACAGCTTTGTAGTATATGTCTTGAAATGCAGGATTGTGATACCTCCAGCTTTGTTCTTGTTTCTTAAGGTTGCTTTTGATATTTGGGATCTTTTGTGCTTCCATACATATTTTAGGATTACTTGTTCTAGTTTTCCGTCACATGGGCTTCTTTTTTAAGTTTCTTAGGTGTGATGTTAGGTTGTTCATTTGAAAATTTTTTTTAAAAGATTTTATTTATTTATTTGACAGAGAGAAATCACAAGTAGATGGAGAGGCAGACAGAGAGAGAGAGAGAAGCAGGCTCCCTGCCGAGCAGAGAGCCCAATGTGGACTCGATCCCAGGACCCTGAGATCATGACCTGAGCCGAAGGCAGTGGCTTAACCCACTGAGCCACCCAGGCGCCCCTGAAATTTTTTTCTTAACATAGACATAGAGTACTATGAACCTCCCCCGTAAAATTGCTTTTGTTCCATCCAATATGTTTTGAGGTGTTGTATTTCTATTTTCATTTCTGTTGAGGTTTTTTGAGATTTCTCTTTTGATTTATTCATTGATCCATTGGTTGTTCAGAAACATGTTTAATTTCCACATATTTGTGTATCTTTCACTGTTTCCTGTAATTGACTTCTAGTTTTATACCATTGTGTTTGGAAAAGATGCTTCATATGTTTTCAATCTTTTTAAATTTATTAAGGCTTTTCTTTGTAGTCTAAGATATGATTTCTCCTGGAGAATATTCCATGTGTACACAAGAAGTATGTATATTTTGTTGCTTTTAGATAGAATGTTCTGTAAATATATATTTAGTCCATCTGGTCAACATTTCATTTAAGTCCAAAACTCCCTTATTCATTTTCTGTTTGGTTGGTCCATCTACTGATGAATGTGGGGTCCTTAACTAACACTGTTTTGCTCTTTCCTCTTTTTATCCTATTGATATTTGCTTTGTATATTTAGGTGCTCCTATGTTGGGTGCACAAATGCTTATAAATGCTATGTCTTCTTGTTGCATTCTTTCTATTTATCATTATGTAATGACCTTCTTTGTCTCTTACTAGAGTCTTTGTCTTAATCTATTTTGTCTTATATAAATATACTACCTCAACTTTCTTCCGGTTTCCATTTGTATGGAATATCCTTTCAATCCTTCACTCTGTCTGCATGTGTCCTTAAAGCTGAGGTGAGTCTCTTGTAAACTGCATATGTTTGGGTCTTGTCCTTTTATCTTCTATAACTAGAAATGAGACCCATTATCATGAAATAATATACTTAAATAATAAATTACCCTTACCATTAACATTATTACGGGGAGTAATAAATACCAAAATATTTCCTATATTCATTTGGCTACTGTGCTATTCATGGAAGTGACTTTTGAAAAAGATAAATTTGATCAAGTAAGTCTTGGTTAACTCTGGGATGAAAGAAGTGAAGAAATCCCTTTTCTGATTCCTTCTGCTCTTTGTTGCACACTCTGCTCCGACCCTACTGGTTTTCTCATTTTCTAACTTGCTGGGGACCCTCTCCCAGAACCATTGTTCTGGCTATTTCTTGTGACTGAAAATTCTTCTTTGAGATATGGTTTGGGAAACTCTCCCTCCTCACAGAAGCCTGACTGTCCCAATATAGGAATACATTTGCCACCATTCCCTAATTTCTCTCCTTTTCTCTACTTTTTCCTTTTCACATACTGATAATGATTCCCTCTTGACCAAACTCTAGATGGGCTCCCCTGAGCTCTTTTTCAACGTAGGCCCTGAATAGTTTGTTTTTCTTTTCTTCTCTTTCTTTCTTTACCAATTTACTGCTCTTTGGCTCTGGTTTTCTTTGACAACAGTACTACTTTTCAGCTTCTACCAAGTCACAGAGTTTAATCACTGTATATATTATTTATTGTCTGGCTGCACCTATTAGAGTGTAAGCGTCACGAGGTAGGGATCTTTTTTTTCTCAGAAGCACTTAGAAAAGTGATTGGCATGTAAAAGGAACTCTCTCATATCTGTTGAATTTCTTTTTTTTTTTTGTCTTTTTTTTCCCATTTTATTTTATTTTATTTCTTTTCAGTGTTCCAGCATTCATTGTTTATGCACCACAGCCAGTACTCTATGCAATACGTGCCCTCCTTAATACCCCCCACCAGGCTCATCCAACCCCCCATCCCTCTCCACTCCACAACACTCAGTTTGTTTCTCAGAGTCTATAGTCTGTCATGGTTTGTCTCCCCCTCCAATTTCCCCCAACTCACTTCTCCTCTCCATCTCCCAATGTCTTCCATGTTATTCCTTATGCTTCACAAGTAAGTGAAACCATATGATAATTGACTTTCTCTGCTTGACTTATTTCACTCAGTATAATGTCTTTCAATTCCATCCTTGTTGATACAAAAGTTGGGTATTCATCCTTTCTGATGGAGGCATAATACTCCATTGTCTATATGGGCCATATCTTCTTCATCCATTCATCCATTGAAGGGCATCTGGCTCTTTCCACAGTTTGGCGACTGTGGCCATTGCTGCTATGAACATTGGGGTACAGATGGCCCTTCTTTTCACTACATCAGAATTTCTTTGGCTTGAAATCAAATCAACCACTATTGTGGCCTGTTGTGATGTACCTAGCTCTTGTACAGAAGGGAAAAAGGGGAAGTTATTTTTTTCCAGTCAATTAAAGAATTAATTACTTCAAATTCATGACTTGTATTATATATATCTGTTCATGGCATTTGATGTGCCTTAAATCATTGGTCAATACACATCTCCAATTATTATCATAGTTTGTATGGTATCCATAATGTACATATGTGATTCACACTTGATATAATTGCACTAACTTTCCTGATAAGACTGAGGGTAGGAACTGCCTTTCTAGATTTAGCCAGAAAATGGAAAAGAAAAAATCCAAAGGGGATGCAGTTGGGGACTTGGTGAAACTGAAAGCTGAGAACAGAAAGAGGAGTCCATGCCTTGAATTAAGCCCATGCTGATTACTATTAAGAAGGTCCAAATCTGATATTTTACCACAAGGCAATGCATTTTAAAAGATTTTTAGTCTTATTTAGGATTGTGTAAAAGGTCCCACATTATCCAGTAAGCTGTAATTTTAATATTGGAAATTTTTAAATATCATCATAGGATACAGTATAAGAGTCTGTTAAATAGTAAAATTTTAACATGCTGGCCCCAGGAAAGATTATTAATAGTATTACTCAAAAAAAGCTAGAACATGCATACTATCCCCAGGTATACTCATAAGTCGGGTCTGAGACTAAGATCCTGCCAAAAAGGAACAGGTTAAGAACTTTTCTTTTGTTTATCCTCCTGCTACATTTTTATAGAACCCTATGATGACAATAGAGAATGAGAGAAGCTGTAAAGAGATGTAAGTAGAACTGAATTTGGGGTAACTAGGTTTAGTCCAATCCTCCTTAACAACAGAAGAGTTAGAATCTGATTTTTTTTTAAAGATTTTATTTATTTATTGGACAGAGAGAGAGATCACAAGTAGGCAGAGAGGCAGGTGGAGAGAGAGGGGGAAACAGGTTCCCTGTTGAGCAGGGAGCCCAATGCAGGGCTCGATCCCAGCACCCTGAGATCATGGCCTGAGCCGAAGGCAGTGGCCTAACTCACTGAGCCACCCAGGCGCCCCTAGAATCTGCATTTAAAGTAAAATTTGAACTATGCTACTAAGCAGTTCATTACCTAAAACTAGCAACAAGGAGTACAATACAATGATATGAAAATTGAAACCTATCTAATTCCCTGTCCCTGTGCTAAACAATATTGAGACAAACACATATAGTTACATCCTGTGTTAAACAATAAACGAAAGTAAAAATAAATTAGCTATTTGATCCGGGAAATATTTGCTTCTAAAAAATTACAAAGAATAAATTAAAATAGCTTATTCATCTAAATGAAAGTGATGTTCATCAAGGCTCCTTTTGAGATCATCACCTTGTTGTATTCAATAATCCATAATAATTATACCATAAACTCGACTCAGGCCCAACCAGTTCTCTGCCTTTCAGGACCCTCTTTAAAATCATCCAGCCAAGGCCCTAAAACTCTCTTAAGTTCTTCATTTTAAGATGGTACTAAGACTGTCAAGATAGAGTCCTACAGTAGGTCCAATAAACAGTTTAGCTTGATCAGTAGATGCCTCTGTTGGTCTTTGGGGAGGACAATGTTCAACAGCTGTAACTAATTCAGTGTTGAAACAAAAGGAACAAGTGTCTGTCCAGTAGACTAAGACCACTCCAGATATATTAAAGTTGAACAAAATTGGGGTATGGGGGCAGTAATCATTACAACAACAACAACATGCACACTATGGGGATTCGTTGGTCTGACTCTGACAGGGTGTTAGAAATGCATTAGAAAATTGGATCTTTGGGGCACCTGGGTGTCTCAGTCAGTTAAGTGTCAGCCTTCGGCTCAAGTCATAATCTCAGTGTCCTGGGATCAAGTTTTTCATTGGGCTCCCTGCTCAGCGGGGAGCCTGCTTCCTTCTCCTCTACCTCCCATGCGTGCTCTCTCTCTCTCTCTTCCTCTCTCAAATAAATAAACTCTTAAATAAAATTGAGGCTTTTATTAGGTGATTTGGGGACAGCTTGAAGGAAGCTTTGGATTGCATGTTGAATGTTGTTTGTGGATTGGATGTTGTCAGGAATTGGAGGCAATCCTAGGGTTGGCTACTTTTTTAGCTCTCTATTGCAGCATAACAAACTCCTACAAATTTAGCAGCTTAAAACAGTACACATTTACCTCACCATTCTCGGAGTCAGGGCTCTAGACATAACTAAGATGAATCCCCTGCTTTGGATCTTCTCACAGGGCTGTAATCAAGGTGTCACTTGGGGCTGTAATCTCATTTTAAGGTTCACTAGGGGAAGGACTCATTTCCGTTTTCCTGTGCTTGTTGGCAGAATTCAGTTCTTCGATGAGTTGTCATACTGAGGACCTTAGTTCCTCACTGGCTGGAGGCCACCTTCAGTTCATTGTCACATGGATTTCTCTGTATGGCAACTTACTTCATTAAAGTGAGCAAGAGACAGTTCATCAATAGAGTCTGCTGGCAAAATGAGAATTTAAATCTTATGTAATGTAATCGTGGATATAAAATGTCATCATCTTTGCCATAGTCCACCGGTTCAAAGCAAGTCAGGGACCCTGTCTACATTCAAGGGACAGGGATTACACATAGATGTGACAACTAGTAGAAGGGATAATGGGATCATTATCCCATCCTTAAGTTACATCAAGCATCTTAAGGAATCTTCTCTAGGACAAGGGAAGAATAGAGCATGGCTAAATCCTACGATTAGTAAAGAAGGAGTGCTTACTCATATTAACCAGGATAGGAGGCTATTTGGTCATTTTTATACTTTTGACAATGTTTTCATTTTTATCTGTTTATGCATTAATATGGAGTGGTCTTTCTTTGGTCTGCGTCCATTCATAGTCACAGATGTTGGTGGCATCTGTGGTATTGTCTGATGCTGATGTCCTATAAAATTATTTATGTTCAACAGAAGAATGCCAAGACACAAGATCAGCAGCTTAACTGATGGTTCAAGAGCAGTTCCTAGCTACTAGAGGCTGCTTTTGTCTTGCTCGCAGAAATAAATTAGGTTATATAAGAGAGGAATAGCAAATCTTAGAAAGCAGGGAAGGAAAAAATATTTACAAATAAAATCATAGATAATTTTCTAGATAAGCAAGACTAATTATTCAAGTCACATCTTCAGTCAAATGGATTTGAAGGGTGCCTGGCAGCTCAGTCAGTTAAGCACCTCGCTTCAGCTTAGGTCAGGATCCTGGGGTTCTGGGATTGAGCCCTGTATCTGGGTTTCCTCCTCTGCCGGGGGGGGGGGGGCTGCTTCTCCCTCTCCCTCTGCCTGCTGCTCCTCCTGCTTGTACGCGCACTCTCTCTCTCTGTCAAATAAATAAATAAAACCTTTAAAAGTGGATTTTTTTAAATTTATTTTTTAAAGATTTTATTTATTTATTTAACAGAGATCACAAGTAGGCATAGAGGCAGGCAGAGAGATAGAGGGAAACAGGCTCCCCACTGAGCAGAGAGGCCAATGTGGGGCTAGATCCCAGGACCCTGAGATCATGACACAAGTTGAAGGCAAGAGCTCAACCCACCAAGCCATCCAGGCACCCCTAAAAAATGGATTTGAAAATGGTCTCTCAGGATATAAAATGCACAGATTTATCCTGTACAATTTTATAAAAGCTACCATTACAAACATAGTTTCATTCAGTACTATGAATATATGTCTTAAAATTATTTTCATTTGGTTTCCTAAAGACCTAGGTTAGAAGATAATGAGAGATACATGAAACAAAAGAACTTTACACTGTCAACTTTCAGGTTTCTTTTGCTCAAAATTGACATAGCAGGAATTTCAACAAGGCTTTTATTTTTCTATCTTAACAAAAGAACTTGGAAAAAGTTAAGAATTTGAAAATAATAGTAAGTGTGACGGTTTAAATAGAATCAAATAAAAATTTAGTGGTTGCAATGGTGTTTCCAAGGTTTATCGTTGAAGAAGATAGTGCAGAATGGGGAGATTAAGCATCTGACAGGAAAGTCAGATGATAAAATTTTGTTGGTCTGTCACTCAGAACAATTATATACTTGAAAAAGTTTCCTTGTGGAATCTACAGTCATGACATCAAACTAGTCTTTTCTGTCAGGAAACTATGACAAGAGAATATATGAATACATATTGTTGTATGTATTAGTAGTTTAGTACTACTAAACTATTAGTAGGTACTGGTAGTTTAGGAAAGTTCTGGGTAATCCATGATCAAGATACCAAAATTTGTTCCCAGTCAATTGTCTTTCCCAATGTATTTGAAGCATTTCTGAATAGACCAAGGCTGTGTCTTTTGTTTCTTGACTATTTAATTTGCTTTAGGGTGTCTGAGTCAGTTTTGTTTCTTGACTATTTAATTTGCTTTAGGGTGTCTGAGTCAGATTAATCTAAAAAAAAAAAAAAAAAATCTGCTTCCCACCCCTGCATATGCTCATTAATCAGATTAATTCTTTTCTACTCTTTTTTGTCTCATGTGCTACACACAACAGTCATTCAAGTGTCAAAGGCACAGTTCTCATTTACATTCTGTTTCTTGTTCATTTTCCTAAAAGAATCTTCACTGCGTGTTTTTTGTTTGTTTGTTTGTTTTTCAAGTCTCAAGGAAAATAGTCTTAGCATTCTAGCATCTTCACTGAAAACTCCTCTGCTCCTATCCCACAGTCCCCAGGAGGGACTGTTCTGCTCTAATTTGATAGTAACTCGCTCCTGCCCACATCAAAGTACTTATGCTTTCATCATTGAGTACCTGATCTCTCTTTCCCTCCCCTAAGAAAAGTATTTCAAACTTATAAATAAAGGGATTGCTCTGTTTTCTTTCTATATTTTGGTGGAACATTGTTAGGCGCAGCTAGTGATTATCTGATTCCTAGGAGTTTGTGTCTTTGTTTAGCTTGCTCTTGTATTATTGATTTAGAGGCTATATAACTCTGTTAGGGTAGTCATTAATTGGTAGACTGAAACGATGCTTGTCCTATAGCAATGCAGTCTTATTGCCCTTCTGACATTAACTAGGCTTATAACTAAATTAGTAATCTTGTTCCAGTATTCATTCTCTTCCAATCCTCTTTGAATCAACCTTGCTGGTTCCATCATTAATGAGTGAATTAAAGATTTGACATCGATTCAATTTATGTTCATGGATAAGTTAGATATTCAACTTTTTGAAAATTCTACTCTGACGCCACTCATCTCTTAAAATATCTGCCTTTCAACCCTGCACTAAGTGTTTGGAACATAGCAGGTGCTCAGGAAATGTTTATGGAGGGTTTGAGGTGAATATTGCTGAAAAAAGAAACTGGACTTAGGATGAGAACTTCTTTAAATTCAAATGATTTCTGGTGTAGTAGTGAAATTGGATTGAAAAAACTCAGTTTTTAAATTTTTAGTCCAAGGATATTTCTAATGGAACATGACAGCTTGAATACCATATATAGGACTAGATATTCAAATACTATGGTTACCACATGCTTGGAACAAAATATTCTGTTACCTGAAATAAAACTGAAAAATGGCGTAACTGCTTTAAAGTTTATTATAATATTCAATCACCTTTATGAATGTCAAAATTATGTATAACGGTAATGTAAAGTAGATAGTTAACAAAATAATATCACCCATTACATACTTAGGGAACAGTTTTATTACCATACTACCCAGATATTAACATTTCAATAAGAAAATGTAATAAATATGAATTATTTTTAGGAAAAAGAGCACAGCAGGTCATAATAGTGCCATATTTTTTCAATTTTTATGAATCATAATATTTATATTGCAGTTTCAAAAATGTGCATTTGTCGAACAAGAGAGAACATCACACAATCTGGCATAAACTTACACTGTCTTTCAGAAGATTAATTCTAAAAATCTGGCCAAATAATGCCCTCATTTTTACGTAAAATCAGAGAGGCAGAAACAGAGACAGAGACAGAAACCACACAGTTATTCATGAAAGTGTCTTGCAAAATTGACTTTTGATTTAAATCATTTAGGACTTCTTAAATAAATATATATGTCATCATAATAAAAATTTTTTATAGACATGCTTGTCTATAACAAAATGAGATACAAGGGAACAATGCTTTCTTTAAATATATATAAATGTCCTATAAGTAATCATCATAAAAATCTTTCATAAGGAAATTTAAAATTAAATATAATCAATAATACAAATAATCAGATATTTTTCTGATATTCGACCATTTTTCTTGTAAGTTCTTTATAGGGCCCTGGGAGGAATTTGAGACTAAACAAAGCATTGCCTCTGCCCTCAAGAATATTTCATTTTCATGACAAAATATGTAGAAAAAAAATAACCATGAAAAACAAAGTGATAAAAACTCCTTCCAAAAGAGATAGCGCACTTTCCCATGGAGGTAATTATCATGAAAAAGACAGTATTTAAACCGACCCCTGAATCGCTTCTCGGCCTTTTGGCTAAGATCATGTGTAAACTGATGCCTGAAACTGTTTATTCATTCCTTCGACAAACTTTGAATGAATTTCTTCTCCTTTTGAGTAAAATGTAATGCTGGGATGGTGAAGGACGTTGCTCTTGACTTCAAGAAGTGTACTTCCTAAAGACAGAGACAAAAACTAGCAAAGGGAAATATACCGGGAGCTCTGTTGGAGCTGTTTGCAAGCATCCCTGGGAATAGAAGGCAGTGGTCAATTCAACACGAGTTACAGGGATAACCAGGAAAAAAGGAGGGACTTAACGGCGTAGAAATGGAGGGTAAGTTCAGGAATTGAAAATGACCAAAAAATGTTCACATGAGAAAATGGTCATGATACCATAAATGAAAAGAGAAAGAAACAGAGAGAATGCAAAGCAACGATCTTCATGTCAACATTAGTAGACCCACACACATTTACAGAGGAAAGAGGCAATGCCATCAGAGAAAAGAAGCCCAAATGAGAACAGTGGTCCTCTGGGGGTAATAATATTATAGGATGATTTTCATTTCCTCGCTTACACTTTCCATGGCCAAATCAGTTGCAACATATCTTTAATGAAGAACAAAATGATAAAGGCTATTTTAAAAAGTGGTCACAGGTGTGTGGAGCACCATTTTCTATTGTGTATGATAATAAGAGCTAGATGAAAATACCTCCTGGCGATTGTGGCAGTGCTTAGATTGGCCTGCAGGGGACTTCACTTTCCTAAGTTAGCAATTCTATGATAATCTCTGCGCTCCCAAATGTTCCCTGTCTGCATTCTGTGTGACTGCTAGACAATCAGTAGGAGTCACAGATTTGGTTTCTTGTGCTGTTAGGTGGAGTCTTAATGAGTCTTAATGTCACAATGAGGAGGGAATATGACTTCTGTCAAAAACTATTCAGGAGCAACAGAATTGGCAACTCAACCTTCTGAAAATCACTAGTAGGGACCCTGGGGCCTCAGCTGGTTAAGTGTCTGACTCTTGATTTCAGCTCAAGTTATGATCTCAGGATCATGGGATTAAGCCTCTCTTTGGGCTCCCTGAGCAGCATGGAGTGGGCTTGAGATTCTCTCCCACTTTGTCTCTGCCACTCCCTGTGCTCATGCTCCAAATTAATTGATTAATTAATCTTTTAAAATTAATAATTTTAGTATATGTGCTGCCGAAGCGAGCACAATCTTTTAAAATAAATAAACAAATAAAAGGTATAAAGGACTTACCCTTAAAACTAGAATATTCTGTCATTCACTTTCATATACTTAGAAGTTTATGGGCCTGTAAACTGGCCTAAAACTGTGGGAGAACTTCAAGTCTCAATTTCACTAAATGTAAGGGACCAGGAAACTCAAATAACCCAAATTTTAAGAAATGTTTAGAAATACTTTATTCTTGAAAAAGTATTGATTTTTAATTAATTTGGAAGACTCACTTAAGCGGGTCATTTCCTGACCATGTTAGAAAAATACAATTATTGTCTACCCAGCCATAGTATAAAACACTAGCATTCTTCTTATTAATTATGGTGTTTCCATTTGACAAATTTTTTAATTTGTTGGTGGTTTCACTTGGGACTGGAAAACAGTCTGAAAAAAGCAAGAGACATGAAAGAGCTTTTTTTTTTTTAAATTTATTTTTTATTTATTTTCAGCATTACAGTATTCATTATTTTTGCACCATGCCCAGTGCTCCATGCGATCCGTGCCCTCTATAATACCCACCACCTGGTACCCCAACCTCCTTCAAACCCCTCAGATTGTTTTTTAGAGTCCATAGTCTCTCATGGGTCACCTCCCCTTCCAATTTCCCCCAACTCCCTTCTCCTCTCTATCTCCCCATGTCCTCCATGATTTTTGTTATGCTCCACAAATAAGTGAAACCATATGATAATTGACTCTCTCTGCTTGATTTATTTCACTCAGCATAATCTCCTCCAGTCCCATCCATGTTGCTACAAAAGTTGGGTATTCGTCCTTTCTGATGGAGGCATAATACTCCATAGTGTATTTGGACCACATCTTCCTTATCCATTCGTCCACTGAAGGGCATCTTGGTTCTTTCCACAGTTTGGCGACCGTGGCCATTGCTGCTATAAACATTGGGGTACAGATGGCCCTTCTTTTCACTACATCTGTATATTTGGGGTAAATACCCAGGAGTGCAATGGCAGGGTAATAGGGAAGTTCTATTTTTAATTTCTTGAGGAATCTCCACACTGTTCTCCAAAGAGGCTGCACCAACCTGCATTCCCACCAACAGAGTAAGAGGGTTCCCCTTTCTCCACATCCCCTCCAACACATGTTGTTTCCTGTCTTGTTAATTTTGGTCATTCTAACTGGTGTAAGGTGATATCTCAATGTGGTTTTAATTTGAATCTCCCTGATGGCTAGTGATGATGAACATTTTTTCATGTTTTAAATTTAGAATAATTTGAGATACTCTACACTAGACTGTGTTAAGTTTCAGCCACAACTTCCTTTACAGTTTTCATTGTACACATGCTGGGAACTAATGCTGGCATTTCTACAGCATTTCTGAGCAAAAGGCATTGACAGTTTTCTTTAAGGATGTTTTCAAAACTGCTCCAAAACAGGGATCAGATTGGTTTACGTCACAGGGTAATAAATCTGAAGTCTTCCTTCCCAGAGGCATTTCAGGGTATTAAAGATAATGTTTCTTTGTAGACAGTAGGAGGGGCAGGTCCACCAGCAACTCTGACACAAGACCAAGATATCCTTAGTTTCAAGGTTATTCAGTTGTGCCACAGACCTGTATGCTCCATTCCCGGGGTCATGCTTTTTTCTTGATGATACCAGCAGGAAAAGAAGATAAGCAGCTAGCCTCTTGAACGTTTCATTCAAGAAGTACCTTTACCGGAAGTACAGAGGAAACATTATCAGAAAAGAATGACCCCAGATGATTGTGTCTAATCTCACTGTAAATATGCTATTAATTGATTCCCGAATGATCAAATTACTGGCACATTCTAGGAGGAAAACCCTTGTCTCTTGGAAGGCTTTCATCAGGACCAGCCAAAATCTGTGAGTTTATCCAGGAATGCTTCCTGGAGAATGTCGTATGAGCTATGTAACTCTGCAATTACAAAATGGATGTATTTCATAACATGAAGTGCTCTCCTTTGTGTTAGGTAACCAGCATAGCTCGCTCAGGGGACTTTATCTCAGACTCTGGGCCAGAAGGTAGGTCTGCCATGCATGAAGGAAGATGGTGAGGAGCCATACTCTGGATCTTTTCTCATGCTTCTTGATTATTTACATGAAGCTTAATAGTTAGATCTATAATTTTAGTGAGTCTTAGTTGAAAAACCAGTGATTTCTGTTAGTTCAACCAGCAACTACACTATCTCTTAACTTCATGCATTCTTTTTTCCCCTAACATGTCTGATCCTCCCAGCAAAATTCTAGAAGCAGTTGAGATTATATTAGTAAAATATTATATGCGATCACAACACAGTAATTTATATCATTAATGAAAATCTATTTTCTCTCTCTCTCTTTAAAGAGATCTAGATAAATCTCCATCTAGTCCTGTGGCTTTAAATATCATCTATACATTAACAATCACAAATATTTAGCTTAGACTCATTTCCTCCATTCCATCTTACTTGACATTTCAAGATACTGAATTGACATCCAAGTCCAGTAGGAGCTAAAAAACTTCTTGAATTTTTAAAAATCTCTTTTACTTATTTTCTATCATCTTAAGAAATAAAGCTATCAGTCACCCATTGGTTCAAGCTGGAAATATGGAAGCCATTCTTATTTTCTGTCTTTTTCTCAAGCTCCTTCTCCTATAGCTAATTCACCACCAATTTATGTTGACTCTACAGCCAAAATATATCTGAAATCCACTTTGTGGATTCCATCTTGACTGGCACTGTCGCAATCTAAACAACCAGTTATAATGTTTACCACACAAATTTACAATGATTCCATGCTGATCTCTTGCTTCTACTTGTACTTCTTTTTTTTTTTAATATTTTATTTATTTATTTGACCGACAGAGATCACAAGTAGGTGGAGAAGCAGGCAGAGAGAGGAGGAAGCAGGCTCCCTGCTGAGCAGAGAGCCCCTTGTGGGACTCGATTTCAGGACCCTGGGATCATGACATGAGCCGAAGGCAGAGGCTTTAACCCACCAAGCCACCCAGGCGCCCTCTACTTGTACTTCTTTATAGTTCATTCTCCACATAGCACCTAGAATAAACTTGTAAATTCTGACCATGACACCTCTCTTCCTATACCTTCAGTGGCTTTTGAACACCCTAGAATAAAACCCAATTTCCTTATTATGATTTACAGCATGTGTGTGAGTTGGCTCTTGCCTTCCCCTCAGATCTTATCCTATAAACAACCCCTCCTTACAATACTTAGTTAAACTGGCCTGCTTTTCCTTCCTCAAGACTAGGTAAGTACATTTTGGTCTTCACTCAAACTCTTTATGTAGTTGACTTTTCATTCATTTGGCCTTGGATCAAACAATCTTCTCTATAAAAATATTTTCTGTTCTTACCCTCTAGAGCTCTTCTACCAGATATCTTCCATAGCATCCTTGGACAATTTATTCAAATTATCTTTACTTATGGTTTTACCTGGTTATTGTCTCTTCACTTCCTACTAGTTATAAACTCCTTGAGTTGATCATTTTGACAGTTTTATTCATTACTCTATCTCTAGGGTCTGGCACATATTAAACACTCGATAAAGTTTTGCTAGTATCATTGCTATTTTAAAACAAATATTTATTAATTGCTTAGAATTTTTGGGGTGCATTAGATATATTACCTTATTCACTCTTTACAAGCAACTTATGATACATAAGTGTTTTGTATACTATAAATATATACACAAAATGTCTACAAATATGTGTTTATATATTCATGTCTCTCTATATCTTACAACTGAATCTGTATCTATAAATATAAATATAAATATAAATATATATGTATATATACACATAGTTGTTGGGGAAGTTGCATTTTTTCAAGAGTTATATTCAGTAATAAGTAATGATGTGGTAGGACCAGCATTTAAACCACAGGAGTCCTTGCCTAACTCATCTCTGTTAAAATTAACTTGATAATGGCTATTCTTAAATCAGTTATCATAAGAAGTTAAAATAAGAGGCCCCTGGGTGGTTCAGTGGGTTGAGCCTCTGCCTTCAGCTCAGGTCATGGTCTCAGGGTCCTGGGATCAAACCCCACATCGGGCTCTCTGCTCAGTGGGGAGCCTGTTTCCCCTTCTCTTTCTGCCTGCTGCTCTGCCTACTTGTGATCTCTCTCTCTGTCAAATAAATACAGTCTTTTTTAAAAAAAGAAATTAAAATAAAATAATACTGCATTTGATAGACTCTGGTAACCAAAAAATTACTAGTATTAGATCAATTATATTCTGAGCTATAAAAATGCTCTTAAAAACTCTAAACCTTTGAGTTATTCATAGTACTTATGCTAGGAATAAAAGTTGGAATCAAGGGAAATAGACAACTCTCTGATGAACACATTTCCTTTTATTGGATTTCTACCTAAGACATTTCACAGAAACATGAAACTTTTACTAAAATTGGGTAAGTGTTCAGGAATTATTTTTTGAGAGGGAAAATTTGCATCATGAAGGATTTATGAAATTACCATACATATTAATGTCTAATTTGGGAGATTATTATTACATTTAAAACATTAGGCAATGATTATTCTTTCATAGAGAATTTGAGACAATTTAGACTTGAATTATAATAATGATATTTAGATGTTCTTGAATATTCTTTTTTTTTTAAGATTTTATTTATTTATTTGACAGAGAGAGAGAGAGAAGTCACAAGTAGGCAGAGAGGCAGGCAGAGAGAGAGGAAGGGAAGCAGGCTCCCTGCTGAGAAGAGAGCCTGATTCGAGGCTCGATCCCAGGACTCTGGGATCATGACCCAAGCCAAAAGCAGAGGCTTTAGCCCACGGAGCCCACCCGGGCGCCTCTTGAATATTCTTATAGTATTTTTATCTTCCTGTCAATGTCCTGAATAATATTCTATGATAATGTTTGCTCACAAGTTCTATGATGTTTGCTGTGTGAGAAAAACAAAACAAAACAAAAATAATAGTCCCAATAAATGTATATTTGATGAATATGTAGTGAACTCAAACTCATATTCCAAAGTTCATGCTAGATACTCAGTTCATAACCAAAAGGTCAAAAGAAAATTATGTTTAGAATATGGGAAAGAAAAATTACAGACAGAGTGGCAAAATTTGAACACTCATTAATTCAACTACTGTATCAGAAGATTTAAGTTCAGTGGAATAAACAAGAACATTCCAAGGGTCAAAGAACAAATATATATGCATGGATGTTAAGAACTGTTATGGTTAAGCTTATTTTAATACTTTAAATTTCATTTTGTTTGACTTCAAAAATAGCTATCTTTACAAAAGTGACTCAGTCAGTTTCTATCTCTATTACATTCCTATCACAATATTATTTTTTATCATTTTCACTTACTGTCTGAGCCGCTAACTTCTGGCAATCCTCTAAGCACCTACTTATTGGTGCATTCTATTTCCATGTGACAGACATTATCTTTCAACTTGATTACTATCCACTAGCATTCATCATAATGGGCAGAAAAACCCTCGGTTTTCTCCACATTTTCTATTTTTCTATTTTCATATTCTATTTTGCTAGCTAGAACCAAACCTCTCTGAGGCTGACACACTTACAAAACCAGGCTAATCCCGGTCAAGAAAAGTTGGAATGATAACTAAATTGAGGTAATGTTTATAAGCATGCTTTATAAAAGACAGCATGTCATGCATATACAAGGTATTATTACTGGCCTGATTTCACCAAGTTCTCTATCCATTCTATTTATTGAGCAACTTGACTTAGAAGCAAAAGATATTAAGTGATTATTCCACAGTTAAATTTTGCCTCTATCGCTTGGACAATTATGACTTATTTTGTCAGAAGTACCTAAAGGCAGGGGCTCCTGGGTAGCTCAGTGGGTTAAGCCTCTGCCTTCAGCTCAGGTCATAATCTCAGGGTTTTAGGATCGTGGGGCTCTCTGCTCAGCAGGGAGCCTTCTCTTCCCCCACCCCGCCCCTTCTCTGCTTGCCTCTCCACCTACTTGTGATCTCTGTCTATCAAATAAATAAATAAAATCTTAAAAAAAAAAAGAATTTCTGGGAGCACTAACATTTCAAACAAGAAATCTGAATGTAACTTTGTTCTAGGACTGTAATTCATCTAAAGTTGAACAATGAAATTAATTTGTTAATAAACCAGGTCAAGAGAAGAGATGAATGGTCTGCATTAAAAAACTTTTAAATTACATTAAATTAAAAAAAGACAACACATACAGCGTTCTTCTTGACCGTTCCAGGAGTCCCAAAGTATAAATTTTGTCTTTACCAACCCCTATGGTTGATAAAGCCTTTAAGGGGAAATGAGGAAGCAAGAAACTCTGGTTGCATAAATTATCCATGAAAATAGCAAAACAAAGCCCTTGTTTAGATCCGGTACTTGCCAACATCAACGAAAAAATAATTTTATTCCACATTCAAAGATTACAAGGTTCCACTTAGAAGTTATACTTCTCATTGTAAATAATACATTACATACACACATACACACACACACACACACACACACACACACACAGAGGCACCTGAGTGGCTCTGTCAGTTAAATGTCTGTCTTGGTTTGGGCTCAGGCCTTGATCTAAGGGCTATGAGTTCAAGCCCTGAGTTGGACTCCACACTTGGTGTGGAGCCTACTTAAAACACACACACACACACGTGAGAGTTTGGTTGCAATGAGTTAACCTCCAACCCTAACCACTTGGCAGAATTTAAGTTTTAGAAGTCTGTACAAATTAAGGACCAGGCCTGGACTTAGTAAGAAACAATGCTTTTCTGAGAAACATACTAAATTAAATAATGTACATAGTATACAGAGAGAATAATATAACATAGACAAGCATAATAATGCAAGGTACAGCATTCATCTTTACTCCAATTTTAGGTAAAGATCTTTGCAAAAACTTACTTTGTATTCCAAACTTTGACTTTGAGCATTTTAATATGACTATGACTATTACAATTAAGTATAATAATTTAATTCAAGCAACATTTATAATAACAGTAGATTGGCACTGACCTAAGTGCTAGAAATACAATGGTAAACCAAACACTAAAATAATAACTCCACTCAGCCCTGAAATTGGCATTCAGTTATTGAGGTGCTACTGTGTGCAGAATAGCAAACTTAAATTTTACAACCTGTAGGAAGACACCAGGGAATTTACGACAACTCAAAATGTGTGTTAAGGTTGAATGGTCAGCAGAAATCTAAGTATCATGAAAATTGCTTTTTAATCTGTTACTGTTAAAAAAAATTATTTACTAATCCTTTAAATCATTTTTTTGCCTAGAGGGATGTTGAATTTGTAAGCACTCAATTTAGTCCCTGATTAGAGCTGCCTCATACAACATAACCGTCCTTCCTTAGCAACTCAGGGTAGTTAAGTGCAGTAAGTACTTGGGAGTTCCCTTAGGATGTAATGGTCCCCACTATTGCTTTTGTTGGAGCCATTTGTATACCATCATTCCAGTGATTAGTTGCCCTTACCTCCTCTTTCTTCATTTAAGAAATGTTTGCCCAGCTGTTCAAATACATTATAAACTGTAACTGGAACATGAGCTCACAAATTACCTACTCTCTTTCTCCAACTAAACTAATGATTATAAGAGTAGACTAATTCACATATTCCAATGTGCTTGACTGTTGCCATTTCACAAATGAGAGGTGATAAAATAATGCCCAAGGAATGATCTTTGAGCTTTTGCACAGACTTTGAGCTTCTCTGCTACTTTATATTCAAGATGAACCTGAAAAGGACTAGGATAGGATATTCTGCCTCCCTGCACACACAGGCAAAGCAATGTGCTAGAACAGCTCTCTGTCCACATATGAGTGTGAGATCGATGAGTGAGTGTGGCACAAAATACAACCTGTATTCTTACACAGATAGCTCTTGTATGTGCAAAGTATAGAGCTCAGATTCAACCAGTCTTGGGCAGCCTCCTGCCTCCAGTCATTTGACCCACTAGGCTGCAAGAATCTCTCAGATCTTCTGTAATCCAGGGATCTGCTTTGCTCAAGCTAGAGCTAGTGTCTTATGTATCACATTTCTGTAATTCTTGTTTAATATCACTCACTAATGCTTGAAATCCCAGTATTTTTCCTGTCTTCTACTCTCTGGCTCATGCTTTCTTGATGGGAACTCTCTCATCTCACCCATGAGTCTACAGACAACGTCTTCAACTAGAAACAAGTTTTTCCCCTCTTGTTACTAGAGAGTACATGTTCCTCCATTTGAAGACCAATTGGCTTATGTATGTTCAGGATCTCACTTCTTTTCACATGGAAATAATTTTCCTTTTCTTCTTAGTCTGTCTAACACTCCTTAATCTGTCACTTTCAATCTGACTGCTCTAAGTATTTTCTATTTTTTTCATTTCTTTGTGGTGTACCTAGGTACAGAATTATTTTTATTTATTCAGATTCACATTTTTTGCCTGCTTGAATTATTTTTTATTTTTTTAAAGATTTCATTTATTTATTTGACAGACAGAAATTACAAGTAGGCAGAGGGAGAGGGGAAAGCAGGCTCTCTACTGAGCAGAGAGCCCGATGCAGGGCTCGATCCCAGGACCCCAGGACCATGACCTGAGCCGAAGGCAGAGGCTTAACCCACTGAGCCACCTAGGCGCCCCTGCCTGCTTGAATTTATTTAGAGACTAATCAGATTTAGAAAACTCTAAAATATTATCATTTAAATATCATCCCATTCCATTCTCTCTTCTCTCCTTCTGGAATCCTGATCTCTATGTCACTTCTCAGCTCTTTTGTATTTTCTTTCTTTCTTTCTTTCTTTTGTTTTTTGTTTTTTGTCTCCATAACTACACTGTGAATATTTTCTTTTGACATAAATTCTAGTTGATTAACTTTCTCTTTAACTATGTCTAATCTACAATTAAACTGATGTCTTGATTTTTTAATTTTCTATTATCACTTATTTCTATACCTATAATTTTTTGTTTTTAATAATTTCATCACTTTTACTACTTTCCTGTTTTCAGCAATATCTTTGAACCTGTTTGATGCTTCTTTAAATATATTTGGCATAATAGTTTTATAGTTTGAATGTGAACATTCTGTTATGTTAAGGCTTTAAAGAGGAGTTTCTGCTACTGCTGTTATTACTGTTTTTGTTCTTTCTCCTGAAATCTATTTACATTTTGTGCCTAGTTATCTTTGGATTTGTTTGTTATTGTTTTTAATCATTTAAAGAAATAATGCGAAGCCTTTAATACAGTAAATAATATACTCTCCTTATTTGCTTCTGCTTTGTATATGAGGTATGATTAGCTTACTACCTTACACTAAGATAAACTCCAAAAATTTTCTGGACATCCCAGAATACTTTAACTGCAATTTTGTGTTATCTGATCCACACCTGGTTCACTTTCTTTAGGGTATGATATTTCTAAGACATTCTCTTCTGAGACCTCCAAAATCTAATATGGTTGTCTCAAGGTCCTTCTGGTTTGCTTAAATATGGATATAAGTGACCTACCTAGTATTAAGATGCTTACTTTGTATTACTAAGCCATACAAAGTAGCTAATTTTTAAACATAAAATTATTTCCATTTAATAAGTAATACTCCATTCCATTTGAGAATTCCAAAGTAATACTTAAAAATCAAATAATGAACTATTATCCTAAATCCTACTGGGAACATACATCCTTTAAATGTCCTTTATGTTTTTAATCTATTACTAAATCTAAATAGCCATCTGTCTGTATTTTTATTTAAAAAAAAAATAGAAGATGTTAGGCATAGCAAAAAATCTTTGGAACTGGAAACATTGCCTACTGTTCTGAGGCATATGCCTCCTGGGAGTATGCTGTAAGTAGTAAGTAGTAATACTAACATATATTTTTCTTTGAAACAATCTATATCCTAGATACAATTTAACAAACAGTAAACAGCAACAAGGTGTTTTATCTAGACTTCAACTTTAAGGGTTGGTTTCTAAAATAGGATCCTGGAGAGGAGATAGATGGTAGAAAGGAAAACATGCTGTCTTTAGAAGAATGAGAGGCTAATAAGGAGGAGAATATCTGACCCATGATGATGTACCAGGAATCACTGTTACATCTGCCTCCATTTAGAACCTGATCTCATATTTCTACAAAGAAGGTGAAGATTTGGGGGTGCCTGGCTGGCTCAGTCAGTAGAGCATGCAACTCTTGATCTTGGAGTCATGAGTTTGAGTCCCATATTGGGCATAGAAGTAAATTAAAAAATAATAATAATACACTGAAGAAGATGAATATTTCAAGATAAGATCTAACCAGTACTAAGTAACTTGACTAAATTTGTCCTCTTATGGGGCCCCTGGGTGGCTCAGTCAGTTAAACATCTGACTCTCAATTTCACCTCAGACTATGACCTCAGGGCTATGAGATTGAGTCCCACATCAGGCTCTGCACTGGGCATGAAGCCTGCTTAAGATTCTCTCCCTCTGTCCCTCCCCACCCCACACGTGCTCTCTCTCTCTCTCTCAAAAATAAAGTAAAATAAAAAAAATAAAGTAAAATAAAATATTCATCCTCTTACAGATCTTAAAGTAAAATAAAATAAAATAAAGTAAAATAATATTCATCCTCTTACAGATCTGATCTGTAATACAAGAGCACAAGAGTGTCCTAAGGTCTTGTTATTCGAAGTGTGGTACATAGCTGATAAATCTTATTTCTAAGTTCTATCACACTGCATTTCTACAGTGTCTTGGGCTCCATTCTAGACCTGCAAATATATAATCTGCACTTGAACAAGAGTGTCCAGTTGAATAATAGCCAAAATAAAGTTTTAGAAGCAGAGGTTTAAGGAAATTCAAAATTGCCTTGTGAAGCTTTTACCAAAAATTGTAATAAAGATTATTTTAAATAGCCAAAACACTTCACTTAGCTTAATCCTAATTATTTTAAGATATGTTTGAAAAATTACAAACAGATAAGGTGTTTAACTACTTTTGAAATGTATACAAAAGAAATTGTAATTGTCATGTCTTGTAAGTGCATAAAATAAAAAGATTGGGAGATGCTTACAAGACAGACACCTGGACAAAAGCAAAGAGAGGAAATAAATAATAAACAACTCTTAGCACAGTCCTGCCTTCAGTGGTATGTCATACTTTAAAAAAGTTAAGCTAGAATCTGTTGATCTGCTAATTGTTCTCCCTGGGGGTCTTTCTTTCTTTCTTCTTCTTCTTCTTCTTTTTTTTTTTTTTTGAAGATTTTATTTATTTATATATTTATTTAACAGAGAGAGGGAGAGCACAAGCAGGGGGAATGGCAGGCAGAGGGAGAGGGAGAAAGCTGAGCAGAGAGTTTAAAGGGGGACTCGATCCCAGGACCCGGGATCATGACCTGAGCCGAAGGTATATGCTTAACCAAACTGAGCCACTCAGGTTCCCCTCCCTAGGGATTTTTCATAATAAAAAGATCCAAAGGAAGAAACATGTCATATGTATGAAAATAGATATCACAGATTTTTCTTTGAAGATATCAGTTGAAAACCAATAATCTGAGAAGGAAGGAAGCATTAAATTACAAGATATTGATAGTACAGAATATAAAATTAGAGGTAGAGAAACAGAAAATGTTTATGAGTGATATTAAGAAAAAAGAAATCAGGGGCGCCTGGGTGGCTCAGTGAGTTAAGCCTCTGCCTCCAGCTCAGGTCATGATCTCAGGGTCCTGGGATCGAGTCCTGCATCAGACTCTCTGCTTGGCAGGGAGCCTACTTCCTCCTCTCTCTCTCTGCCTGCCTCTCTGCCTAATTGTGATCTCTGTCTGTCAAATAAATAAATAAAATCTTAAAAAAAAAAAGAAAAAAGAAATCAGACTGCAAATCTTGGTATTATATTTAGATAAATGCATTAATAAGAATGAGGGCTAGAAGAGCAGTTAGAAAAATAGAAATTGATTTGCTAGTGTCAGGAGATGGTAGTACTTTTCCACTTGTAATAGTAAGATTTGTAAGTTAAAAGGCTAACTTGTGGAGTGGCAAAGAAAAGACTCCAAAAACCTAATCTTCCATAGAAACAACGAGAACATGAAAAATAAACATTTTTGGGATGCTCAAAGTTAACTAAAGTTACACAACAAACTGAGGAACATTTATTCAAGAAAAAGGGTTGGATCTTTGTATGAACAGAGCATTTATTGTGCCCTATTCCCCTCCTTTCTTCCCTGCTCTGCAGTAGCCTTGAAAAACCAAAGGTTCACAACTACAATAACTATGAAAAACAGCAGCCTGGCAGGCTCTTAAAAATCAGACTGGTTGAGCACATTCTAAAAGCCCCATCCCCAAGGAACTGCCACTATTTGATCTACCTGGCAGCTTGCTAAATAGCGTCAGAGCTAGTTTTTATTCAATTCAACTCAGAAATCCTTTTGCTGAACAGCACTAACCCCAGGACATTAGTAGAAAACAACCAATGACAATTGCTTCACATTGGAACTGCCTGAAATAGCATTGCCAGTTGGGCCTAATAACATGCTGACCAGAAAACTTAAAAAGAAAAACAGAACTTGAGGTCCATAGCGGGCTGTGAAAAACTCTGATATCTTCCTGGGGATTTCAATGTCCATATGCATATTTAGGGGTGTGTTTTGGGCCACAAAATACCCAAGAATGCTACTGTCTGTCATTTCTGGCTGACCTCAATGCTCTGCACAAGCTGGAAGAGACAGCTAAGGAGAGTTCTAAATTGTCTGCTGGAGCACTGGAAACATACCTATACACACAAGGAGCTCTTCAGCAAAAGCTGAAGGACTCACTCAAAGAATTTGAAACAACCTCTGTTCAGTCTTTACCTTAATACTAAGGTAACAGAGCAGAGATGTTAATGACCACACATAATAAAGAATACAGAATTTAAAGTATTAGTTCAGGAAATTCACTAAGTAAATAGAAATAACAAGAATCAATTGAAAAGTAAACAAGTAAACTTGTTTACTTAAACAAGTAAAAAGAAATAACAAGTAATAGAAATAACAGGAGCCAGGGTGGAGGGATCTAATTTCCAGAGTTGGCACATTACATTATTTAAATACCGAGTTTAAAAAAAAAATTAAGAGACATGTAAAGAATCAAGAAAGTATGGTCTATACACAGGAAAAAAGCAGCCAGTAGAAACTGCCCCTGAGGAAGCCCAGATGTTGGGCTTTTAGACCAAGACTTTAAAATCAGCTATTACAAGTATGTTCACAGGACATAAGACAAGTTATAGAAAATGCATTTTAGTATACTTCTTATCTGCCAAAAGTACAACATTAATTAGACAAGCATGTAAAAAATATTTAACAGCTAGATATGGAAAATGAGTAAACGTGTAAGAAAATAATATAGATATGCCATAGCCATAGTATGGAATATAAAATACTCAATAATGAATGACTAATACACAATATGAATAAATCTCAAAAGCATTATGCTCAGTAATTTTTTTAAAAGACTTACACAAAGAGCACATACATAATTCCATATAAAGAACACATGAATAACTCTGTATATGTGAATTTCTGGACCAGCCTGTGGCAGAAAAATCAAAATGTCCTTACCTCTGGAAGCAAGGGGATAGGTAATGATTGGAAAGGGACATCACAAGCTTTCAGAGAATTTAGTGGTATTACTCTTAAGAATGCATATTTCATTGTAGGTAAACAAGAACTTGATTCTAGTTAATTACATGCATAGGTATATGCTAAAAAGCATATTTATTTGCTAAAAAGCAAATAAAATAAAACATTAATTATAGAATCTAGTCTGTAAGTATTTGGGTGTTCAATTCACACCTCTTTCAATTTTTCTTTTGAAGATTTTCATGTTAGAAAAACACGGATGAGGGAGAATTTTAATCTAATAATTCAAAGAAGTTAAAATGAGGACAAAGAATGCAAATGTATAAATATGGAAAGCTGAAGTTGTAAAATTAAACTCAGAATATAAATGCTGTGTGGCTTTCCTTCTGCCGGCTCTTTTCTTTTCAAGAAATATAAAAATGAATGTGAAAACCTAACTAAAATCAAGTGAGTCTTCAGTGATAACATGATATATTTTTAAAGTATCAAGTTGATATAGTTACATGAAATATATTATGATAATGATGAAAAACTGAAGAGGTAGTATAAAAGCAAAATCCCAAGATAGCTCTTTACCTTTTTTTTTTTTTCATATACTTGACATATAACACATAAATTTA
Source organism: Mustela nivalis (assembly GCF_964662115.1). Lineage (NCBI taxonomy): Eukaryota > Metazoa > Chordata > Mammalia > Carnivora > Mustelidae > Mustela > Mustela nivalis. The sequence continues at coordinate 77,555,989 of NC_139031.1, forward strand.
AGGTATATAGCATGTGGCTTTGATACATTTATATATTTTAATATGATGTCATGCCATTGTAGGGATAGTTAGCACTTCTATCACATTACAACTTATCATTTCTTTCTTGTGGTGGGAATAATTAGATCTAGTCTCTTAGCCAGTTTGATGTTTCTAGTACAATGTTGTATAGCTTTTTAAAATATGTTTGCCCCCTCTAACAAGTGGCAGTTCCATTTCCTCCCCCTTTCTCGCTCCCCAGGCTGTGTCTGTTTCTCCCCAGAGGACTCAGTCCCCAGTCTCTCTGGTAGATTTGAAACTCACCAGGTTTCTCTCAGTGATGTTTCCCCACCTCCAATTCCTTCTTCAACTCAAAAGTCTCTTCTTCAAGGAAGCCTTTTGTAGGCCCTCAAGCAGATCTCAAGAGCAGCTTTTCTTTCCTTATCTTCCTTGTCAGATACAAAACAAATTGAAGTAAGCAAAGAGAGACATTATTTGAAAGGATTATTATGAGGGGAGGAGTAGAGATGAGGGAGGTAGGGAGAAACTATTACACTAAGGAGAGCTCTGACCATAAGACCTGCAAGCTTCTCTTGGATTAGGCAAGAAGGATCTTTCTTTTACAGAGAAGAAATTAGGCTGGAAAGAAAGGTTGTGGGGAAGCAGGGTTAAAGAGTAACTCACCGGTGGGAGAGTTGTATGAATGGAGGTGTTGGTTCTTGGATTCCTTATGAAAAGATTTAGGGGACGATCAGTGTTCCAATAAAGATAGTTAGGAGGGGGAGTGTCTGTGTAGCTCAGTCATTTAAGCCCCTGACTCTCGGTTTCTGCTCAGAGTGATCTCTGGGTAATGAGATGGAGCCCTGCTGTGGGCCCTGTGGGCCCTGCTGTGGGATGACTTGGGATTCTCTCTCCCTCTGTCCCTCCCCTTGTGGCACACTCTCTGTCTCTCTCTCTCTCTCTGAATAAATAAATAAACTCTTAAAAAAAAAAAAAAAGCCAGAAGGAAAGTACCAAGAACAAAAGAACAAAGCAGTTTATTAAAGTGAAAGTACACTTTGCAGGTGGAAGGGCAGGAAGTGTCCCTGAGGTGGAACCTCCCCCAAGCTGTTTTGGGATTGGATATTATTGAGTCTTTCTGGGCTGGGAGGAGCTGTAATGTCCAATCCTGTGGTCTCTAATGGAGGCTGCCTCCAACCGTTTGGGGAACTCCTCCTACAGGTTGAGAGGGAGAGTTTTTGACCATACAAGGTTTGTCCTGGAACCTCCAAGGCAGCTTTTCTCCACGGAGGCTGGGGGCAGGGCGGGGGGCAGTAACCACAATGCAAATACATTCTAATGTATTATAATGTGGGGCAGAGTGGAAGAAGAGAGCATAGGCTCTGCATCCCTGTCTCATGGTCTATCTGTTTGCCACAAGGTCTAGAGACTCTCTGCCTCAAGGCATTCCTTGTACTGCTAGTACCTACCTTCTACCTAACAATTGGAAAGATCAAAGAACATTTTACCTTAAGATTAATGTATACTCTAGAGAGGCTGTATTGCAAGCTCAGGCTGAGAGTGTGTCAAGATTCAGGAGGCTGGAAGGAGAGAAGTTTACACAAAGTTTAATGAGCAGTCACTTTGTTCCCATTCATCAGTGGGGCCAAGGAGTTCAGTTAATCCTTTATGAGCAAAAAATGAGAATTTGGAAGGTCTCTGTCTTATCTAAATCATACAGGGAAGCACAGTTATCTGCAGTAAGCCATCTCCTAGACATAAAGGGCAGGAGATTTCTCTAACTGAGGCTGTTTTTCAGTATCTCAAGGCTCCAATAAATTTCAACACTGTCATACTTTATGTATTTATTAGTATAACTATCTGACATATGTGTATCTCACCCATTAAATTATGTTACAGGAAAACACTGGCCAAGTCTATTTTTGCTGCACACATCATAATCTCAGAGTCAAGCATCCTGGTTGTTAATTCGCATACAAAGGAAAAGATGAACGAATGGGTTCAGAACAGTTAGTAGAAACCTAACATCTCAGTGTTCACATCCATTAAATGAAGGATTTAGATAATCATCTTCCTAGTCTGAAAGAGTTTCATAAAACAAGATATTTACATAAACACATAATATAGGAATAGAATTGATTTACCCTAGCTTTTAGCTGTTGAGGGCAAGATGGCATTTCATACGGGTTTTTATCTTATGCATTTGAAGTTTTGTTGAAGTACATAATTCACAGAGTAAATAATGGCAAAATAGAGACTTTAATTTTTGGAAATGCAAACTTCTAATTTAATTGCCTTTCTCTTTCATCTTCCTGAAAAACAGAATGCCATTTAACTTTGTGATTGTACCCCCAACCATGTCTGATGACTCTCATAACTTCAGAAGTCAGCCAATCCAAAGACTTGCCCTGTTTCTAATATCCTGCCCTAAGAATTCCAGAGCTCAATACATAAGCAATAAAAAAAACTTGCTTCTACTTCCCCTAATGAATTGCCATTTTGGAATTGTCAGTGTGATGTGTTCTTCCTTGGGCAGTGAGTCATTAAAACTTGGTTTGTTTATATAAAAACAGCTTACTTTATTCAAGAGGACTTTTCCAAAACTTCAGTTCAGTGAAACTGGAAGAAACTTGACCTCCTTTAAGAAAAGGAAACATTTGGGAAAAACACATTATATAAGTTACCATTCCTTCCAAAACATACACCTTTTTTGGGTGGGACCAGGTGGGGAATTCTTGGTTAGGAAAATAAGATCTAAGTTATAAGCAAAATGGGAATCTCAAATCTCATGTAAACCGACAGAGGGTTTCAGCAGCAAAATCTCAAATCTAAGATCTGTCTACTCTTACAGGTACTCCAGGGAAAAGTTAATGGTAACTGGAGAATCTGAGAAACCCACGGCCATTGCTCTCCTTTCCAACATACTTTAATATCAAACCTCCCACTCCTCAGCAGAAGAAACTTAACCCAGTGCAATTTAAGAGGAGAACTTTAAAATGCAGGAGGGAATGTGGAATTCAGTCATTTTAGTGGAGGCGTGAAAGAGTACTTTGGAAATAGTTGTGATTTTAAAAAGACCTCTGAGCTTAAGGTGTATCCTTGAGGAAGGTGATGATCCCACCTGTGAGAACCTCAAGAATTTAAGCCATGCTTCTAAGTATAATGTGCATATAAACCACTTGTGTTAAAATGCACTTGTGTCTTTAGTAAAACCTGGGATCTTGCATTTCTAATAAGCTTCAAGGGATGCTCACACTATCTGTCCTTGGTCCACACTCTGAGTAGCAAAGGTCGCATGGAATGTCTGCAAGACACTTCCTATAAAGACAGTGATGCTGAGTGGTAGCAGGAAATGGAACCAGGAGCTCTAGCCCCTGTTCATCAACCAACTGTTGAGGCTTCATCTGGTTTTATACAAGGAAGGATCTTTATAAGTTTCTTCAGTGAGACTAAGATTTCTAAGCCTCACATGCATCACACAGGCATGTTGAAAGATATTTTCCAGATGTGTATTAAAATTGAAATTTATTTTGTATCCTTTAACTCTCAAATTGTTGTTGGTTTTTTTGTTTGTTTTTTGGTGGGTAAAAATACGATCCTACTTACAATTTTAAATTTGGTGAGGGGGAAAAAAAGCCTCTGTTCATTAAGTCAGGACTTTGTCAATCTTTTAATTTAGTGTTGTCAATCTTTTCTGGTGCCTACTTGCTAATCCCCCTATAGGCTTGAAGCTAGAGTTGTGACTAACTAAGTATTTAACACGGAATGATGAAGAAGTGAAAGACATCTTGTTCCCCTGAAGCAGAATGTAAATTCATTCCTAATGGAAATCATGGCTTTCAATCTCACAGTGCCTTGGTGAATTCATAAAACATCTACAGCATGTCAAAATTTGAACCAGTTCAGGAAGTAATTCTCACAATGACCCATCTATTTATCAGAAACACAGATTTAATTTTAGCATGGGATTTTTAGTGTTTTCAACTTAATGTTTTGTTTTTTTTTTATGACACATGTTTATGTGTTTTATTAAAACACTCTTTAGAAATAGTATACTCATTTAACTGTATACTAATTTTCAGAAGATTGTTTAGAGAGTGCAGTTGCTATACAGAACTAAGCATAATAAACAAAAAATACACGTACTGGTTCAGCTCTCCCTAAACCCAAAGCTACAGCATACGTTTTTTCTAAGCAAAACAAAAATAATCTTTTTAATTAAACCTCCATTTCCCTATGCAGGAGCAGAAGGCTTGCTTTATATTCAATTGAGTCGCTGGTGATAACCAGTTCCCCAAGATTCGCATTCCACACCCAGAATTTCTGTGGAACACTTAGGCTGGTAAATTTCATTTACCTGATAGAAAAAGTCACTAGAGACCCTCTAAAAAACTAACTTATCTTCTTAAATATTTTTTTAAATGATTAGTTTTATTTGTTTCCAAGTAATGATTCCAGAGGATACCTACATAGTGAGACAATTGTTAGTAAATATTTGATTTTATGATTTTAAATTATTCTCTTTATAGAGTTCTTTTACTTACAGTTACAGTGTAAGGATTTTTTAAAATTACTACAGTTTGAAGACATATCTGATAGTGTTCATATAGTGCACCATTACATAGATGTTTTATATTTAGGTTGGATGTTTATGATTTTTTTTTCCAATTTTCCACTAATGTTGCAATAAATTTTTTCTACTTGACTCTGGTTCCTTCAAGAAGACATTTATGTGTATTCTACTTTTCTTTATTCTTCTACTCCATTGCTCAGTTAGGTGTTACCTTATTGTTTTTTAAAGACTTTATTTATTTATTTACTTATTTGTCAGAGAGAGAGACAGTGAGTGCACAAGAAGGGGGAGCAGCAAGCCCAGGGAGAAGTAGGCTCCCCGCTGGGCAAGGAGCCCAGTGGGAACTTGATCCCAGCACTCTGGGGTCAGGACCTGATCTGATGCTTAGGTAGATGCTTACCTGACTGAGCCACTGAGGCATTCCAGTTGTTAACTTAAAAACATTATTTCAGTCACTTAACTGTCTTCTAAAGCAGTAAAATATACTGTTTTTAACATTTTGTCTTAGAGTTATTAATTTTGTCTTTTAAGCAATCTGAAGACTTCCCTCTTATTCTGTCTATGTATTTTAGAAGACAGGAAAGATAACTTGATTACTGTGTCCTTTTTTTGGTTTCAAGGACAGACTACATCTGATGTATTTCAAGAGATACATGGAACTTTCCATTTTTATTCTAATTACCCTTTTTAATGATGTTTAATGTTGTCACTTACAGTGAGGCCATAAAACAGTATGCATGGAGGATACAGATGTTAATGACTGCTTCAAAAGACTATAGTTTGGGGAATGTGCAGTACTGCAGACAGAAATATTTTTCCTTGTCTCTGAAGGGATTTTCAATGCAGCAGTACTCAGAGGAACCGCATCTATGATTTCACTGAGTTTACCTCAAAGACATTTTCTGTTTTATCCTTTCTTTATTTGCCAGGCAGCCTTCAAGCAACAAATTTACATGAGAAAACCATAGTGTACTGACTTTTAATTAAAACTTCACACCCAAAATGCATTGGGATTTAATTTAAATATTTAATTGAAACGCGACTTTAAAAGGAAGATAAGAAAGAAGAAGATGAAGCGAAGTTATTGCATGACACTCTAATTTCACCATGATAAGTACATTGATGGGTCACTGTGCGGGGGCTTTCCTCACCTATGGGTCACTGAAGTTTTCTTGCTAATGAGTAGCCCCCACTCTGGATTTTGCAGGTACTAAAACTCAAGTCATCCGACATTGAAATCATGATCCCCCCATTCTCTTGTCTTTTTTGTTGTGATGAAGGACACTGACATCCATCCAGTTGTCAAAGCCTACTTGTCCCTATCTCTCCTCTTCCTTTCTTCTCCTTAATAACCCAGTGTCCATTATGAAGATCCCTCTGCTTACATAGGAATGGGCCTCTTGGCTGGATAATTCCTTTTTCTTCAGTCTGAGCAAGGAATTTAGAAAAACACAAAATGCTGGGGCTCCTGAGTGGCTCAGTGGGTTAAGCCTCTGTCTTCGGCTCAGGTCATGATATCAGGGTCCTGGGATCGAGCCCCGCATCGGGCTCTCTGCTCCGCGGGGAGCCTGCTTCCTCCTCCCTCTCTGCCTGTCCCTCTGCCTGCTTGTGATCTCTCTCTGTCAAATAAATAAATATAATATTTAAAAACAAACAAACAAACAAACAAACACAAAAAGTAGAGGAATCAAATCAACTCCAGAACACAGTGGCAGGGATCCATGAACTCTTACTGCGGAGGGGACAAGATCGTTTAAGAGCTAGAGGTGCATTGAATTCAGAATATTGTTGCATTATTCTATGAGGTATGGATGTAACAATTCTTCAGGGAACAATTCTTGTTCCCTGAAAGTTGGATGTGTGTGTGTGTGTGTGTGGTTTTTTTCCTCAGTCCCAGTGAACTTGGCCACCAAATATAATTCCTGTTCTTAATATTCCCACATTACTTCAGGAAACCTGAGAAAGCCTGTCCTGCTAACAGCCAGTACATAGATGATACTAAACTATCAGATCAAAGGATCAAATAGGTATTAATGGTTGGTTAAAAGCATAGATTTTGGATTGAGTCCTGGTTCTTTCACTTACCAGTTCTGTGGTCTTAGATCACTTAACCTCTCTAAACTTCAATTTCCTTATGTGTGAAATGTTAATAGGGCTTACTTCATGAGAATTCCTAGTTTATGTGACTGGACTTTTTTCCTTGTTTTTCTTTTTAATTTATAAGAATCTTAAGTTGTATTATAAATAGATAAATTTTATATGCATTGCATATATTTTAGGAGATATTCCTGTACATTAGTTTTATTTTACTCCTGGCCTTGTCTGTAGATAAGAATTATTCCAGTTACTTGACATACTATCATGATTTCAGTCCCAGAAATTGTTATACACCACTGTAATGACCTTAAATGGAGTAAGACTGCATTGTATTCACTTCCTAATTTCCATGGTTTATTTTTCTAAATGTAGATGTTGAAGATAATAGGCACTTGTGGAAAACCATACCCAAAACAATCAACAAAATATCTCTCTTTCATGTCATTTTTTCAAAGATCATTTATATTTTTTCTTCTATATTAAAGCAATAATACAGTGACATGTCCAAGTTTGTTGTAATAAGGGCTAAAGTTTATTTTCCACTTTCATTTAAAAGATGAACTGTAATTCCTCTTTTGGTCTTGTCATTAATAAGCTGGTAACTGCTTGCTAAAAATAAATCTCGTTCTATTCAGTGACATACTACAGCCAACTCATAATGACTGTTGCAAAAACCAGGATTGAAATTTTAGAAATTTGTAAGCCAGTTAACATCACACTGGTGACTTGAAATTGAAAATGGTGGGAGTATTTACACCAAGGAAATCAATAAATGCCACAAATGAAGCCTTTCTTTTTCTTTTTCTTTTTCTCTTTTTTTTTTCAGAGAGCTGGCTTTTAAACACTTACTAGCATACCCTGATACCATTCTTCTATCATTTCATGTTTCCCCCATTTTGAAACAGAATGACTCTTTCAAACCTCAAGTTAAGCCACTCAAACATTAGGCTGTGATATTTATTCCACAGCAACTATGGATTTATGAGAGAAGCCCGGCATCTTCTGTCCTTTGTGAAAAAACAAGAATATAAATCCTGTCTGTGCAAAATACAGGCAGAGTAAAGAATGTTGCCCTGTCTTCCTTATCCCGTCTGTCATCATAGGTAAAATTTCAACTAAATCTTTAGAGAAATATGAATAGAATATTTATAAAGCCTTATATTACGGGTTATACTCAGCAACCTCTGTTTCAGAAAGAGTAATTTTTATCCAAGAAAAAAACAAAAATGATCTCTATAGGAACATGCATAAAGATCACAGAGAACTTTTTAAATTTTGGCAAATAGGCACATCAAAGAAGATTATATTCTAATCTCATTCAGACCACTTTTGAGAGAATAGTTAGTTCATCATCTTCTGGTCATGATATTTGGGTGTTCATAAAGAAACATAGTCCCCTTTATTTTATGTTTGATAAGGAGAATTCCCAGTAATAAAAAATAAACCTGGGGCGCCTGGGTGGCTCAGTGGGTTAAGCCGCTGCCTTCGGCTCAGGTCATGATCTCAGGGTCCTGGGATCGAGTCCCACGTCGGGCTCTCTGCGCGGCGGGGAGCCTGTTTCCTCCTCTCTCTCTCTCTCTCTCTCTGCCTGCCTCTCTGCCTACTTGTGATCTCTCTCTGTCAAATAAATAAATAAAATCTTTAAAAAAAAACATAAAAAAAAATAAACCTAACAGGAAGAGCTAAATGTATTTCCTGTAGCAGTCTAAGATGTCCTCTCTATTGAGAGAATCCTCATAAACAGCCTTTCCACATGCAGAGCAAAAGATGGACTAGTTAGACATGTGCTTTTATTTCTTTCTTGGATAAATAGATGGTAATTGAATGACTCGGTTGTATGTTAAGTATATGTTATCTCTCCAATGGACCCCTAGGGCTGTATATGAGATACAAGCAATATATGAGATTTCTCATTTATTGAGAAGCAATATATGAGATTTTTTTTTTAAGCAATATATGAGATTTCTGGTTAGTCCCTGTCCTCACCCACGCTTGGTATTGTCTCATTGTTTAAGTTTGGACATTCTAGCGAATCTGTGGGAATATCTCTTTGTAGTTTCAGTTTACATTTCCCTGATGACTAGTGAGGTTGAGCCTCTTTTCTTGTACTTACTGTTTGCCTCCACTTTTGCCCTATTTTTTTTTCCTACATGTGCATATCATGTGTTAATAGATAAGCCACCCTCAGATGCAAAGCAGATGAAACTCACTGGATTGTTTTGACCAAAAATGTGCTTTATTCAAAGAATACCAAAGAAACGAAAGAAAAGTTGTACAATTAAGTTCAGACAAAGAAGAATCCACAGCAGCTCCGGTATCTTTTAGCATAAGTGTACAAAGAGATCTTTTACTTACAGAGCTCACAGGTGACTTAATTCTATAGCTTTAACACATCACAGTTCCAAATTCTGAATTTCTGGAAGACTCTTATTGCTTCCATTTGATTAAGATCTTCTTTAGAACTTTTTACTTCTTAAATGTTTTCCCCCCTAAATTATGGCAGAGAAAGTCACATTTGACTATTTCCTCTCTTATGTTATAGTTTCTTCTCATTAGTCTGATCTTTTCTTAAAGAATAGCTTGTCCTCATATTCCATTTTGTGGGGCAATGAGAAAGAAATGCACAGGGAAGGAAAGAGGATGAATATCCGCCTCACATTCACTGTTTTGATGATTCTTGTAGAGAAAAACAGCGGACTGTCAAGGGGAATGTGCTCACCTGTGGAGATTGAAGGTGGAGATTGAAGGTGAAGCAGAGGATAGGCCACAGCATTGTAGCATTGTGCAGAGGACATGCTCACATCAGAGAAAGTGGACCTTGGGCATCTGAGGCAAAGAGAAATTCTCTGCCTGCAGAGGCAAGTGTGGCTGTGGACACATAAAAATTTGTAGGTAGGTAATTGGGAGTTAAGAAACCTCTTGATTAATGATCTTACTTTCTTGGTCAAGAATTTTGATGCTGAGAAGACATGTGGTGGGACCTGAAGAAATAAAAAAAGGAAATAGTCTAGGTGAGCAATGGCTTTAAAAAACAAGAAAAATCTGTAGTTGCCACATAGTGTTGGATAGAGTCTCCAGAAGAGGCTGTAGTCCACAGTTTGTAGGGATACTACCTGTAGTTTTGTAATGCTTTCTATTATAAACTCTAGTAGAAATACAGAAAGAACAGCAAGGAAATTAAAATATCACCAAGACTGCAAATTTTTTTAGGAATTTACCATGGAAGAAAAAGCTGAAGTGATTAAGAAGAAAAGGGCTAATGTGATCCACCATATTATTCTTTCTGGAAGAGGAGAAAGTAGAGTCTAGAGAGTAGAGCTTAATTAACCTCAATATTTTTTATTGCTTTTGCTTATGTGGTGAAGTCCTTCACTTAAAAAAAAAAAAAAGTATCAGAGAGAGAGCATTTTCATGAGGGGGAGGGGCAAAGGGAGAGGGAAGAGAAATCCAAGCAGACTCCATTCTGAGTGTGGAACCTGGCTCAGGGCTCAGTCTCAGGACTTTGAGATCATGACCTGAACAGAAACCAAGAGTTGGTGGCTTATCTTACTGGATCACATCAGCACTCCAAGTCCTTCACTTTAAGAAAAGGACACATATTTGTGCCACTTGCTAATATTTTATTATGTGTAACACTAGTGCTGTTTTTTCACTCACTGTAAAATCTACTTTATTACACCCCTGTCATGATGATATATATTAATTTTTAAAAGATTTTATTTATTTATTTGACAGACAGAGATCACAAGTAGGCAGAGAGAGAGAGGAGGAAGCAGGCTCCCCGCTGAGCAGAGAACCTGATGTGTGGCTCGATCCCAGGACCCTGGGATCATGACCTAAGCCGAAGGCAGAGGCCTTAATCCACTGAGCCACCCAGGCACCCCAATGATATATATTATTAATCTTATTAAATAATAGTTATAGAAAATAAACTTTTGCCAAAATGCATGTCATAAAATCAATGTTTTAATGACTAACCATTACTTTTTTTTTCCTATATCCTTGTATTTAAAATGACTATTTTCAGACATGTAAACACTTCTAACCAGTTTATCAAGCTTACATTGAGAAAACTACCTGTAGAGAAGAAAGACTTTCTGAGAATCATTGTACTCAGAATCCAACCTTGCTATTTACTGTCTGTGGGATGTAATTCTGTTTATCATTCTTATCAGTAAAAATGGGATGATGATAATATTAATAACTTCATAGAGTTCTGACAAAAGTTAATGTAAGTAAAATTCTTAGAGATCAGTGGAAGAGAAACTCTATATGAAGATTTTCTTTTCTTTATTGCTTGTTTTCTTGCTTGCTTTCTTTTCTGCAAATTAAATTGATCTATGATGATGGCTTTCAAGATGACCCAGATCTCTCAACTTCTTAAAATTCACTGAGTCAAACCATTCCCCATTTCCTACTTAGGCTGAGCATGCTCTTGAGAGATAACAATGTTTCTGTCACATAATCGATACCCTATTTGCTTCTTCACTCTAGATTCCTTCCTTTCCTCCATCTGGGAAACCTTTGCACATCTTGCAACACTTGCTCAGCTTAAAATACCTCTTCTATAGTACACTCTGTGTGACCTTTCCTGGTCCCTATATTCTTAACATTTTATAAAAAATCTCTATTAGCGTAAGTCACACTGTTTGGCAACTTTTGTCATGTGTGTATTTGTTTCCTTTACTATGACTGAACACTTCCAGGATAGAAGCTACATCTTTCTTTTATTCTTGCCCTCATACTTAGTATTTACAATATTTGTTCAGTAGATCAAAACTTTGGAGAATCTAGACGTAAAGGAAATTAGCCCATTAAACATCTTTTAGGGAAATGTTTGATAACAAAAAATAAGAGTTAATATTGCTTATGATGTGACATTTCCTGCCCCATGTGCTTTTCTCATTACATCTTCCTAACAACTCCATGCTATGGGGAAACTGAGGGTTGGGCCAAGTAATGTACTTGAGTACACAGGTAGTAAGCAGTAGAATGGACATTTGAGGCCAGGAAGTGTGACTACAAAACTTGAATAATTAACCTGGTATCATTTTTTTGTTATGTTGGTGATAAATATAAAAGTCATTCTTGGATATATATATAGCGCATATCTATATAAAACCTCAACCATATGTCTATATATGGATATGTGTGAACATTGTGAGTAATTTCTTCTTTTGTATTTTCTCCTTAGCATTATTTCCCTTAAGAATGGACTTGTTCTGATACAGTAATGAACACCTGCTTAGTCTATGTGTAATGAATGCTTAATTGCAATTTACTAGTCCTCAGTAATTGATTGCTTTCTTATTTTACCTTTTGTGTTTAGATTTGCACTTTTTTAAAGATTATGTTGTAAAGTCCTGGACATCAAGATCCATGTTTAAAAAAATAATAATAATAAAAAAATGATGAGGACTTCCTCCATATGCACTTTCTTATTCCGTAAATTATTCATTCACTTATTTTTTAAGTTTGTTTAATAAGTATGACTAAAGCATTAATTAGGTTTCTAAGTAGTGATCTAAAACAATAATCAAAAAAAGAACACCTCAAAATCACTGGCCAAAGTCCATTTGTTTTTGTCACCTAGGTGGTTAAAAATAAATATTTATTCCTAGAAATGTAATGTAAATCTATTATAGGAAACGATCATGTGCTGATGAACTCTTCTCCTCTTAATAGATTCTTATCTAAACTTGGCACCCAGGAGCCAGTGAGCTAAAACTGACTTGCACAGTTTTGGTTTAGTTTTGTTTTTATGTAAATTTGATATATTTGGCAACATTTAAAATTCAGGAGAATTCATAAAAACTCTAGTCCTTGCTTTCTTTCTAAAAATCAGAACAGTGAACCCACCTTTCTTCAAGACAGCAAGTCTCTCCTCTTGAGCAGTGATAACCCCATAAGACCCTTAATATGATCTTATTTCCCTTAGTCCTCCTGACTCATTAAGTTCACTTCGGTCCAATTCCCTTGGTTCTACAACCTGCCCTATCCCTGCAGACACTTAACTTTGTATACCTTATTCCAAGCTGACTTTATTTAATATGAGCACTATGAAATGGAATTTATAACTTATTGTTCATAATTATTAGTTGTGATTATGTCATTATTCAATAACATTCTCAGTTTTCTCCTTCTTAAACTTTAAAATAAATGGCATAGAAGATTCTAAAAGAGCTAAGCTGTTTTGATAAGCCCTGCAATATCTTTGGATTTTCATACCCGGGTCATAGTGTTTAATGAAAGTGACTAGTCATCCTTGACATGCTAAGAACCAGGGAGAAATGCAAGGAATAAATTACATGGCCTTCAGTTTGACAGCATCAATGTATCTTAAGGTTATAACTTTATAACTTCAATTTCTATTTTCAAGTGCAACAAAGAAAATGAAATCATGCATGAAAACTTCTAGGACAACAAAAGGAATTTTCTTGATCAAAGAAAAACCTGGAAATGAGATATAATTATTAGAGAAAAATTGTTAAGTCTCAGGAAATAATTTTTATTACACAAAGATATTTTTAGCATATTGAGTGGAAGTCATATCTTAACATTTTAAATATAAAGTTACTTTATTCAATAGTCTCTAGTAGACAGAGCAATTACTGTGAGGTTATCTTTGCATAAGAATACCATTTGTTTGTGAATTCATTACATTTATGAATCTTGAATATCTGCTACGTAATCATTACAGCAAGAACGTCTTCAAGTAGCTCATAGTCAAGTTGAGGAAATGGGCCCATCCACAAAAAAAAATGTGATCAAAAGTAACAAATGTTATTACAGGAAAATGACTTTGGTAGTGTCTATTGGTTAAGATTCAGTTTCAGAGATCAGAATTTGCTCTCTAAAATAAGCAGCAAGAGATTTATTATGGACAAATAGGGTAGTTGGGAAAGCTGCTGATGCAGGCTCTCACTTGAGCTTTCAGAAATAATTCCTAAAGTTCCACCACAAAAGCAGGCTACCCAGGAAGAAACTGCTTCACCTGTTGAGTTGGGCACTGCCTCACATGCCAGTACAGCCAGGGTGAAGGGTAATGGAATGATATTTTAAACAGTGACACTTGACCAAACTTGATCTGCATCTGGATACAACAGGTCAAGAATATGGAGGAGAGAGCCCCTGGGTGGCTCAGTTAGTTAAGCAACTGCCTTGGGCTCAGATCATGATCCCAGAGTCCTGGGATCGAGTCCTGCATCAGGTTCCCAGCTCTGCAGGAAGTCTGCTTCTCCCTCTGACCTTCTCCCCTCTCATGCTCTCTCTCACTCTCTCTCAAATAAATAAATAAAATTTGAAAAAAATATGGAGGAGAAATAGATTCTAAAAAGGAGTCTTCCATTATAGGCAGATTCGGAGAGAGAATCTTCAGTTTTGGAGCAGATAAGTGTTCAAGTTTGATTTTGTGGAGGCTGAGGAGTCTGGGAGGCACCAAACAGAAACGTCCTGGAAGTATTGAATAGAAGCCTGAGGGAAGTTAGAGATCAAGATGTAAGTTTGGAAATTGAAGTTAAAAGTGATGAACCTAGTTATTTTTGCTTAAAGGAAGAGGAAAGAGGGGAGCATGGGCCACATTTACAGAGCAGGTAGTAGAATCCAGTAAGGGTGAATCCAGGCAGAAATCCAGTAAGGGTGGTTGAGAAGTGAGTTCTAGAATATAGCCGGATATATAGAAACTTTTATTTAAATAAATACAAGAGAGTGGCAACATCTTTGAATGCTTCAGAGAGGTCAAATAAATCATGAAGATTGCCAGTTGCTTCCAGCATTGGCAGGGCATGACTGCTTTGACATGAGTGCTATGTTGGGAGCAAAAAAGGCAGAAAGTAGATTTCAGTGGATTGAGGAGTGGTAGGTGATGAATCAGAGTCAAGAAGCAAAAATACACTCTTCTAAAATTCTTACCCATTAGGGTAAGACTTAAGACATCCTAATAGCTAGAAAAAAAGATTCAGACAAAAAAAACTTTACTTCTCCTTCTTTTTATTTATTAAATAAGAAGATAAATGAGCATATTTATATGCAGGCAAGAAAGATCATAGAGAAAGATGAAAGTAGAAGAAAGAGAAAAAAAACATGAAAATACTTGATAAAGCAACCTCCTCAATGTTTGAGGTGATGAGCCTTGGAAGAAATAACTTCCCCCCCATAAGACTGTAGGAAAAAGAGAAAGAAGTGTCAGATACCAGTATTTTGTTGTAGGGAAGAAGGACAAAGTCGAAGTTGAAAGACTCAAGTCTTTGAGAAGTAGGGTATTAACAATCCTTGACTGGCTGTGACTTGCAGTCACTGAGGAGGCATGTCAAAGACTGTCCTGACCTACAGAATCTTGTTCTCTCTCTTGAGATGTATATCTATTCTCTGCCGCAGAGAATGTGTCTTATCATACTGCCACAAACATAGGAGGACATTTTCACCAAAAAAGTGTAATTGGTTCAGGTCCCTCTTCATTTTGTAAGATCTCTCACAATTTCATTAGCCTTTTCTTCCCTGTAAGAACCTGTATCTAAAGTAAGACTTACATGCCACAGTCAAGAGCATCGAAGAAGTAAGCTCTTTGTGTTTGACTTCAGGAACTCGTGTAATTATTTTAATTTCCTCCTTGAGCCCTTCTTATGTTGAGGTATGCTTTTGAAAAACCCATTCAAATTAGTCCTCTTCAAAATTCTGGTACTAGGGATGGTTGGGTGGCTCAGTTGGTTAAGCTTCTGCCTTCAGCTCAGGTCACGATCCCAGGGTCCTGGAATTGAGTCCCACATGAGCTCCTTGCTCAGTGGGGAGACTGCTTCTCCCTCTCCCTCTGCTGGCTGCTCCCCCTGCTTGTGCTTTCTCTCTCTCTCTTACAGGCAAGTAAATAAATAAATCTTTAAAAAAAATAATTCTGGTACCAATACTATTGTTAGAAACCATGATTGTACTTCATGAAGTTGTATATCCATGGATGAATAATAAATCATGCTAACTTGTATAAAGCCTATATAGCAAATATGTGAAGTTTAAAAAAAAATCCAACTCTATGATCTAATAGGAAAGAAGACAATAAAAATTATGGAGATAATGGAATCTGGGATGTTATTAGAGGATATGGTGAAGCAGATCTGAGATATTCAATGTCAGATCCCCAGATGGAACTTCATATAATCTTCATCTTACCTATCCCCACCGACCCTTATTTTAAGTTCCCTTGATGGATATGTATGTATTTTCTGAAAAAAAAAAAAAAAAGAAAAGAAAAGAAAACAGTGTTAATATTACAGGTTGTAAAAAATGTAATGACCACTTTGGAAAGTTGATGTGGGGAGTGGGAAAGAAGGTGATTCAAGACAGACAGAGTAATTGTAGAACAGCAAGCAGTAAAGAAAGTTATAAGTAGGGGTGCATATGTTCTATAATTTTCTCTAGCACATTACAGTATTACTACAAACTATACAACTGGCCTTTAAATATATTTTGAAAGCAGTGTTTATTACATATATTAAATGTGGAGAGGTTTTCAACATAGTATGAAAAATTATTTTTGAGACTCTGTCTCTATTCAGAATACTAACCTGATTTTTCAAATAAGCCGGTCTGTTTATTGGTTAAAATATATATTATGCACTTCAATAAAGAAGCCATTTGTACTCTTACAATTATTGACCATGTACCATGTTAACCATGTAGAATTCAAATCTTGCCATTAACAACTCTGGAAACAAAAATGGAATCAGTATAAATAAACGAAAAGAACAAAAGAAAGAGTCCTATGAAATCAAACATAAAAGAAAAAAGAATGTAGAGCTGGTAATACCTCAACAACATGTGCTTAGGACATCATAAATATTTTAAGAAATAGTAGTTGAGAGCAGAAAAATTGACAGAAACCAAGATATATTTATCCACAAGCTGTTAAATGATCATTTCCTTGGTTTTTAGCATCTCATTCTTTCCATATCTACCTTATGTTTAACACACTCTCATAGAAACCACATATTCTCACTGAAAACAGTTTCTTGAGAATAGTTTAACCTTTAAAAACATATATGTGTGTGTGTGTTCTGTATTTATATTTAAAATATTGACTCATTTTGGGGCCCCCCAAGTGGCTTAATTGGTTAAGCATCAGACACTCGATTTCAGCTCAAGTCATGGTCTCAGGGTCATGAGATCAAGCCCCACATCAGGCTCTGTGCATGGAGCCTGCCTAAGATTCTCTCTTTCCCCTCTCTCTCTGCCTCTTTCTCCCCCCCTCCCTCTAAAACAAGCAAAATAATAACAAAAATAAAATAAAATATTGACCCATTTTTTTCTCAAAATACAGAAGAAACTGTAAAATAGCCTATATTCTTAATACACACCATTTTTGAGGAATAATTGGGAATAATAGGTAAATAAAATTATATAAATTTGAAGTATGCAAGCTGGTGATTTGATATAGATATACACTGTGGAACGATTGCCAACATCAAGATAATTAACACTTCCATCACCTCACAGAGTGTGTGTGTGGTGAGAATGCTAAAGATCTACTCGAAGTAATTTTGAAGTACATGGTGCCACACCCTTACCACCCTCTTGACTGCTGTGGCCAAGACATGTAATGATGAAAAATGTAAAGTATTACAAAATGTTAGAAATTTTTTATTTTTCAGGAAATTGCAAAATTCTTACCACCTGTCCCACTCCTCACAACACCCACTATTAGCAGTTTATTGTGATTCCTTTTCACCAAAACCTACATTTACTCATCTACTCCCAGTCAGTTTTAAATTTATTTCACAAAAGGGATCTTAACATATTATTCTGCATCTTTCTCTCTTCCATTAAAATAGATCCTAGAGATATTTTCCTACTAGCACCTATTTCAATATTTCACTATTTGTTATTATGGCAGAGTCTACCATTATATCATATATTATAATGTATTAATTTTTCCCTTCTTGATGAACAGCATTTTGGTTGTTTTTAGCATTTGCTCTTATAAAACTTTCTGCACTGAATATCCTTGTATATAAATTGGGACAAATTAATAGATTAAATTTCTAGCAGTGGGCCAAAGGTATAAATATTTTAAATTTTGACAAGATATTGTGAAGTTGTCCTCCGGAACAATTTATTTATTCCAAAGCATTGTATGAGACAGCCTATTCATCCACACCTGGCCAGCACTGAAAAAATCAAGTATTTTAACTCTTGTAAGTTTAGTAGGAGAGAAATATATACTTTTTCATAATTTGCAGTTCTTCCATTGTTATCAAGATTGAACATTGTTTGGGGCACCTGGGTGGCTCAGAGGGTTAAAGCCTCTGCCTTCAGCTCAAGTCACGATTCCAAGGTCCTGGGATTGAGCCCCGAATCAGGCTCTCTGCTCAGCGGGGAGCCTGCTTACCCCTCTCTCTTTGCCTGCCTCTCTGCCTACTTGTGATCTATGTCTGTCAAATAAATAAATAAAATCTTTTTTTAAAAGATTGAACATTATTTGCATGCATTTTATTCTGATTCGTATTTTTTTTTAAGACACCTTGCTTTAAAAAAAAAAAACTGATTTGCTTGAGCAGGAAAAAAGGATGGAGAGAGAGAAAGAATGACAAACCAAGAAATGACTCTTTAAAAAAATTTTATTTTATTTAAGTTGCATTAACTAACATATAGTGTGTTTTTAGTTTCAGAGGTAGAGCTGAGTGCTTCATCAGCTGTATATAACTCCCAGGCTCATTATATCATGTTCCCTCCTTAATGCCCATCACCCAGCTACTTCATCCCACCACGTCCTCCCCTCCAGCCATCCTCAGTTTGTTTCCTATAGTTAAGAGTCTCTTAGGGTTTGTCTTCCTCTCTGATTTCATCTTATTCTATTTCCTCCCTTCCCCTATGATCCTCTGTTTTGATTCTTAAATTCTACATATGAGTGAAATCATATGCTAATTGTCTTTCTCTGATTAACTTATTTCCTTTAGCATAATATTATCCACATCATTGCAAATGGTAGAATTTCATTTTTTGATGGCTGAGTAATATTCCATTGTGTGTACATATATACCACCTCTTCTTTATCCATTCCTCTGTTGATGGATACCTGGACTCCAATGTTTATAGCAGCAATGTCTATAATTGCCAAACTAAGGTACCAAGAAATGACTCTTAACTATAGATAACAAAGTGAGGGTTGCTGGAGGGCAGATTGAGGGAGGTTGGAGGGACAGGCAAAATAGGTAATAGGCATCAAGAAATGCGCTGGTTATGGTGAACACTGGATGATGTATGAAATTGTTGAATCACTATATTATGCACCCAAAACTAATATAACACTATGTTGTCTATAATGGAATTAAAATAAAAATAATAATAAAATTAAAATAATTTTAAAAAGAAATTGGTTTGTCTATCTTTTCTCATTGACTTGCATAAACTTTTTGTAAATTAAGAACTTTGTTATATGCATAATATTTTTCAGCTTGTTATTTTTCAGTTTCATCTTCAGAATATATCTATTGTCATCCAGACATTTTTTGTTGTTGTTGTTAATTCTGTAAGGTCAAAGTTTTCAATCTTTTAATTAATGGCTATTCCAATTCTATGAATAGATTCATTCATACTTTCTTCGGTTTTATTAATCATCTGAGGGTTTTTTTAAATATTTTAATCCTTTGAGCATTGGGAACGTCTTCTGAAGGGTAATTTTGACCCGTCCAATTTTGTTGTTGTTGTAAATAACTTTTAGGAAAACATAACCACCCCCATTGGTTGACATATTGTCTGTGGCTGCTTTTGTGGTACAATGCAGAGTTGAATAGTTGCATAGAACCTAAAAAACCGAAAACTCTATCCTCTGTAGAAATAGCTTGATAACCCTCATACTAGGGTATTTTCTCAAAATGTCACTAGAGCTGACCTGAATAAAAAGATCAATTTTGTTTATATGAATAAAATGTCAGAAAAGGATTTTTAACATGGATTCCACATTGATTATTTGATTCTCCAACTCCTGTCACCATCTAAAAATGCTTGATGCATATTTATCCTAAAATTGCTCTTTATTTAATTTAGTTTTTATGTAATGACACAGCTTAAGTCATTTGATGTATTTGGAGAAGGAAATAAAAAAAGATATGTCGAAACACAAATTGATCAGTGAAGTTGTTTATAAGGCCTGGATGTGTCATGAAATACCCTGAAAACATCTCTTTAAAAGTTTGCACTAATATGAAAAAAAAATTGAAATAATTCAAGGACTAGATCAAGAATAAAAAACCGAGCATCTAATATAAAGAAATAATATTGCCTCTACTATGTAAATTATGTTACTCTTGTTCAACAAAAGGAGGCCAAATGGACTTCAACGGTACTGATTATTTATTTGAATTTTCATTATTAAAACACTTGAGTCATTAGCTAATAAGCGTAGAGTGCATTTGTGAGATGTAGGAGAGGAAAAATGTCGCTGGAGTGCATCGAAAGTGATGTGGTTCCAAGAGCTGACTGAGCTCTCCGCAGTTTCCGCCTCTTCAGCTCCTTAACTGGGGACCACGTCCTGGGGTGCTCAGAGCCTCTCCTCCAAATGTCATTTTCCTGCTGAATGACATAATGACATCTTCCTTCCAAACGTGTAGAGTTTGAATTTTTTCTACTGTGGATAATTTGTAGAAAATGTGAACACAACAATGTAGGTGTTGTTTTAAATTGATATGGAGCAAAGATTAATGATATGCTTCTAATCAAGATAGAAAATGACTTCCTATAATTATCCACTTTAAGAATAAAGCCTTTCCTATTTAAAGGAGAATTGGATATTTTATCTATGCTCTAGACTTAACCCTGGCACTGTTGGTATTGGAGCCAAACGCTTCTTGGTTGCGGGGCTGACCTGTACATTGTGGGATGTTTTCCAGCTCTACCATTTGGATGGCAGTAGCGACCACTCCATCCCCCTTCCCAGCACTGACATGAAAAAATGTTTCCAGACATTGTCAAAAGTCCCTTGCAGGGCAAAGTTGGCCCTGGTTAAGAACCACTACCCAGGATAAAGATGTGTGACAGGCTGTGTGAGAGCATGTGTACCTCATCATCTAGTTAATAACCAAAACCATGGTTTTGACAGGCAGCCTGCTGCTTTTAGATCTGCTCATTTTCTTAAGAATTATATGTATTTATTGATCTTTTGTGGGAAAGAAATATGAAGACTCGTATGCTTAGTCTTCAAATTAAACTATCTTCATCACTTGGCTTTCATGTACTAGTTGTATGACTTGATAAATGACTTGACGTCTAGGAACCTCAGGTTCCTTGTATTGGGAATAATTTATGTAAAGTACTTAGTACTGTGCCTGATATCTAACATGTCATTAATAAGTTTTGGATTTTTATGATGATTATTTTAAATTGCCTTATGATTATTTTTTTCCTTCCATGGAAAGATTTTATGTTTCATTCCATGGATATCTTGTATGATTTGCTTTAGCCAATACATTATGACTGTAAGTGGCTACTCCCAAGAAGATTTAAGAACCAATGCATGTGTCTACCAACTCTCCCCTGGCTCTCTCTTGAGACCAGCAATGTCTCAGGGGCTGTTCCTTTAGCCGGAGGCCTGGAATGAAGACAACATGGAGCAGAACCACAACCAACCTGTGTCAGACATAAAACTTGACCTCAAAATTAACTTTGGTTGTCAAGAATGAAGACATACTAAGTTGTGTGTGTGTGTGTGTGTTCTTTTTTTAAAAATTTATTTATTTTTTTTATAAACATATAATGTATTTTTATCCCCAGGGGTACAGTCTGTGAATCGCCAGGTTTACACATTTCACAGCACTCACCATAGCACATACTCTCCCCAATGTCCATAACCCCCCCCCCGACCCCCCCCCAGCAACCCTCAGTTTGTTTTGTGAGATTAAGAGTCACTTATGGTTTGTCTCCCTCCCAGTCCCATCTTGTTTCATTTATTCTTCTCCTACCCCCCAAACCATCCATGTTACATCTCCACTTCCTCATATCAGGGAGATCATGCGATAGTTGTCTTTCTCTGATTGGCTTATTTCACTAAGCATGATACGCTCTAGTTCCATCCACGTCGTCACAAATGGCAAGATTTCATTTCTTTTGATGGTCTTTTTTTTTAGTCAGCCTAACTTGGCCCGAGCTAATTGATAAACTAATTTATCAAACATTTCTTGAAGCTTGTTACATACTAGACATGGTATTTTGGATAAAGAAATTAGCAAACACTTCCATATTTTTTTTTAGAATATAGATTCTACTGATAGAGAAGGAAAAAAATCACTGAACATAATGAAAATAACTGATCTGAAGGTGATGGAGGCTGTCTTTGTTACGGAAAGGGAAGTGCCTGTTCAAGTTCAAACTCAAAGTCAACTAGTTTGCTAGTTACAGAGAGCAGAAGAAGAATCAGGCTAAAGGAAGTACAAGGCAGGGAATTAGGCAAACAAGAAGCATTTCCCTTTAATGATGAAGAGTTAGGAGGAAACAGAACATGCAGCCTGTGAAGACAGGAGGAAGGGGCACCTGGGTGGTGCAGTAGGTTAAGTGTCAGCCTCTTGTTTTGACTCAGGTCCTGATCTCAGGGTTGTGAGAGCAAACCCTGCATCCAGGCTCTGTGCTTAGCACAGAGTCTGCATGAGTTTGTCTCCCTCTCCCTCTGCCCCTCCCCACAATGCTCACTCTCTCTCTCTCTGTGTGTGTGTAATTAATTAATTAATCTCTTAATTAATTAATTAAGGAGAGAGAGATGCCATAGATAGTTTACAGAAATAGTGATGATTATGTTTTGAAATTTAGGATTTATCTTTTTAGATAAAAGGAAACCATCAAACATTTCTAATCAGTAGAATAATAATGTCTTCTTTTATTCACTCTATCATTGTCCATACTTATTGCCTATTTGGAAGATTTTAATGGCCTTGTAACATTATTTGACCATACAAATCTTTGTTTTAATGTCTTATTTCTCAGAACAAACTCAAAGCATGCACATTTTTCCGATAAGTTAATGTTCAACTTTTCTAATATTGAATTTATTACTTTGAGAGGTGTGATCCAAAAGTAGACTAACCTAGGGAATTATTCCTTACTGAATAGCGTTAGCTTTTCCTTCTCATTGAAATATTGCCAGTGACAGTGTACTAAGGCCGTGTTTCAGGGAGAAAGATGACAGGGAAAAATAATAATAATAATAATAACAAAAGCACAATAGTGAGCAAGTCCAAAATAGAAATGGAAACGTCATTGGAAAGATCCTGGAAAAGTCAGACTAATTTCTTCTTTATTTGAGTTCTATTTGGGATTCATAAGGAAATACCATTTTTTCAGCGATTCTAGGTAGAACTATTCAGTTGATGATAATGCCATCCTTTATAAATTTCCTGAAAGCTGTTTCTTGCTAGAGAACACATTCCTAACTGATAAATTAGAACACTCAGCCTTTCCAACAATTATGTAGCCATCATCTTCATAATATTATTATTGTTGTTATTATTATATATTAGGTGGTTTTTCTCTCATGACTAGACTCTGAGATACAGTCTCATCAATCATAACCATGATACATGGCCGCATTCAACTGCAAAGAGATACAGAGAAAATTACTTTTAAGCTTTATAACCACTATACCCTCTATGGCTACTCTGTCCAGTTTTGTGGCCCCGAGTCACAAAATTTAAATTTAAATCAATTAAGTTTAAATAAAATTTAAAGCTTAGTTCCTGGGTCTTACTTAGTAGGCACATTTCAAGTGTTCAAAGCTACATGTGCCAGATGCCTATCATAGTATAACATGCAGAAGATAGGGAACATTTCTATCAGAATGAACATTTCCATCAGTGCAGAATATTCTGTTAAAAAGTGCTGCTCTATCGTAAAGACATGCAAGAGGGATAAAGTTCCATTAAACTTCCATCATACCTCTCAGTATCTAACATAAGAAGATCCAAGTTCAAGGGTTCCTTTAAAAGGTTAATAGTTATTTACCTATTCTTGTTGTAACCCAAATATTTTATCTCCTTACTGGCTAACATTCTGTATTTAGAATAGGAAACGCAGCAAATAATGAATAAGTTAAATGTAGTGACTGTACTCTAAATTTGTCTAAAATTCAGTGGGATCACCTACACACTTTGGTCCTCTACTGCCATTACAGAATTCAAGGAAAAGCAAAAAATAAACAAGACAGCAGCTCTCAGAGATTTAATGCCACTTTCTGTGCCAGCCATTCTATAAAATATTAATGAGGACATTTGCTGTAATAAATGTTAATACATTCTCTTGAACGTGTGAACACTGGCAGATGATTCTTTATAGTGACATTCAGTAGTAGGAAGAGTTTATTAAAACAATATATTAATTTTCAGGAAACTAAAAATAATACTTAAGTTCATATCTGCTGTTTTTAAGAATATCCTACTGATTTTTTTCAACTGGAAGAAGGTAATATTTTGTAGCAGAAAATGTTTGAATCCAGGAACTAAAAGATTGGGTCCATAAAATCTTGCTCTCTCTTCTCCCTAACAATATTACTACAATCAGGAAAGGATAACAGGCACCTTTGAACTTCCACATATGAGTAAAGGACACATTAACCTATCCCTAGTTAATCAGTGGACATGATTTAAAATCTAGTGTACTCAATATGTGGTATTGAGAGAGAGTTTAAGAAAGTCTCTGATATACTAAAAGCCGAATCTACACATAGAAAAAACTCCTAATTTCTATATGTTGAAAAAAGAATCCTCATTTGAAAAACAATTGAATGGGTACTGTTTTTTCTGCTCTCTTGATGTAACAATTGTGGTCCATATGTTATTTTTTGGTATTTCTTGGACCACTCAAAAAGGAGAGCATGATTTTGAAATTTGTCTTAATCTGGGGCACCTGGGTGGCTCATTGGGTTAAAGCCTCTGCCTTTGGCTCAGGCCATGATCCAGGGTGTTGTGATCGAGCCCCGAGTCGGGCTCTCTGCTCATCCGGGAGCCTGCTTCCTCCTCTCTCTCTGCCTGCCTCTCAGTCTACTTGTGATCACTGTCTGTCAAATAAATAAATAAAACCCTTAAAAAAAAATTTGTCTTAATCTATAAATCACATAACTATTGATATGTAGGTAATTGTTATGATGACTTTTTTTGCAAGGTTGATTTTGTTTGATATTTCTGGTTATGGTCATAATGTAAGATTAAAATTGGAGATTAAAAAATAAAATAAAAATAAAAATTGGAGATTAAAGATTAAAGGTTTAAAAATTGTTGAAAATCAGGCAGTGAAAGTAGGGAGAAATGTTCTCTAGCAACCCAGAGTAGGATTCAGAATTCTAAACCAGTGATTCCCATTATGTTATAATGGCATGCCAAGAATATTATTGAAAGCACTCTGCCTTATATGGCACAACTTATTTATCCAACACATATTTACGGAATGCCTTCCTCACTGATTCTTTGTATTGTCTAGTTTGAGGGGCCATGGAAAAGTTAAAAACACAAAACAAGTCAACGGTTGGTTTGCAGTTGATAGGAGATCATTTCTTTCTGACAATATACTGAAACCACCTGGGAAGCAACTCAGTGTTTCCTCCAAAGCTTGTTTGCTGAATAGTTCTCAATGTGACAGAATTTGGAGCCGGGGCTTTTGGGAAGTGATTAGGGTTACGCAAGGTCATGATGGCAGGAGCCTCAAAATGTAACTGGTACCCTTAAATGAAGAGACAAGAGCTTTTTCTTTTTCCCCCCTCCCCAGAGCCTGCCCACGTGACTAAGTCACATGAGTACAAAGCCAGACGGCAACCACTTAGAAGTCAAGAGCAGAGGCCTGGAAAGAAGTGCCTCCTTGCCTGCCTCTTTATCTCGGACTTCACAACTCCCACAACGGTAAGAAACACATTTTTTTATTTGTTTAAGCAGTCTAGGTTATTGTATTTTGTTATAGCAGCCAGAGTGAATAATATAGAAGCTAAAATATATTTAAAAATCCAAACGACAAAATCTCCTACCTATTCCCACTTTCAGATCTTTGTATTGGTTTTGTTTTGTTCTCAAGGCATGGGTGTTTTTCTGAAAGCTTTTCAGGTGAGTTTACTCTGTAGCTGGCTTTGCTGGCTAGAAGAATCTCAATATATGTTTGCTTGTCCTACTGTCCTAGGAAGGAGTCTCAATATATGTTTGTTTGCTTTTCCACCAACACAGTCCTGATAGCTGTATCGCTCCCCACACAAACCTCTCTCAGTCAGGATTTCACTATGTAAGGAGAGAAGTGAGGACAGCTTGCAAAGCTTTAAGAAAGCTTCTAGGACTGATGAATCTTTTTTCTCTACTTGCGTTGAGAATCCCTGTGTAACAGATAAAGAGCTGTTAAGTCAGAAGATAAAGAAATTATTGTCATGAGCTTTTGGGGACAGGGTTTATTTTGGTTTGGTTTGGTTTTGGTTCTGTTTTCTTTTGGGAGTGTGTGTGTGTGTATGTATGTATATGTATATATATATATATATGTATGAGCGTGCACGCCCACACTTGTTCAGGTGATAGGAATTGAACTCCTATGGGACACATGGATGGTTCAGTGGTTTAAGCATCTGCCTTCTTCCGAGGTCATGATCCCAGGAGCCTGGGATCAAGTCCCACACAGGGCTCCTTGCTTAGTGGAGAGCCTGCTGCTCCCTCTGCTTGTACTCTCTTTCTCTCTCTCTCTCTCACACAAATAAATGAATACAATATTAAATAACGAGAGAGAAACAGAAGTAGTGTTTAATGAAAGGTAAATGTACCTTTTTCTACTTGGATACCCTTCATTTCCCCCATGTTCTGAGACCCGATGAAGTGGAATTTGGGGGAGAATAGTGGCAGAGCGGGGTAAGAAACATGAACTTTCTCAGAAGGGGCACTGTCTCAGCATGCACAATGCTTTCCATTCCGGGAAGTCCCACAAAGCTTTGCAGAACTTTCCAAGGAGAATGGGTGGTCCTAACCCACAGGTGAGAGTGAAAACAGGAATTTGGGGTTATTGAGTAGATTTTTTCAGTCAGAGCATTGTAAAGTCTGGACTTAAAAGTTGAGTCATTTATATCTTTCTATGAATTTAAACTATTGTGCCATTAGTAACACCCATAATTTAGAAATCAAAGTCTAAGTTCCCACTGAAGGAGTTTGAGTGTCAGGGGTCAGTGAGGGAGGCGATATTAGTCTCTTCCCCACCTTCTCCTAATAATTTAAAATCATGCTGTACACACAATTGGAAAAACAAAATAGCATTCTTTTCCACACCCCAGCAACTCTTAGCAGGGCAGGATGGTACCTTCCTAAGAAGTAGGAATCAATCGTATTCGTATAAGAAACCATCTCAAAGCTTTAAATCCCGAGAGGTTACAGGGAGGTAAGAGCTGATGGGGAACTCCCAAGAAACTGCATTACAGAATGGAATGAATTTACATTATTGGAAATTTTTACTGTTTTTGAGTCTCTTTATTTGCTAACTTAGGGGGTGGATCAATGAAAAAGTGTGGACACACTTGGTGCCAGGTTTTCAAAGGGGTCAGAACCGGGGTCAGTTACATCAGCATCATCTTAAACTCTTTGGAAATACTAATGACTGGCCCACATCCAGTCCAATGACAGACGTGGGCTCTTGGGGCGAGTCTAGTAGTCCCAGCTTAAACACTCTGCAGTTGATTTGGATGCAGACGCCAATGTGAGAACAATTGCTTTAAAATAGCCTCAGCTGTGGTGCCTGAGTGGCTCAGTCTGACTCTTGATCTCAATGATCTCAACTCAGTTTTCGATCTCAGGGTCATGACTTTGAGTCCCATGTTGGGCTCCATGCTTGGTATGGAGCTCACTTAATATATATAAATATATATATTATATATATATACAATATATTTTTATAAGTATATATTTATATAAGTATATAAGTGTGTATATATATATATGCACTTAAAAAAATATATATAATATCAACTGTAGAAAGGGGAACAGTTGATAAACAATTCACATAAAATGAACACTTAAAAATAATAGGAGCAAAGATAATCCTGCAGAATCCCTACTTTGTGACAAGCACTGAGTCTCTAGAGAACGTGGGGTGGGGAGGGGCTCTTCGTAAGCTTTGCCGAGAGACCGTATGGCAGAGTGATGGAGAGCATAACCTGGAGCCAGATTCTCCAGGTTTCAGTTCTTACCTTTACCATTTAAGCGCTCCATGGCTGTAAACAATTTCATCTGCAGAATAACTAACTCAAAGCTTTGTTACAGAGATTAAGGAGTTAATACGTGTAAAGCATTTAAAATAGTGCCTGGAACATACAGCTCTAGGACTATCTGGCATTTGAGTTTGTCTCAGTATATAATGTATAATTTTATATTGAAACCCCTTAATCCAATTTTAAGTTCTCTATTTTCTTTATATATGTAGACACTGCATCTAAAAGAGCGTAAGTAACTTGATGGCTTAGTCAGGATCCTTTCAATGACTAATATCAAAAATATAATGAAAAGGTTTTGAATATTTAAAGGGAATTTATTAGTGTCTGTTGCTAAACATTCCAGAGAATCCAGACAATGTCTGCATTCTTTATGTTCAAAGGATTGTATCAGGACCTGTGTTATTTTCATTTATTTCTTCTGAGAGAACAACCACATACCCTCTTTCCACCTCATCCTTTCTGCTAACTCCTAGTAAAGAGAGTGATAGACTTTATTCCTCTATGGGGACCCCCAAAATGGAGGCCGTCCCAGCAACCCTCATCACAGATCAAAACCTAAGTCGGCCTGCCCTTACCAGAAATACCTGTCAAGGAATCCCCCAACTTTGCCTACCCCGTCCCTGGATTGTGTCCCTGGAATAAGGACATAAAACTTGTAACTAAATTATTTTGGTTTTGTCATTTGACATTTGTCATTTTCTCTTCCCCATTTTTTTTTAAAGATTTTTTTATTTTATTTATTTGTCATAGAGAGAGAAGCGAGAGCAAGCACAGGCAGACAGAGGCAGAGGGAGAAGCAGGCTCCCTGCCAAGCAAGGAGCCCGATGTGGGACTCGATCCCAGGACGCTGGGATCATGACCTGAGCCGAAGGCAGCTGCTTAACCAACTGAGCCACCCAGGCGTCCCCCCATTTTTTTTTTTTTAATTGAAGTCTAATTGACACACAGTTAAACTAGTTTCAGGTGTCTAATGTGTGATGTAAGGATTCTATACATTACCCAGTACTCACCACAGAAGTGTAGTAAATAGTAAACACCTGTCACCATACAAGTTACTATGATGTTATTGACTGTGTTCCTTATGCTGCTCTTTTCATCCTGGTGTCTTAGTTATTTTGTAATTGGAAGTTTATATCTCTTAATCCCCTTCACCTATTTTGCCCACCCTTTCCACCCACCTCCCCTCTGGCAACCAAGAGTTCTCTGGAGTCCGTTTTGTTGATTCATTTATTTTGTCTTTTAGGTTCTGCACATAAGTGAAATCATGTAGTATTTGTCTTTCTCTGACTTCACTTAGTATAATACTTTCTAAGTCCATCCATATTGTTATGAATGGCAAAATTTCATTCTTTTTTTATGGCTGTTTGAACAATGTTTCATTTCACACACACACACACACACACACACGAGTCTGCTTCATTCATCTAACAGTGTACACTTGAGTTGCATCCATATCTTGGCTATTAATGCCACGATAAATGTAGGGGTGGTATAGAGATCTTTTTAAATTTGTATTTTTGTTTTCTTTGGGCAAAGACCCAGCAGTTGAGTTACTGGATTATATGATATAGCTATTTTTAATCTTTTGAGGAACTTTAGAGCCTGGGTTTACACACAAAAGCCAGACTTGGATGATGTGCCCATCTTTGAGCCAAAAATAGATTATTTGGCCTGGATCACATGACCATCATACCAACTGCACATCAAGTCAGACCGACCACCCAATCCACATCCTCTTTCCTCAGAAGGAGGTGAAAAAACCTGAGGGTTCCTCAACAGGAAGAAGGGTAGGGGGGTCATGGTAGGAATGAGAACAGCAGGTGTTGACTGCATGTGCCTGAGGTCATCTGGTTTTCCAGTGGTAGAGCCATACCTCCTATTAAAGATCTCCATCTGTTTGACTTGGAAGACATGCTCTTTAGTGCTCCCAAATACTACCTGAAATTAAGTATTTTTGCTATTCACTATGTGCTGATCAATGTCTTAGGTCCCAGGAATGTAAAGCTATTTAAGACCTGTCCTTCCCCTGAGGAGCTTCATTTAATAGTGGAGACAAGCGTAAAGAGAAAATGACAGTGTCTGGATTAAGGTGCTCAGAAGGAGGCATGAAGGGCTCATTAGGAGCAATTAGAAATACTTGCTCTGTGATCATTAATCATCAACCCACACTTCTGAACTCCAGGATCTGTATCCTCCCTTTGCCAGGGAGCACCAGGGGAGAAAGAACAAGTTAACATCTGAGATGTGTCTCCTAGAGGAGGGAGAGATTCTCCTTGGTTACTCTAATTAGATTTATGGAAACATGTTGATAGTCAATTTCAGGGAAGTTCCTGTTTGAGTTAGACAAAAAAGGAAAAAGTCAGAAAAATTAAAGATGCTTTGATTAATTTATTAGAAGAGATATTCTCCAAATGTGGGTGTCTTGATCCTAAAACCCCCAAAGTGTTTCTCCAGACTTTTTCAGTGCTTCAAAGAGAGCCTGAGTTCATTCACAAAGTAATAAAAACAAGTTCGTTTTTCCCTTAGCGCTTAATGGTGAAACTGTTCATTTAATATAAAAATGACACATTGGGTGAAACCAGCGCCATCTGGATAAACTACAGAGCTGACTGAAGACACACTACACTCCAATCAGAGCTCTGCGTTTGACATTAAAATGCTATGCTTGGCTGGCAAGTCAGAAGGACCAGACTAGACAACACAGAATCTTCCATTCATTTCGAGTGAATTTTGTGACTTTATAATGAAAAACAAACATGAGCTGAATGGCAGTCAGCATGCCTCAGTTAAATTCATGAGATGAAGGGAAGAGTGCAGTGGTGCTGCTGTTAGTCTGATTTGGTCTTATACGAAGATTCTGGTACAGAGTCAGAATGGAAACTCTTGAGGCATTTTGATGGGATTTTGTGAGGCCATGTGTTACACATTCTAAGGCTCTTCGGTTTGTATAGCACTTCAGAGGTTCCAACTTGTTAATGTACTTGTTCAGCTGCTGGTCTGGTCTGGCAAATTCTTGAGGAAGAGCGGCAACAGCCCTCTGTTCAATAACGTCCACCTATCAATGGTCTCATTTTACACAATCTGTCACAGACATCTGCTAAGGGAAATTTTTAACTAAAAAAAAAAAAATACCATAAAAGCATTCAAAACTCAACTGTGGGATGAGGGATGTGAGAAATTTTGAAAATCAACTCTCTGTATTTTGACCATAAACAAGAAAATGTAGACCTTGTATTTCATTTGGAACCTAAAAAGAGTAAGGCTTAACATTTGACAGAATTGGCCAATGTGTCCATAAAATGGCCAATCATTTGCATAGAATAATTGACCTCCCTATTTGAACAGCTTAGCTGTAGCTAAGGGACTGTTAGGGACTGAATGTTTGAATCCCTAAAACTCCAGTTGAAGCCCTAACCTCCTTTCTTAGAATAAGAAAGGAAAGATAAATGGACTCAATAGGCTGGAGCCCTGACCCCATAGGATAAGTGTTCATTTAAGAGACACCAGGCATTTAATAGACCTTCAAGGGCGGGGTTTCATAGTGTAATGGTTAGCACTCTGGACTCTGATAGACCCTCAGAGGAACACCATGTGGGGACAAAGTACGTATCTGTGAGCCAGGAAAAGGATTTTCACCATGAGCCAAATCCTGCCAGAAGCTAGATCTGAGACTTTCCAGCCTCCGGAACTACAAGAAAATAAATGTCTGCTCTTCAACCGCTCAACCTATGGTTTCTGTTAAGGCAGCCAAGACAGCATAATGTGGATCTTGGTACTGAAAAGTGGAGTACTGCTGTTATTAAATACCTAAGCATGTGCAAACAGCTTTGGAACTGTAAAGATAAGAGCCTGGATGACTTCAGAGGTACGTGTTAGGAAAACCTAGATTGTTGGGGAGCAACTGTTGATAGAAAAATGGACAGGAGGGATGATTCTGGTTACGGTGCAGAAAGAAAAGAGAGCTGGAGAGAAAGCTTTAGTCCTAGAAAATACGTGCCCATATGCACAGGATGTTAGTAGCCATAAGTACATGAAAGGTCCTTATATTGAGGCCACAGATGGAAACGAGGAACTTACTGGAAACTGGAGGAAGTATAGCCCTTGGTGTAGAGGAGCCTACAACTTAGAATTGTGTTTTAGCATTTTCCAGAAACTGGAACTTGGCAAGCAATAAGATGGGCTATTTTGCTGAGGAAGTTTCTAAGCAAATTAATGTAAGAGGGGTTTGGGTTTTTTCCCCTTACCTCTTAGAGTAAAATGCAAGAGGAGAGAATTAATTGGAAGGAATTTTTAAGCAAAGGAACCACAACTTGAGGATTTGGAAAATTCGTAGCCTAACCATATTAGAAAAACTGAAAAACTTCTTCTAAAAAGAACGCTAAGGGTGTGGCTGAGCAAACACTTGGTGAGAAGACTGGTATGGATGCAAATCACTGATTGGATCACTTTTCTCAACAGAAGGCAGGAATAGAGGTGGAAGTGTATCTGGAGAAACACAGCCAGTTTTGAACTGAAGGGTTCAGAGGAGATGAAGCAAGGCTATCTGGGGTTTTGTGTTCTTTAGTAGGGGACCATAGAGCTCTTCAGATTCAAACGTGTTTTATCCTTCAAGAAAAAGGAAGAATGACCCCAAAAGGTGGTTCAGAGACCTGGACTACAGGTCCAGGGGGCAAGCCTGTTTCCCCCTTGATTTCAAGAAGTGGGGCCTCTGGGATTTGGAGGCCCATAATGCCACTCCCCAGTGCCTCAGGGACAAGGCTTTGGCCCATGTTGTCCAGGCAGTGGACAAACTGCCTTATGGAGCCAAAGAGGTAATATGGCCAGTGCAGGGGGCCTGGAGGACAGAACATCAACTTGGAGGGTTATTTTCAAACTTAAGAGCTCATGGAATTTACCTTGCTAGGTTCCAGCTTGCTTTGGCATTCATCGCCTCCTTTGTCTTTCCACGTTTTCCCTTTGTGCATATCTATCCTATGCCCACCACACCCATATATTTTGGAAGCACGTGACTTCTATGGTTCCGCAGGTTCATAGCTGGAGAGGAATTTGTGCCTCGAGCTGAATCCTTCATGGAGTCCATGATTTGTGGATTTAGTGATAAATACGTGAGTCTTGGGCCCTTAGCCTTGACAGTTGATGGAAGAGTGAATTAAGACTTCTGAGGCTATTGGGATAGAATGAAGGTATTGTATATGAGGGATGGACATGCATTTTGGGGCCAGGGTAGAATGCCATGGAATGAGAGAATGTTTGTGTCCCTCCAAAATTTGTATGTGGAAACCCTAACCTCCACTGTGGCTTAGAGTAGAGCATAATTAAGGGCAAATAGGGTCACAGAGTGAGGCTGTGATCCTGTGAGTGTCCATATAAGGGGAAATACCAGAGAGCTGGCCTGTGTCCGTGTGTGAACCCCTGTACTCTTCAGCTTCAGACTGTTAACATAAAAATTTCTTTTTTTTTAACCATGTAGCCTATGATGTTTTTTTATGGCAGGTCAAGCTGACTCATACAATAGACAAGGTTACGTTCATGTATATGCCTGTTTTATATGCCAGTCTCCATATTAATGAGTGGATATTTATTTATTAGCAATCTATTATGAATTGATGCATTGATAGTGATCATATTTTTCCTAATTCTGGTAGCCCTCGAAACTAAAAGAAATAAGGGCACCTGGATGGCTCAGTCATTGGGCCTTTGTCTGCTTTCAGCTCTGGTCATGGTCGCAGGGTCTTGGGATTGAGTCCTGTGTCAGGCTCCCTGCTCTGCAGGGGGCCTGCTTCTCCCTCTCCCACTACCTCTGCTGTGTTCCTTCTCTAGTTGTGTCTCTCTCTGTCAAATAAATAAAAAAATTAAAAAAAAAAAACAAAAAGAAATAATAATTACCTCCTATAAATTTCTCACTATATTTCTACCTTGGGATTCTGCCATCGCTTACTCAATCATTCTATTTAGCAAGGAACTACTCGCAATTTCTAACATGCGTAGTATTTTATACCTTCATATGGTTGAGCATAATCTTCTCTTTATAGAATTCCCTTCTGCCTTTTGTGGAACTAAGAAACTTGTAATCTTCCAGTATTCAAGTTAAGGATTACATTTACATTCTTTGTGGAGTCTGACTTTGATAGGCAGAATAAATGCCCTTTCCTCTGAGATACCCGTGTATCTTGTATGGCATTTAATTAATGTATTTAGACAGTATATGCAAGACATACAAAAGGAGATGGCTGGAAGAACAAAAGCTTATGAGAGTGAGTACTCCTAGGCAATATTTCTGAGATAGAATTGAGGATGTGTAATGAAGAAAGAAAATGGTTTTTAAGTATAGATGTGCTGGGTGATGGCAAGATCCAGATGTCCTCCAGGGATGGAATAGCTGAAACTACATGTAGTGTTTGATGAGTCTACTGTATATGGATCTTGCAATCACCTAGGAGTGGGCAAAGACGAGAAGTACAAGCTAGGACTCTGCTCCCAGACGCACAGAAGTGATGGGGTCATGAGCCTACTAGATGACCAGGTAAGAAGCAGTGTGATGTAGTTACTAATATAAACTTCGAAAGAGGATGAGCCTACACATGAGGATGGGAGGGTGATGACCTAGAACTAGGAGTGAAATGGTTCAGATCTGCAGAAGGAGCAAGAAGTCAGTCCTATATCAGCCACCCGATGGCCTCTCAGTTACCCAAGCTGGAAATCTTGGAGTCGTATGTGACAATGATTGACAACGCATTTTTTTTTAAATTTTTATTTATTTATCAGAGAGAGAGAGGGGAAGAGAGCGAGCACAGGCAGGCAGAGGCAGAGGGAGAAGCAGGCTCCCTGCTGAGCAAAGAGCCCGATGTGGGACTCGATCCCAGTACGCTAGGATCATGACCTGAGCTGAAGGCAGCTGCTTTACCAACTGAGCCACCCAGGTGTCCCTTGACAACGCATTTGATGGTTATGCCACATCCTAATGGTTCCACTTCTTATGTATTTTTTAAATGCCACCCGCTCTAACCCCAACTTTTACATTATTAAATTAGAACCACCACAATACTAGATGCTTTTGGCTTGCCCTCCAAGATTCACCTCCACCTGGCTCTGAGCTCTCCGGCTTCAGGTCGGGTTTGGCCAGTGGAAAGCCTCAGCAGGAGATGACAATGAGAAGAAAGCCTCAGGCATTTAATTCCGCAGTTTCTTCCATGTCAGGTCTTCCAGGATGGCTGCCTTGTGACAAGAGGTTACTGCTCCTTCTAAAGCCACTTAATTTTCCTGACTGTGTTGGTCCAAGTTCTTAGCACCTTTCATTTCCCTCCTCCTTTGACTCTTAGTACCTGGCTCATGCATTATCCTTGGGGACTGCCCGACACTACGCTCCCTGTCTTCTGCTCATGCAAAAACCTTTCTTCCCGATCTTTCCAAAGGAAGAGCTGATCATGTCATTCTCCCAAACTTGACAGTTCTACAGGGTGAACTGAACTGCCTTTGCATAGTTTATAAGATCATGTAAGCACTAACCTTTGCCACACTTGCAAGGGGAATCCACACTTGGTCACTACGAGTGGTCGGGCCCCATAGCACCTGCAGACCTTCCGGTCTTGGTGCTTTGGCATAAACTGTGTCCTCTTTGTGAAATGCTCTCTCCTCAGCTCACACGAAAACATGTCTCTTCATTATCCAAAAACAAATGTGATGAGGGATGGAGGTGGCGGGCTATCTCCTAACCTACCTAAAGCAATCAGTGAGTATTCACTTAAGTCCTATGACACACTGTACCTACTTACGCTGCATTGCAACTGTATTGTCATGGTTAATTGGCAGGCCTTCCTAGACCCTCTAGACTTGAGCTTCATAGGGAAAGAAGTGTGGTGTTTTTAACTCCCAATAGCAGTTTGAATCTTGATATCTGACTCTGTGTCTGCCATAGGTGTTCAATAAGATAGATGGAATAAGTATGCCAGGCTGTAGGCTGTGAGTCTAGAGATCTCACATCTGGTTAGAAGGTGAGATAATCTACTTATGACATCTTTTTAATTTATCTACAGCTGGAATGAATTTACCTGTTCCATCTGGCTTGACAGATATCCTCCTTCTACCCTAGTCACTTATTTTATATATACCATTCTTTAAACTTCAAACCTAATGGCAAAGTTGATATGGACAGAGTGTTAGAAATGTTTATGCTAAAAACTCACAGTCTTTCATTGGATATAAACTATGTACCATTTTCCATCAAAAACAAGTGTTTATTGTGTGTGTGTGTGTGTGTTTTTAGGAGACATTTAATAGTTTTTCAATGAGCATTAAGAAAATGTGTTTAAACATACGTGCCTTCTGATTATAGGTGAATGATGGTTTATATTGTGTAGGTATAGTGAAATGACCAGGAAAACTCAGTTTATTCAGTTAGAAGATAAATAATAAAAATAGACCTAATAAGTTCAAGGGAGACCATCTCTCCTATATTTATGATCCTTTCATTTAATGTTCTTATAATTAATAGGTAAATGAAGTAAAAGGCAAGCTTCTATGAAGATTTTTTAACTCAATCTTTAGCCACTCTGCTTAGTTGAATAAACAAATTTAATAAACTGAAGGGATATGTGGTTTTTGTGTTTTTTTTTTTTTTCTGCACAGATGAAGCTTTAAAATAAAATTTCCCACCTTCTGTTAAGCTTTCAGGGAGGCATCTGTGCCTCTGTAATAAGCAGCTAAGAGGCTAAGTCACATATTTTTCAGCTGAAAAGTCCGATCTGGGTTCTTCTGCTGTCTCATTCATGGGAGTCTCTGGCCGGCCTTACAGCACTGCTCTGGGGAAGGGGAAGAGAGAAGCTGATGTAAGTTGATCTAGATTGTGGAAGGGCATCTAAGGCCAGACCATTGGGTTGGGCATGCATTTCCCCTAATAGAGGGTTTTATGAGCCACTGGCCCGCCAGGAACAAGATGAATCTTTCTTCTCGGAGCAAGTAATACTTCAGAGAATTCTGAAAGTAAAAACTGAAATGGAAATCATGAGTTCAGCAGTGAGAATATATGTTGAAGAATAACAGAATTCTAGGGGCACCCGGGTGACTCAGTCGTTTCAGCGTTGGACTCTTGTTTTCAGCTCAGGTCATGATCTCGGGGTCTGTGGATCAAGCCCCCCCATCTAAGTCTGTGCTCTGTGGGGAGCCCACCTGAGAGCGTCTCACTCTTTCTGCTTCTCCACCCACGCTGCACTCAATTGCACCATCTCTATCTCTCTCAAATCCATAAAGAAATTTTTTTTAAAAATTCTTGTCACTTGTTGCAAAGAACAAACAGAATATCATGGAGAAACTATTACTAAACTTGTGGAGCTTGAACAGAAAAATGACCAATTGAATGAATTAGATTAATTCAAAATTTACTTCCCAGCACAAATATATCTCGATCTATGCAACAAAGAGTCAGATTAAGACATTATTTCAACTAAAATTTCCCAGTGAGCTAATAGTAAATAGAGTAGAGTTTGCTTTTCAAGGAGTCTCTATGGAGATGGCCTGTAAAAAATACTTTGTTGGGGCATCTGGGTGGCTCAGCGGGTTAAGTGTCTGCCTTCAGGTCAGGTCACGTCCCACGGTCCTGGGACTGAGCCCCACGCCAGGCTCACTGCTTAGCCAGGAGCCTGCATCTCCCTCCTTCTCCCCTGCTTGTTCGTTCTCTCTCTCTCTCTATCTATGTCAAACAAACTATTTAAAAAATGTCTCTTGGGAGGTGCCTGGGTGGCTCAGTGGGTTAAAGCCTCTGCCTTTGGTTCAGGTCATGGTCTCAAGGTCCTGGGATTGAGCCCTGCATCAGGCTCTCTGCTGGGTGGGGAGCCTGCTTCCCACTTCCTCTCTCTGCCTGCCTCTCTGACTACTTGTGATCTCTGTCTATCAAATAAATAAATAAAATCTTTTTTTTAAAAAAGTCTCTTGTTAAACCCGATACTTCAATTCAAATTTCCCTGGATATAAGTTTAGATTTTCCCATTCAGTAATAAGATTTAAGAGATACCCGTGGACTCTCCTTGCCATTGGGCCCATTGAAGCTGGTCTGAGGCTGAGGATAATATCCTTATGCCATCACCAGTCTGCACAGCCGTGTGGTCTTATAGCTATTTACATTCGGAAAATAAATGGGGTGCATTTCCCTCCCAGGACAGGCCTTCAGCAGTGCCTCTTCCAAGCATTAAATTATAGAAGCACACTGAAGACTAAATACGTTGTGTAATCTGTGGCCATTTCATAAGACATTTTTCTCCCTACTAAGTTTTGATGACTACACCAATTCTTTGAGAAGCCATGCAAACTGAAGGAGGTGATAGCCGAAAATACAGCAAGGCACAAGTTTAAGCCCCAGAGATGTCTAATATTTTAATGAGTTACGATCAATACCATTGTATGTGTTCTTGCTTCAGTATTTCATAATATTTCCATGTTGAGGTGTTTGCGTAATGTTGCATTGTATTGAGGTAAGGTGATTATTTAGACTATTTAGACTATTTCCAACTTTTTACAAAAACCTAGTATAGTAATGATGCAGTGGACATCTTTATTCGTATAGATAAATTGTATTTTTATTTTTACTCAGTGCATGAATTATCAGTAATGCTGTTTGCATAGAGGAAAAAATTTTCTTCTGCACGGCTACGAGTTAGAAAGGCTGAAGTCCTCCTAGTGCTCTAACAGTGTTGGCTACATACCCTACTCGCTGTATGAAATTGTGGTCACTTTGGGAAATGATCATTTACAATTTGTTCTTGCAAAGTTGGTATATACAAACAAATGTCTTAAGATAACAAGTCTTTAATTCCTCCAGTGGTGTTTAATGATCTTCTGTAAAGTGTCCTAACATCAGACATCTGAACTTGTAGACCACTTATTTTGGGAAGATACTCTATTAGCTTCCAGATTTCAGACAATCCCCAAACTATAATTAAGAGTATGATGCTTCCTTCACATGCACTGACCCTATAGGCAGTCAGTCAAAGGCACTGACAGGTTTTGTTTCAATAACTAGTGAACTAAGGGTGCCTCGGTGGCTCAGTTGGTTGACATCTGACGGTTCAGGTCACGATCTCAGGGTCCTGGGATTAAGCCCTGAATCAGGCTTCCCACTCAGCAGGAAGTCTGCTTGTCCTTCTCCTTCTGCCCTGCTCCCCCCACCACTCATGCTCGCTCTCTTTCTCTAAGTAAATACATAAAATATTAATACAAAAAGCACTTTAGTGATCTAGGAAATAAAAACAGTGCCCAATGCAGGAAGGACAAAAAAAAATTAAAAATTTGGAGGATATATTAGGAAACTTCGTAAATCTTCCAAATTCAAGAACAGACAGCATAAAAAGCATGAGGAGTAAAATAAGTTCTTAGCCAAGTTTTCCTATCCACTCAGGGCAAAGTGAACAGGTAGTTTTGCCTTTCCACATAGGCTCTCTTTGTTTCCCAGTGTAGGTTTAGGAAGCAAGGGAATAAATCAAAGAAAATTCTTCCCCTTGATTTTTACAAATCAAATTGCCTACTTTCAGCTTCTTAGACTTTTTGTTTGTTTCTATCACTGACAATAGTCAACACACATACTACCCTTCATATAATCTTTATTTGATTTTAGATGATAGTTTTTATCACATTATTAGGATTTACTAGTAAATTAGAGACTGACACATCAAAGTTTAAAAATGGTAAATGACTCAGTGTAGCAAGTTAATTGACTGAAAGTAAAACTATGAGTGAGACCGTAATTACATATGCAATGGGCCTCCAGAGAGCTCCTTTAAAATGACAATTGCTCAATTTTTTTTTTTTTTAAGATTTTATCTTTTAATTTGACAGTCAGAGATCACGAGTAGGCAGAGAGGCAGGCAGAGAGAGAGGAGGAAGCAGGCTCCCTGCTGAGCAGAGAGCCCGGTGCGGGCTGGATCCCAGGACCTTGAGATCATGACCTGAGCCGAAAGCAGAGGCTTTAACCTACTGAGCCACCCAGGTGCCCCCCTTATGAGCTTTTTAATATACAACTCTACTGTGCTTTTTGTGAAATACATGCTTTTTACAAAACATAAGAGAGACTTACTTGTTCCTTGTTCGTAATACACTTGTTATACTGACATTAAAAATTTTAGGTGATCACGTTCATGGACAGATAGGTAGTTTCAAGTTTTGGTGCAGCACTCAGACCTTGGTGATTAATCTTTTAAGGGTACTTCCATGGAGCCTTGGATTCCCTACTCAGCGGGGACTCCGCTTCTTCCTCTCCTTCTCCCACTCCCCCTACTTGTGCACGCTCGCTCTCGCTCTCACGCGTTCTCTCTCTCTCTCTCTCTCAAATAAATCAAAATCTTTAAAGAAAAATTAATATTTGGGCCACCCGGGTGGCTCATCTGCCTTCGCTTCTGGTCAGGATCCCAGGGTCCTGGGATGGAGTCTCCCCTGGGGCTCCTTGCTCAGCAGGGGGCCTGTTTTTCTCTCTCTCCTCCTTGCTCAAGTGCTTGCTCTCTCTCTCAAATAAATCAAAATCCTTTTTAAAAAATTAATCTTTTAAAAAATACTTCAAAGTTTGTTTTCTTTATATTTTTATTTCATCTTTTATACTTTTAAAGTATTTTTTATATATTTATCTTTAACTCTTCTGGAATTTTCATAGATGAATGAATATAGGAGATTCAGTTTGTTTTCCAATCATGCTTCTGAGCTCCTAAGAGTTATCACATGACTGTTAGCTCATTTATTGATTAATCCATTTCTCCTCTGATCAGAAATGGGTGCTTGTCATATACTAATTTACATCTTTGTCGATTTTTGAAATCTGCCCTGTTGTTCTCAGTACCGAATTGTTAGTTCTTGCGGCTTTATCCAATAATAAAGCTAGTCTTTCTAGTCTTTCCTTATTACTACCTTTTTCCCCATAGCACATCGTTTCTGTATTTTTATATGAAATTTAATCTTTTCTAGGCAATTGAAGTTACCGCATATTTTATCAGGATTAAAGAAAATAAGTATTAGGGTAACTTGGTATCATTTTAATAATTGAGATAGTCTCTTCAAGACCATCACACAAAAGGGAATAAATATTCCTCTTCATTTTCGAAAGTTAGATTTTTTTTGCACAGATCTTACAAATTTTATTCCTAGAAACTTAATTCTGCTTTTTTTTTTTTACTACTGTAAATATTTTTCTTCTAAATGGTTATTTTGATAGTTGTGCAACTTTCCATGTTATTTATTTTGCTGCTAAAATACTTTTCCATGAAAAGTTTATATAGTCCTACTACTTAAGAATGACAGTTTTTATCTGATAAAGTAAAAATCTTATTCTTAGGAACCGTGAAAATTTTCAGATTTGTGGATTTATAATTTTCAAAGTTAGACAATTTGAGCTATCTTTCTATTTCTGTTTGGCATGACACCCTCTCCTGCTTCTCCTGTCTCCAATGGCATAATGTCGAACTACACGGCTGTTGATTATTTTTCTTTTTTTCTTTGAGTTGTCAGTTCATTGAGCTGGGGGAGAGAAAGCTGAGCTACCAGATTTTGGAGTAACTGATAAAAGTAACAGCCCAAAGTAAAAAATTAAGCTTTTTATCACTTTCTGTGGTGGTGTAAGAAAAAGCTAAAACAGGAGAATGTGTCCACTTTCCCTGTTCCATTCTCCCTCATGGAACACATCTAGAAGAGGTAAAGTGACTCAGTACAGACATGGGGAGTCTGCTCACTGTTGATCGTCCCTCCACCACACACACATGCACAGGCACACACACACGCACACACAACAAAAGGCTTGGACAGTTTTGTGGGCACTGAGATTAGAGAGACAATGGTGGTGGGGGAGGCTAAGTGGGGAACAGTACTGGGTACTGAATCAGAGTAGGAACAGGTGCATTGTGTTTCCTTCTGCCCTCAAGGCCCATCCTCCCTGCCCCCCACCTCTGCCAACCCATGTCCACCCAAAAGGAGACCTCAAGAGAGATTATTGAAGACCAGTAAAGAAATAAGAATGAAGCTGCCTGGGTTAAGATTGCAAATATGAGAAGGGCAAGTCCAGCCAGCTGAGCCCAAGTGCTTGACCATCACTCTCTTCAGAGACTGGAAAGATCTGGCTGTGAACCAAGTGCTCTGTGGGGAAGGCACCTTCCTGCGGGGCCCAAGGAGGGGCTGTCAGAGTGTCTAAAGGCTTGTGGTTGTCATGCTTAAAAAATATTTGTACAGGTTTTAAGCAAGAGCTGGACTCCTCCTGTGCTTCGTTTTGGATGGTTTTTATTTAAGTTTACGCATTTATTATTTCCTGCATGGTCTTCAGTGTATTTTTCACTGAAGATAGTGGTTTTGATCTTTAGAAAGTTCTTTTATGTCTTTTAAAATATCTTCCATGCCTCATCCTGTTCCTGTCTCCCTCTGCTTTCTGGAGCATCCAGACAATATACGTGCAGTGACGGTTTGAGGTCGGTCCTGCATCTG
Organism: Mustela nivalis; assembly: GCF_964662115.1. Lineage (NCBI taxonomy): Eukaryota > Metazoa > Chordata > Mammalia > Carnivora > Mustelidae > Mustela > Mustela nivalis. The sequence continues at coordinate 77,598,264 of NC_139031.1, forward strand.
CGCCAGAGCTAACCTCTCTCTTACTGCATGGTTGGTTCCTATTACAATTTCTCCAAATTAAGGAATGTATTGTCATGCTTCTTGGCCTACCTGGGAACTGTTTAATGGATGCCAGATGATGTCTTGTGTACTTGGGTGATTGCTGGCTTTGTTGCAGTTCTTAAACGTTTTAGGTTTTGTTTTTGGTAAGCCATTAGCAGCAACCACCACAAGCCTATTGAGGCCTGCTGCAAGGCTTTGTTAGGACAGGTCCGGAGTGGCCATTATTCTAGGGCTAATTTGGCCCCACTGCTACTAGGGTGAAACCCTGCTAAGGATTCTGCCTGACAGCCATGTGCTGCACTGTGGAGCTCAAATGACACCTAGCTCTTCTAGGTTTAAAAGGTTTAAGAAGGTTTAACAGACTTTAAAAAGGCATAAAAGACTCTTCTGCAAATGTCTAGGCCCCTCTCCTTTTCCATGTAGTATTTTTTTTTCCCTAGGACTGACTGTACCCCATGAAGTGTAGCTGTTTGGGCCTCTCTAGACTCAGACCTCGGCCACCTTAACCCAACAAGACCACAGGCATATTCTTTTCCCCCTCCCAGCACTGCAGCCTGGCCTTGACTCCAAGCAGAAAGCTGGTCAGACCATACAACTCACGTTAATTCCCTTCTTGTGGTTATCATATTCCTCCATACCACTTATTAGGTGTCTAAAAACGATTTAGTACACTAATTTTTCTAGTTATTTGAAGTATAGATTTCTATACCTGCATAACAGATCACCACAAACCAAGGAGCTTAAAACAACACATGTATTGTATATGAGTTTCCATGGTTCAGGAGACCCAGCCAGGACATAATTGGGTCCTCTGATCTGGTCAGGGTCTCACAAGCCAGGAGTCAAGGTGTTTGCAGTCCTGCTGTTTTGAACTTTGGAATTCTCGCCAAGGCTCACCTGGTGATTGGCAGAATGGCCACCTGTCAGCTCCCTGCAGTTGTAGGTGTCAGGATCTGTGTTCTTGCCCACCATCACACAGGGCTGACTGAAGCTTCTAGAGGCCACGTGGAGCTTCTTGCCCTCTTGCACCATGGTAGCTAACTATGTCTAGGCCAGGTGTTAGAAGCCAAGTCTAGTCAGAACAATCTGCTTTTTGGTTAACTCAGAATCACTTGATCTGGGAGTGATGTGTGTGAAATTCTTTTACTTTGTCGATATTCTGTGGGCTAGAAGCAGATGCCAGTTCCAGCCTGAACTTCAAGAGAGGGATACATCTGAGGATATCACTCACTGGGAGTACCTGAAGGGATGTCTTACCCAACACTGTGCGGCCATTTTGTCTTTACTACTTGTTCTTGGTTGGAAGCGGCAGTCTTCTCTAATTTTGTTTCATCTTTTCTGTGAGCCTGCAAATAGAGCCCTCAAATTAGTAAGTGATATTAGACTTTCTTGTTCCCAGCTTTAAGGGAATTTTCCCATTATTAAACATTGATCATGCTATATTAAGAAATTGCTGGTAGATTTATATGTTAAGAATGTGTATTAAATATTGATAGGTTGAATATTAGCAAGTGTGTTTTCATAACAGTGAAGAAGATTCTGTGACTTTTCTCTTTTGGTCTATTTATAAGTTGAATTATTGACACTGCAACACATTGGCATTTCTAAATTGAAACTCACTTGGTTATGTTGCACGATTTTTCCCTAGTATTAAGATTTTTAAAATTAATAGACATAAGGAGAATTCTGTAGTTTTATTTATGTAATGTTTTTATGTTAAAGATACATCTGTTTCAGTAGAAGAATTCAAGTTTTCCTTTATAATGCTTTAGAATGGTTTAAACAATCTAGAAAGATTTTTCCTTAAATATTTTGTAGAATTCATCATATCTGGCACTTGAAGAGAAACCACAGTTGTTCATGTCCTCAATTCCTTGCCTAAAAATTGGTCTGAATTTTTCTCTCTCCTATAGTCAACATTATTTATTGATATTTTGTTAGGAATCATTCTTTTCCAATAAATTTTTTTAAAATTTGGAAAAGTGATCATAGTTTAATACCCAATGTACATTTTACCTCCCATTTTGTTGTTTATCTTATATCATCCGATTTATTTTATTTTATTTTTTCAGTGTTCCAAGATTCCTTGTTTATGCACCACACCCAGTGCTCCATGCAATATGTGCCCTTGTTAATACCCACTACCAGGCTCACCTCTATCCTCCTATTTTTTTTTTAAGATTTTTTTTTCATTTGTTTATTTGACAGAGAGAGAGAGAGAATAAGCAGACAGAGAGGCAGGCAGATAGAGGGAAAAGAAGGCTCCCTGCTGAGCAAAGAGCCCTATGTGGGGCTCAATCACAGGACCCTGAGATCATGACCTGAGCTGAAGGCAGAGGCTTAACCCACTGAGCTACCCAGGCGCCCCATCCTCCTAGTTTTAAAATGGTTTGTAATCAATTTGTTTAGCTATTTACTAAAAAAGAACATTTTTTTTGACTATTTACTGGTTAGTTTGATTACCTAATTTACCTTTTCCTGATTCCATCCTTTGCTTATTTGAAGCTTTACCTTCATTTTTTTTATTTCTCGATGTGAAGATTTAATTCATTTATCTAATACTTTCTTCATAAACTAGGTAACTTTTAGTCTCTGTCTCTTCCTCCAAGCTCTGATTTTACTGTTCTCACTAAGTCCAGCAGTTTCATATATAGACTTTAATATTGCTTTGTCAAAGAAAGTTTTAATTTTAGGGTTACTTCCTCTTTGATGCCAGAATTTTTATGGAGTTTTTTAAAAAATAATTTTAATATTAAGAGGGTAGGAATTTTATGGTTTTGGGGGGGTTCTTTATGTAATATCTAGTTTATCATAAAATGTGATCAGAAAGTGTTTGCCCTATAACTTCTACATCTTGTAGTACCAGTCATTATGGCCATTATAGGATGGACAGATGTGTGTGTTGTATGAGCACTTGCAAAGAGGAACTATTTATGCAAGCAAAATTTACTCATTCAAGTTAAGTATTAAGGAACTAAGAAGATGATCAATGTAATACCTAGTTAGAAATTTTTTAATACTAAGTTTGGTATATATATGAATTCAGGAACTATGGCCCACTGTTTATAGTCTGATGTACACAGCATATATTATAAGCTCATAATAGATACTATCCCCTATCCATGATGATGAAGTTCAAGTTCTGAAAAAATGAAAAATTGTTCTTAATTCATCAAGCTGCAAAAATTGACCAGAAAAAAAAAGTGAAGAGTTGTTTACTCAAAGCCAGTAGTGCAAATAAAAACTACTCATATGATTTATTGTAGAAATAGTAACATAGGGTAGATAATTGAAGTGCTTTTCTGGACCCCTCTGGGGAGTTAGCTAATAGTATCATCATTCTGCCTTTCAGAAATCCAAGTCGTACTGAGTTCCAAAATACATCTGGCCCCCAAAACTACTGATAAGGGATTGTAGACCTGTCTTTCTGTTAGAATTTTTCTTGATAGAACAAATATATACACTAGGGGGCTCAGTCAGTTAAGCGTCTGCCTTCAACTCAGGTCATGATCCCAGAGTTCCTGGCTCCAGCCCCACATCCACCTTCCTGCTCAGCAGGGAGTCTGCTTTTCCCTCTGTCCTTCACACTGCTCATGGCTCTCACTCTTGCTCAAATAAATAAATCTTTCAAAAAAAAAAAAAAAAGAACAAATACATATGATAGATTCAGTTTGTTACTCTTGGTATTAGTAAGTGTAGTCTAAGGTAAGATATATTTTCCAGAGTTTTATAAAATACTTTCTTCATCCACTTCTTTTTAATTGTTCTGTTATAAAAAGTACCTAAAGTGAGAATAATTATTTCTTAAGGAAAAATTAAAATTAATATAAAAGCTAAATTCTCTTGTATAGGGGATTAAAATGTTACAATTATCTACACACAAAATGGTTCAATGAGAAATTGTTAAAATATCTTGGAGCTAAGGTGAATATAATTTAGGTAAAATGAAATCTTTATTATTGGAAAAGTATTAATTAAAGATTTTATTACTACAAACTCTCGTAGGTGGAATCCTAAATAGGCTTGTTGATTATATTCTATTTCCTTGCCTTCTCCAGAATCTCTACACTGAGTATTACAGAGTAGTCCAAATGTACTGCACCTCTACTCTTTTTTTTTTTTTTTTAAGATTTATTTACTTGAGAGAGAGAGCGAAAGAGAGATAGTGACAGAGAGCATGAGTGGGGAGGAGAGGGAGAAAGAGGTTACCCACTGGTCAGGGAGATAATGCGGGGTCTGGTCCCTGAACCCTGGGATCATGACTTGAGCCGAAAGTGGACGCTTAACTGACTGAGCCACCCAGGTGCCCCTCTACCCTTACTTTCAATACTCCAAGTGTACAAAGAAGTCAATTCCTTTAACTTGTCTCCCCCTCCCCCAAAGCAGTCACCAAGTCAGGAGTTGTCCTAGGTGCTGATTTCTTGTAGAGGGAGGAAATCAAACAGAAAACAGTAGTATTACCATATGTGGATGGCTTACTTGAAGTTACAAAATGCTAGAAGAACAAACAGAAATAGAAACCGAATTTGCCCAGCACATGAAGGAAGACAGAGAAAAGGGAAATTATATATGGATCTTGAGATTGGTAGAAATTTTCAAATTCGTCAGTTGAAAAAAAAAAAAGTTGAAGAAACAGCATTTGTGAAGCCCTAAGATATTTAAGGAGAAAAGGCTGAATATAGATGGAAAGAAGGTTTACAATAAGTGTTGTTGGAGAATTGGGTGTCTTGCTAGACATTTCTGGCTCCTTCCATGCCACATTCCTGAAAGAGGACTGACTCATCATCTCTCCCTCGCATGCCTTGCAGCAGATTCCAAGACATTATTACACTGAGTGTGTTTTGTAAATTACAAACAATGATACAAATGTTAAGTGGTAGCCCCAATAGGTTCCAAGATAGATCCGTAGTCTTGACTATGTTATCTAATTATCCTAGCTTTCTAAATTACAATGTCCTAAATGTGATTATTGAATAAAATGAATAGAAAGCTGATGGTAGTTCTTGTAAATAGATGGGATAGTAGTGAAGCATTTTAGGAAGAATTTGAGGACGGGGACATTTTAATCTAATGTCACAAAAGAAGTCTTGGCAGTTTTATAAAAGGGAAGAGATTATTAATCATTTGCATTTTTCCTTTTTTTTAAGATTTTGTGATCAGAGAGCACCAGCAGAAGAAGCAACAAACAGGGAAAAGCAGGCTTCCTGATAAGCAGGGAACCTGACGTAGGACTCAATCCCAGAACACTGGGATTGTGACCTGAGCAGAAGGCAGAGGCTTAACCCACTAAACCACCCAGGTGTCCTAATCATTTGCATTTTTAAATTTTATACAGGCAGTTTGTATTTATTATTTTACTAAAAGGCTCATTTGACATTTTCCAGTAAATTTCTATGCTTTGTATCTTGCACCTTTGTGCTCATTTTATCATTTCAGCTCATATTAGCAATATATGCTTTATCTACTTATTCTTTATTATTTTTATTAACATATAATGTATTATATGCCCCAGGGTACAGGTCTATGAATCATCAGGCTTACACACTTCACAGCACTCACCATAACACATACCCTCCCCAATGTCCATAACCCAACCACCCTCTCCATGCCCCCTGCCATCTGCTTTTTTATCTGTGCGTCAAGAATTAAGTTCTTGGATTATATTTTGTTATATAATGCAAACTACTTAATAACAATTTATAAAGGGAAAAAAGATGAACACCAGCAAATTATTTTTGCCCTCTGGCTTTTCTGTACACGATAAACTATAAACTATTTGAAAATAAGGACTTGGGGGACACCTGGGTGGCTCAGTGGGTTAAAGCCTCTGCCTTCGGCTCAGGTCATGGTCTCAGGGTCCTGGGATTGAGCCCCACATCGGGCTCTCTGCTCAGTGGGGAGCCTGCTTCCTCCTCTCTCTCTCTCTGCCTGCCTCTCTGCCTACTTGTGATCTCTAAAAAAAAATAATAAAAGTTACAAAATAAGGACTTGGGATGCCTGAGTGGCTCAGTCAGTCAAGTATCTGCTTTTGGGTCAAGTCATGATCCTAGGGTCCTGGGATGTAGCCCCATGTCGGGCTCCCTGCTCAGCGGGGAGTTGTCTTCTCCCTCTCCCTCTGCCCCTTGCTATGGCTCTCTCTCTCTCACTCTCTCTAATAAATAGATGGATAATCTTTTTTTTTTTTTTAAGGTAAGGACTTTATTCTCAACTTTAAAATCTTAGTGTTAAGTGTTTGACAAAGAATAAGAATTCACTAAATACTGTTGAGCAAAGGAATAAATTCATGAGAGAAAATATGTTACAAGTGAGAAGATACTGGTCTTTAGTAAAGAGAAGTTTTAACTCGAGTATAAAAGAAAGGTGAGGTAACTGAATGAGTTTACGTATTATTTCACCACATTAATGTAATGAAGATATAACAAAGTCACAGAGAAATTGGTGCATTCAAACTGCTTATGAAAACTAAATTGAGCCAGACATTGAGAAAACCTTTCATCCTTAAAAACTGTATTGTTCTACTCTAACTTCTTCTATTGGGAACTTATTCTAAGGAAATAATCCAAATCTGTTAAACAGCTATAGATATAAACAGATACTCATTTTTAAAAATCCTAAATAATCTGGGGTACCTGGGTGGCTCAGTGAGTTAAGCCTCTGCCTTTGGCTCAGGTCATGATCGCAGAGTCCTGAGATAGAGCCCGCATTGGGCTCTCTGTCTCAGCAGGGAGCCTTCTTCCCTTCCTTTCTCTCTGACTGCCTCTGCCTACTTGTAAGGCCTCTCTATCAAATAAATAAATAAAATATTTTTAAAAAATAATAAAAATCCTAAATAATCTAAGCAAACTAAAAGGCATCTAAGGGAGAAATGTTGAAGCAAATTCCTAAACCCTTTTAGGCAACTATTAGGCATTTAAAAATATGTGTAGGAATATTATAATTGTGTAAATGACTTCTTAAAGTGTTAAGCAGAATTATTGGGAATAAACTCTGTACAAAGGTTCTACTAAAGCATATGTACATAACACATAAGAGGAAAATGAAAGAAAGTAATCTGAATTCAAACTTAGCTTACAATATTATTATAGTAATTTCTCTTTAAAATCTTCTAATTGTCTGACATTGCTGACTCTTGGCAGTTTCCCTTCCATGTCTCTTACCATGAATTCACTCATTAACAGTGAAATAATGCTGGGTATTTACTATATGCTAGACTAACTGCTGGACACTGAGAACATAAAATTGACTATGTTGATGACTGTAGCATTCAATAAGATGCCATCTCTAGGGGGAGATTTCCCTGAATTTTAGCCTATTATTTGCAACCCTGCTAGCCTTCCCAAAAAGGTATTTGGTCACTAAAATGACTGCTGGGAGGAAGAGAATGAGGTAAGAGCATTACAGTTTTTTATGTATGGAGGTAAAAGAAAAGTCAAGGAGATTTCATAAACAGATGTCTTTTCCAAATAGTGATGGGGAAGGGGTAAGAAGAGAAATTTTGAAAACAGCCATTTAGAGGTTTCCATAAAATTATGAATTTCAAGTACTTCAATTTTGTAATAATCTCCTAGCACACAAGCAGGACTTATAATACTGTATGCAAGCTTATAATTTTTCTCTGGATGTTACCTTTCTCTACTAAGTACAATCAAAAGTATTACGGATTATCTCACTTTTTTTTTTTTTAATTTAAAAGTGGGTACAGTGTTACTGCAATGAAGGTCTGGCAGAAGCAAGAGCAAGTGCTTCAATGTCCTTCAAACCATAAAGCAGTTGAGGTCAACTGTATCAGCAGCTTGATATAATAGAGATGCTAGAGTTGGAATCAAAAGGCTACTAGCTGAGTCGCTGCTCTATGGCTGCTCAAAATAAAACACTTGAAAATAAAACACTCGACAAGTCTCAGAATCAATGATGAGAAATATCTCTATTTACCTACCTACCTATGCTATCAGTTTATTAAAATCAACTTAGAGATCAAATGAGAAATGTAGATCAGAGCATTCTTCTCTATTGAAGTGTTGGATATAAAATAATAAAAGGGGGCGCCTGGGTGGGTTAAAGCCTCTGCCTTCAGCTCAGATCATGATCTCAGAGTCTTGGGATTGAGCCCCACCTCTGGCTCCACAGGGTCCCTGCTTCCTCCTCTCTCTCTCTCTCTCTCTCTCTCTGCCTGCCTCTCTGCCTACTTGTGATCTCTGTCTGTTAAATAAATAAATAAAATCTTAAAAAAATAAGTAGGAGTAATTCTGATAACCTCAAGATACCATATTTTGGGACCAATATATTTTGTCTCAAAGAAAGGATCACAAGTATTTTATCATTATGTCTACTCGTTTACTTGTACTATAAGTAAAATTCCTAGTAAATATGGTAGGAAATCAACGGTAGTAAGAACTTGAATAGTTAAGAACATCAGCATGAGTAAATTGGTTGACCTATAAGCAAGTTTGACTTACTTACATGGGAGTGAAATCTCCAGGTAGTGCCATTTTTATAATTGTTCTGATTATGTAATCGATTTTATACTTTCAAATTAACAGACTATTAAAAGAAGGCACTATAACTGGGTACTGATGGAGAACTACCACAAATTATTAATTTTAAAACCATGTCCAGATTTCAGAAATGGACTTTTGATTCTGAGAACATTGTCTTTATAATTTTTTTCATTCCCAAATTTATAATCAGTTTCATTGATCAAGAGTTTTAATTAAGCTAAGCAACTTTCAGTTCTATTGCATGAAAGAGAATTGAGCTCTAAAACAGAGACAACTTGAAAACTCTTCATGAGACCTAGGAAAAGAGCATAGTTGCAGAGACGAAAAAACAAAAACAGCAGAAAACAACCAAGTGACACAGGAATGGTTAATGACATTTATCATTGCATCAAGTCCATATTTAGAATGTTGAGGGCTTAGAGTTTGTAAGTCAATCTCTGTGAGGAGAAAAGCAATTTCAGTATGGCATATCTATTATTTATAGCATATGAGTTGGCACAAAAGTTCTATTGAGATCATATAAAAATATATTGAATGATTCATGTTTCTGTGCTACAAATTATTTGCCCCAGTAAACACACATTATTCTTCTTTATAAGTTTGACTAAATAGGCAGAAAGTCTAATCAGATAAATATATATTCATCCAACATGAAGATTAAATAAAGTTGTACTTTACTTTATGGCAGGAAAGGGTATTTGAAGAGAAATAGAAATACATGGAAATATCCAGATTCCATCATTTCTATCCTGCTATCCCAACTATCCCTTTCCCAAGACACATGTAAAGCTTAACGCAGTTGAATCAAAAAAACCACTGGATGAATCCTTGTCTACCTAATCCTATATGTAAAACTTGCATTAAATATTCATTGCACCTCTCAATTTTTTTTAAGTCTTTAGAAATCATATAAGGACTTGACAAGAAATTGATACTGGTAAAGTGTACAGAATAGCTCCCTGCTAACATAAACAAATTTAGGTGTTTAAAACACTCATTCAAAATGCTCTGTACCATATCACATGTAAGGTTTATTTTAACATATTGTTAGCATATCATTTTTTGTAAGATAGTTAGATAAATAGTGAAAATACCAGTAACAGTGAAAGAGCACCTGAATCAATTAATTATTCAATAAACACTAAGATTCACAAATTCTTCCTGTTACCTGTAGAAAGGAGAGCAAGGCAAGTTAATTGCAAAATGATGAACGCTTTCAATATTCAACACACTTAGAATGCAGGCAGAGTTTGGCTTACTTGATTTACAAGTTTCATATGCGATTACCCATATTCATGAAATATTGCCTACTGAGTAATACAAGAAGTCTTTTTTTTTCTGTGTACTTCCAATAAAAGGTAGTACTGCCAAACAGCCAGTTGTGTCATTTTAGGTTCCAGATTAATAGCCAATCTCCTAGGAACAGATGTTAAATCCTCATTTATACTGGTGTACATCTCTTGTCTATTTCTGGTGGAATGGGTTTCACTCTGATCAATAAATGTTTCAGCCGGGTTGTTCATCTTATTAGAGAGGTCAAAGCAGTGACAGAGGTACATCTGTTTTCATGTCAAATAATGTTGGAGGTAATGAATTTTCTCCAAGTAGATAAACAACACTCTGCGATTGTCCTTCGGTCTCCCACTACAGAGCTGATCATGATTAAGCAGGGGCTCTTGGGGAATTGGATGTGTTGGCATGTCTTAAAACATTTTTTTACTCCAAAATTTATTTCCATCTCTGTGGTATTTTCAGTTCTTGAGTAGTGACCCGATTGCATAATGTACATCTAAGATGACGCTGGTTACATAATGCATTTGCATAAGTGGGAAAATGTAGCAGAAGGATTGTTCCAAAATACAGCCGGTTAAAATTGTTCTCAGTTGCCTACATAATGGAGAAAAAAAAAACACCTCTTTGCAAGGCTTAGTATTAAATTTCACGTGCTAATAATTAATAAAAGTTCCTGATGAGCACAGTAGAAAAATACATACAAGTGTCTGTTCACATACACACCTTGTTAATGCTTGGCGAAGGCAGTCCTAATTCTGTGCTCGGTTAAGTGACTCAATGAGGGTGACTGTAGGTTTACAGGAAGGTAAAGCACAAAGAGATGTTCCAACAGATCTAGCAGGTTTCCATGAGAAACTTGAGTTGTTGGGCAGGAAAAATATAAAGGTGTTGTCTCGCTTGCATGATGGATAGGGCCAGTTTCTGTGTGGATTAAGTTATTGTGTTTCATCAAGCCTGTTTCCTGGAACAGAATTGGATGTGATGAATAGATTCGGTCACTCTGATTTGTAGTCACTTGGCGAATTGCTAGCATTCATTTTAGCCCCCACTTTGGCATTGATTGACCATAGAGTGCTGTCATTTAAGCCCTGTAGTCATTGCTGTGTAGTTGGATAAAATATGTAAATCCTTGCCAAACAGTCATCCTTGGGGACAGTTCTTCAGGCCATGGGACCAAGTGAAATCTTGCCCATTAGCAGATTAACTGGCAATGAGAGATCGTGGACAGACCACTGGTGTCTGGGAAAGTGACAGAGGGGTAAACTGCAACTCTCCTCCATCCACACTTAGAGATCTTGTGATCTAGCAAAATGCCAAAACTTCAAGCAAACACATGATTGTCATTAGTTTTTTAATTGAAGACAGATACCTAACACTTGCATCCATAGGTTGAAGGGCATTCAACTTCAAGATTGGGAAAGATATAACTAAAAGTAAAAATACATTAAGCAATTATTTTTACTTTCGTTTTCTTAATTTTTCTTTTCAATACAGGAAACATGATCATTTAATGGCCCCAGATGATTGGCAGGCATTTGGGAAATATCATTCCCAAATGCAATAAAGCTGCTGGTATTGGCCAGACTCTGGAGAGAAGCCAAAAGACAGATGAGAACACAGTGTCCAGATGTCCAAAGTAGGGAGCAGTGCCTTGGTTACAAGGCTGGGGTTTACAGCAATTCTGAGGGAAGCACCCTGGTGTTGGAGAAGATACAAGCTAGCCCCGTACTGAGGTCAGATTCAGATTTGAAAGCCAACATGTTGAGACCAGGTCTCTACGGCAAGGATCAAAAGTCCATAAGAACTACCTAGCCCAGGTAATAGTAGCGGTATAAGAGCAGGAACAAAAGGGACGCTTAACCCTGAGTGGTCCAAATTTCTAAGTAAGTAGCAGGCTTAAAGTTACTGAGAATGAAGCACTCAGTTCTCATCATTGAGGCTAGAGCTGTATCTGGACGCTGGTCGTGCCCCCCAGCTGTGCAGATGAGAGTTGGGAGGTGAGGGCTTCTTGAAGCTTACTACCTAGATGGATGGAATGGGGGACTCCAACCCTTCTTGTGGGGAGCCTCTTTGTAGTCATGTTCTTACTGCTGTGGAAAACTTGGTGAGATGTTTATTTACAGTGTTTCTGTCTGTGAGATACTAACACAAAACTGTAAGTCCTCAAAAGGAAGCCTAGCACAGCCCCACTGGAGTTTGGTAAAAACTATGTAATGTTCACAGCACAGCAATTCCTTTGCACAGAGCCCTCTGTCATTTGCCAACAATCACTCTGACTTGTGATGAAGATAATCAAACATGAAATTTATAAAAAGACACAATATATAGATTGTTACTTATTATGTAGGATTACAGAAAAAATTGCTGACCCTTGTTAATAATCATGAAAGCAATGTTACCTTCTGGAATTATACATTTATTTAAAATCTTTAAGATACTATGTGATATCTGTGGAAAATTTGGTTAGCAATTATTTCCATATGTGAATAAGAAAATCTTTAGTATATTTGAATTTGGTGGAATCTGTCCTGCTGAATAAATTATGGGAAGGGCTACCACCTTGATAACAGAATTGTGTCTTGAGTCACCCATGTGGATCAGGTGGTTAAGTGTCTGCTCAGGCTATGATCTCAGGGCCTTGGGATTGAGCCCCACTTTGGGCTCCCTGCTCTAGAGAGAGCCTGCTTCTCCCTTTCCCTCTGCAGCTACTCCCTGCTTGCGCTCAGTCTCTCACTGTCTCTCTCTCTCATAAATAAATTAATTAAGAAAAAAGAATGTCTCAAAGTTGAAAATTGACATATATCAAAGTTGTGAATATAGTACTAAATATATCTGTAGATATTTCAAATAATACAAAATTATTAAATAGAATTTTAATGCTTATGAATTATGAAGTATGAGATCAAATGTTTTACGTTAATATAATGGAAGTAAATATTTAAAAAGAAAAACCTGAATATTTTCAAAAATACAAAGAAGTAAGAACATTAAGTTCTAGAGAAAGGACAAAGCTTTTGTCAAGACAGGATACACGATTCTTCAGTTTTTTCAGGACTCACAAATAGGCACGTGGAGAGAGGTATTGTTAACCAAAGAGTCATGGAGAATGTTAGAGAATGAACAATGGATGAAAATTACTAAAGGAGGTAACTTGCCAGGTAATTAAGAGAAAAACTAGCGCTTCTTGTCTTCTGTTCTTAGACAAATTATAGTGTATATTTCGCTTCTAAAAATCTGGTGACACGAAGTATTTAGTGACATACAGATAGCCCTATTCTTGAAAATCCATTGACTAAATATCATTTGCAGTTAGAATGTATATAAACTCTACTCACTTTTCTTTAGAAAGCAAAACTAAGTTAAAACCACAAATCCGTCTTTAAGCTAGAGTTTTGTTTTTGATTTTGTTTTTTTAATTTTAGAGAGAGAGCATGAGTGGGAGAGGGAGAGAGAATCTCAAGCAGACTCCATGCTGAGTGTGGAGCCAGCAAGGGTCTCAGTCTCACAACAGTGAGATCATAACCTGAGTTGAAACCAAGAGTCACACACTTAGCTGACTGTGCCATCCTTGTGTCTCTGAGCTAGAATTTTTATTTTTTTATTTCTTCATTTTTTTTAAGTTTTCTTTAACGTATTTGAAAGAGAAAGAGAGAGTGAACCAGCAAGCGAAGGGCAGAGGCAGAGGGATAAACAGACTCCCCACTGAGCAGGGAGCCCAATGGAGGGCTCGATTCCAGGGTCCCGGGATCATGACTTGAGCTGAAGGCAGATGCTAAACTGACTGAGCCACTCAGACACCCCCTGAGCTAGATTGTTTAAAATCATAAATCAAATGATAGGACTGTGCCCTGGCTTTCTTTTTTTAAAAAAGTGACCGCATGACCATTCCACATGAGTAAACTTATTAAGATGGAACTCTATAGATAAAATTTCTCCTATGTATCAATTCTCTACAGAGACACAGATTTGTGTATATGTCTTCTTAGGAAAGACTTCCTTTTGAATGGTCTATATAATTCAACAACTTAACTACACTTGTGTCTCAGCTTAATTCTCTCCACTGCTCTTATCCATACCACCTCCCTACCTTGGTTGATGCCACCCCATTTCATCATTATTCTGTAAGTATGCTTCTAAAATATACAATATATTATTGTATATAATATATACAATATACAATATATACAAATGGTATAATATAAATTGTATAATATAATTGTATAATATATACAATATACAATATATACAAATATACTTGCCCCCAAGTCTTTATCTCCATGAAGATCACTTCATTTCACAGTTTCACATTTTAAAGTCTGTTAAAATAATCTCATGTACTCTGGCCTCTTTATACTGGAGTAAAGTCTTCCCCCTCCTTGAAGAATAAACACACGCAGACACAATCACAACTGGGCGAGGACACCTCCTGCTTAAAACTTTTGAAGGTAACCCAGTATCTGTAGAATAAAGTTCCAGTTTCTTAGCATGATAAAATGCTTTTTATCCCCTGCTTCCCTTTCTTCTCTAATCCTCCATTTTTCCTGGCCATGTGCCCTAATCTTAAAGCACCAGCTTGCCCTGCATTCCCAAACTCATTATATTACTTTATGCTTCTTTCCTTTCCCACTTAAAATTTCTCCTATCTCAACTTCTCCCCTTACTCATCCTCTTTCCGGACTCTTCTCTGTGGAATATTTCTGACCCATTCTTCTTTCATTCAAAGTTAATGGTCTTCCTTTGTGATTTCACAGCACTCAGTAGCATGTGTAGAATATTTCACAAATTTCATCTTTCTGTATCCCTCCTAGACTAAGCACAGATAACTGACAGAGTGAGAGTCATCTTCCTGTTTTTAACACCTAGCAGTAGCTCGATTATATTAGAGAATTAGTAGTTATGAATGACAACTATCCTATTCCATGTTGACAACAAATCTTCTCTGAACATCTAATCATAGCATCAAGTCCCTTCACAGCTCAACCCTTACCTACTCTAGAGAACTGTTCCTGCTTTTACAAAGCATTCACAAAATTTACCCTATGGACAAACCATCTAAACAAATCTCTATTGAGTGTGATCTACATCTCTAGTTTATAATTTTACTTGAAGGCTTTAATAATCATATAATTTTAATGTATACTTATAGAACTAATGTATAAAAGTTATAAATATTTACATATAGAATTATATAAATTATAACTATTATTGTAATATGCTATTATAGTATTATTAAAATGTCAAAATAATCATAGACAAGAATAATATTTGCATTTATAGAGCATCTTAACAGTTATAATATCCTTCTATATAAATATTTTTTAAACATTGCATTTGGCAAGACCTAATATGCCCATTTGGTAGAAAATAATTTGTTCAAGGCACAAAGGAATGAACCCAAATAGAACACATGATTTCTGTTCCCCAGGGCAGTTTTCTCTACCAAACCACATTCACAGAGTATCAATGTGGGGTAAGTACATAGAAGCCTATTTTTATTTACTACCTCCTACTTAAAAATATGTACGAGGAAATAAGAAAATAGATTTATTCTAGTTGTGTGTTTAGCTACTGGAAAGTTCCAATATTGAAAAGTTGAAGGAGATGACAAAAGTAATTACGTTGCATATACAACAGCCCTTTGATTTTAAATTCTTCCTGAAGTTCGTGCTACTGGAATTTTTCCACTTGGCAACCTCTTGTGACTATTTACCCCCTGAGCTGTCAAAATTATATCCTAATGTGAGGAAGAAGTTTTTTTATTTTAAAATAAATTTCCACTAAAAATAAATGCAGCCACCCAAGTTCACCCTGTCCCTGGCAGGCCTAGATGAATATGCATCTCTCTGACAATCTAGTAGAGGAAGGGTTGAGGTCTCTCTTGCCAAACTGACAGTTGTTCAACTACGAGATGAAAGGGGGAAAAGGTACAGCTAATTCTCAGATGGATGTCTTTGAAACAGACAGTGTTCTAACATTGAGTTTAACCTCCCAAGCAGAAGACCCCTCCTTAGGTAGAAAGACTTTCTTTCTGCACTGTCTATATTTTAGAGAAAATACGTACACTGATACACAATTTCCTGTGTTGTGTGTAAAAGCCATGATGTTTGAATTTGCAGATGATAGAACATTTGGACTTCTCATTAAAATACTTCATTTTTTGCGCTGTAGAGAACTTAGGTAGAATAGACCTGCAATGGTTTTTACTTCTACCACGGTAACCTAAAATTGATTCAAGTCCCTGATGAAAGAGTAAGTCCCATTCCCTTGAAACCTGCAAATTCTAACTCATTTGATCCTTTCCTTCCTTCTTCTGGGTATCGGTCAGGATAGGCACACATGTAGTATCTAGGCTTAAACCTCTAATAGGATTATTTTTGTTAGGGAGAACTTTGGGGAAGAACCAGTACTTGTGTTGATCCCTAAGAGAGAAAGAAAAGTGGTCCAAGCAGAAGGACCAGTATATGATTAGAACTAAAGGCAAGAGCGTATGTGACACATTGATGAATAAGTTGGGTAAGACCAAAGCTAAGTGAGAAAGAGCAGGAATGGAGAAAAGAAGACCTATTCCAGATATTTTATTTTTTTATTATTTTTTAAAGATTTTATTTATGTATTTGACAGAGAGAGAGAGAGATTACAAATAGGCAGAGATGCAGGCAGAGAGGCGGGGATGGGGGAGGGTGCAGGAAGCAGGCTCCCTGCTCAGCAGAGAGCCCAATGCAGGGCTTGGTCCCGAGACTCTGAGATCATGACCTGAGCTGAAGGCAGAGGCTTAACCCTCTGAGCCACCCAGGCACCCCTTTTCCAGATATTTGAAAGACGTAGAATGGTTCGTTTTCAAGGATGCTGTGTTGGGAGTAAATCAGAGAAAGTGTCATGTTTAGTTTTCTAACTTGGGTGATTGGCTGCAAAATGGTGCTGTTCTCTGCTTGGGGAGGGTGGATAGTCAGCGAAGAGTGGAGAAGAACAGCAGCGAGCCTGGGGAACTGGGGGCTCAGTTAGAACTACCTATGAAATACACAGTGGGATCATCGAGAAAGCCAAGACAAAGGTGTCCAGATTGATAACCTACTGGAATTTCAGTTGGGCAATTAATAGCACATAGATCTTAAGTGGAAACTCAACTTTGGAATGGTTTAGTAGATTCATAGTTTTAAAAGTCACTTTTTATAAGGGTTTAATGCAAACAGTAGCATCCTGCCTCCGTCCTACCTGTCTCGTTGATTTCACTTTTAGGCACAAGCTTCCCCAACCACAGCTCTTCTTTCTTTTCTTGCTGTATTTCTAAACGACAGGCCCTATCATCATTTCTCCCCCTCAAGTTTTAGGTGATATATCTTGACTTCCAATTATAAAGGTGAGGGTTTTCCTCCTTTATATTTTCCCTGGCTGTTTTTTAAATAGCTGTATCTGTTTTCATTAGGAAATTTAGTGACATGCCCCACAATCAAGGTCAAACCATTGCTGAACATGCCAGTATCTTGAAACTACTTTTGCATAAATAAAAAGGGGGAATTGAGGCCCACAGAGTAAGACCAATGAAGGTACCATTTGGCTCATTCAGAGTATTTGCAGCTTGAGGAACCCCTTCTCAAACCACAAGTGTGGAATAGGCTGCCCAAGGAGGGCACAGTGGAATGGCCCAGTACCTTTCCTGACATGGGGAACAATTATGCTGGTGTACTTTCTCCACAAGGGGAGTAAATCAGAGAAAAGACCTCCACAAGGTCTTATGTGGCTACCCACTCAGTTAATTAAGCCTCACCATGAGCTAGCATGAGGGACTCAAACACCCACTTCCACAATTCAACCTGATGTCGGTAACTCCACCACCCCAGATGCCATCAGCCAAGAAAGGGAAGAATGAAGCTATACCTATCAAAGACATCTCATAGGTCAATATACAGTTGACCTGTGTTGAGGAGGTTTTGATCAATACTGGCACATCCATAATACCTGAAAACTTGTTCCCTTCAGTCATTTCTTGTATGTCTGCTAACTCTAAGGTAGTGATGATACTGCTTACTCTTTCATGTTTCCCCATGATTGCTGATACTTGAAGATTATACCTAGTGAGCCCACATATTCAGCCTGCCTATCTTTAATTTGTTTTTTTGGGAAGATCCAGAAATTTCTATTTCTTCTAATGACTCCTTCACAGGTGTCATTGCATCCCTATAAACGATGAGGACCCCTTTGTTTACCCATTTTGTAAACTCAATACAAATTAGACTTTTACCCATTTGGGAAATTTTTTATGTTTTTACTCTAACCTGGGGATCCACAATACAAACCTCAGTTTTTGCATTCCCATCCATAAAGAATGATATAAGAATAGCATTCTGAGAAACCCCAGAAGTCATACAAGTACTATTAAATATTAGAATCTTATTCTCACAATAGGTGTGGGTAGCAAATTATGTGATGGAAAATGTGTACAGAAGCCCCTTATTTCTGTGTGCCCTAGACTGTGGTTAGAAATGGGCTCATATGATGGTTTTTCTTGGGAATCTAGGCCCCTCATGGGACTTTACTTGGCTAAACCCATATAACAGTATCTAATTAGAAAACTGGTAACCCCAAGGGTTGACTGTAATGGAAAGGTATAGAACACAGGAAGGAAAAGTCTAGAACTGGTCACTCCCCTATGGTAGTGCATGTGACCCAATGTGGAGTCCTGGCTTTGAAGGACCAATTCTCAGAACTAAGTATCTTAACAAATCTTATTCTTCCATAAAAACATCTTCCTGGAGAATGAGCCTCCCCTTTGTTCAATGAAAATGTAGGCATGGCCCTGCTACCTTCTCCAAAGGAGAATTTAATTGGTTTTATAAAGACGAATGCAGTGATACTTGAATCTGTATGACCATCTTTGCATCTTTTTATTAGCTGCTGGAGCCTCTATATTTAACATAATCCACACCCAGTCTGCGGGCAACTCTACAATAATGACTCCCAGCTTTTCAACCTTTAACACTTCACGAATGAACCTTACCTGTGCATATGTTGCTAAGCAGCATGCCGCGGCTTGGCTCCCAGTCCGACTGTCCAGGCCCTGGCAAGGGGGATTCCCCCCTACAATTGATTTACATTTCAGAAGAGAGAAAAAGAACAGACCAGTTCTTCGGTGTCCTACTGGCAAATATTAGAGCTGTCATCGATGTAGCTGCTACCGTGGCAACCACTCCAGCATCCTTGGCTGTCTCCCTCCAAAGGGCACAGCAAGTGCTTTCATATATGCAAAACATTACAACTGATGGAGAAGAACAGGTCAAGATTAATCAACAAATTTAAGCTAGGCTGCAGGCTCTGGAAGCCTCTCGTCTGGCTAGGAGAACATCAATAGCACTCTGGACCAGATCCTCATTAACTTGTGACTAGGAGTTTACCTCCTACTGCATTACTTTGACTCCCTCTAACAAGACTTGGGGGCAAAGGAAAATTCATCCTAATTAAGCCTTTTCCTCCTCCTTGAATCTCTCCATTGAAAATCTAAAACTTAGGTTACAAGTACTAATACAGGAACTCCAACAAGAAAGTCAACAAGCTACCATTAATACTCTCAATGATATCTCTCCCTGGTTCTATCTAAAAGCTGGTTCTCGGGGCTCAGTCAGCGCTCTTGGTTTTCAAGGCTATACTGCTTTTAATGATCTTCTTTGTCATTATCATCATCAGGGCAAGCCCCTCCTGCTGTTCCACCTGGAGGACCCAAAACACACTTGCAGCGACCACACAGGTTCTCACCACCCCCTTCGATAGTCCACCTACAAATCCCAATAAACAAAAAGGGGGAACTATGAAGTTATTCTTAGAAAATAAATTGTAAGCCCTAAGGCAGTAGGTACTATGGTAGCAGCTGAAATGCCAGCAACCTTCCTAGTCTTGAGCTATTGAACGCAAAGAACAGGGTCCCATGAGCCCCTGGGGCTGGGCATCGGTTAAGAGGTGGGGACGAATGTAACCCCCAGTCCACCTTCCTGCCTTGGGTGATGGCTAGTGCAGTCATCCTGTTCCACCTTTATCCCATAACTGCCTTCCTGCGTGCTTACATGTGGGGGACAGCCAGGACCGCTTTATGTCTTTTTACTCCTTCCCCATGCTTTGACACATCTGTCCTTGCTTTTCTGATTAAAACAAAACAAAACATGGGGTGCCTGGGTGGCTCAGTGGGTTAAAGCCTCTGCCTTCGACTCAGGTCATGGTCCCAGAGTCCTGGGATCCAGCCCTGCATTGGGCTCTCTGCTCTGCAGGGAGCCTGCTTCCTCCCCTCTCTCTGCCTGCCTCTCTGCCTACTTGTGATCTCTGTCTGTCAAATAAATAAAATCTTTTTAAAAAAATTAAAAAATAAAAATAAAACAAACAGAAGCTATATGCAGAATCCGGCTGCTGCTGCTCTCTGTCATGGAGACAGTCCTGCATGTTTGCTCAGATCATTGTCTGAGAACTTTATTTCAGCGCGTGACAAAAATTTACCATTGTTTTTGTTGCTATAACTATGAAAATACTATTTATAGATAAGTCTTGTCATGTGCTATGCTTGTTTCCTCTCCTGGATAGCTTTTTACCCCCTCCATGGAGTTAATTGCTACCATCTTGATTAGTTTTGTTACCTACGTGTCTGTCACCGTTTCATTTTCAGATAACTGCCAGAAGTATAATTATTCTTTTAATGTTTTTCAACACTTCAGGTCACTCTATGAATTTATTCTTGACATCACTGTAAGAGTCCTCTACTGATTTTAGCCCGGAACAGTTGCTCTTTGGCCAGAGGCCTGAGGATAATGCTTTTCTACTACCCTTACTTCATAGACCCCTGTTATGAATTGAATTGTTTCCCCCAAACTGATAGATTGAAACCCTAATGTCCAGTATCTTAAGATGTGACTGTATTTAGAGATAGGGCTTTTAAAGAGGTGATGAAACTAAAATGAGGTTGCTAATGTGTGCCCTGATCCAATCTGAGTTGTGTTGTCACAAGAAAACATTAAGACAGAGGCACAGCGGGAGCACGCATGCACAGAGGAACAACTGTGCAAAAGGCTGTCTCCATCTAAGGAAAGAGGCCTTACAGGAAGCTGGCTCTGTACCTTGACCTTTCAGCCCCTAGGATTCTCCACCCTACTATTATTTAGTCAGATTATATTCTCCAGATGGTTTTTGAAAAAGAGTGAATAGGAGACAATTTGGGGGGAATTTGTCCTCACTGAAAATATCTGTATTTAAATTTTACACTTACATGGTAAGTTTTCTGGTTATAGAATTCTGGGTTGATTATTTGCTATGAGCCCATTTATTCCTTCTCCTGGTATGAATGTTATATACCACATTTCTAGAATTTCAGTATCTCCCTACATATGAAACTTCACATTTGAGGATAATCACTACCTATCCCCCTTCCCATGCAGTGCTAGAACCACATCTACTCCCAGATTTACTGTCATCCTATAATTCAGTTTTATACTGTTCTAATACATGAGGGCACTATTTTGTCATTGCATGCAGCCAAGTTTTGTTTAAATAACCTATATATTTTGCATCTTTTTCTTCATTAGCTCTTGCTTCCCAAAACTTCCAAATTGGACCATCTATCTTTTGCCTGCAAATGATGGTTGAAGCTTGGTATTTGTTCGTTCTGCAAATGGTATCCCTCACAAAAGGCAGAGAGATTTTGGTCATTTAAAATTTTTTTCTATGCTATTTTCTCTCTCCTTTTGATTGTATTTTTAAAAATTCAGAGGCTATCAGTAATTTGTAGTAATTTTAACAAAGGAGGAAGTAAAAAGGTACATGTAAAAAGAACAGTGTATCTGTCTTGATAGGCTACATCATGCCAAAGTCAGGAACAACCTCCACATCTCTGGTCTGAAACACCAAAGGTTTTTAATTCTCATTCATGCTCCATTGCCATTGGAAATTCCTCTGGAGTCTCTACACAACATTATTACCTTCTGGGACACGAAACAGCCTCCATCTGGAGTACTGGGTTCATCAAGGCAAGGCTGGGGATGGAGGGAAAGGGATAAAGAAAAAGGCAGGGCCCCTGGGTGGTGCAGTCCCCTGAGTGACTGAGTTTTGATTCCAGCTCAGCTTATGATGGGGTATGAGATCGAACCCTGCTTCGGGCTCTATGCTCACCTGGGATTCTGCATAAAACTCTCTCTTCCTCTCCGTATGCCCCTCTCTCTCTCTCTCTCTCTCTCTCAAATAAAATTTTAAAAGAGGCAACTAGTTGACCTGTAAATTTTACCTCCTAAAGTAAAACATGTATTCCCACTCACATGTCATTAACCAAAGCAAGCTACATGACCACTGCCTAATTCATGGGATCAGCGATGTCTCCTTCTATGTGCTCAGAGGAGAACTAGAAATACTTGGTGAACAGCTTTAATAAAAACAAGGAGTGATATAAAGAAAACATTAAAAAAATTAGAGTAACAAAATGTTAGTGTTGAATTTGAGGTGAATAAACACTGTTGAAAAAATTTTCTTGGCTAAATCAACTTCGAAAAAGTTATTAATGGAAAAATATTCAAACATAAATGACAAACTTTTACATAATCTAAATCTAGTTTACTCCTTATGGATTATAGTGGAATAAAGAACCAATTGTTTTTTATTTTAAAAAATCATAATAGAATATTTACAACCTACATTAGGAAAACTTTTTTTTTTTAAGATTTATTTTAGAGACAGTGAGAGTGAGCACAGTGTGGGGGGTGGGGAGAGGCAGAGGGAGAAGCAGACTCCCTGTTGAGTAGGGAGCCTGAAGTGGGGCTTGATCCCAGGACCCTGGGATAATGACCTGACCTGAAGGCAGACACTTAACTGACTGAGCTACCCAGGTGTCCCTAGGACAACATATTTTGAATAAAGAAACATGCCTTAAAATAATGGCCTTACTTATGTATGATGCACAGTCTAGGCTAAATATGAATGCTGAGGAAATCTATTTTATCCTAGTTTACCTATGTGACACAATTACAAGCCCAGAATAGGGTGTCAAGAATCTCTAAATTCAGTATCGGGGTCACTGAACAGCACAGCAGATATTTGACAATATAGAAATAACAAAGGATTTTTGAATATAGCACAAAGAGAGTGGGTAATACAGAGATTATAAATACCATGTTTTGGGGATCATGTATTAGCATCTTTTTTGTGTGTTCAGTTTTTAAAAAATAATATCCGTAGCTAACATGGGGCTACGAGTCTTATCATGGGTTCCAGAGTCTTATGCTCTACTGACTCAGCCAGACAAGTGCCGTTATTAGCATGTTTTCTCACAGATCTTTGGAGTTTTATTCCTATTCAGAGTACCAATGACAAAGACAAGTATTATTGTAACTGTAACAATCCATTTGTACTCTAGGGGGCGCCAGGACTGTGTTTATAACACTACGTTTCCAGATATTGAAGAACTTCATTACTAAACCTCATGTATCCGGGTCATTTCCCAGTATGAGCCCTTTTCACTGTGACACTAAATGGCCATCATTATTTCATAAGTATCTCTCCCTGAGATTCATGGCAGTCCTTGAAGCTCCAACTCAACCACACCAAAGAAATCTTATTAGTGTTATTAAAATTACTATCAGCCGAGAGCTTTACATAAATTAACTTACATAACAATATCTTATTAAATCTCAAACAAATTCTTAGTCTAAATTTTGAAAAGCCTAAATGAGATTAATGAAGTGTTCAATGTTCAATCTTAGTTGAGTTGAAGGGAGTATATAATAGATCAAATAGTCCCGTGTGTCTTTTCTACTCTGCTTAATATTTCTATGCTTGAAAGGTCAGGTTCAAATTAACATCAAGGGATTTTTTAGAAAGGCTGTAGCCTGAGCTCTGTGCAGAGCTCTTCTATGTTTCACTACCACCTGGAGTCCTTACTCAATGCATTCCAGTAATGCTAGGTCTTGAGGATCATCACGGTTGACTGTGTTTCAGGAAAAAGCTATGTACGAGTAGGGAAGAAGGGCCTTATAGAATCCTATATTCCATAAAGAAAACCCATTTAATAATAACTTCAACAGTTTTCTAGTAATATTCACTGTCCCAAATCTCATCTGGTTTAATTCTCTTAACTCCTTTAAGAGGCAGATACTATTCTTACTTAAAATGTGAAGAAACAAAAGCTTATGGCAATTAAATACACGTGCCCTGGGTCTTATAGCTAGTAGGTGCTACAACCAGGACTTTGATTAAAGTCTGTCTTTTTTCAAAGTTCTTCTGATATGTTATTAGCACTTTAATTGTTGCCAAATTAGTGTCCTGAAAGAATTTTTCTAAGGTCTTTATTGTAGTAATGATCTTACCAAATGAATTTTTCTTTGGAGATGATACAAAAGTACATTTCTGCAGAGGAAACACAACATGGTGTCTTTTTACACCAAACCTAAACATTAGATTTACTTGCAATTCACGTGATTGATTTAAAATGAAAATGGTTAGGTGCAGCGTTGATGTGGAGTACTTGTCATAGAACCTATCATTTCTCAACTTACAGTTAATCAAAATCTGTCAATTTCTTATGCTGGTTTGTTTCTAGGACCTGTAAGGGTGAGAAGCTCACGAAGGATTGAAAAGGAGTTTCAAATTGGAATTCTCTTTTCCAAGGGCTTGTCACATCACTGGATTGTTTTATAATAGAAGACAGACTAGATGTATTAGCATATGTACACACCAGTACACAAGGTTTTATCTATTCAATGATTGCTCTAAGACAAAATAGGTATATGAAATGAGAACATGGGAGACGTTCAGCTTGTGAAAAAGGAAGAGAAGGGTTTAATATAATATGACATAAATTAGTAATTTTTCTTCATTTACAAGACATTCTTTAGTTAGGAAGGAAATTATCTCTGCTGTATGCTTCTTTAACTACCAGAGCTGAAACAGATCAAAGAAAAATTCTTATCAGTAGTAAGCTGTTGGCCAAACATGAAACTTGTGCTTATTAGGCAGCAAATATCCTAAAGGCTTGGATTTTTAGAAAAAAAAATTTATTATTACTTTGGTATCAGAGTTAAAGTAAGTTTAAGTGGCAGAAGCAATTAGATACTAAAAGTATGGAATAGCAATGCAACATATTAAATTGGAGAAAAATAGAATGAGGAATATGAACGCATTACCATTGAGCTTAATTATGGCCTTATGGAGCTTATATCCCAATTGTCTTCTAGCTAGAAGTAGCCCAAGAACTAGGTCTGTCTCCTAGAGATCCTCATCTGACCCAAATCCTCCAGTGCACTTGCTGGGTCCATTTGGAACTCTGTCCTATTCTCTTCCCTATAAAGAATCAGAACTTCTTAAGAATGACTGATTTGATGGCCAGGGCAGAAGTACGCAGGATAATGCCGATCATCCTCTTAAAGACCCGTCAGCAACTTTTAGGGGCAATGCTAGAAAGAATGTTCAACTTAATCTAGCTCTTCATGTCATTTGATAATCTGAGCATAAAATAAAACTAAAAATGTTGATTATCATGATGGTAAAGATGACAACTGGAACATAATCTATACAAGAACAGACATAAATATATAAAAGAAAAGTTAAAGTGTATGGAAAGATAAAGATCAAGCAAAATTAGGGTGACTATAGTAGGATATGAGTAGTCCTGTTCACTTTAAAATGTAGTAAGGTGTCTTTATATATATATATATATATATATATATATATATATATATATATGATCTTTATATGTCAGTTGCAGAAATATAAATAAAAATTTCTGTTTAATGGAAAAAGAAGAATGAGTAAACCACGTAGTTCAGGGAAAGTAGATACTACATTGAGAACAGGAAGGACTAATGAACATTAGTGGTCAGAAAAAGTAACCACATGTCAATAGAGTGAACAAAGCAATGATAGATAAAAAGGAACTATTTAGAGGTGCCTGGGTGGTGCAGTTGGCTAAGCCTCCAACTCTTGGTTTCAGCTCCAATCTGATTTCAGTGTTGTGAGACTGAGCCCTGCCTCAGGCCCTGGGCTCCATAGAGAGTCTACTTGGTTTTCTCTCTTCTTCTGCCCCTCCCCCTGCACATATGTGCGTGCGCGCGCGCGCTCTCTCTCTCTCTCTCTCTCTCTCTATATATATATATATATATATATTTTTTTTTTTTTAAAGATTTGGGGGCACCTGGGAGGCTCAGTCAAGCATCTGCCTTCAGCTCGGATCATAATACCAGGGTCCTGGGATCGAGTCCTGCATCAGGCTCCCTGCTTGTGTCCTCTCTCTTTCTGTCAAATAAATAAGTAAAATCTTAAAAAAGAAAGAAATGAATTATTTATTATTAATAATAATTTATAGTAATAATAGCTTTCACTATGTTTTAGTACGTTATATGTACTAACTCTTGCAATCCTTCTAATAGCTCTGTGAGTCAGATATAATTATTCCCATTTTACAGATAGAATCAGACCCAGAGATTCTGTAATATGCTGGTGATCACACAATTAACAAGGTTAATTGTTAACTACTAACAATTCAGAGATGTGATTTAACTCTAGGTATTTAGACTCCAGAACCAGTGTGCTTAACCTCTCCACAAACATGTCACAGGGACCCTTTGAGTTGAACTATTCAGACTCACTCTTGATGTTTCAGAAGAGAAGCCCATAGATGTTCCTATGAATTAAGGTAATTTTAAGATATTAAAATTATATTTCCCACAGTGGCCAAGTAAGACTTTTAAAAAGACATATTTGTGATGAGGACATCAGGCCTCATAAAACAGGCCATCATAAAACATGAAAGGTGTGTGCTTAAAAACCACATTGATGAAACAAAGTTAACTGTTGAAAGTAAGTTTAGCCTGACCAGTGCTTTGATCTTGAACCTCCTTGAGAAAAGCAACCAAGAATCATTTGATACTTTTTTTTCTTGTTGAGGAATAATTCACATATATAACATTCACCCATTTTAAGCCTATGATTCAGTAGTTTTACTATATTCAGAGTTGTGTAACATCATCACAGCCCATTTTTACCACACACACACACACACACACACACACACACCCTACCACCACCACCACCAATGACAACAAAAAACACTTTGCAATTAGAATTGATGAATCTTCTATCCAGTATCTCTAACCTCAGTGGGCTTGAGAAGATATTTGGGGAGAGGAGGTCTGCAACCATTGCTGAAACCCTCAGAAGGAATCAAAACATCATCACTGAATCCCTAGTGGTTATGAAAATAAGAATGACAATGATATTAGAAATACATTAACCCGATCTAGGAAAATAAAAAATCGTATTAAGCCTATGGTGCTGAATTTTAAAGAAGGGGTGTACACATAAACTTAGAAGTTTCCGTGGTCATTTTTGTATGTCTGCTTTTTAAGGGGGTTGAAAGTGAACTGTATCAACATATAATTGTTAAAGGAATAAAATCACATTTTTTAAAAAAGATTTATTTATTTTAGAGAGAGAGTAGGGGGAGGGGAAGGAGCGAGTGCATGCTGAGTGCAGACCCTGACATAGGGCTGGATCTTACCACCTGATATCGTGACCTGAGCCCAAATCAAGAGTTGGATGCTTAACTGATTGAGGCACTCAGGTGCCCCAGGATTTTAATCATATTGTAATGTTTAGATGCCCAAGAAAAAATGTTTTTTTTTAATCAGTTTACTTTATTTCAGAGTAATTGAGCATTTAAAATCTACAAGTATACTTTTATTTATATCATACAGTAGTTTATATAAGTAGTATCCATATTTTTTCAAGCCATTGTACATTCTATTTCTAGATACTAATCCAGACTTTGAACTTCTATATTTATTCTTGATTCTCTTAAAAAAGAAAAAAACAAAGTGTCTTTCCAAACCAGGAAACAGATTCTTCACTGTAGAGAAGGAACAGAGGGTTACCAGAGAGGGGAGGAGGGATGGTGGATGGGTAAAATAAGAGATGGGGACTAAGGAGTATACTTGTCTTGATGAGCACTGGGTAATGTATGGAAGTATTGGGTCACTGTATCATACATCTGAAACTAATGTGGCACTGTGCATTAACTATATTGGAGTTAAAATTTTTACAATTTTTTTAAAGATTTCATTTGTTTATTTGACAGAGATCACAAGTAGGCAGAGAGGCAGGCAGAGAGAGAGAGGGGAAAGTAGGCTCCCTGCTAAGCAGACAGCCCAATGTGGGGCTCC
This sequence comes from Mustela nivalis, assembly GCF_964662115.1. Classification (NCBI taxonomy): domain Eukaryota; kingdom Metazoa; phylum Chordata; class Mammalia; order Carnivora; family Mustelidae; genus Mustela; species Mustela nivalis. The sequence goes on from NC_139031.1 coordinate 77,626,267, forward strand.
ATCCCAGGACCCTGAGATCATGACCTGAGCCAAAGGCAGACTGAGCCACCCAGGTGCCCTGAGGTTTAAATTTTTTTTTTTTAAAGATTTTATTTATTTATCAGAGAGAGGGGGGAGAGAGCAAGCACAGGCAGACAGAATGGCAGGCAGAGGCAGAGGGAGAAGCAGGCTCCCCGCTGAGCAAGGAGCCCGATGTGGGACTCGATCCCAGGACGCTGGGATCATGACCTGAGCCGAAGGCAGCTGCTTAACCAACTGAGCCACCCAGGCGTCCCCTTGAGGTTTAAATTTTTAAAAAAGAAAAAAATGTACTAATAATCCTATGTGTTCCTCTTCACAATCCTGTGTTCTCCCCATACATTAAAGTTCCTATAAATGATTGTAATCTTATGATTACAAGTTGTTTTCTTACCGGTATGGCGTCTTATTAAGAAGTCTATCTGAACTACCTGTTTCTAGAGTTGTCCTCATTTAGATCCCCATCTGTCCAATTATTTATAAGAAATTTCTCTGAAATGTTGGTTATTCAAGGGTATTTACTGAAAGTGACTGAAGGGATTTGTGAACTGAAAACCACTTAGTTATTTAAATAGTTCTCTCTCTATATATATACACGGATATATGCATATATAGGTATAAAATAGTTATTTCTTGTTGTCATGATGTTTACTATCAGTAACAGTTGTTTACAGTGTAGATTTTATTTACAGAATTTGTTTTATGTTCAGTTGTGCAGAGGTCTAAGCATTTCTTGATTATAAGAAAGTTCAATTCCTTCAAAATGGACGTTGAGAAAGGCTTTCTGCCGTTGTTTATTATCAAGGAAATGCTATATATTCTTTATGTAATTTTCAGTTCTACAAACTCTTCTGTATTGTCCAGTGTGGAGTTAGAAAGTAATTTCATAGAATACTGAGTTTTTAATAGGAAGATAGCCACTGGGCATCTGTTGATTTTTCAGGTATTTAGTGCGTATTCTGGACCAGGCTGTTCTAAGTGCCTTATAAACAATGACTCATTTCATCTTTCTAACCAGATAAGGCAGGCACTGTCATTATCTCTATGTTACAAGTGAAAACTGGTGTACAGAGGTAAGAAAATAAACAAATAAAAGCATGCGCTGAAGCTAGATTCTCACAGAAGTTACTGGAACTTAATTGGTGCAGGAGTCTCCTCCACTTACAAGCACATTATCCACTAAGACTTGTCTCTAGTACAACAGTGACTGTTTTGTGACTTGCCCCAAATCATAAATCCTAAATAGTAGAGATAGCTTTTGAACCCAGGCAGTCTACCCCCAGGACCTACACCCTTCAAATCCCATGGAACGGGTGCTAAGAGTGCCTATTCCCAGAAGTCATTAACTCCTGATTCTTCTCTTCAGTTCAGAGCCCCCAAGCCTCACTGCCCAGTTCCCAAATGCCTCTTGGTTTGTAATCTGTTCCATGCGGAAACCTGTATATGCTTTAGTTTCTCCTTACGTGCAGAGATATCATTAGTTTAAACTCGGTAACTTTTTAATGATGGAGATAGGGTTTTAATATTGCACAAGAGTGAAAAACATTATAACTAAAATCTATAGAAAATATGTAGTGAATTTTGAGAAAATTAATAAAGGGAAACGTTATGAAAATGGTTTGCCAGGGCAGCTGTCACGCCCTACCACCCACAATCAACTGCAAACCCAACAGGAAGCCATCAGCCTTGCCAAAGGATACTAATTACTATACCAGCATTGGGAAGGAGGTTTTCCTTCTCCCCCAGCAACAGCCCAGCCAATGAGAGATAGTCATAGTTCAGCCAATGAAAGGCCACTATACTTAAAACAGCCAATGAAAGGCCACTATACTTAAAACTGCCAATTCACTCCTTCAGATTTTTTGTTTGTAATAACCTTCCCCCCAAATACCTGCTTTCCTCTTTGAAAGAAATGGTTTCTCTCCTTTGTTTAGTGAACTTACCTGTGGTGTTGCTATAGTTTCCTTACCCGTATTGCAGTTCTCTCTTGTTTCCAAATCCATGTTTTATGGGTAAAATAAGTGATAGTTTTATGTTTTAAGGTCAGCCATCTACTTTGAACACCAACACTCTGCCAGTGACTAAGCTCGTGGTACTAGGGGTTGTAGGCAAATCTGGGAAACATAACCAATCAGTAAAAAAAAAAAAAAAATACCTGTTTTCTTTGTACTAAGCTATACTCACTGGGGTTTGATGAAATCTTTTTTAAATTGTATGGGGAAAAAACTGAATGTTTAGATAAGCATTTCTCTTTCCAGTAGTTAGTATGTGATGTCTTATTTTCAACTACTGTTTTCTAACTGATTTTGGTGATAAATTTGTCCATTAATGCTAGAGTCTCACATAAATTATTGGGATTTAATAGCTAAAACAAACTTTTGAGTAGACATGGCAGATCTGATCAAATCTAAGAACCCATAGTTATGATGGTATTGTTTAGTAAGAGTTAACAGAGTTTATCAGGGCTAATGTTTTAGAAAGATTAAACTGATGTATTTGAATTTCTTTCATTAAATAAGGATCCTTTTGTGCTCTTCAGTCTGTAAAGCCATGTCTTGAGGATTATCACCTCAGAGTGAGGAGGTAGCGGGGGAGGGGTAAAACTGTGTCCTTTTTTCCAAGGTAACAGTTTCAAGGCTTGGTTTCATGTAAGGTAATATGCTAAATAAATATGAAGACACAGCACAGAGGATTCTTACACAGTGTTTACCCAACACCTTAGGCACAAAACCTGCGGTGAAAGTGTAACCAAATAACACAAGTTTGCTCTTTGGTAAGTCAAAGATAGAAACTACACCAGGTAGAGCTGCACAAAGGAAATTTTATTTCCAGAAATAAGGAGGTCATGAGGGAAAACCTGCAAAACTGATTTCCCAAACAAGGGCAAATTGGGTTCTTTTCATTTAGGTTGGGGTGAATATTGAGATGGAGGAGGCTTGTCATATGTAGAGCCAGGCATAAAGTCACACATGCCCCTTAAGGAAACATGCCTATTCCTGCACTGTATGTTATGTAAATGAGACTTGTGCTCCTCCTTGGGAGGAGATTTCAGTGTTATAATGAGGTAAAGGTAATGGTCAGTCCCTCCATGGGTCACTGTATGGTCCACCTACATAGGTGTGAGTTGAGGGTTGAGTTCAGACCAGTCTGGGTGGGTCAGATCTCTCCTTTAGGGTAGTGACTATTGCTTGAGGTGTACGTAGTTTGGGTTTCCATCATAGGATGTTATTCCCATTGGGGTTTTTTGCCTGAGTTAAGAGTTAAACTGGAAACAAGGTTTTAAGCAAAAATGTGGGACAAAAATTGGTGAGTATGAGCAGGGAGGGCATAAAGGTCAGGTTTTGGAGTCTAGCTGGTGACAGAAGCACATACTTGCAGGGAAGGAGGAAGTCTGTCCTTTTTGGTCCTGGAAAGTTGTGGAAGAAAGAAGGAAAAAAGATGACCAGAGTAAAGGAGGAAATGGTAGATGTGTTTTAATCTCCTCTTACCTAGATTCCAACTGGTGGTAGGCCACTAGATATGGTGAGAGAAACATGCAGACCAAGGGATTTTATTACCTTCTTAGATTTCTAGAAGAAAATAGTTGTAGGTAATAATTTCCCTAGAGGTGCTATGGAACAGAGAAAGGTTATGAGAAATGGCCTTTTTAGGTGACTTAGATGAAGTTACCCCTTCCTGACTTCCTGATTGGGACGTTTCTGCACATGACCTCTCTCCACAAGACCTGAACAGATAGCAGAGACCCTGCTGCAGATGTGAGATGTTCATTCCCTCAAAGATCAACACCTGGCTAAAGAAGCATCAGACCTTCAAGGAAGCCCCAGCTCTTCATTAAGATCCCACAGACCATTGTCCTTGCTCAAAAACTAACAAGCTCTATTATTACAGCACGTTCCGTGCAGATGTCTGGTCTGATGATTTAAGATCACCACCCCCTTTCACAGGCTATTCTGTTTCCACCAGTAGTGCACTGTGCAAGACGACTCCCCAAGACAACTCAGCTGAGAGGTTGAGCAGAACTGGCTGACTTAGGGGGCAGAGGAGTTAAAACTGTAGTCGAAGCCTTGCCAAGGCTTTTGTTCACAACCTAAAAGGCCACCTAGTACTTCAATAAGAGTAGCATGAAAACCATGCAGCCTTCACAGGGATTAAAATTAGAGCCTCAGAATCTTTCTCTGGTTTTTCATATGCATTCTGACATTCAATCCAAAATCATGCATTTGCAAGTAGAAATTGACAGAAACCTAAGAGAAAAAAAAAAAAAAAAAAAAAAAAAGGCAAAACAGAAGCAGAACCCCCTCCCCCATAAGCCTGCTCCCTGTCCCCTTCTCTTGCTTGATTTCTCTTTTCACCATTTAATATCCTATAGAATCATGTATTTGTTTTCTTTATGGTCTGACCTCAGCCACGGGAGTATAAGCTTCCTTAAGACATTGATTTGTTTCTGTTTTCATTTGGCTTTGCTTGAGAAATAATATTGTTGAACGGAAGTATGGCCAAATTAATTTGCAAACCAAATCATTGCTATGACATTTCAGAGATGCAAGTGCTTACTTGGGTCTGCTTGATGAAAGAGAAACTTGATGGAGGGAATTAGGAAAAGTAGGAGTATCTTATATAAATAAATGAAAAGAAAAAGAATGGGAGGTATCGGTGTGAAGGAGAAAGAGCAAATATATAAAATCCGGATCACAGGGAGAGTGAATTTGTCTTGATGTGAGTGTAGGGAAAATGAGCAATGACACATTAAGAAAACTGAAAAAAAAAAAAAAAAAAAGAGTAGAGGGTGAAAAACCATGAACCTCAAGTAAATATTACATTTTATCCAATATCAATATTAATAAATCTGAAAAATCGGGGCACCTGGGTGGCTCAGTGGGTTAAAGCCTATGATCCCAGGGTCCTGGGATCAAGCCCCGAATCCGGCTCTCTGCTCAGCAGGTAGCCTGCTACCCCCTCTCTCTCTGCCTGCCTCTCTGTCTGCTTGTGATCTGTCAAATAAATAAGTAAAATCTTTTTTTTTTTTTTTTTAAGATCCTACCCATTTATTTGACAGACAGAAATCACAAGCAGGCAGAGAGGCAGTCAGAGAGAGGAGGAGGCAGGCTCCCTGCTGAGCAGAGAGCCCGATTCCCAGGACCCTGGGATCATGACCTGAGCCGAAGGCAGAGGCTTTAACCCACTGAGCCACCCAGGCGCCCCTAAAATCTTTTTTAAAAAATCTGAAAAATCAGGAAAAGGAACAAAATGCTAAATAATGTGAGTTTCCACTTATTTTAATGAGCTTAACTGAATCCAAGTCAGCAATGTTATATTTATTATTTTTTAAGGCAATAAGGGAATTAAACTGTGTGCAAGAGTTTGTGACATATGAATGAAATCAATTATAGAAAATTTTATTTTATTTTTTTAATTTTTTTAAGTTTTTTTGAAGATTGTATTTATTTCTTTGACAGAGAGAGATCCAGCAAGAGAGGGAACACAAGCAGGGAGAGTGGGAGAGGGAAAAGCAAGCCTCCTGCCGAGGAGGGAGCCTGATGCGGGGCTCGATTCCGGGACCCTGGGATCATGACCTGATCCCAGATGCTTAAGGCAGATGCTTAATAACTGAGCCACCCAGGCACCTGAATTATAGATTGTTTTCGACTCACAATCAGTTGAAGCCACACTGGACTTAATTTCATTTATCTGAGGAAGAATTTGAAGCCTTATATGATTTACAAAGGTCAAAATTTAGAGAAAATTTTAAGAAAGTGAGGCTGAAACGGAAATATTTTAAAGACGTCTAGAGAAGGAGAATGTATTTTTTAACATGTGAAAGATGAAAGATGTTAGTTGTGAATAAAACTCTTTTTTTTCCATTTTATTTTTATTTTTTTTCAGTGTTCCAGAATTCATTGTGAATAAAACTCTTAATGTACAAATAGATACATAAGATTACTGAGGAAAGCTGTAGAATCATCCATATTCTGGAGCAAAAATTAACCGCAAATGGATTTCGTGATTTCTTATCTCAATGATTCTCACTCTTTGAGTCCATTACTTGTGTATTCATTTATTTGCATGCTGTTTTCTGGTATAGAAAGTCTTAAAATGTTCTCATCAAATACAGATTAAGAATTCCATAAGAGTACAAAACAGCTACATATTTTTATAATCTAATATATCATGGATGCTAAGTGGTTGCTGAATCATACTCAAATCAATAAAACAAACTATTGAAGCTATAATGAAAGTTTCCTGGGGTATTGTTGATGTGATAAAGGGGAGAGCATAACAAGGAAAGTCTGTCAGGGATTATACTTTGAAAGCTAACTGACTTTTTAATGACAAATCTCATGGACATAATCAACCTTAAAATTGCAAGGAAAGGAGACTCTGTACCAAATCACTTTGACAAATCAAAAGTTTTACTATAGGAAGATTTCTACAGAATTCAATGCCTATGGAAAATTGACATGGATTATAATTAATTATTCATCAGGAAAAATCCCAGAGAGAAATCAACAAAAATCAAATTGCAGACACATTGAAGGAAATGGTCTAAGGCCAAAGATAATCTATGTTTGTTCTGTCAAAATTGTCTGACTCCTTCCTAGAGGATAGAAAGAAACCTGATAGATAGGAGGTTTAAAACCTACCCTGACAGCTTGAAAAAAAGGTTTTTTCAGTCAATTGTTTTCTGTATTTCTCTGCTTTTTTCTGCATACAAAGCTGCTCTGAAAGGTTTATTGTATTTTTAAGCAAATTTATTTAAAGTAGAATATAATTAATCTACTTTTATTTAAAGTAGAATATAAATTAAATTTAGGAAGTGGAAGGGGTAACTGGGTGTCTCATTCGGTTAAGCGGCTGCCCTTGGCTCAGGTTGTGATCTCAGGATCCTGGGATCAAGCCCCAAGTCCAGGTTCCTGCTTAGCCCCCCCCCCCCGCATCCTCCCCACGTCCCCCGACCTCGTGAGCATGTGCCTGTGTGCACACACTCTCTCTTTTTCTCTCAAGTAAGTAAATAAAATACAGAGATGGGAGTGAGGGAGGAAAGAAGGAAGGAAGGGAGGAAGACTGGGAGGAAGGGGTGTGCATCATTGATTCTGCTGATCTAGCTTTTAGTGGCTGAATTTGAAAATTCCCCAAAGTCTGACCCTGTAGTCTGTTTTTGCTCCTCACCTGGTACTTTGGATCTCAAGACCTAGAAACATCTGCCGGTTTACCTGGAAGAACAGTCCTGAAGGAACTGTTGGAAAATGGAGTCCCTCGTGTCTGTCTAGATATTGAAAGCTTTGTGCAAGTGGGATCCGCTGGAGTAAATGAAACAGAAACCAGGCAGCTTACTCTAAGCTCAGTTTTCTAGAGAACAGAGAAACCTAGCAGGGATCATCAGGCATTGTCAGTTATCTCTAAACGCTGAGGGGGGATTTTTCCTGTCACTCGGGTTTGAGCACTGTTTTTTAGTGTTATTGAGCACTACTGTCTCCTCCTTCCCCACCCTCTAAAAATACCACATCAGCTTTTAAATATGGACTTTCTGTCCTAGCCATAAAGATCGCTGGAGGAACAGACGGATTTAAGTTAGTTCTTCCTCCTCCCAATTCGTTCGCAGCATCTCCTGATAAATTAAACTTTCCTTTTTAATACCTAAAGTAACCCATGGTTAGTCATCCAGGTCAAAAATGCAGGTGTTACACTGGATGCCGTCTTCCCACATCGGAACTCCTTCTCTTTTCTTTATCCAGCAGCCTCTTGTGTGCTAAGTATTCCTTTAACAAAAACAAAAACTGTACGTGTGCCTGTGTATAAATTCACCACAAAAAAGATTGTTTCAAATATCCACGAAGGCATGAAAGACGTCCCTGTTTAGAGACTGTACATGTAAACACATCTACCAGGGCGCCTGGGTGGCTCAATAGGTTAAGCATCTGCCTTCAGCTCAGGTCATGATCCCAGCACCCTGGGATCGGGCCCCGTGTCAGGCTCCCTGCTCAGCGAGGAACCTCCCTCTCCTTCTCCCACTCCCTCTCCTTGTGTTCCCTCTTTCACTGTGTCTCTCTCTGTCAAATAAATAAGATCTACCTTTAAAAAGTATCTACCTGTATACACACAGCCTGTAATTTTGAGTATGATCATTCTATTTTTTTGAAAAAAATCATTCAATATTTTATTTACTTAGTAATTTTCTCTTCTGGAATCCACAACAGACAAGTGGAAAAAAATGCCCCAATAGCAATATAGTTTTTATCATGTACTTACATCGTCACAGACATTAAGTTGGACTCTCACTCTCGTCTACAAGTAGTCATTAGTCACTAGAGCACCTGAAGGTTCCATATGCTCCTGACAGTCCCCCAAGATCGATGTGCTCTGTTGTTTAAGATTTATAGCTATGCCCATGAATCATCACTATATATAATTCAAAAACTGGCATTTGCCCTTGTGCTTAAACATTGATGCTCCCATTCTATCAATGTCTACATCTTATTTTTACAAGCTATAATCAGCTTGTCTTGATAAAATAGACAATATGTGTTTAGGAGCCAAAATGTTTTAAAATTAAAACTTTAATCCATTAATTAGGAAATGAATATTTATTATCTCACAGAAATAGATATATATTTGAATTCTTTAGGGAAGGTGTTGGCTTCTTGGGAAGGCCCCCAATTTTTTTGTCTTGGAAGTCAAACTAAAGAAGAAAGCCTGTTAGTTTGGATGACTGCATGGCCTTTGGGTCAAGGTAAATTCTGTTCCATGTGCCTAGTCTGCTTCCCAGGTGAAATACAGAGAGAGCAAGATCTTTGGAATCTGAACCGAAGCATATTAGCAAGTTAGTCTTCACACACAACACAATGTGAGGCTGGGCAGCCACATCAGGTCATTGGACATTCAGGGAGATGAATTCTAACCTTGTAAGCAGACAAAACAGTGCCGAGAGTACCATCAAAGAATCATTCCCTAGCTTCATTTTTTTTTTTTTTTTAAGCTTCTGTGGCTCTCTGGTGCTAAGGGTTGGAATCTCAGTTTTATCCTGTCCTAAAATTTCTCTCCATCTTGAGCTTCTTTCCCAAATTCACTCTGTCCCTTCACATACATCAGATTTCTAATTGTCTCCCAGGAAACGTCAGTGATCCCATAAAATTCCCTTTTCTCTCAAAGTTGTTCCCATTTTTCTCTTAATAACAAGACCTCTTAGACACCTTTCAGGACTTGCTAAATTGTACCTGTTCACATGTTTTCCCTGTTTTCCAGACAGAATAATTGGCTCCCCGCCCCACGGCTACCCTTTACAGATTTTATTTATTCTTTTTTAAAAGATTTTATTCATTTATTTGAGAGAGGGAGAGAGCACAGGGTAAGCGGCGGGCAGAAGGAGAGGGAGAAACAGGGAGACAAACTGTGAGACTCCATCCCAGGACCCCGGGATCATGACCTGAGCTGACGGCAGAGGCTTAACCAACGGGGCCCCACACTTGTGTGTATGTCTCTGCTTCCTATCACAGCATAGGGTAAAGTGTATCTTTAGAGGTGTTGACGACCCATTAGATTTGAGAAGAATTTAAAATCTAACAAATCTTAGAGGAATGTAAACTCTCTGCAGAGTTCACAAACTCAAATTCATGCACCAGGGCAGGCTGCTCGAGAAGTTGGATTTTTGGACAACTGCAGCACCAGCTCTTGGTTAGGATGGTTAAGTGGCAGCTCAGCCACAGAGCGGGTAGGAAGTGCTGGACACTGAGTGACAGAAGCGCTTGCTGAGCAATGCAGCCGGGGGTCTCAAAATGCAGGTGAAGCCATGCCTCTACCTTGCTTGTGGCTTCGCTGTCTTTCCGTTGTTTTTGAAAGATAACAAAGCAGGAAAAAACACTCCGAAACAAAACAAACAAAAATAGACAGCTGATCAAGTCCTGCCTGACTTGAAATCTCTTAACCTTTATATCATCACTGTATCTCACACTCCTTGATCTCTCTGGGCCAGTCTCTCTGTCCTCAGGACCCTCAGTCCTTCCACCATAGGGTTGTTTATGCGCTTTTCTTCTCCTTCCTTTATGAACCCCTCCTCATGTCAGTTCTGCCTCAGGTTCCCCACCCCAACCACCGAACACCTCTTGTTTGTTCCACGAATTCCCATACAGCCCTGCTTACGATTTTTAAAAGGCGATCATAGTTATCTGTCTCCACACACAGATTCTGAGTTCCATGAAGATAAGGATCCTTTGTGGGTTTACCCTTACTTTAACTCTAGAAATATGTGTAGTACCTGGCAGGAGATAAGCAGTAAATATTTGTTAAATGAAGGAAGGAAGGAAGAAGTGAGTAATACTAAAAATAGTAATTTTTAAATGGATGGATGGTGGGCGCCTGGGTGGCTCAGTGGTTTAAGCCGCTGCCTTCGGCTCAGGTCATGATCTCAGGGTGCTGGGATCGAGTCCCGCATCAGGCTCTCTGCTCAGAGGGGAGCCTGCTTCCCTCTGTCTCTCTCTGTCTGCCTCTCCATCTACTTGTGATTTCTCTCTGTCAAATAAATAAATAAATAAAATCTTTTTAAAAAATAAATAAATAAATAAAAATAAATGGATGGATGGCTGAACGGAAGTTACAATATTCTAATTACACAGTAAGCGGACAGGTCTGTGCACTGGCGGACAAAGCTATTTAAGATCTGGCCATAGACCTTTAACTGAGTAAGCATTAAGTCAATATACCAAGAGTAAAGAATTATTGAATAATAATAATTTACTTGTGTATTAAATGTGTCTGTTAGTGAGTATATAAACAATTTGATATGAGAAAGGTAGAAAGTACTTTTTAAAAAGTTATTTTTCAGTCACCATAGTGGTGGAGAATAGACAGCTTGGTGAGAAGAGGTAACCTTTAGCTCTCCGAGGTGAGCTTCTGCTTCTGCCAGATATTTTTCAGCTCCGGTTTCACTGCATTGTTCTGTTAGAGACTGATCTTTCCCCTTTTGTGCTTTACTTGAGAGAAATAAAATCTCACCAAGTGTGATTTTTAATGTGAAAACACGAAAGTCCATATGTAACGATAAAAATTCCCTACCACCAGATAAGAGACAAAAATCACTAATGATCAAGAAAATATTTAGCTACTAAAAGACGAGAGAGGGAATAAAAATACTTTGAAGGTCTAATAGAAAATTGCATAAGTCGTCTCATTGCTTTCAGCATTTAAGTTTGAAACATTTTTGTTTTTTTCAATAAAATAGTTAAATGATGCTAATTCAAATGCCCTTAACAACGAAAAAGAAAATGCTCTTAACATAAATAAGTTTTGCTTAAAAAATACAACCGAGATTTCATTTCTTTTCAAATATATGTGTGTTACATACACATTCATATATGTATATATACTTTATGTATTCAGATAGGTATATGATATAAAATGATATATAGTAATAAAATTATATAACAAAACTATATACATAATTTTATATTTAACATATATATACATTAAACATACTTATATACATTTAGAGAGACAAGCTTAGCATTTGGGAAATAGGCTTTTTGGAGGCAGTTTTTAAGAATTTGTCATTTTTCAAAGATTCTTTGTTCCCATATTGCCTCTTTGCTCCCACTTCTTGGCCAGGTATTTAATAAACAATGAGGCTTGTCGCAGGGGATTTAATTAAGGATGACATGTACCACATTATCACAACCTTGGAAGTGTCCCATGTCCTTCTTCCTGCCCAGAGAGAAAAACACTAACCAGAATTTTATATTCGTCTTTCATTTGTTTTTCTTTATATTTTTAGCACGTATTTCTCCACAAGAATGTTCTTTTTGCTATTGAGCTTTCTAGAACTATCCAATCAGTCCTTGTTACTTAATTTCTTATTTAATTATATAGTAAATAATCAGCTGTATTCACATGTGAGGTTGTTTACACAGAGGAATGGTATTTGTGGGAAGATGTTATACTGTATTTAGTCACCCTGTTTTCCATGTTACCTTTCAGAACAGGGCTCTTAAGGACGGCATGGCTTCTGGTATGTGTGCACAATAGTTTCTCTGCTCTGCAGCTGCTGGGTAAACACAGAATGTTTTTCAAACTGATGACCCGAATGTGTCCTTCTACCAGGGGTGAATGAGAGTTCCCATTGCTCTGTGATCCCCCAAACTTGGCAGCATTTATCACACTTTCTAATTTTACTAATCTGTCAAAATGGTTTATCATCCTATGTGTATGTGTTGAAGGATACAATTTTGTTATTTTTAGTATATTCACAGAGTTATGTAACCATCAACACAACCTAATTTAGGAACATTTTTATCACCCCAGAAAGAACCTGTTAGGAGTTACTCTACATTCCCACCCGTCACCACTACCCCCATGCAACCCCCATGCAACCACTGATGTATTTTGCCAGTACAGATTTGCCTACTCAGAGTATTTTCGTATAAATGTGACCACGTAATATGTGGTCTTTTATGATTGCTACTTTGCTTAGCATAATGCTTTTCTGGGAGGATTAAGTGTTCACATGAATCAGTATTTCATTTCTTTCTGTTACTGAATAATATTTCATTGTATGGATCTACCACATTCTGGTTATCCATTCTGAAGTTAATGGACATTTGAGTTGTTTCCACATTTTGGCTATGAAGGGATAACGCTGCTATGAACATTTACATACAAGATTTGATGTGGATACATGTTTTTATTTAACTTACGTATATACCTGAGAATGGAATTGCTGGGTTATATGGTGACACCGTATTTGTTTAACATTTTGAGGTATTATCAAGCTGTTTTCCAAAGTAGCTGCACCTTTTTACATTCCTACCAGCAATAGATGAGGATACCATTTCTCCACAATCTTGTCAATACTTACCATATATGTTACTGGTGATAGATGCTTTGACTATTTCACTGTGGTTTTCATTTGTATTTCCCTAATGACTAATGCCGAGCATCTTTTCACATGCTTACTGGCTACTTGTGTGTCATCTTTGAGCAGAGATCTATTCAGATACTTTTTCCAAATTTCATTTGATGATTCTTCGCCTTCTTGTTGAGGTGTAAGTTTTTTATGCATTCTGGATACAAGTTCTCTATCAGATGTATCCTGCAAGCGAGCTCTGTGTTGGGTCAAATAGTGACAGTACTCTGTAAACAGGTCTTTTCCAAGGGAATGCAAGACCACTTACATAATGATAATTCTCTGAGGATGGGCTTTCTGAGAAGCCACAAAAAATCATCCTACCCCCGCTAGTGTATGTAAGGTTGTTGTTTTATCATAACTCCTGTGGTTGTGATGCTGAAGATTTTCAAGGCTACTGTAGAGCTGGGGAGAATAGCCCTTGTATCCAAAATATATAACTAATCTTCACAGTTCAATAATAAACCAGAAACTTGATTTAAAAATTGGCAAAAGATTTAAAAAGACATTTTGAGAGTAGTTATAAATGACAAATTAAAACATGGAAAGATGGTCAACATGATTAACCATTAGGGAAATGTAAATTAAAATCATAACGAGATAATACTACCTACCCTCCAGAATGGAGAAAAGTAAGACTCTTAATGCCAAGAGCTGATGAAAATGTAGTGCAACCAGAATTATGTTAATCTGATGGTGGGAATGAAAAAAATGGCACACTTTGGAAAAGTTTGGAATGTCTTATAAAATTAGAAAATTTCTTACTTTTCCATCAGTTCTACTAGAAATTTACCTGAGACGAATGACAATTTCTGTCTACACAAAATCCATTCAATGAATGTCCACAGCAGCTTTATTCATAGTAGCTACAGTTCAGAAAATAATTCAAATGTCCATCAAAAGGTGAATAGGTTAACAAATTATATTACATCCCTACAATGTGATGCTATCCATAACTAAAAGGACAGACCTCCCGAAAAATTAAATAAATAAGTAAATAAACAAAGGAAAGACCTCCTAACATATGCAAAAATATGAATGAGTTGCAAATGCATTACACTGAAGAGCCAAGCCAGACACAAAAGACCACATATACTGTATGATTCTACTTAGATGACATTCTAGAAAAGACCAAACATTAATGACAGAAAATGGATCAGCGTTTACCAGAGGCTGGGTTTAGGGGAGTAGAATTGATTGCAGTGAGGCTCAAATGGACTTTTTGGAGTAATGGGAAATTGTCAATATCTTGATTTTGGTAATAGCTACTATATGTTTATCACAATACACTAGACTAAGCACTTAAAGGGGGTAAGTGTTACCGTGTGAAAATTACACTTCAAGAAATGAGAGAAAATATTTTACACAGATGTTATATTCAACTTTATACTAAAAATATACATATTTGTATAAAATAGAATTATACTTACATTTTACTGGAGAAAATAGGCAATACTATTAAATCCAAAGCAAGTGTCAATGACAAATGTGTAAGTTACACAAAAATAAATGTAACAAAGTTGTGTAAAAACTTCATGTAGGAAATTTGCAACTTTATTGAAATCGTTTAGGGATGATCTAGATAGATGGAAAGACACCATATCCATACTTTTTTTTTTTAAGATTTTATTTATTTATTTGGCAGACAGAGATCACAAGTAGGCAGAGAGGCAGGTAGAGAGAGGGGAAGGGAAGCAGGCTCCCTGCTGAGCAGAGAGCCCAACGTGGGGCTCCATCCCAGGACCCTGGGATCATGACCTGAGCCGAAGGCAGAGGCTTAACCCACTGAGCCACTCAGATGCCCCTCCATACATTTTTTTTAAAAAATTACTGTTAGAAAGCTATCTAGGTGCCTGGGTGCCTCAGTCGGTTAAGTGCCTACCTTTGGCTAAGGTCCTAATCCCAGAGTTCTGGAATCAAGCCCCAGATCAGGCTCCCTGCTTAGCGGGAAGTCTGCTTTCCCTCCCACTGCTGCTACCCCTGCTTCTGCTCTCTCACTCATACTTTCTCTAAAATAGATAAATAAAACCTGACCAAAAAAAAAAAAAAAAAAAAAAAGATATCAGCTTTCCTGGTTGAGTCATAAATTCAAGTTAAATTTGTTCACTCAGCAAATATGTACTGAGTACCTATCTTTACCTAAGCGTCTACTGTTTTAGGTGCTTGAGATGTACAAATGGAACAAATCCAAAAATACCTTTGTCAGTTCTGAGTTTATAATCTATCTGGGTAGGAGATGGGTAGGTGATAGGGAAGTAAAATAACAATAGACATATGAATACATAAACTTCATAGTATGATAGAAGGTGATACTTGACTATAAACAAAATGTAGAGGCAGCTCAATGAGTTTAAAAAAAATAGTGGGGATGGAATTGTGACAGGTTGCAGTTTTAAAATGGAATTTTCTTTAAAATCCACTAATCTGCTCTGAAATATATGTGGGAAATGAAGTGGATCAAAATAACTAATTCATTACTGAAAGAGGTATAGAAACTGGAAAGATGAGCTCTATCAGACATTATGACCATTTTAAAGTCACACTAATAAGGAAATATTGTATTGGTGACTGGTACACACAGGAACAGAATAAAGAGCCCATAGATATACCTGAAGATATATAGAATGGATGTAAGTAAAGTAAGAATTGATAACTTGGTTAATGGCCCATGATAGAACTCAGCTTCTCATATACAGAATAATTTCAAATGGATCAAGGGGTTAAATATAAAACACAAATTAGGGGCGCCTGGGTGGCTCAGTGGGTTAAGCCACTGCCTTCGGCTCAGGTCATGATCTCAGGGTCCTGGGATCGAGTCCCACATTGGGCTTTCTGCTCAGCAGGGAGCCTGCTTCCCTTCCTCTCTCTCTGCCTGCCTCTATGCCTACTTGTGATTTCTATCTGTCAAATAAATAAATAAGATCTTTAAAAAATAAATAAATAAATAAATAAATAAAACACAAATTATTTGAAGAGGCAATATAGGGACACATCTATGAAACCGTTCCAACAAGTTAATACTCAAACTACACTACTTTCTTAAGGAGGGCTTAAAAAATGCAGCTATATTTAACAACTTTTTAATTTCCCTATAAGTGTCTACTTTCTTTATAATCAAGAATAATTGAGTTGGGGCGCCTGTGTGGCTCAGTGGGTTAAGCCACTGCCTTTGGCTCAGGTTGTGATCTCGGGGTCCTGGGATCGAGTCCCACATCGGGCTCTCTGCGCAGCAGGGAGCCTGCTTCCCTCTTTCTCGCTCTGCCTGCCTCTCTGCCTACTTGTGATCTCTCTCTGTCAAATAAATAAATAAAATTTAAAAAAAAAAAAGAATAAGTGAGTTAAATTCGTAACATCATTCCACATTCACTAAGCAAAGTAGAAACTGGTAATTTCTAATAATAGCAAGGATGTGGAACAATGGTTACACAGGAGTTGAGAGTGATCTATAACTTCTTGGAAAAGAAAACCATGATGCCTAATAAAATGTGTGAATATATGGTCCTCAAGGCATATCAAGAATGTTCCTAGGATCAGGATTTTAAATGAGTTAGAGTGAAGCAAATCACATTGGTGCATCTCAGGAGCATGACATTGGGCATGCAAAGAAAATTACAGATGAAAGCCAAAGTATTTATTACATTGAAATAGATTTTAAAATCAAGGAAAAGAAAGCTTATTTATGGAAGTAAACATATATGGTAAACCTGTATAGCAAAGAATGATGAACACAACTTCTTGTGTTTACTTCTTAGAGGCAGGGAAGGAGAGTTACTGGGGAAAGGCACATAGCGACTTCAAACATAGAAATAGTCTATTTCTTAAGATTCATCATGGGTAGGGCATTTCTCTTTTTTTTTTTTTAACTATGATGAACATTATATATATTCTTTTGTGTATATATATTTTAAAATTTTTAAAACAAGTATTGAATACATGTTAGCCGTCCAATTTATACCCTATGGTCATCGTACACATTCCATTTTATAGATATATGAAACCTCATTTAATATTTGGTTTGCAAAGGTGAAATTCTTACTGTTTTTGAACTAAAATTGAACTAAAATTAATGGAGCCAATTTAACCTTCGCTGGAGAAATAAAGGATGCTTTAGAAAATAAGTCCTATTAACGCAATCAAATGTTCCCATTCCCTTTCCAATTCGTATAAACTATAAAACTGATTTCTCTCTTCTCTACATAGCCAAGGCCAGATTGCATTAACAAGTAATTAAGTCAGTCATAACAAAAATTACAATAGGAGTTAAAGCTTGCTGAATACCTACTATGTGTTTGTACCTTTAAGTGAGAGAGCTTAGCAGACAAAAATCTCTACCCTCATGAGGCTCACATTGTCATGGGAGGAGAAAACCATTAAATAAAAGGATATTACATCATATGTTGAAGGCAAGAAAAGTTAAGGAGAAAGTTGAAATCCAGAAGGGTAAAGAAGTGCAGAGGTAAGGGGAGGGTGAATTTTAAACAGAATGATTAGGAAAGGCTTCCCTGAAAAGGTGACCCTAGAGCTGGTGACCAGGAATGTTAAATGGAATCCTGGGGGAAGAGCATCCAGGAAAAGGAAACCGTCACAGGCTCTGAGGTAAGGAAGAGAAATGGCGAGGGCACCATAGGTGGATGGAGATGGGTCATGAGGGTCAGTGTAAGAAACAAAGTCAGAGAGGCTGTGGATCATATGAGGCTTACAGATGATGATAAGAGATCTTGATTTTACTGTAAATGAAACCTCCAAATTGTACTCTAATTATATTTTACAGACATATATTACAACAGGCTCAAAAAGAAAGTAAGGAGAATTAACTGAAGTTAGGCAAGGCAGACAAGCAGGGCGACTAGTCAGAAGACTGAAAATAATCCAGGTAAGTGATGATGGTGCCCAGGATCATGTTTTAGCAGAAAGGTGGTAAGATTTTTGTATTTTGAAGCTAAGACAGACAAGGCTTACAGCATTCAGATGAAAATGTTCCAGAAAAAGAATCAAGGTGCTTTTGTTCTGAAAAACTGAAAAATCGAGTTGCCATTCCTCTCCTCTCACATGAGGAAAACTGCAGGTGTAGCATGTTGAGAAAGAAAGATCATGAGTTCACTTTATTCAGTTTGAGATTTATGTATGAGCCTGGGGTTCAGAGACAAGTGTGGGCTAAAGATATAAATGTCAGTTAAATATATGGTGCTCGGCCTCTTTAAGGGAGCGTGAGCAGATAAAAAACATAAGGGGACAGTGCCTGAGACCTGGAGTTTTCCAATATTATGTCTGGAGAAAAGAAAAAAAAAAAAAAAACAGCAAAAGAGTAAGAGAGTTTGGTTGGTGATGGGGATTGGAAAAAGACCAGGAGTGAGTTTTGTCCTGGAAATGCTGGAAATGTTTCACACAAGAAAAGAGTCACCATCTATGGCAGATGCTGTTCAAAGGCAGAGTAAGATGGGGATCAAGAACTGATTGTTGTATTTACAAGTATGGAAGTAAGTCACCAGTGACCTTGATAAGTCTCTTGATGGAAGGCGGTTTTGTGCAAAAGCTATTTTGAATGGATCCAAGAGGAAAAAGAGAAAGGAATTGAAAACAGAAAAGATAGACAACCACCAAGAGTTCTATAAAAACAAAACAAAACAAAAAAATAGGACATCTGTTACAGAGAAATGTGGGGTTGGGATTTTTTTTTAACAATGGGATAAATCATAGCATATTACCTATGGCCATGAGAATGAACAATACAGAGACTGATTAAATGAACCATGTCCCTGAGCAGGGAGAGGAAGTGGAATCTGAAGTACAAGTGGAGAATGTGGCTTTCTAAAAGAGCACAGACCAGGCAGAATCAAAAAAGTGAAGGTTGAGAATAGGGTGTTGATGATGGTACACATATAGATTGGGTGAGACTGGGAAAAGATGGTGTCTCTTCAAAACTCCATGACCAAGAATCACAGATACTGAGAATAGAAGACCAATAGATTCAGAATGTGCGATAGTAGTATTGCTCATGTTGCTTTAAGAGCCCTTGAAGTTAGTACTACAAGTTAGCACTTGGAGTTAGTAGTCATGAAGTTTAAATGAGAGTGATGAGTAGGGTAACATGTTTTCCTTCTACTCAAACTGACACAGGTAGAGTTAGAGAATACAATAAGAAATGGAAGAGATTTGTGGTATATGAAAGAGGACGATTAAAGTTTGGCTGTGGACTGTAAACTGATCAGGGAAGTGAGTGCATAAGAGAAACAGGAAGAAGTAAAATTTTTATAGGATTAACAGATTGTATATATGGGTTTGAAGGATTCTTTGCCCAGAACAGACGCTTCAACTCATCAGGGTTCACAGTGACTCAGGCTGATAAGTTGTAAGAGATAATACATTTTTGTTGACTGTTGCCTTGTTTGGGCTTTTCAATCATTAGGTTCAGTGTTCTTCATTGTTTCATGTATTTCTGAGCATAATATACTCAAAAGTTATTATTACTTTGTTTAGCTTTTACAGCTAACAGTTTAAAGCTTATATAGGCATTATATTGTATCAAAGCATTGGTACTCTATTTCTGCATAAAAATTCTTATTTTAAGTGTTAAAAATAATTTTTTTCTTTTAATTTTTAATTGAAACATAGCTGGCATGCAATGTTACATTAGTTTCAGGTGCAAAGCTTAATAATTCAGTAACTCAGTATGTTTATGGATAATGTTTATGTGTAAAGTTGACTGAATGAATAAAATGCTTCAGGTTAAAAAGGAATCAAATAACGTTGAAATACCATAATCAAAATATATAAATGTATGCTTCTTTGGGACTTTAAAAGCCTACATTATAGCTATAAATGCCATAATTCTGAAGCAATTGGGAACACAACTGTATTTTAAGATATTTGCAATGGCTCTAATACAATTTGAGAATATCTGATTTCTGTATTTTGCCAAAACCACAAGGACTACTAATTCTATGG
The DNA here is from genome assembly GCF_964662115.1 of Mustela nivalis. Classification (NCBI taxonomy): domain Eukaryota; kingdom Metazoa; phylum Chordata; class Mammalia; order Carnivora; family Mustelidae; genus Mustela; species Mustela nivalis. The sequence goes on from NC_139031.1 coordinate 77,646,119, forward strand.
TTTATGGTCTAAATTTTCAACAGAAGAAAACCCTAAATTAATAAAAAATGAAGATCAATTTTTCACCATCCAAATTTCATAGGTAGGCTGCATTCCATCTAGTGGTAATCCTTGGATTAAGGGTTAGAAGCTGTGTCTGTAGGGCATTTATGTCATCTTCATTCAGGATCACTTTAAATAGAAGGAGGAAAAAGTGTGGAGGTCTGCAAACTTAGGTAGACCTGAAAGTGGACACATAGTACTTTCAGTCCATCCACTTGAGATAAATCAATCATAGGATGACATCCAACTACAAGAGACCAGAACAAATGCAGCCCGGGCCTCTATCAAGATGATGAAAGAACAGGGTCAGAAGACAGCAAGTGGACTCTACCACCAACAACCATTATCCTACTTTTCCCACATTTCTGCATCCCAATCCTCTGCGGTGTGATGTTTACTTTATTTTGGTTTTAAAGTCCATTTTTCTTGCAGATCTGTCCCTTCTGGGTAGTCTCTCTTGTGGAAAATCTTTTAATTTTAGGATTTTTGGAGGAAGTTGTACTAAAAGGGTCAGTAATTATACAATTTGAAGACATTTTTATTATTGAGGTTAATTGGGGTACAGTATTACTTTTAGGTGTACATAAGAGATAATACATTTTTGTTGACTGTTGCCTTACTTTTAGGTGGTTTGACATAAGTATGCAATGCAAAATGGTCAGCGCAATAAATCTGGTAAGCAAATTGCAAGAATCTACAAAGATCCTACAATATTATTTCCTATATTCCCTATCCTGTACATTGCATCCCCATAACCTATTTCATAACTCAGAGTTGGTATTTCTGAATCTCCTACCCATCTGGCCCCGACCCCCCTCTTTCTGGCAACCACCAATCTGTTCTTTGTATCTATAAGGCTGGGTTTTGCTTGGAAAACATTTTTAGTGTCATATAATACAAGCAAATGCTGGGAGATTATTCCGAGGTAAGGCAAATGTTAGTATATATGATCCAGTGTATTGTCTAAGTGAGTCTATTCATCTGAAATTTTATTAAGTAAAATAATTCTTGAAATAAGTGTACCATCTGCCAAATTGGAAGTTAACTTTGTATAAAATTGTTGAAAAAATTATCTCTTATCTCAGGTATTTATACACACACACACACACACACACACACACATTACTTTTACCTTTTTTGCTTTTGATTCTAAATCACACAGAACTGCTCTTCTAGATTTATACAAATTAGTAGATAACAAAATAATCTCTTAAACCCAGTATGATTATCAGGTGACCTTCTAACATTACCCAAGGCAGAAGTAGCAATTTTGCCTGGTAAAGATGGCTGCCCGTCAGATTATTCTACTGTAATATCTCTGTTGTGACCAAAGAGACCCAAATAATTGTGTCTTCTGGAAGTTAGAGGGCGGAAGGGGGGATTAGTCTTTATGACTTTTTAGTTATCAGAACATTTAAGCTTGAAAAAATATTGGGTACCTGAACTTTATCTCATTTGTAATGACCTCAAATAAAAATGAAGATGTAAGAAAAAGGGTAAAATGAGCTGATGATATAAGAGATGGTTTGTTGCCAGGAAATCAGCTCCAGGGGATTGATCTGCCTGAGGCCCATTTTTACTTCATCCAGGGCAGAGGTATATTAATCAATGCTTATTTTAGTGGTTTGTTTAGTCTGTCTTTAAAATCATGGGTCTTTTTTTTATTTAATAGGCAATGATGAGTGGTGTTTTTTTTTATAATTATAAATACAGCATATTCTCTTAGATCTACTCAGCACTGATAATTTTATCACTATGCCTGCATCGGTGGGTTTTTTTTTCCTTTTTTTTCTTTCTTAAGATTTTTTTTTAAAGATTTTATTTATTTATTTGACAGTCAGATCACAAGTAGGCAGAGAGGCAGGCAGAGAGAGAGGAGGAAGCAGGCTCCCCGCCGAGCAGAGAGCCCCATGCAGGGCTCGATTCCAGGACCCTGGAATCATGACCTGAGCTGAAGGCAGAGGCTTTAACCCACTGAGCCACTCAGGTGCTCCATAAGATTTTATTTTTAAGTAATCGTTACACCCAGCATGGAGCTGGAACTCACAACCCCAAGTTCAAGAGTTGCGCACTCTACCGACTGGGCCACGCAGGTGCCCCTGCATCAATGCTTCTTCACCTTTTTGCCAAACTATTCTGGAAATTTGGTAAAAGCTATGGACTCTTTCCCTAAGAAAAAGTACATGTACACAAACAGAAATTTTGCATAGAAATTTGAGGTGTTTACTGACACCCCAATATTCTTCCAGAGGCACCCTTAGAGTTCAAGCTGGGACCTGTTGAAAAATCTGCTTCTACATTTTCATGTAATGACGAAGAATCTGAGAGGAGCAAGACCAGTTCTCTACATGTCACGTCTCTGATTTGTTCATTGTGCTGGTCTCCCCACTAGGAAAATGATCTGGGTGCTATTTTCTTTTTCATTCTTGGTGAATATATATTAACTACACCTTTTTAGTGTAGTTTAGTTCTGACTGCTCCAAAGCAGCAGAAATAAATGATACTGTGCATCAGCCAAAATAATGCATTATTCACAAGGCATATAGGCTGAGGTTACATGACATTTGAAGCAATGTAAACCCTAATTATAGCTTAGTTACTGTTAATATTAAATTATATGCATTTCTCAGCACATATTACCCTAGAAGAGACAGAAGAAGTGTGCTGAAAGATGGAAGGCATTTTGCATGTATGACAGGATGGCGAATGGGAATTTTCTGGCCGTCCCATGATTAGTGACTAGATCCCAAAGCTGAGAACAAAGAAGTACTAAGCTCCCACTTTCTAAAGAGATAACCCCCAAATGGATGTCAGAATCCTCTCTGCAGAATTCACCAAGGGATCAGAACTAGCCCTGTAAGGCTACAGGCTAGTGAGTAGCACAACACAGCATTGACTCAGCTCGCTTCGGATCCAAACCTAGTCACACAACTGGGGAACCAGGTGGAAGCTGGTCTCCCCACTCCTCTGACCCTCAGGAAAATGGGAACCATAGTAACTCTGAGAGTAGTCCTTAAACAGTTCTACTTAGCACATAGTCAGTGCTCAAGGGTACTTACATCTAGTATTTAGTAAGTACGCACTATTTTCTGTGCTTCAAGGTCTTTCTTTTTAAATACCTATTTCATTCAGCTATTGTGAAGATTAAGGGTCAACATAGATGTAAACGAATATAAAAGTACCTGGTCCCTGGTAAATATATTGGCAATAAATGCATTATTTTGTCCGTAGTTCATACAACCATCCCCTCTCCCACCGTGTGTGTGTGTGTGTGTGTGTGAGAGAGAGAGAGAGAGAGAGAGAGAGAGAGAGAAAGGGAGGGAATGTGTAAAAAACTGAGAAGTAAAAGAGACAGAGTTGATGGCATGGTGTGCTGAGCCCGCCCGGTGGAAAGGGAAGGGTGTTCTTTGCAGAGAGTAATTTGATACAGAAAAAAGTCATTCCTCCACCTGCAAAACAAAGCGAGAGGGAGGCTCCATTAAAATCACTCAGAGATGAAGTCTCCCTAGATGAGGCAGGGACTCCATTTCCTTATTGAGTGTTAGGTTAGCAAAAGCCTTGCTGATGCATGATGTTACCGATGTTCTTCCTCACTCCATTGGGCGTCGGAGCATCCTTTACATATCACAGCCAGTGATGCTCTGCTTTCCCGCACTCTCAAACCACATAAGCTCTTTGAGTAGGCACACAATGCTCTTCTTTATAGAACTTACCAGAGTTGACACTTATATATTTATTTTGGGTCTATTTGTTTAATGATCATCTAACATAGATGTAAAGTTCATTAAGACAAAGACTGTATTTTCATATTTCCAGTGCCTACCTCAATGACTTTGCTCATTAGTTAAGTCTTTGATAAATTTTGGGTAAACAGATGATGCAAGGTAGAATAGAATAATCAGTGTTCAAGTCTTGGAAAGGTTCCCATGCTCTAAAAGAAATACAGTGCTAGATTAGTTTAGCTATGAAAGAAAAAGATTAATTCTGGTTAAATGATCAGAGGAGGTTTATCATGTAAGTGTAGGATTGGAATGAGAATTTGAAGAAAGGTAGAGGGCAATAAACAAATTGAAGGGGAGAGAAATAAAAAGAAACTTATGTGTGCTAACTACCCTGGATTGTGAATAAGTGAATTTAGAAAAGAAGAGAGCAGATTCTATAGAAAAATAAAAGATACATCTAAATTGTGAGGAATTCATCATAATACATCCCCTTCAGTGTGATGCTAATTATTTGGATAATTTCCCATAAAGAGTGGTTAGGTATTGAAGTTTTAAGAAGAGAAGGATATGAGACATATATCAGACCATGTTAGTATAGAAAACCAAAACTAGTTTCAGTGTTTTGAGCAGAAAGTAACTTAACAGAGAATTAGGTAATTTTAACATTGCTGGAAGAGTTGGAGAAGTGAACTCCATATTGGGCCTCTAGAGCTGGCTCTAAAATGTTTCTTGAAACCCACGAAGCTAGAAAATAGACACTAAAACTCTGCAGACAAGTTTTAAAACTGGTGCAGAAAAGAAATCCACGTCAGTATGACTGATTACCAACAGAAACCAAACAGGTCCAACATATAAAATATCTCTTTATTATTCCTACTTTTCAAATATCACATCATGGCATATAATTGAAAAAAACCTAGTAAGTAGCAAGAAACCCAGCAGTGGAGCTTCCAAGTTAGTGAACACGTTGATGTGCTAGAAGGATGAGGTGCCCCCCAGAGAGGGTGTGGAAGCTCTTCGTAACCCCATTCTTTATTCTGTGCATCTCTTCCATTTGGCTTTTCCTGAAATGTATCCTTTACAATAAACTGATTATACAAGCTGAATCTAGAAGTTTCTGAGAAGAGTATTTGAGTTCCTACCAGGGCTTCTTGCAATGCAATACACTAGCAGCTGCAATCAAATGCAATCCTATCACACCTTCGTGATGTTTCCCTTGGCCAGAAATACACTAAGGATCTCAAGAATAGAAACATTGAGCAAATTATGGCAAGACAGAGCCACAGAAAGTACTCACTGGATTTTCTCAGCAAATAGGCTCATGCCGCACCAGCCAGCAGAACAACTAATTGTGTTGTTGTGTGGATGTTTAATATCACACAGATTGGAATAGAATGGAACCTGTCCCCTGTTGGTGGAGTCACCACAAAGTAGTGAAAACATCAGTAACCATTGTATGTGCCATAACACAGAAGTGTATCAAAACCAGCTTGTCATCTAAGCTACTCTTACTCATGGTAGCACAAATGAAGAAGTAAAGTACACTTGAAACTTAAAAAACAAACAAACAAAAAAAAACACACAAAAAAAAAACAACAACAGCTAGCACCACAGAAATCGAAGAAATGTAGCCTTGGTTTATCTCCATCTCTGTCTCCACACACTGTCTATGTCTCCCCCAACGATGGGGAGGAAGACATGAAGTTTGCTAGGGTCAGCTCACAACTCCTCACAAGGAAGTTTTGTTGTTGTTGTGTTTCATTCAGTGTCAATGTCCTAGCTGACCTGAAGTTAAGAGACGGATTTCGTGAAGCTGGTAAGGGAGGGAAAAGTCACCAGTTGACCCCCAGTCCACGAATCTGCATAAATAGGATGCTTTCAAGTAAGACACAAAATCCAGCTCACCTAATAGATAACTTTCTCTTTTCTGTATTACCACATAAATTTATTCACTTTAAAGTACATAATCAGTATGTTTAAAAAATTCTTTAGAAGCTGAACTTGGACTGTGGTAACACTTCAAATTCTTAGTTAAAAGAGAGATCAAAAGCACAGCGTACCTTTGAGTTGTTTCCCGCTGAAAGAAGGGAGAGGTAGAGAAATGTGGGCAAAAAACATAACTGACATTGGAAAGCATACAAAGATACGGTTTTAGCTTTTCAAAAAACAAAACAAAACAAAAACAAAACCCAAATATTTGAGGTGATCACAAATACTCATGTTTTAAAATATGATTACAAAAATACTGTCTATGAGTGTTACACGGCACCCACATTTGGTTAATCACCAATAATCCATTCATCTAGTTGATGTCCAAGCATGGCCAGTCCACTGCCTACACCCCAGCCTACATTTTGCTTTTTACAGTCCTTCGATTTGGAAGTGAAAGTCAGGATCCTTGCCAATGAAACAACCACCTCCAGTGTTTTCAATATTGCTACCATCACCCTGGCAACACAGAAGACAGGACATAAATAGTTGCTCTGCCAAACATATCTCTTGCCTTGTTTTACTCGTGGGAGTGAGAGTTGTCAAGGCAAGTTTATACCAAAGTTAAAAGTAAATTCTGACTTACAAATGGCCAGATTTTCTAAAAAGTGCATCCGCGTTTTATGTGGACCATTAAGTGGAAGTGTAAATAAAATATAAACTCTATGAGGACCAAAAAGATACTTGTGTTTTTCCCCAGTCCTGAGCAGAAATAAATGCTCTGTAAATAGTTACTCAGTGGATTAATTTGTTCAGGGCAGGCATGGGTTTCTCAAGTCAGAGCACATAGTTCGACATTATTTACATCACTGTGCCAGTAACATTAAAATATAACTTTTTAAGATATTTTTTATTTTTAGGTGAACTCTCTGCCACATGTGGGACTTGAACCCATAACCCAGAGATCAGGTTTCGTGCTTGACCGACTGAGCCAGCCAGGCACCCCTAAAATACCTTTTAAAAAATCATAGTCCAGAATAATTTTAGATGACAGAATTATAAATGGGTGCAGAGATTTAATTAGTTTCAGATGAATTGTCTTGAATATAATTGGACATAATATTATAGAATACCATCGATGCTCTGGACACTGAATTGAATGCTTTTTATATTTTGTAGCATTGTAGGCCCCTCCCCGTCCACCCAGTGCCACATGCAACAGGTTATTTTGCAGATAAAACCTAGACTCTAATCCAACAGCAGAATTGAGCCAGGTTACTCAATTCATCAGAGGAGGGCAAGACATGAACCCCATTCATCAAAGCCTGCACCCCTTTTCTTCCCCAGACTGCGTTCCTTGGTCTCTGTCCTCAATCTCTCGAGTTGTTTGGGCCTTTCTGGAGTTAAAAAGCTAATCTAGCAATGAGACTGTTGTACTAACCTGGCTTCACTTTCTTAGGATACCTCCCGTCCTCTCTCCCCAGTAGTGATTTTGGCACCTTTTCCATAACTCATAGACTTCCTGCTTTGAAAGAAGAGGGACAGTGGGAAGCAGAGCAGTCTGGGGTTTCTTGCATGTTTAGGGAGAGTCTTTTTGAAAGTAGAACTGGCTTTTTGTAAATGGTTTGAGAGAAACATGTGTATGGTAGATTTTGTGTCACCCTAGAAGGAGTCTAACCTGATATTCAAGAAGCCATTCAATGAGAGCGTAAGGGGGAGGGGAAACAACACAGTACATCGCTGATCTCCCCAATGAGCAAATAGGGCGGCACAGTGATATTTAGAATCAGATTCCGGCTTGAATCTTGACTCCATTACCTACGAATTTTTCTGATTTGGATAAATTATTTAAAGCCTGATTTCTCTGCTTTGTAAAATGGTAAATTAAAATATCAGGGTTTCAAGGCTATTGGGGACTTAACTGATAGCTTAGGGAAGCATTTTGTAAACAAGGAAGTGCTACCAGTCAGTTAAACATTCTAACTTCCGTTCAGCTCCTGATCCCAGGGTTCTGGGATCCAGCCCCACATCAGGCCTCCTGCTCAGCGGGGAGGGAGTCTGCTTCTCCCTTTCCCTGCTGCTCCCCTTGCTTGTGTTCTCTTTCTCAATTTCTGTCAAATAAATCAATAAAATCTTTAAAAAAAAAAAAACAAGAATGCACGAAGTATGTATTAGTCAGCTTGGGTTGTTGTAACAGAATACTATAGAATGAAAGGCTTAAACTATAGGCAGATATTTCTCACAGTCCTGGCAGATGGGAAGTGTAAGATCAAGGTAACCAGCATGGCTGGAGATTGTTCTAGTAATAGCCTTCTTCATGGCTTTAGACAGCTGCCTTTATGCTGTGTCTTCCATGTCGGGGTGGAGGGGGGTACTGTAGTGTCTCTTCTTTTAAGGGTACTAATCCTATGATAAAGCCCCTACCCTCATGACCTCATTTAATCTAATTATATCTCAAAGGCCCTATTTCCAAATAATATCATATTGGTGGTTAGAACTTTAACATAAGAATTTTGAAGCAACACAGTTACAATCCAAACAGAGCAGGAAATAGTGAGTGGCTCTTGAAACATAATGGAGATTAATAAATTCACCTATTAACAAAGAACACAAACTCCCTATCAAGGTGACTACGTAGCAAATACATTTACTCCTCCTTCTCTAAACCTCTATGAAAGGTCAAAGAAATACATACCTAAAAGATTCAGTTATTATTGGAAGACTATAAAATAGAATAAAAAAACAAAGCAGGGGAATCTGGTGGCTCAGGTCATGATCTCAGGGTCCTGGGATTGAGACTCATGTCTGGGCTCCCTGCTCAGCAGGGAGTCAGCTTCTCCCTCTCCCCCTTCTCCCCTGCTTGTGCTCACTCATTCTCAAATAAAGATCTTAAAAAGAAAAAAAGGCTAAATCCAAGCTATCATTCCCACCAACAGCAAAGAATGGTAAAGAGATTCTGAAATTCTCTAAAGGGAGAACCTTCAAATAACCCCATGTTAGGGACCTTGGAAACTGGAGGGAGGGTCAGCTTAGAAAAGAAATAAAAATACAGCCGCTTTTACAGGAGTGAGTGATTTCAGCATTAGCCTCCAGAGTTAAGGCTGAACCAGGAGTTAATGTACAGCATAAGGTCAGTAAAATGGTATAGTTAACACCAATTTGGATATAGTGTGATTGGGGATTGGTGGCTATATCCCTCCCAACCTTCATATCGGGATCAAGAGAGAGAGTGGATTGCCTCATTTTCAATATTCTCATGGGTCAGATTCTCTTCATGCTGCTCTTGACGAGGAAAAAAAATCGGTATCAGCTAACTGGGAGGTTCCAGAAATCGCCCTCTACAAATCCTCTGCATCCAGCCGCATGCTTCTAAAGCCAGATTCTAACTTCCACCAGATGGCGCCAAACCACAGCAGGGATGGATTTAACTCCAGCCACCAAACCGCTGGAACAGGGGAGGCTGCAGCAGGTCATAGGGCACTTACTAACCTTGCTAGAAAGCAAACCTTTATTTTATGCAAACCTGTATTTTGAAGGCAAACTTCTTGGGTGATGGCAGAATTTACTTTAGTTAGAACGAATCCTCCTTCTTCACTGCTTTTAAACATTTTACTTCCTTGTTACAAATTGGGCACCTTTAAATGGAAAGGTCTGATGACATTGCCTGACTATTCATTCACCTAAGGCTTCCAGATTCCAAGTCCTTTTTCACCTGCATGTTCAGATACCTTTTTTTTTTTTTTTAAGATTTTATTTATTTATTTGACACAGAGAGAGAGAGATCCCAAGTAGGCAGAGAGGCAGGCAGAGAGAGGGGGAAGCAGGCTCCTTGCTGAACAGAGCGCCCGACGTGGGGCTCGATCCCAGGATCCTGTGATCATGACCTGAGCTGAAGGCAGCGGCTTAACCCACTGAGCCACCCAGGTGCCCTTAGATACCTTTACTGACCCCAAGACTGGATAAAGTTTATTTTCCATTCCCTTTGCTTTTTTAGTTTTTTTAATAATAATAGACTTCAAGGACAATTTTGATTTATTCCCAGAGTCAAACTTATGTCAGTCAGCTCAGAGTATATTCCTGGAACACTGTCAGTCTCCATCTACATTCAACTTCATGTTGATTAGCCAAACCCCCAGGGTTCATCTCCCCAGCGTTTGTTATGTTTAAAGTTCTTCAAAGGACGCTAGCCATGAATCAGCATTACAAGAAGCTTTGAACATTCAACCTTTACTTTCTCACTATGAGGAATCTGCTTCCTGAGATTTTGTTTACGTTAGAAAGACATTTACAAAGGCACAAACCTGTTTTTTCTATACTCCTGTCCAGGGAAAGAGCAGGAGCTATCAAAATTCTGGTGGCCTGCTGCTGTTGAAGCAGCATTTGTTGAAAATATGTAGGGTCATACCTTACGACTTCATGTTCTGTGATGATCTTTACCAGCACCCTTGAACATGATAGGAATGCACAATTTATTCATCAAAACTTCTGTTTTTAATAATTTACTGTAAAGTTGGGCTTTGAGATTCCAAATATTTATCCAAAAGTTAATGCTGAGATTTAAAGTGTTGTTAGAGGGAAAAAATGAATCTAGAACACTGATTTTATAAATAAGAAAATTGTGATATAGATAGAACTTGTGGAAAATTATACTCAATTTGTAAAGGAGAGAGGACTAGAAGATAATGTTTCTTCATATCTCCTTACACCCTTTGTCTTAACCAATAATTTCACAGCTCATTTTATCAGGAGACTTTAGGGAGATTCACTATGTATCTGGTGCCAGACGAAAAAAATCCTTCTGGTAGTTTTCTCCATTGATTGTTTCTAAGACAGATTAATCTGATTCCCATCTTTTGGTGTTTATTATCAGAGAGGTGACCTTTTTGTTATATCAGAGTATATTGGTCAAGACCAAAGCCACTGAAGTCAAACTTCATTGTGAATTTAGGCTCCTCGTTTTATTATATCTTGGACAAATTAAAATTAAACTCTTACTTAATCTCTCTGTCAGTTTGCTTATCTTTAGAAGGGGATAGCCGCAGCCTCTCTTTTCATGGAGCTAGTTCGAGGTTGAATCTGATAGTGTTTTTTTGTTTTTTTTTTTTAAGAGTTTATTTATTTGACAGAGAGATAGAGCAGAGCAGCAGAGAAGGCAGAGCGACAAGCAGAGGGAGAAGCAGGCTCCCCACTGAGCAGGGAGCATGATGCCAGGCTCCACCCTGGGAATCCCAGACTATGACCTGAGCAGAAAGCAGACGCTTAACCGGCTGACCCACCCATGTGCCCCCAATAGTGTTTATAATGTAGGATGAGGCATAAGGTCTTCTCAACAGTATTAGTTACTATTATTCCCATCGCTGAGATGCCAGTGATTGCTGCAGGGCTCATCTGTTTATACTACATTGTCTAATCTGTACAAGGTGAATACAGAATTTTAAAACGTAATTGTAGGGGTGCCTGGGTGGCTCAGTCGGTTGAGCATCTCAGTCGTGGCTCGGGTCATGATCTCAGGTGCTGGGATTGAGATGGGCCAGCTGGCTCCATGCTCAGCGGGGAGTCTGCTCCTGTCTCTCTGCCTCTCTCTCTGCCCCTCCCCCCAATAAATAAATCTTAAAAAAATAAAATAAAATGGCATTGTAAACCTCAAGTGTTGGATCTCTATATCCTCACGAATGTATACACAATGAAACTGAGTAATGGATGAGAGGAGATTGGACTGCTGGAGACAGAGCAAAAAACATTTACTACAAAGAGCCGTGTCAGTGAGGAAAGAGTGTATTACTGTATTAGTGGTGAATTGGGACTCAGTAAATTTAGTTTACACTAATGGTTTATAATGCACGAGACTGTTTTACTCCATTAAAAAACAGTTTCGAAGTGTTTAAATTTCATTATTATATTTTCATTGGAATACACTAAGAAAATATTTACATATTCAAATAGAAACTTTGAAGTTACCTTAAATTCCACCATCTGGAGAGACCCAGTTAAGTGCATGTGTGTGTGTGTGTTCTGTAAACTTTAAAGATAACATTTTGATATACATCCTTTCATACGTTTTTCTATACATCCATAATGATTTGAGGAGAATTAGGAGGAGGCCATATGGCTAACAAAGAGAGCAGTGTTTAAGGCAGAGAAAACAGTAAGTGCAAAAGCCCTAATTTCGGAACATGCCTGGCATGTTTTAGGAACAGTGAGGTTTGGAATGGAGCGGGAGTGGACACATGAATAGAAAGTGCAAACCAAAACAAGGTACCTCACTAGTCAGCTGAAGGTGACAGTAGCTTACCTCAGAGTGGGGACGGGCGGTGGAATTGGGAAAAGTGTGATATATTTGGGGAGGGGTAGCTTGATAATGTTTTGAAGTGGCAGACAAAAAGATTTATGGGTGAATTCAATATGAGGCATCCTGGGGGCACCTGGGTGGCTCAGTGGGTTTAAAGCTTCTGCCTTCAGCTCAGGTCATGATCCCAGGGTCCTAGGATCAAGCCCAGCATCGGGCTCTCTGCTCCACAGGGAGCCTGCTTCCTCCTCTCTCTCTGCTTGCCTCTCTGCCTACCTTTGATCTCTGTCAAATAAGTAAATAATTTTTTTTTTAATGAGGCATCCTGAAAGAGAGTAGCCAAGTGTGACTCCCAGGTTTGTGTGTGGGTCATCAGAGGACTAGGGCTGGCAGCTGCTGAGTTTGAAAATAATACAGGGGAAGTGGGTTTGGTCAGGATTTGGGCAGGATCAGGGGTGCCATTCTGAACCTGTTAAGCTTAAGATGTATAGTACCATCCCAATCGGAGACACGGAGTGTACATGTGTTAACCTAGAATTCAAGGGAGACATTAAGGCTTGAGATAGAAATTTGGGAGCCATCAACACATAGATGGTTTTTAAGTTATCGGAATGAAAAAAAATCACTGAGAGAGTGTAGACAGAAAAAGAGTTTCATGGTCCAAGGTGTGGGGCTCTTGAAACTCTGAGAATTTGGAAATAGACTGTACAGTGAGCCAAGGAGGCTGAGAGGGAAGGGTCGGAAGCTGGAGAAAATTGAGAAAGCATGTGATGGAAATATTTTTTTTAAGATTTTATTCATTTATTTGACAGAGATCACAGGTAGGTAGAAAGGCAGGCAGAGAGAGGAGGAAGCAGGCTCCTCGCTGAGCGGAGAACCCGATGCGGGGCTCGATCCCAGGACCCTGAGATCATGACCTGAGCGGAAGGCAGAGGCTTTAACCCACTGAGCCACCCAGGCGCCCCTGATGGAAATATTTTAAGGAGGGAGTGACAAAGCATGTTCAGTGCTGCCTGTCATTCAAATTGTCCAATCGAGAATGAACCAATGGATTCAGCAAGGTGCAAGTCATTCACTGCCATTCCATTCTGTTAGAAATTCCTTTTGCAAGTACCTCCTCATTCTTAGCTACTTATTTCGATGTGAAAACAGAAGCAGACAGAAGAGGATTTAGGCAATCGCATATATGTCTTGGCCCAGAGGGTACCCTCTTTCCTGTTACATGGAGAGACTCTCTGTGGTCTTAACGGTGGCCAACCTGTCTACTTGATCAAGAGCCCATCCCCTCCTGACAACCCAAGAACATCACATCAGCAATACTTGCTTCCAGCATTATTGTTTTCTTCATATTTTAGTATTCTCATCAGCATACAAATGTCTCGAGATAAGTTAATTGGTCAGGTCAACGTGTACTTATTTAATGAAATGGTTCAATGATAATCACTGTTGTGTACATTCATAAAATCACAGATCTTCAGTTGTTCTTTTAGTCTCAGAATCCATCAGTGTTGAGGTTTAACATGCTTTTAAACATGGCGAAAGGTACTGTCCTATTTCTGAGTTAGGTCTAAGTATATATACATAACGGCAAGTAGAGGACACTAGTTTGCAAATTATCACAACTGTCTGGTGACTGACTGAGATTTTGCTGGCGTAGAGCTAGAGCAGAAGAGGGCTGTAATCTTCTAGTTTTTGGGAGCAGCTGCCATAAAGCATTATCTCTAATCCCACTATAACTTGCACCTGGAGTGGCCTGATCCTCTCTGTTTACACAATCCCTTCAGGCCGAGTGTCTTGGATGTATTTTATGAGGGGCAAAGAATCTATTTGCAGTTGTAGGCACTGGGCTGGGTAGTAGAGTTAAAACAGTGATTGATACCAATTTTTTCCCTAGGGTTTAAGTTCATGTAGGGATATCAGCATTCAAACAGCTCATTACAGTGCAGTGTGATTACTACTTTATTGTTTAAATTTTTTTTAAGATTTTTATTTCAGATTGCAAGAGCACAAGCAAGGGGAGGGGCAGCCAGAAGGAGGCAGAGGGAGAAGCAGGCTCCCTACTGAGCAGGGAGCCTGAGATCATGACCTGAACAGAAGGCAGATGCTTAACCGACTGAGCCACGCAGGTGCTCCTGATTACTTTACTTAATAGGGCATAATGGGAACACTTAGGAGAGACAGTTAACACAGCTTAGAAAGTAAGGGAATTTGGTGAAAAGAACACTTACAGGTAGGGGGTGAGGCAGATCGTGGAGGTGGAGGAGCCAACAGAAAGAAGTTAGGGAAACCCTAACGCCACATGGACGTAAAGACCCATGGTTCTATTTCTGAACAACAAAGTGAAGAAACTGAAGCAGACGTTAGAGAAATGGGGGCACCTGGGTAGCGCATTTGGTTGGGCATCAAACTCGTGATTTCGGCTTGAGTCATGATCTCGAGGTCATGAGATTGAGTCCCACGTCGGGCTCCATACTCATCACAGAGGCTGCTTGAGGATTCTCTCTTCCTCTATTTTTCCCCCGGCTCACACTCTCTATCTTTCTCTATCAATAAATAAATAAAATCTTTAAAAAAAAAAAAGAAAGAAAGAAATAGGAAGGTAAAATCAACATCCCAGCGTCATAGAAAAAATGAAAACCAAATTGAAAGTTAGAGATTGAGCACATTGACCTGTGAGGTCACAAAGAAGTTGATTTTTTAAAACCTTGATTACCCTGCATGAAGCACAGTGTGAGAAGTCATCTACCAAGGAATCCCTTAGAAGACACTTGTTCACCAGAAGGAAATGAAGGTTGAGGGCAATGAGGACCAGCCAAACAAGAAGGCAAACAGACACAACACTCTACTGAGAGGACAGAGAAAGAGAACAGAGCTTTTCAGCCTTCTCGTGGTCAGATTTCAAGGTAAAAGTTTTTAAGTGTTAAGGTTACAGCGTCACTCCTGGCACTTGCTTGAGCTAAAACTGGCTTGTCTGCCTGAGGTCCCAACAAGATCTTTAAATGTGAAAGAAATTAGTCAATAACCTCAGTACTTAATCCACACGATGTCAAGCAATCAAGTCCTTCCCTGAATTGAGGGGATGTTTTGGCATCCACAATTCATCCCATCTAGAGCCACCCCAAGAATCGATTTTGAATCAAAGGTATTTCAGGCAGATCATGAATGGTGAACTACATTTAGCATTGAAAGCTGCCAGAATGGAATGTGCAAGGATCTAGTTTTTAGAGCTCTTACAAGGGACAGCGCCAGCCTTGGCAACCATGTGGCGTCGGCTGCTTGCCCAGAGTGCCCAAGGCCTCACCCTTCTCTGCCCATTTATTTCTTCCTTGGCGTCTGTCTCCTCTCCTCCTGTCAAGACCTTTTTTTTCTTCCCCAGAGAGGACCTCATGTCAGCCAATTATATTTTAATTTGGTTTCAGATAAGTGTGTTCTTTAGCCCAGGGTTACTTTGCATTTTGAGTCTGAACATAAATGCTCTTAAGAGAATTTCAGGAATTAGCAAGTAGGAAAACTTTGTCTGGTGAGAGAAGGTTCTTCCCATGGTCTCCAAAAGTGGGCACCCCACAGATTCCAAATCTAATTGAATTTAGGAACCTTCCAGTTAAAAAAAAGTCTGAAGGAAACATGGGATTATTGTTCTTTAACAACTGTGACACCTGTTATTGATAACTTGCTCCAAATCCATTTTCCTTTTCTTTGTAACAATACCCGATTTTTTTCTTTAAAGGATTGTTAATCCCTCCCTCTGTCTGTGCGGTTTGTCTAGGGTTAACTTCAACCCTGGCTTCCAAAACGAGCCTATGATTCCAGCTTAACAAACTTGAGCATCAAATTTCCCTGGACTCAGTGACTAATTCATCCTTGGACAACTAGGGAGAGTCAGGAACACCGAGGCACATGGACATTTTCCAGAGCAGGGCAAGGCAGAGACCACAAAACTCGGGGCTTTGGACTTTGCCTGGGATTGGAGAGGGAAGGAAGGTCTCTATTTCCCTGAGTTGTTGACTGAACCACACGGCAGAAAGAATTACTTGCCATAAAGATGGGCAGACTCTCCCAAGATAAAGCCGGGATAGGAAAGCAGAGACAAAAAACAGGAGAAAGTGTTTTTTAAGTCCTCATCATCTCATTTGAGCCACTGGTCTTTTCAGTTAACATGCATGAGTACTTCTTAGTCAGCTTTAGCTGTTATTTACAACTACATCAAGCATCAAGGTATTCCAATTTCTGTCTGTTTGATGGAACCTTTTTTTTTAGATTTTATTTATTTACTTGAGAGAGTGAGAGAGAGCATGAGCAGAGGGTTGGGAGTGGAGAGGGAGAAGCAGGCTCCCCTCCAACCAGGAAGCCCAGCTCAGGGCTCAATCCCAGAACCCTGGGATCATGACCTGAGCTGAAGACAGACATTTAACTGACGGAGCCACCCAGGCACTCTGACTGTGCTTCTCGATGAAGCCCTGAATCATGTTCCACCCACAGTGAGGACGCCAGCTCGAAGGAGGCCAGACTGTGCCCTGACTCCCTGGCTGTCCTAAAACTTCTTCCCTCTGACCTCCAAAGCCTGATTTATTTTTAATGTTTAACAGACATTTATACAGTCATTAATATTATCCCAACTACTTTATAAATATTAACCCTTAATTTGTTTAACAATCTAATCTGTGGCTCAGGTACTTTCTATTCTCTGCCTATTTTTGTAGATGAAGACATTTGCCCAAGATCACAAAGCCGGGAGTCGGGGGCATGTTGGTAGCAAGGATTTGACCAGTGAGAGGACCTAATCCCTTTTAAAGCCCTTAGACAAATGTTATTCAACCCTACCCCCACATAAGCCTCTAGGGAGTTGTAAAACAAATTAAATAACATTTCCCACTGCTCAGTCCTGAGATTCTGGTTTAATTGGTTTGGATTGGGACCTGGACATTAGTCTCTTTAAAAGCTTTATAGGGGGGATGCCTGGGTGGCTCAGTCGGTTGAGTATCTGCCTTCAGCTTGGGTCAGATCCCCGGGTCCTGGGATGGAGCCCCATGCAGAGGGAGCTTGCTTCTCCCTCCCTCTCTGCTGTTCCCCCTGTGCTCTCACTCTTGCTCTCTCTCTCTCTCCTCTCGGGGGGAGGGGGGAAACTTTATAGGTGGTTCTACCGTGCAATTCTTACCAAACCACTTATTTACAAAAAATCAACAGTTACCTGGTCCCAGGCTTTGAGCGTCCAAAAAGCAGCTCACTCCATAACCCCGTGGACTTGTATATTCTCACTACAAAACAATACTTTTAAAGATGTATTAAGACAATCCACGGTGATATATAGTATGTGTAAGTTATAGATGATATTTGCTAAGATTGGAGATGGGACTCGGGTTCATGAAACAATGAATGTGTGATATGGATAGCAGCAAAGCATAGGTATTAAGATTTAAATAATTACAAATGACTCAATTTTAGCTTCTTGTTCATGCTAAACTGAGAGTAAAATGGGAACTTTTTCATGCATGATTTGTACCTGGCCCATATAAATTTAGTAGAAATAAAATGCTGTTCATTTGCATATTTTTTGTATCTGAGGGATATAGACTATTTCAAACTTGGTCCTGTCCTTTGTATCTCTACTCTAAAATGAGGAAAGAAATATTTTCCACTTCTTTATTTTCCACTTCTTACTCCCTCATTACCATCCTCGGCCTCTGAACATTTGTCTAATTTTAAGGGGTCACAGATCCATTAAGTTTTCAGAGATAAATATGGGTAAAAGTTAGGAGTAAAGTGGCAAAGACTTTTCAAAAATAACAGAGAAAACATTTTGCTTTTAAATATCTCCAGGTGGGGGCGCCTGGGTGGCTCAGTGGGTTAAAGCCTCTGCCTTCGGCTCAGGTCATGATCCCAGGGTCCTGGGATCGAGCCCCGCATCAGGCTCTCTGCTCGGCAGGGAGCCTGCTGCTTCCTCCTCTCTCTCTCTGCCTGCCTCTCTGCCTACTTGTGATCTCTGTCTGTCAAATAAATAAATAAAATCTTAAAAAAAAAAAAAATATCTCCAGGTGTTGGGGCGCCTGGGTGGCTCAGTGGGGTAAAAGTCTCTGCCTTCAGCTCAGGTCATGATCTCAGGGTCCTGGGATCGAGTCCTGCTTCAGGCTCTCTACTCAATGGGGAGCCTGCTTCCTCCTCTCTCTCTGCCTGCCTGTCTGCCTACTTGTGATCTCTGTCTGCCAAATAAATAAATAAAATCTTTAAAAAAAATTTTTTAAAAATCTCCAGATGTATTACTTCTAATGAATCAATGTCCTTCATAGCTTGGACTATTTGTGTAACATGTTTAATACTTTCTAGTTCTCCCTCCACTCACCCTTCCAGTTCAGTGTAATGTCAGAGATCTCCATGTACAAGGTAGATCATAAGGACATAGAACTGCTTGATTTCTAATCCCTCTTTCTTTGGGGGAAATGAGAAACGGTCTTCCTGACATAGAGAAGTATCACTCAAGACTCTTTAAATAATAAGGATTAATGTAAGATAGGCAACTATATGCCTATTTCAGATAAATAACCTAGTATCTAAATGTTTTGGTTCCTTTTATTGTTTTTTATTTGGGTCTTTATATGAGTTTTTTTTTAAGATTTATTTGTTTGTTTGTTTTTGAAAGAGAAAGCACGTACATGCACAAGGGCAGGAGCAGTGGGGAGGGATAGAGGGGAAGCCAGATTCCCCCACTGAGCTGGGAGCCTGATGCAGGACTTGATCCCACCTGAGCAGATGCTTAATCCTACTGAGCCATCCAGATGCCCTTT
Organism: Mustela nivalis; assembly: GCF_964662115.1. Taxonomy (NCBI): domain Eukaryota; kingdom Metazoa; phylum Chordata; class Mammalia; order Carnivora; family Mustelidae; genus Mustela; species Mustela nivalis. The sequence goes on from NC_139031.1 coordinate 77,664,877, forward strand.
AATGAGTTTTTTTTTTTTTCCTAAATAGAACCAACAAATTCTTATAAATATACCCTTTAATATGCCCTGCTATCCTTATCCATCCTCACAATTTTCATAAATCACTTTGCTTTTTTTTTTTTTTTAAGATTTTATTTATTTGAGAGAGAGAGAGAACATGGGTATGGGGAGGGACAAAGGTAGATGGAGAAGCAGACTTCCCACTGAGCAAGGAGCCCAAGGCGGGGCTCCATCCCAGGAGCCCAAGATCATGACTTGAGCCAAAGGCAGATGCTTAACCAACTGAGCCACCCAGACACCCAATCATTTTGCCTTTTACATAAATACATTTCTACACATGGAAAAACATTGAGTTATTGATTAAATTGGTGAACATGGAAAAAAATCTTTCCATGTTCTTATTGTTGACAGCAAAAATCTATAAGCTTTATTAGTTATTCCCTAATTAGAGAAAGTTCATTAGGGAGGATAAAGCGACATTCACTCCTTTAAATTAGCAATATGTAAATACAGAATTACTACTTGAGACTTGTAACTCATGATGGGGAATGCACTGAGATGTTCTTCAGGTGGTCTAAAGCAGTTCAAGGCTTTGTGGATATTTTTGACTTATGGAAGACTGCAAGTATATATTAAAATATACTTTTATTAAAAGGAAACCGAAAAACTATGTTCTTATTTACTGAAGGATATTGCAGTATAACATGTAGCATTTGGCAATGTCTTTGACACAGCACCAGGTTCTGAATGAATCGCTCCATTGATTGTCAAGGCTCTTGTTTATGTGTGATGAGAGAGATTTGAGAGCTAGTGGTGTTCAATGATTTTCTGATTTACACCACCGGGGGGCACATTCAACAATTAGATTGCCCTCTGCCAAGTTGTTTGTCTATTCCATAATGACTCATTTCCTGTGCTTCCAGTAAAGAGGTAAAAATTACTCATTTTTTTTAAATCTCAGAAATTCCTAGTATTTCTATTGACCATCCTAGAAGCCTATTCATTTCTTTCTGAGACTCCCTTTCCTGAGTTTACAAGGCCAATTGGGCCTTGGATTTGTATCCTCTGTGTAGTAATAAATACAAAGAATGTTAATAATCCTGAAAACAGAACAGGGTGGGAAATGCATCTTCCCAAACATTCTTTATTGAGTGGGCTAGCCAGTCCCAGATTAAACTGTAAGACAGATGAAATATGCCATTGTCTCATTAAAAGAAGGAACCTTTTTGCAGAGCTCCTGTGTGGTTCAATAAACATGTATTGAGTTTTTACTGTGTAAGGCACTGCACTAAGTGGTTAACAGGCAAAGATGGGTGAGTCATTGTCATTACATTACTCTATAAACCTAGAGTTTTTCTCTAAGCAGAGTCTCTAAATGGCTATATACTCTGGTTTGCTCCGAGCTGTCCCTTTTTACTTCTTTTGTAACAGTATTTATAACTGCCCATTTTACTCTCCAGGAATCTGGTTTGATCTGTATCCATGTTTTATCTTTCATGATGTCAGTCACCATCACAAAGAAAATAATGTTGATGTTAAAAAGACTTAATACAGGACTCTTTCTTAAGAGATACTGACTTGTATCCACCAATGGCTTCATGAGTTTTTAAACATTTGGTTTTTATTTCAAAATTATTCATACCTACAAAAAATTTTGCAAAAAATAGTCTAACATATTTGTGTTTGTGGTTCAGCTAGATCCCCCAAGGGTAACATTTCATAGAACTGCAGCAAAACAGGAAATTAGTATTGACACAATACACTTTTCTAATTATAGACCTTATTCAAATTTTGCCAAATTCTCCACTGATGTTCTCTTCTATTGGTCCAGGATCCAATAAAAGCCCCACATTGCCTTTAGTTACAATTTCTCCATGGTCTCCCTTAATTCTAGAATAGCTGTTAAGGCTTTCCTGACTTACAAGAAAGGTGTTTCAAGGTCCTTCACACTTTTGAAGAATATTGGCAGAATTATGTCATAGAATATGCCTGTTTCGGTGTATGACTTTTTTATCATGATTACATTGGGTCATGTATTTTTAGCCATAATATCACAGAAGCAATATAGAAAGCTCATTGCTTCATCTTAGGCAATAATTACAGGACTCCTTAAATGATACTACAAAGGCAAATCTTCACTCTTCTATTTTGCAGTGATAGTCCTACCTACATATTAGATATTTAAACCTTCTGTAATAAAGTCCTTTTTAATATTGTACTTCTTGGGGCGCCTGGGTGGCTCAGTGGGTTAAAGCCTCTGCCTTCAGCTCAGGTCATGGTCCCAGGGGTCCTGGGATCGAGGCCGCATCAGGCTTTCTGCTCTGCAGGGAGCCTGCTTCCTCCTCTCTCTCTCTCTGCCTGCCTCTCTGCCTACTTGTGGTCTCTGTCTGTCAAATGGATAAATAAAATCTTTAAAAAAAAAAAAAATATATATATATATATATATAGTACTTCTTTCTCTCACTTTTGTAAATCAAGGATTCATACTGCCACCCTAGGAGGAGTTTGACTATGAGGACAGTTAATTCATTTACAATTAAATTTACCTGCATTAACCTAAGTGGTCATCAGCTCTGATGCTGAAGAACTCTTTACATGATCTACATTTTATCTAAAAATTCAAGCTGAACCAGCAATTGAAAAGGGTCCTTCCTACGTCTAGCCCTCAATACCTACGTGACATTGATGAGTCGTTGAAGTGTTTTTTAAGTATTAGTAGAAAACGTATTGAACATTTAAGTCTGCCTAGGGTAAACAAAAGTGGAGGTTTTTTTCCTAGAACTCAGTAATATACCTAAGCAGTAAACATTGCCCTCCTCAAAAAAAAAAAAAAAAAAAGAAAAGAAAAGAAAAGTAGTACTATTCTTGCCTTAAGGATTACTTTTTAGGTATCCAATTCTTTATGTATATAATGCCTGATTCATTGGATTTGTTTATATCTTGAGAAGGATTAGGAAGGTCACATATTATCTGCAACTTCCTATTTGTTGACTTGGGAAGGATTTAGTATCACTACCACACAATAAATTACTCTCAGTGCTAAACCACAAAATTATATATTCAGTTGCTGGGGCGAGGTTTTTTCTTTTCCTTCTAAAAGAGCTGTAGCTATTCATTCACAGTATGTGTGAACTTACAAATGCTGTTGAAGTAGTTCCTGTTTGTGATGTTTTAAAGAAGAAAATGAGTAAACATCTTTCATCCAAAGATTCATAGAAAACCATTACAGTGAACCAACAGAATTGGTGAAGCTGTGTTTTTTCATCTAAGCATGGCTCTGTAAGAGAATATACTTTGTTCACTAAAAAAAAATACAATGAAAAATTCTATTGCATATAATTTGACGACAGAGCTGCCTCAGTATTACTCAGTCTCCATGTACTGTAAATTAAAAGGGCATGTTGTCCACATGTGTGAGGTTTGAGACGGGACAGATTTTTCTGTGTGGTCATGTAGGCTGTGTGGTACTATGGTTCCCCATACATGCTTAGCATGAGGGACTGGAACAAAAAAAGAGAAACTGGTCCACACGCTGCCTGAAGACGGTGTTAAGCCTCTTGTAAAATACGAATGTTAAAATATTTTAAATAAATTTGAAAGCAGTTTTTTAGATTTTACCAATATGCAAATAGACCATACTCTTTCTCATTCAACTGAATTTGTACCAAGAGGAACATTAAAATTGGGGCCATATGTTCACGGCATGGGATAATCAGATAAGAATAAAGTAGTAGGAGGTTCTGGTTCGTGAGAACTTAATTACAGGTTCTTAGGAGTTCCGAGATTAAGAATTTCCTTTCCAGGGGCACCTGGGTGGCTCAGTGGTTAAAGCCTCTGCCTTCAGCTCAGGTCATGATCCTGGGGTCCTGGGATCTAGCCCCACATCGGGCTCTCTGCTCCGCAGGGAGCCTGCTTCCTCCTCTCTCTCTGCCTGCTTGTGATCTCTGCTATCAAATAAATAAATAAAGTCTTAAAAAAAAAAAAAAGAATTTCCTTTCCACATTTTATAATATTTTTAATTGACTGCAAATCAGATTGATTTAAATATTTATTTTAAATTGCCACAGGATACTATAGACACAACATGAGGATGTAGTTATAAATTGACATAGCTAGCAGTGAAGGTTATTACAGGACACACTTATGTATTTCCTCTTATAGTGCGTTAAATGTTGCCTCTTTGGTTTCTATTTTCCACACAATTTTAAATTAGCACCCTAAAATAATCGTGAAAACTTCATAGGTGATTTAAATTTTCCCTCATCTGCTGAAATATAGTAATACCACCTTAGAAGTTTATGAGGAGATTAAACTAGATGTATATGAAAACATCTCCCACTCAGCTTTGTACATGCTGGAAGTTTCTCTTCTTTTTCAACAACAGTAGACCCAATAATAGTTGATCTTCACTGTCTGCTAATAATTTCACTGGCTCTAAACTCACATTTCATTAACAAGGTCTAGAATATCTTTGCCCTTTATCATTCGAGCTATTTTTTTTCCCCTTGTTTATTAGCTCCGCAAACTATTCTTCACAAATCATTATTTCTGATGCCATTCTCTGAGGTGTGAGCATCTGCTAGCTGCTAACAGAGGGTACAGCTGTTGTTCAGAGACCGGCTGTGTTGCGTTGCCAAGCAACCGCTGCAAGCCAAATCCCGGGGCAGGTTGCTCGCCCAGGCGCACCTGCCGGTCGACCCAGCTATTTATTTAATTAAAAATCTGTTCCTGCACACCAGCTTGGCCGGAAAGGCAACAGCAGCAATCGATTACAACTATATTAAATGACCTACCCATATTGTTTCATTGACTTCTTCCGTGCAAACCAAAAGTGTCTCTGGCCACCCCCACTTACTCTTAATGACTTTGCAAAAAGTGTGTAAGAGAAAAGTATAGACAGCTTCCATCTGCATGATAGAGAAACGGAAACCAATTTGTCAGGCACATCGCTGCATGTAATAAAATGTGCCAAAAATAAAATGTTTCACAGACAGGAAAGCTGCTAACAAGACAATACTGCCTGTTTGCGTGCAGCAGGACAAAAAAGATTTAAAGGAGGTATTTACTATTAATTGTGAATTTCCAAAGTCAATATTTTTCTAGGCCTGGCTGCTTTCCTTTCTCCTTTTGATTAAAAAAGAAAATGCCACTTCAGGTGCATTAGAGCCCACTCTCCGGCTGGCTTTCTATTCCCACTCTCCTCATTTTCAAAACTGACAGAGGCTCTTTTATGTCAACCACATGATATTAGAAATAAAACTGTCAAGAATTAATACCAGCCACTGGAATGGCTTTTAAAAACCAAGGGGAGTCTCAGCAATGCTTACATACATATCAACCTCACTCTGTTCTTAGCAGCTCATTCCAGCTCCTGGGCCCTCTTATGAACAACTAGATCTTATAAGGATTGCAAGGGGGAAAAAAATTAAAGCTCTTGATTTTGATAGCAGGACAATTTTTTTTTTTTTAATATTGGTGATGTGAAGACTTTAAAGTGGGACTCCAATAACTGAAATAATTTTGATTTTGATGGCATCTATTAAAGTCAAGAAAGGTCTTTATTAAGAATTCAATGTTTGTTATATCACCAAGAGCAGCAGAAATGATTATTAAAGAGTCTAGAATTCTCTTTGACTGTTGTATAAATTACCTGTATAAAGGAAGCTTGTTCTTAGAAAAGGTTCTGAATAAAATACAAATAATAATACTTCCATATTAATGGGAGTGACATTTAAAAAATATAAGAAAGTGGGACCTTTTAAAATATTATATGTTTGTTTAAACTGTGAATTTTTTAAAGTTGAAATTGGGATAAGAGGATAAAAATTTCTGATGTCATATTAGTGTTCTCCTGGTTTGCTGCATTTTATAACTCTGTTTAGATAAATATAACTCACAGACTTCCATTGTCACCATCTGCTGCTTGCCCATACTACATTTATATTTATATCTTCATTGTTGATGTAGAGGTTATATTAATTGATTGTACAGGCAATGCTTAACCTTACTAAGTATCTCATATCCATAAAACCCCGATATGTCACAATCCCTACTTCCAAAGAAAAGGTCAAAGGATTATTCTATAAACTTCCCTGGTTTAATCTTCATTTTATTTCTATACAGTTGCACCCACCACATGCCTACTTTTGAGGATGCTAGCAACAACTACTCACATACAATTTTCCCTACTTTGCCTACTTAAAGTAATTTGTGCTTTCATTCTCTTTTCTTTTCCTTCTCATGAAATAATACCTATACTGAATCTTCCCTTAGGTGTAATTTAAAGGTCCAAAAGTCGTTTTAAATCTAGAACTGTTAAAATTTCTTTTAGTACAGGTTGGTGACTCTGAACAGTATAAAGAATCAGTATTTAATTAGACTTTTTTTCTTTTTTAAGCCTCACAGACTATTAAAGGACGATAACTGAGTTTAAGACAATAAATATATGTAAAAATGTTTTCTCATAAAACACTCCCAAATGTTAGTTGTTTTATCTTCAAAGCCTGATTAAATACCATGTTTTTTCAAGTATGTTGTAATATTTTTGCTCTGATATTTGACATTAATGTCTATATGTCTTGAGTCCTTAAACTATTGATTGGAAATTATAGTGTACATTCATCCATTCAACCACTTGTAAGCCAAGGATTGTGCTGAAAATAAGAAGATAAATTTCTTTGTAACATCAAAGATTTCAAGACTATAACAGCAGTTATTTACTAATTGGAGGAACATAGAATGGAGATCACAAGAAAAACTGTGAGGAAATAATATTTTGGTGTCTGGAAGTTGTACTGTGCTAATGATGGTATTTCCAAAAACTGCTATTTCTATGAAACAATTCCTTCTGGATGATTAAAAAAAAAAAGTGCATCAAACTCAAAATCCACAAATCTGAACACTAAATCTGCTCAGGGAACATATCATTTTTATAAACCTAGGTGCTGATTCTAGAAAATCTGGAAACCTTTCTTACCGCTTTTAATCCACAGATAATATCTCTTGAGGAAAAAAAAAAAAGGTACAACCCCTTATTAAATCTGCTGTCCAAGTTGATCACTACCAGATAATTACAATAATCTAATAGTCTCCCGTTTCCAGCCTCAACTCTGATCATGGACTCTGCATTGTTGCTAGGCAGATCTTTCTGAATCACGTATCTGGTGAAGTTACTTGCCTATATAAACGTCCACTGGTTTCTTATTAACTACATAGCAAGTCTAGAGTCCTTACCATAACACACATGAACTTTCTAGAACTGGTCTTTATTTTAAGTGTCCAACTCAGAATGACTTCTGTAAAGTTTATCTCCATTTCTTGTGACATAATTTAGCATTCCCTCCTTTGTGTGTCCCTTAGACCTCATTTATACTCCTGTCCCAGGACCTCCCACCATTTTTTGGTTTCAAGGGCACTCTCTAACTGCATGGAAAGTTGTTCCCCATTCAACACTGTGGCGGCTTCATTCTCTTCAGTTCTTGTCTTTTCAAGCATTTCACCTCAGACTGCATGCTCATAACTAAAGTAGTTCAAGAGACATGAAGTCTTATAATAAAATGATGGAATAATTATGTTTTAATATGGAAGAGGTAGAAGTAGTAAACAGTGGTCCTTGGTAAGAATGTTTTGATGACTCTCAAGATATAAGACAACACTTCCCAGACTTGTAAAATTACCAGAATTTTGGAAAGCTATTTTTTCAAAGATTTTATTTATTAATTTGAGAGAGAAAGAGAGGCAACACAAGTGTGGGTAGGGACAGAGGGACAAGCAGACTCCCAGCTGAGCAGTCCCAATTGGCCCTCAGTCTCAGGACCCTGAGATCATGACCTGAGCTGAAGTCAGATGCTTAACATACTGAGCCACCTGGGTGTCCTGCAAAGCTATTTTTAAAATAAAGGTTCCTTCGCTCCAATATATACCTGCTCAGTTAGAATTAAGGAAGATTCCCTGGTGTTATAACAATCAGCCAGATTTGGATGTCTTTGAAGAAAAAGACCATTATAGAAGAAGGATTAATGATTTATAAGGGTGCAGAGATTTACCTTCTAATCTCCTATTTCCATGTTCTGGAGCCTGACATACACACATGTGAATAAAAAGGCGGGCTGTGTAAACTTGAGCTAGATATGGACACTCCTTTAACAGAATTTATAAAAACCTACATTAACAGGGAGTGTGAAGAGTATAATTTTATTTTTTTACTGAAGAATAATTGATGTACAAGATTTTCTTAGTTTCAGGTGAAAAACATAGGGATTTTATATTTATATACATTGCAAAATGATCACTACAATAAGCCTAGTACCCTCGGTCACTATGCAAAGTTGTTAGAATTATTGATATTCCCTATGCTGTATATTGTATCCAATGTCTTATTTGTTTTATAACTAATATTTTGTACATCACACTCTTCCTCACCCACTTTGACCATCCCATCACCACCCCTACCCTCTGGCCACCATATGTTTGTTTTCTATATCTATGAGTCTATTTGTATTGTTCATTTTCCACATATAAGTGAAATCTTTTATTTTTACCTTTTTTTTTTTTAAGATTTTATTTATTTATTTGACAGAGAGAGATCACAAGTAGGCAGAGAGGCAGGCAGAGAGAGAGAGAGGAGAAAGCAGGCTTCCTGCTGAGCAGAGAGCCCGATGTGGGACTCGATCCCAGGACCCTGAGATCATGACCTGAGCCGAAGGCAGCGGCTTAACCCACTGAGCCACCCAGGCGCCCCATATAAGTGAAATCTTATTTGTCTTTCTCTGGCTGATTTCTTTCACTTAGTATAATAGCTTCTAGGTCCATTCATGTTTTTGAAAAGGCAAGATTTCATCCTTTTCTTATGGCTGAGTAATATTCCTGTGTGTGTGTGTGTGTGTGTGTGTGTGTGTGTGTGTTTGCGCGCGTGTGTGTTATCACATTTTTTTTTATCCGTTCATCTGTTGATGAGCATTTAGATTGCTTCCATATCTTGGCTATTGTAAAAAAAAAAAATACAGTGATCAGAAGAGGTGCATATGTCTTTTTAAATTCACATTTTCATTTTTCTTGGTAAATACCTAGACACACAATTGCTGGATCATATGCTAGATCCATTTTCCATTTTTTGAGGACTCTCTGTACTGTTTTCCACAGGCTTGCACCAATTTACAATCCCACCAGCAGTAAGTGTTCCTTTTTCTTCACATCCTTCCCAACACTCTTATTATTTGTCTTTTTGATAATAGCTATTCTCGCAGGTGTAAGGGGATATCGTGGTTTTTTTTTTTTTAATTCTCTGATGTTTATTGATGTTGAGCTGCTTTCAAGTGCTTGTTGGTCATCTGTATATCATCTTTGGAAGAAAATCTATTCAGGTCCTTTGCCCATTTTTAATCAGATTATTTTTATGTTTAGTTTTATGAATTCTTTCTATATTTTAGATGCTAACCCCTCATTGGATATATTATTTGTAAATATCTTCTCCCACTCAATATATTACTTTTTTATCTTGTTGATGATTTCCTTTGCTATGTAAAAGCTTTGCATTTTGATGTAATCCCAGTAGTTTAGTTTTGCTTTTGTTGTACTTCTCTGAGACGATAAATCCAAAAAACTTACTAAGAGTTATGTCAGAGGGCTTATTGCTTATGCTTTCTCCTAGGAATTTTATGGTTTCAGGTCTTAGATTTGAGTCTTTAGCCCATTTTGAGTTTATTTTTGTATATGGTGTTAGAAAGTAGTCTAGCTTCACTCATCCAAGTAGCTGTCCAGTTTTCCCAGTACAGTTTATTAAAGAAACTGTCTTTTCCCCATTGTATATTCTTGTCTCATTTGTCATAGATTAATTGACCATATAAGCATGGATTTATTTCTGGGTTCTTTATTCTGTTGATCCATGTGTCTGCTTTTGTGCTGGTAGCATACTGTTTGGGTTGCTACAGCTTTGTAGTATAGTTTGAAATTTAGGATTTTGATACTTCCAGCTTTGTTTTTTCTCAAGATTGCTTTGGCTACTCAGGATCTCTTGTGATTCCATATAAATTTTAGGAATATTTGTTATAGTTCTGTGAAAAATGTCATTGGTATTTTGAAAGTGATTGCACTCAATCTGTAGGTTGCTTTAGATAGTGAAGACAGTTTAACAATATTCTTCTAGGGGCACCTGGGTGGCTCAATGGGTTAAAGCCTCTGCCTTAGGCCCAGGTCATGATCCCAAGGTCCTGGTATCAAGCCCCACATTGGGCTTTCTGCTGAGCAGGAAGCCTGCTTCCTCCTTTCTCTCTCTCTCTCTGCCTGCCTCTCTGCCTACTTGTGATCTCTGTCTGTCAAATAAAAAAAATTTTAAATAAAATAAAAACAACAATATTCTTCTAATCCATGAGCATAGACATGCTTCCATTTATTTGTGTCATCTTCAATTTCTTTTTTTTTTTAAGATTTTATTTATTTATTTGACAGAGAGAGAGAGATATCACAAGTAGGAAGAGAGGCAGGCAGAGAGAGAGAAGGGAAAGCAGGCTCCCTGATGAGCAAAGAGCCTGATGCAGGGCTCAATCCCAGGACCCTGAGATCATGATCTGAGCCAAAGGCAGTGGCTTAACACACTGAGCCACCCAGATACCACGATCTTTGATTTCTTTATCACTGTCTTAATAGTTTTCAGAATACAGGTCTTTGACCATCTTGGTTAAATTTATTCCTAGATATTTTGGTCTTTGGATATAATTATAAATAAGATTATTTTCTTAAATTCTGTATATTGATTTTGTATTATGCAACTTTACTGAATTCATTTGTTAGTTTTAAGAGATTTTGGTGGAGACTGTTAACCTGAAAACTAAAAAGTATCCATGAGAGGCAACCAGATATTTATTTGGAATCGGTGAATTGCCCTTTGGAAAGTACAGATTCAAGTAGAAACCCAAATAGTGTCCTGCTTCTATGATGAAAGCAAGGGATTTTTAGGTAGAAAAGAAACATGAGCAATTCCATGAGTTGAAGAAAAGAAAGGGGAAATAAAGGTTTTCTGTGGGTGTTAACAAGCTATACTCTTCTGAGTTATATATTGATTGGCTTCTGATTCTTTCTTCAGAAGTCCGCAACCATTAGTCTTGTAATCAGGACATCTGTTCTACCACCTTCTCAAGCAATTATGTGGAACAGTTGCCATTGTGCCCTGTGTAAAGGTTTGGGCACTGTTCAAAGAATAGTAAGTCTGGCTCTTTTAAAATGGCTCCAGTTGTGTCAGTTCTTCATATTTTCCTCATATGATCTCGGTCTCTAAAAGTATCACTGAGCAACCATTAGAAGGTACAATTGAGTAGTTGTTAGAAAGCATTACTCTTAGACTATTAGAAAGCCATGCCAGTCAGCAATCAAACATTATTGATCCCTCATTACCAGGAAGGCACATTCCTGGTATGTCATGAAGGAAGGAAAATGATTTCCCTTGGAGCCATAGGCCACATATGAGCAACAAGAGTGCCAGAGCAGAGAAAGGCCTTGCTGTCAAGTTCCTTGAAGGCCAAATGTCTTCTTTAATTTCTGGAGCTTCCTGCTGTGATGTCTCATAAGCCTTAGAAATAATTTCAAAATGCTGAGTGACCCTTATCTGGGTGATTTCTTTATAACATTCAGCTATACAAGGGAGACCAAGTTTGGCAATGACTAAAATTTGAATAATAAACAAAATGCTGAGTCCAAATTGGAAGATAGACTTGCACCAGGAACAATTCCTGAGGGTAGCCAGCTAAAAAAACGATCAAAGAACCATAGAGTGTCAGTGGGCACTGAATTTGAACATCAGGTTTGTGCTTGGATTTTGGTTTCTACTTTGCCAGAGGTGTTTACCCACGTACAGTAAGAGGTGTTTATCGCAGATCAAACCCCACCCTCTTCAGCTAATAGGTAATGAAAAACAATTCTGTTATCTAATACTACTCTAACAAGGAAATCCGGGAATCTTTCCTGGGCAGGTATTGTTTCAGCAAGAGTTAGCAGTATCTCCCAGGCTTTAGATAAATTTCTGATCATTTATTTATTTATGGCAGTGCCTCCCCAGGGAAAAAGTAATCTTCCAAAACTGGCACCTTCACTGGGGTTGATAAAGTCAAGCATTGAACCGTCCTCATGCAGCCAGTGTTAACAATTTAGTGTGTGAAGTAAATTTAAAGGTGATACCTAATGCTGAATTTCTGGTTGATTATATACAATGAAATGGATATAACCAATCAACATGATTAATATGAGTGTAAGGTGACTTTCATTTTGATAGGGATTTAGACAATATGTTTCCCACAGGTCTTTTTACCAAATACAAGTGAAAACAAATCATGGCACAAATTATGGGGTCATTAGAATGAAAAGGATCAAATCAAGGGCTTGAAGAGCATGAAGAATTAAGAATGTTATCTGCAGAGAATGATTAAACTGGTAGAAATGGTAGCCTTTATATTTTTCTGTTTACAGATAAAATCCTTCCAGTCTTTGGTTTGAGTGTCAGGTAAGGAATTTAGGAAGAGTCCAAGTGAGCCACACTCTATATGAAGTCTCAACAGTACAATTAACACAGGAAGTTATGAGAGGAGTGGCACAAAGATTAATAATTAGATTTACTAAAGGATCTCCTCATTCATGCACAGAGTAAGGCCTCCAATAACAAATCCAACAATCTAAGTTTCCTCCATATGCAAGCGATTGTGATCTGCAAACAGTGGAATCGTCTCTCCAGGCAAAGATAAAAAGGTAAAAGTGAAACAAATTATTATAGCCAACATACGATTTCCTTTTATTGCTCAGGAGAGGGTCAATATTCTGGGACAAGCCAGAGGCACCCAGGTGGCACAATGAATTAAACATCCAACTCTTGGTTTTAGCTCAGGTCGTGATCTAAGGGTCACAAGATTGAGCCCCAGATCAGGCTCCATGCTCAGTGTAAAATATGCTAGGGTTTCTCTCTCTCCCTCTCCCCCTCCCTGCCCCAAAACATAAATAAATAAATCTTTAAAAACAATATACTGGGGTAAGCCGGAGAAATGTACTGTTACCATTTTAAGAAGTTCATCTGTGTTGTAAAGTAGATCTAATATGAAGAGCATTAAGAGCAGAGTCAGAACAACATATATGAGGGTACAGCCCTGATTCAGAGTCTTGGGTTAGCTGTCCATATCAGATGTTATCTGATATCATTTTCTTAGTTTGATATGAAGATACCCCAGTGTTTGTACAGGACCCCATGTCAGGTAGGCACTTCTTTAATAGTGAGACGTATACTTAAGGCACAACTCCCTGATGTTTGGCTGCCATCTGGATAGTGAGGAAGACCTGGTGTAGTCTCCTCAGGGAGATTTAAGGGAAGTCTTTGCTTTTACTGATTTCAAATCAAAAAGTTTAAAGAAAATTGGAAGCATTATTTTGGAAAGTCATAGCCCAATATTTGAGTAAACTAAAAAAATTTAAGATCCAGTCCACCTTATAGGAATATAATAAAATCTCAATAAATATCTGTAGGACTACAATCTAATATAGGCAAAAGGGTAAATACAATTTTCTATAATTACCTCGTTTAAAATAAAAGATAACAAAAATAATTTAAGAGTGACCTGATTATGTAAAAACAGGAAGAATAGGGACAGACTATATAAACTCTTTTAAGATTACTTTGTTGATTTCTCAGAAAGATAGCAGAGGATGAAGACCCTAAGCTTACCTTGTCCCATGGATCCAACTAGACAACACCTAAAGCAATGTAAATAACCCAAAGACGGGCAAAATAGACTCCCTATGGCTAAATGAAGAGATAAGGCCACATTGAAGAGGGTAGGAAGAATGGAGATATGGTTGGAGCTAAATGAACTAAATGGACCCATGGGACTGTCTGCAGGAGAAAGTGACTCTGCAGGCTCAGAGAGGGGAAGAAAGCAAACTCTCATAGCCAGCAACCCAGGCACAAGGAATCTGCATGGGAAGGGTGAATACTGGTAACTTTGGCTCTGGAAACCAGAGGGGGGTGGATTTCATAAGTTCGTAAAATCAGCAGGGCTTAAAACCTAGGGCGGTATGAAACTGAGTCTCCATCCTTAAAGAGACAGCACAAGAAACAGCAACCTCCCCCACCCCCTGCAGAGATATAATATAAAAGGAGCATTTTGAAAAAATGCCTGGATATAGGGTTGGGAAGTTTTCTACTAACCTCAGAATGTATACAAGAGGGGCAGGATCATTGGGATATTTCTCCAGGAACAAAGGAGCTGGCAGGTGTCATTTCCTTCTCCAACCTCCAACCTAGACATAAAGACACTTGTGGGAATCACTGCAGCACAAATACTTGCTCCCTGTATTGCACATAAGCACACCCTGACCTGGCATTCATCTGCAGAGCACTTCCCTTGAACCCAGCCTACTTCAGGCCCCAGCAGTTGTATGTCCTCTCCTGCAGTGGACAGTTGCAGACCTCACTGGCACCATGGACTTCACCTCATGTTTTGCAGACCCTGGAAGGACAGAGCCCTTCCAAAGTGGTACTACAAGCCTGGAAGTGTGCAAGAAATCCCAATGGAGACCAATACCACTCCAAAATGACTTCTGACCCAAGGAAAGGGAAAGATAACCACATACACTGACCAAGCTCTGGCCCCATTAGTGGGCTAGAGGAAGACAGCTAGCTGGTCTGACTGCAGGCCCTACCAACCAGCAAATACCTTTCGGGGGAGAACACAAGGAAAGCACCCAAAAGTTCAGTCCTACTACACATCTGGAAAACACCTAATCTGACTCAACTCAAGCCCTAGGTGGCCCCACAATGGCCCACTAACAACAAAGGAACTAAACCCTACCTGGAACAGTCATAGAGAGCCATTGGTGATGATGGGACTGAAGGAAAAAGCATTCAGCCACGATAGCAGAGTGTACACAACACACATCGGAGATGTCCCTGAAGTGCCAGATTCTGATGAAGATGGGACATTCTACTGCAGGGCACTACAGAATCTCTTCTTCATAAGGCCACTAATTTCAAGAGCAGCAGAGGCAGCTGACTTTTCTAACACATAGAAACAGAGAGAGTTGGACAAAGTAAGGAGACAGAGGAATATGTCCCAAATGAAAGAATGAGAGAATCACAGCAAGAGACCTAAACAAAATGGAGATAAGCCAGAAAACCATGAGAGAAGAGAGCAAGAGAAGAAAGGAACAGAGAAGAACTACAGAAATTATCATAAATAAGTAACAAAAGGATATACCTACCAATAAGGGTATACTCGCCAATAAGGATATACCTACCAATAATTTGAATGTTAATGGACTAAGCACTCCAATCAAAAGACAAAGAGTGACAGAATGGTTAAAAAAGCAAACCCATCTATATGTGGCCTAAAAGAGATTTATTTCAGACCTAAAGACAAATGCAGATTGACAGTGAAAGGGTAGAAAACCATTTACCATGCAAATGGGAGTGAAAAGAAAGCCAGTGTAGCAATACTTATATTGGCAAAATAGACTTTAAACAAAGACTGCACCAAGAAACAAAGAAAGACACTATATAATCATAAAAGGAAAAATCTAACACAAAGATACAATAATCAAATATTTTGCACCCAACCTGCAAGCACCCAAATATATAAAACAGTTAATAACATAAAGGAAGTAATTGATAGCAATACAATAATAGTAGGGGACTTTAACACCCCACTTACATCAAAGGCTAAATCATTCAAACAGACAATTAACAATGAAGGAGTGGGTTTGAATGACACATTAGACCAGATGGATTTAACAAAAATATTCAAAACATTCCGTCCTAGGGGTGCCTAGGTGGATCAGTGGGTTAAAGTCTCTGCCTTCGGCTCAAGTCATGATCCCAGGATCCTGGGTCAAGCCCTGCATCAGGCTCTCCACTCAACGGGGAGCTACTTCCTCCTCTCTCTCTGCCTGCCTGTCTGCCTACTTGTGATCTCTGTCAAATAAATAAATCTTTAAAAAAAGAAATTCTACCCGAAAAAATCAGAATACACATTATTTTCAAGTGCACATGGAACATTATTCAGAATATTAGGCCACAAAACGACTCTCAACAAATTCAAAAAGATTGAAGTCATACCATCCATTTTTCCAACTACAACACCATGAAACTAGAAATCAACTACAAGAAAAAAATGTTGAAAGAATGCAAATACATGGTAATTAAATCACATGCTGCTAAACAATGAATTTGTCAATCAAGTAATCAAAAAGAAAAATTCTTGGACACAAATGAAAATACAACAGTCCAAAATCTTTAGGATGCAGCAAACATGGTCTAAGAGGGAAGTTTATGGCAATACAGGCATCCCTGAAGAAGCCAGAAAAATATCAAATAACCTAACCCTACACAAAATGGAGCTAGAAAAAGAATAAACAAAACCCAAAACCAGTAGAAGGAAAGTAATAACAAAGATTAGAGCAGAATTGAATAAAATATAAACTAAAAAAGCAGTAGAACAGATCAATGAAACAAGAAACTAGTTTTTGGAAAATATCAACAAAATTTATAAACCTTTAGCCAGGCCCATAGAGAAATAAAAAAAGAGAAATAAGAGCTAGCACCATAGAAATATAAATAATTGTAAAACAGTATAATGAAAAGTCATATGACAACAAACTGTGCAACCTAGAAGAAATGGATAAACTAATTTCTAGAAACATATAGCCTCCCAAAACAGAAAAAGTTGAACAGACTGCCAACAATGAAATTCAATCAATAATCAAAAACTCCCAAAGAACAAAAGTCCAAGATCATATGGCTTCATAAGGGAACTCTACCAAATACTTAAAGAAGAGTTAATACCTGTGCTCGCTTCGGCAGCACATATACTAAAAAAAAAAAGAAGAGTTAATACCTGTTCTTCTCAAGCTATTCCAAAAAATAGAAGAGGAAGGAATGCTTCCTGATTCATTTTATGAGGCCAGCATTACCTTAATACCTAAACCAGAAAAAGACACTATCAAAAAAGAGAACTACAAGTCAATATCTCTGGCGAATATAGATGCAAAAATCCTCATGTACTATTAGCAAACCTGAATCCAACAATATGTTAAGAAAATCATTCATCATGATAAAATGGGTTTTTTTTGGGGGGGAGATATAATAATGTTTCAATTTTGGCAAATCAATCAACAGGATACACTACATCCACAAGAGAAAGCATAAATACCGTATGATCATTTCATTAGATGCAGAAAAGTATTTGACAACAATTATGAGAGAAACCCTCAACAAAGTAGGTTTAGAGGAAATATACCTCAACATAATAAAGGTCATGTATAAAAATCCCAGTTAATATTGTACCTAATGGTTAAAAAAAAAAGTGAGAGCTTTCCCTGTCAAGTCAGGACAAGACAATGATGTCTACTCTCACCACTTTTATTTAGTATAATACAGGAATTTCTAACCCATAGCAATCAGATCAGAAAAAGAGATAAAAGACACCCAAATTGGTAAGGGAGAAGTAAAACTTTTCTGTTTGCAGATGACATGATACTATACCTAGAAAACCCTAAAGAATTCACCAAAAAACTACTAGAACTGAAAAATTAATTCTGTAAAGTTGCAGAACAAAATCAATACAAAGAAATGTATTTGAGTACAAATCAATATAAAGAAATCTGTTGCATTTCTTTACACCAATAATGAAGAAGCAGAAAGTGAAATTAGAAAACAATCCCATTACAACTGCACCAAAATAATAAAAATACCTAAGAAGGAACTTAACAAAGGAAATGAAAGGTTTATCCTCTAAAAACCATAAATCATTAACAAAATAAATTGAAGATAGTACAAACTAATGGAAAAATATTCCATGCTCATGAAATGGGAGAACAAATAATTTTTAAATGTCCATACTACCAAAAACAATTGACAGATTTAATACAATCCCTATCAAAATACCAAAAGCATTTGTAACAATTAGAAAAATCCTAAAATTTGTATGAAACTGCAAAAGACCCTGAATTGCCAAAGGCTCAAAGTAATCTGGAAAAAGAACAAAACTAAAGGCATCACAATCCCAGATTTCAAGATATATTATAAAGTTGTAATAATCAAATCAGTATAATATTAGCACAAAAAATAGAAACACAAATCAATAGAACAGAATAGAGAGCTCAGAAATAAACCCATGATTATATAGTCAATTAATCTTTCACAAAAAAAGCAAGAGTATGCAACAGTCTCTTCAACAAATGGTATTGGGAAAAGTGGAGAACAGCATAAAGAAGAATGAAAATAAAAAGTTTACTTATATCATACACACAAATAAACTCAAAATGGATTAGGGACCTACACGTGAGACCTGAAACCACAAGAATTTCTAGAAGAAAAGTTACAGGCAGTAATTTCTCTAACATTGGCGTAGCAACATTTTTCTGGATTTGTCTCCTGAGGCTAGGAAAACAAAAGCAGAAAAAAACTATTAGGACTACATCAAAATAAAAAGCTCTGCTCAGTAGAGGAAACAATGAACAAAATTAAAGACTACCTGCTGAATGGCAAAAGATATTTGCAAATGACATATCTGATGAAGGATTAGTATCCAAAATATATAAAGAACTTCTATAACTCAACACCAGAAAGATAAATAATCCAATTTTAAAAATGGACAGTAGACATGAATTTTTTCCAGACGAGACATACAGATAGCCAACAGATGCATGAAAATATGGTCAACATCACGACTTATCAGGGAAATGAAAATCAAAATAATGAGATAGTTGGGGCGCCTGGGTGGCTCAGTGGGTTAAAGCCTCTGCCTTCAGCTCAGGTCATGATCCCAGGGTCCTGGGATCAAGCCCCACTTCAGGCTTTCTGCTCAGTGGGGAGCCTGCTTTCTCCTCTCTCTCTCTGCCTGCCTCTCTGCCTACTTGTGATCTCCATCTGTCAAATAAATAAATAAATAATCTTAAAAAAATAATAATGTGATACCACCATACAACTGACAGAATAGCTATTATCAAAAAACAAAGAAACAAGTGTTGGGCCTCCAACACTTGTTTGGAGAAAAGGGAACTCTTGAGCCCTGTTGATGCGAATGCAAACTGGTTTAGCTACTACAGAAAACAATATAGAGCCTCCTCCAAAAAACTTAGAATTACCATAAGATTCAGTAATCACGCTACTGAATGTTTACCCAGGGAATATAAAAACACTAATTCAAAAAGATATATGCACACCAATGTGTTTATTGCAGCATTATTTAGAATAGCCAAGTTACAGAAACAGCCCAAGTGTCCATCAATAGACGAATGGGTAAAGAAGAAGTGATATTTATAAACACACACATACATACAATGGAATATTGTTCAGCCATAAAAAAGAATGAAACCCTAGCATTTACAACAAAATGATTGGATCTTGAGAGTGAAATGCTAAGCAAGATCCATCAGTCAGAGAAAGACAAATTCTGTATGGTTTCATTCATATGTAGAATTTAAGAAACAAAACAAAGAAAGAAACAAAAAAGGAGACAAACCAAGAAGCCGATTCTTAACCATAGAGAACAAACTGATGGTTACCAGAGGTGAGGTGGGTAGGGGGATGGCTAAAATAGGTGATAGAGACCAAGAGTACACTTACCGTCATGAGCACTGAATAATGTATAGAATTGTTGAATCACTATGTCGTACACCTACACTTCATATTATTTATATTGGAACAAAAATTTTAAGAATAAACAGAAATGCATACTTTCTAAGCAAGGTATTAGGCAGATTTTTCCAAGCAGTTTCTTAAAAATGTCTGTCATATATGAGTCTCTGAATATATTCATCAAACACAACATTTCAGTCCAAGTCTTGGCAAGGTAGCCAATTTTTAAAATTTTGTCTTGTAATGATGAGAATGGATTCTTATTGAATTTATGTAAATAACTAATACTATTGTCTGGATTCTGAAGGGATCAAGTAGGAAGAAAAATGATGAACACTTCATTTTTACTTACAGAGTTATATTTTGCCAAATTGTTGATTTTTTTTTTTTTGCCAAATTGTTGACAACTTAAAAAGAAGAGATTTTCTAAAAATCTGGAAAGATAAAAGAATCAAATTCAGTGATACTTCCGACAGAAATTCATTTTTTAAAAAATGGCCACATTAATTTATTCAGTCCAAGGTAATTAATATTTACTCTACTTGGGGCTAGTTTTGTCATTATTTTTGCAGATCTTGCATGATCATTGACAGTGATAGTTTTAAGAAGTTTGTAAAGTTTTCATTATGGCCTGTATAATTTGTCCAGAGAGTAGATGCCATGATTATTCAGGATTGTGAAAGGTATGGCCCAAGTAGGGAACAGATTTTTTTTTAAAGATTTTATTTTTTTATTTGACAAAGAGAGAGAGATCACAAGCAGTCAGAGAGGCAGGCAGAAAGAGGGGGAAGCAGGCTCCCCGCTGAGCAGAGAGCCCGACGTGGGGCTTGATCCCAGGATCCTGGGATCATGACCTGAGCTGAAAGCAGAGGCTTTAACCCACTGAGCCACCCAGGCGCCCCTGGGAAACAGATTTTACAGTAACCCATAGTTCCCGGTCATCGAAAGAAGTCCAGATGAAGATGTTCACACAGTCTGGTGGGAGGAGGTCTGAGATCTCTGGGGACAAAAATAGTTCTCCTAAATACTCTAAGATGGTGGAAGGAATGCAAAAACTAAAACTGTGATGTGGCAGGGAGCCGGAAAGAACCAAGTGGCTGGCTGTCTTGAGTTTCCTCCAGCTCCAATGTTCATTTAATTTATAACCATTTTTACCCATCTTAATTTCTAATGCAGACTGTCGACCTGGTATACAGACATCAGCGTAGCAAAAGTCTGATAATGAAGGGCCTTTTTTTTTTTTTTTTTTTTTGGAGAAGTAGAATGGATTTTGCCCACATGTGCCACAATGTTTATAGATTTTATTGTCCGTTGTTAAAGATGTAATGAGAATTCATTGAAATGGAAATGAAAACAATTTGGTTATTGTTGCGACACAGTTTTTTAGTATAACTGGCATTATAAGTGACGGGTTCACTTTTGGGAAGCTTGTTAAAATATTAAAATGTTTGAAAACTCTTGGTCAAGTAGGACGATAAGCCACTGTGAAATAATACTCAGTTACTCCTTCAGCCATGGTGATAAAGACTGCATTCAAATACTGAAGTGTAACAAGTTACAGGAACCTTAGCTCTTCCAGTAGGAAAGACTGGGTTTAGAGTAATCCAAAGAACTATAAAGCCATTTTTAAGGAAAAATCTTTTACAGTCTTTTATCAAGAGCAGACCAAGGGCACAAGAAACTGTCCTTTTCAGAGAGAGCCAACCAAATTATCGTTTCACACCAGTGTACTTTTGATATTAAAACTCATTTTAAATAATCATTAATCCTAGCCAATTTGAGCAAACTTAAAATTCCTTTTTAAAGATTCTTTTTCTACAGACTTGAAACTTTTTTTTATGTTCACATTTTTTCCTAAGTTTTCTCTCTTTAAATAACCAACCTTACTTTAGGACAAAATTACCTTCCTTTCCTTCAAAAAAATAAATGTCCATTTTTCATATCTTTTACCAAAAGCACACATCTTATTTTTTCTATATATGTAAATGTTTCCCTTAAGATTTCTAGTAGTTTTAATTACATTTATTAGAATTCTTCACTTTTAGACCTAATTTCTAGCAAAAACTGAGAAGTAAGGAATTATGAAGTGTGTGTTAGACCACCATTCTTTAGATTGGCAAATTTATGAATATACTTCATAATTCCTAGATACATGATCTTTATCATAGTGTAGTCTTTCAGTAAAGTACAAAGCATGTTTTTTTTTTTAAGATTTTCTTAACGTATTTGACAGAGAGAGACACAGCAAGAGAGAGAGAGAACACAAGCAAGGAGAGTAGGAGAGGGAGAAGCAGGCTTCCTGTGGAGCAGGGAGCCCAATGTGGGGCTCAATCCTAGGACCCTGGGATCATGTCCTGAGCCAAAGGCAGATGCTTAATGACTGAGCTGCCCAGGCACCCCATATAAAACATGTTTAACCAACCTAAATTTTTCTGAGTTTTCCTGTAATAAAGAAGCCAAAAATAGGCAAATGTATGGTTAATAGTTAATATTTTATCTTATTTGGAAATGATCTAAACATTTAAATTGCTATTATTTAACTTCACAAATCTCCAAAGTTTCAAGTTACCAGAAAGATTTTGGGAGCTATTTTTAAGTAAAACTTTCATCAAACCAAGTTATTGCTGACAAATTTTGTAACAGAGGTAACACAAGTTTATTTTTAGTAAATCTAGATAGAAGTTTTATATTTAATGCTGATACTTCTAAAGATAAGTCTATTTCAAATTAAACTGACATACTTAAATTAGCTTTAATACTGAATATTTTTCCAGATCACCTGAACTTGAAGAACACTTTGGGCTAGTTTGTTTGTTTGTTTTTTCCCCTGAAAACTTAGTATGCTGAATCCCTACAAATCTTTGCCTTTAATCAATTATATTTTAATATTTGTGCCTCTAGGATACACACAATCATGCAAACTGGACAAAAATTTAGAAGACACTTGAGAGGATTTCCCCCTCTAAAATTTCAAATGTCCTTTTCTCCCTTTTGTTCTTCACTTGATAAGAATTATTTCCCTGAAGATTGTACTTTCAAGAAATTATTTGCACACTAGTTAACATTTTTATCTTAAAATTACAGGGACAAGCCTCTGGTATATGCTTAGAGGAGGCTCTGAAAGTCAGCTTTCATTTTGGCCAAATTTTTTATTACAATTATTAAATTTTCCAAATATCTTGTCAGGTTTTAGCCAGGACAAACAGCAAATATTTCTGACAATATTGAATAATCCCATTAATTTTTTAAAAGATTTTACTTATTTATTTGAGAGCAAGCGAGAGAGACCAGGAGAGTGCGGTGATGGGGCAGAGGGAGAGGCGACTCTCCACTGAGCCGGGAATCCAATGCACAATCCCCAAACTCCCTGGATCATTACCTGAGCTGAAGGCAGAAGCTTGTAAGACTGAGCCACCCAGGTGCTCCTGCCATTAATTTTTAATTTTAATTTGCCTTTGGCTTATTTTAAGGAAGAGGCGTTTATGAGAAAACCATTCAGAATCTCCTCAGCTCTAGGTGGGGTCCATGTGGAGGCTCTCCTTTGAGAGACCTATAAGGTCATTAATTTGGCCATCTTTGTTTCCAGGTGCCATCTTGTAACACCTCTTATATATTTAATTTCTCATTAGCATTTTGTAATAAAACTTTTAATAAAGCAATTTTAGAATTTTGATGACTGTGTTTTTAAGTGTATTTCCCATTTGATTTTTCCTAAATCCATTATGTTCTTCATAATGGTCATAGTTATTCTAGGTTGTATTTTTCCTGAGGGCTGACAACAATTTGGTAGGACCCAGGCTAAAAATTAAATTTCACCCACAGTTTTGTTTAGCCGTATCTAGCCACAAAGGGGTATTAACCCACATTTCTGTTCAATCATAGGGTCTCAAGTTACTAAGCCAAATTCTCAGGACATAAAATGAAATGATGAGACTATCATTTTATAGATAATTGCAGCTTTCAGAGGTTGTAGTTCTCCAGGCAAGTGTGTTAGAAAACGGCACTCTTAACTTCATAGAATTAAAAATCTTATTTGAAATCTGCAATCTTTCACCTCAAGTGCACAAAAAGACAAGTTATGGAGGTTCAAAGGAGTCCCAGAGTGGCTGTGGTTGTTTTAAAACATCATTACTAATTTCACTCCTTCCAGATAAAAATTTACAGGAAAAAGAGCCATAATTTCTGAACATAAACTCAGCTAGCGGTTACAAAGGAGGGATTCCTCAGGGATTTTTAGAAACTTTAAGTTTCATCTTAAAGAAAAGTGGGTAATAAATAGGGGAATCTGACCCAATTAATCTGGATTTTTACCATATAGGGAAACACCTTCAGACAGCCATGGTGATGAATCAGCAGAAACCTCTTGTCTCCTTGGGTGATCATACCCACATTGGGGTATTGTCTCTAGAATTTAAAAAAAAAAAAAAAAGGGGGGGGCAGTAACTTCTACCAAAAGGAAGAAGGTCAGAAGCCTGAGGAAATTTACAGTAGGAGGAGTCGGTCATCTGTTGAAGCAGCTGAGCACAAGAGGCTCGCTGTAGGGATCCTGCCCATTTCTAGAAGACTCCAATTCATGAAGGAGAGATCACTTCCAAAACCAGATAGGTTCACCTGGAACTGACGAGTCACTATGAAAGAAAAACACGTATTTATTTGGGAGAAAACAGTTGCAACTCAGGAAGCCTGGATTCAGTAGAAACCTAAATACTGTTCCACTTGTAAGGAGAAAGTAGTAGGTTTTTATGAGGAAAAGGAAGAGGGGACAATTACATGAGCTGAAGAAAAAGTTTTCTTTTGGTGTTAACAAGCTAAACTACTGTTCAGAGAGTCCACAGCCATCAGTCTTATGATCAGAGTATCCATTCTCCCACTAAACTTCTCAAGCAATTGTTTAAACAATTGCAGTTCTGCCCAGTCCACATGTTTTGGCCCAGCTTAGCGATGGTGAAGACAGTATCTCAGCAGTGGTTGCTCCAGCTCTCTTTAAAATGGTTGAGGTCACGTCGATTTATCAGAAGCTTTAAGAATTTTCTACGTATTTTGTCATCCACAAATAGTGACAGCTTTACTTATTCCTTTCTGAAT
The DNA here is from genome assembly GCF_964662115.1 of Mustela nivalis. Taxonomy (NCBI): domain Eukaryota; kingdom Metazoa; phylum Chordata; class Mammalia; order Carnivora; family Mustelidae; genus Mustela; species Mustela nivalis. The sequence goes on from NC_139031.1 coordinate 77,689,568, forward strand.
TGGATGTCTTTTATTTCTTTTTCTTGACTAATTTTCTTGACTCTCACTAGGAATTCCAATATTAAGCAAATAAAAGTAGATGGCCATCCTTGTCTTGTTCTTCTTCTTGGAAAGACAGCTTTCAGCCATTCCATTAGGCATGATGTTAGCTGGGTTTGTCACACATTGCCTCTATTATGTTGAGATATATTCCTTCTCTACCTGTTTTATCAAAAACGGTTGTTGAATTTTGTCTAGTGATTTTTCTGCATCTTTTGAGATGATCGTATATAATTTTTATTTTTCACTTTGTTAACATGTCATGTTGATTGCTTGTGGATATTAAACCATCATCCTTGCATCTTTAAAATAAATTCCACTTGATCATGATATATTATTCTTTTAAAAATTTTTTAATATAGCTGACATGCAATGTTATGTTAATTTCAGCAGGTATATTTCAGTGATTCAACTTCTCTATACATTGTGCTATTCTCAGTACAATTATAGTTACCATCTGGCAAAATACAACATTATTACACTATCATTGACTGTGTTCCCTGTGCTGTGCCTTTTATTCCTGTGCCTCATTCATTCTCTAACTGCGATCCTGTATCTTCTACTCCCTTTCACCCACCATGCCTATCTCTCCATTCCCCCCTACCCTCTGGCAGCCATCAGTTTGTTTACTGATGTATTTACAGGTCTGATTGTGCTTTTTGTTTGTCTATTCTCTTGTTTTTTAGAATCCACATATGATTGAAATCATATGGTATTCATTTTTCTGTGTGTGACTTATTTCACATACCAGACTATCCTCTGGGTCCATCCATGTTTTCCCAAATGGTATAAACTCATTCCTTTTTATGGCTACATAATATTCCAACACATACACAGACACACACACATACACACCCTATATGAGTTAGTATATTTGTTTTCTTGGGTAAATACCCAGTAGTGGAATTATTGGATCATATACCATTTTTATTTTTAATTTTTTGAGGAATCTCCATACTATTTTCTATAGTATCTGTACCAATTTGCATTCCTTCCAATAGTCCATGAGCATTCCCTTTTCTCAACATCCTCCCCAATATTTCTTATTTCTTTATCCTTATTATAATCCCATTCTGACAACAGTGATTGTAGTTTTGATATGCATTTCCCTAATGAATGATGATTTCAAAATCTTTTCAGTATCTGTTAGCCATCTGTATATCTTCTTTGGAAAATAGGTGTTCATATGTTCTGTCCATTTTAAATTTAGGTTATTCATCTTTTTAGTGCTGAGTTGTATAACTTCTTTATATATTTTGTATACTAATCCTTTATCAGATTCATCAATCACAAATAGCTTCTCCCATTCAGCAGGCCGTCTTTTAATTTTGTTTATTGTTTCCTTCACTGTGCAGAGCTTTTCATTTTGATGTAGTCCCAATAGTTTATTTTTGCTTTTGTTTCCCTTGCCTCAGGACACCTATCCAGAAAAATGTTTCTATGGCTGATGTCAAAGAAATTACTGCCTGTGCTCTCTTTTAGAATTTTTATGGTTTCAGGTCTCACATTTGGGTTCTTAATCCTCTTTGACTCTACTTTTGTGTCTGGTATAAGAAAGTAATCTAGTTTCATTCTTTTGCATGTAGCTCTATAGCTGTTTGCTGTGAGGGGGAGACCAGGGCCTGAGGCCTGCACTTCTGACATGATATGATGAGCCCTCACTATTATATAAGATAGATGAATCACTGACCTCAACCACTGAAACTAATAGTATATTATATGTTAATTAATTGAATTAAAATTAAAAAAATAAAGACATAGGAAAAGAAAACCAAAGTTATGAGATGTAAGTCCTTTCACATAAAATGCCTCCTTTCAATTTTTCTGATCTTAGGAACTGCAACAGAAATAAAATAAAATGTCTAAATAAAAAAATATATATATGCACTTCTGGTTTGAAAGCCAAATATGGAGATTCATCTTTCTCATTTGGGTTCCCCATGCTTGTGGCACCTGATGTGAAGGTATATGTCTCACCCTTCTAATGTGTGTGGTATCCCTTCCTCCCACAGACGGTACCATTTATTTCTAGGTGTGTGTTCTCCCTTCCTACCTCCTTTATGTGGCCTCTTTTCTGCACGTAGCTGTGAAGAATCTGTTCTACCAGTCCTCGGGTTTTTTGCCAGGTTATTTACACTGATGTGCGTGTTATCTGGTAGTATCCATGTGATGAGGTAAGGTTAGGATTTTGTGGGAGCTGTCTTAGGAAGCTCAAGAAGCACAGTCACCCCTTGGCCACTGAGCCAGTTTCTCCAGTGGTATTTCTTATGTGGACTACATTGTTGTCCTGCGTTAGCAGAGCCATGACTCCTGGTGGTGTGCTGTGGGCAGGGTTATCATTCTGTTGGCTGTAAGATCCAGCCAAGGTGCAAGATTATGTGGGGCTGTCAGTGGGATGCACCCCCTGGCATTAGCAGTATTTTTTTTTTTTTTTTAAGAGAGAGAGCATGGAGGAGATAGGGAAGAGGGAAAGGGAGAGAGAGAATCTCAAGCAGTCTCCATGCCCAATATGTGAGCCTGATACAGGCCTTGATCTTAAGACCCTCAGATCTATGACCTGAGCCAAAATCAAGAGTCAGACGTGTATCTGACTGAGCCACCCAGGCACCCCAGCAGTATTAAGGAAGAATTCCCATGTGGCATTCGGATTAGCATATCAGAATGAGTAGCACAAATGGCTGCTACCAGTGTCATAGTCTGCAGGAGGAGGCCCAGCTGCAGTTTGCCTCTCTGGCCTCCTCGATAAGATGAGTAAGCATTTCCCCCTTACATTTGGTGTGTGCGCCTTCGATCTGATATTTTGCACTGGATTCCAGGCTGAGTGACTCGCCATGCAAGCTCTGTAAGAGCAGGTTTTCCTTTCCCTACAGTTCTGTAGCTTTCCTGAAAGCATTACCTGTTGGTTTTCAAAGCTAAGGGTCTTATAGTCTTCTCTCTCCTGTGTAGGATCTAAGGGTGCCTGATGGGGTGCTCAGATTTCTTTCTAACTGAGAGAAAATTTCCATACCTTTGAGATCCCTTCTGACAATGGAACACCATGCCTGAGGTGTGGTTTTTACTAAGCAAGATTGTACCTCTGTCTCTTCTACCCATCTTAGTCCTTTGTTATAGATACTCTGTTTATTCAATGTCTGGGTCCTCTTCAGAGGGAATTGTTAGATATGCAGTTATAGATTTTATTGTGTTCCTGAGAGACCGTGAGCTCAGGATCTTCCTATCCTGCTATTCTGAACACTCACCATAACATTTTATTTTTGCTATGTGTTCTGGAGCACTGACCATCGGAGAGGTTTCTGATCATTCAGACCCCACCTTAAGCCCCATGAGCACCATTCCCCTGTCAATGCGCCAAGCAAAACAAGAACAAGTAATGATTTTCTGCCAACCCAAGCTGAAGACAGCAGAGTCTTAGGAGATTTATGGGGCAAAGAATTAGAGAGCAGAGAAGGAAGAAAGCAGTTGAACATGGAGTTATCTGCCCTTTGCAGACACTCATCCCAAGAGAGACCAGTTTCATATCTTAGAAAGCTGTCCTCAAATCTCTGCCACCCCGGAGATTCAGTAAGGATTGAATTACATTATTTGCACCTAAAGTTAAAAAAAGAAAACGAATAGAAAAAGCAAATGAGGGGCACCTGGGTGGTTCAGTGAGTTAAAGCCTCTGCCTTCGGCTCGGGTCATGATCCCAGGGTTCTGGGATCGAGCCCTGCATCGGGCTCTCTGCTTGGCAGGGAGCCTGCTTCCTCCTCTCTCTCTCTGCCTGCCTCTCTGATTACTTGTGATCTCAGTCTGTCAAATAAATAAATAATTAAATCTAAAAAAAAAAAAAAAGAAAGAAAGAAATTGAATATATAAAAACATGAGGGTGTTAAATAACATGATGGTTTATGAGAAAGAAGTATGAGGCAGTTTATATGGCACTGCCTGTAGAGCCTAGGTTAAGGATCCCGTGGAGACTGGAATCTTTCCATCTCCTACCAACAGTGACCCTGCAGCCTTAACCAACCTTACCTAAGCTTCTGCTTCTTCTGCAGTAAAATGAAGATTATATAATAACACCTCTGTCACAGAGTTGTAAAGTTTCATATTATGTATGTAATGTGTTTAGCATAGTACTTAGCAGTGCTTAGCAAAGTACCACTTAATAAATAACTTAGTAGTTCTTTCTTATATTTGGGTCACTGAACATATAGAAGTGAGTGATGGATATGGATCTGAATTTATACATGACCAGGTCAAAATTGGCCTTATGCCATGCTGAAGAAAATCACTGTATTCTCAAATCATACTAAAATATCTTTTGTCCTTTTATGTCTTACAATGGAATAGAATTGATTTTGAGTATTTCCCCTGATATTTTAAAACAACAAATACCTCAAAGAAAACAAGCCTCAAAGAGAAGCCTGAGAAGAATGTGCTTTTTACAATGTTGTAAAGTATATTTACACAAATGATGGGGAGAAATGTATTTGTAAAGAAAATATGTACTTTAAAGAGACCTCAGGGTAAGTAAACAAGTAAATGGTAATATAACCACCCCCACCCCATTTACCATATGTTGTTGTGTGTCTTACTTTAAAAAAAAAATCAATAAAAAGGAACACATGTAATTTCACAGCCATCATGGGATATATTTCTGAAGCTGCCTTTAAAATTCAGAGCAACACATGACCCAGAGTTCCACTTATTAAGAGTCATTTCTTTGACCATTGGAGGAAGAAGGACACTTGTCTCTGTCATTTGAGTATGTGACTCTCGTGCTCATGTGAAATGTAGTTCACTTTAAAATTTCAGACATTGGACCTTTGTTAAACGTATGGGAGGGCTTCTCATCCCCTTTACCTCCTGCTATTTTTGTTTTATTTTTACTTAAATCTATTCCCATCCATCACCTCAAGATGTGTGAATATTATTAATTATCATAAATGCATTTAACAAAAGAAATCTTCTTTTTAACCAGAAATATGCATGAGAATTATTGACTGTTGAGAGATCTGAAGGCATACTAATAGAGAACATATATGAGTTTTATTCTCAACTTGCCCATTAAATGTCATTGAGTAACCAGACTATGGAATTCAGTTTCTACACCTAGAAAATAGATCAGTTCAATACTTCCACTCTTAAGTCCATGCCAGAACTAAGGTTTTTGGGCTGCCATGATTTTATTTATAAGTCAACTCTGTTCTAGTGAAATATATAAACTAGCCACTGAAAAAACAACAAAAGGACTATGACTTACCATTGAAAAGCCAATGAAAGTATCAGTTTTTGTTGAAAGTATCAGTAATAAAGACAAGGAAATAAGTAGGTCAAACTTGCTTACTTTAGAATTAATGGAATGATCAAAACAGTGGACAATCATTTCTTTGAGGGATACATTATGGTAGTTTCATTTTGTTAACTCTGAATGGCACTTTAAGGCATAACACATTCTTCCTTACTAAAAGTAAAAGGTTTCTAAATCCTTTCTTTTCAAAAGAAGCAAAGAGGTCAAATTATTTAGAGCATCTCTGAATGAAGAGTAATGATTTTTCAGCCACCTGTTATATGTTTCCCATTTTTACTACCCATACTCTTATTTTTTCTGGAAAACACCTTGCTTCTCTGCTTTCAGTCCAAATGTTTCTCAAAGGAGTAAACTCTAGCCCTCTGTCCTAAACACTATATTCCTGTGGTCCCTGTGACTAATTAGGGTGGAACCTGACCTAAATGGTCAAATAAGAGTAAATCTCAAGACTTTTATTATAAAAATGGAAAAATACCATTTCTTGTCCAGAAGACATGGGCACTGAATTACAGGGAGAGAAGCAGCCAAAGGCTTTCCACTCCCATAGAGTAAAGCGCCATCAGGAAAAAAAAAAAAAAAAAAAAAAAATTGGCATTCATTTCAACTCTTTACAAAGTGACTGCATGATAAAAGAGTCCAGAATCACTGACAAGTCAGTCTTATGCCAAATGTCTTCTCAATTCTGCAAGACAATTTTTTAAAAAACTATATAATATGTGTAATTTATTTATGTAGCAATATATTTTATTTATTTTGCATATTTAGATCAATTCAATATGAGATGCCATTGTTTGGGCCAATGCTGTGCAATAGCCTGAAATCACATAAGACTATTTAAATTTAAATTGATGGGGCACCTGGATGACTCAGTTAATTAAGTGACTGCCTTTGGCTCAGGTCATGATCCTGTTGTCTTGGGATCCAGTCCCATGTCATTGGGACTCCCTACCTGCTTCTACCTCTAACCCTCCTCCCTCTGTGCTCTCTCTATCTCTCTCACTCTCCCTCTGTCAAATAAATAAATAAGATCTTTTAATAATATCAATATATTTAAATTGATTTAAATTAAATCAATTGAAAACAAATATTTACTTCCTCCATTGTACAAGTCACATTTCAGAGGCTCAGTAGCTACGTATCATGAGTATCTACTATGTGGCCTGTGCACATATAGATCATTTATATCATTGAAGAAGTTTCCATTGGGATGCAGCTGAATGATAGAATTCCATGAAAAGCAAAACAAAGTAATTTGCTTGTTCCCAAAAAGGTATACTTAGAACCAGGTATACAAGAATGAATTGATCATTATAGCAGAGGATGATAAAGAAAGTTATAGGAAGTGGACAACAGAAGCCCATGAACCAGAAATGACTTTTCTCTCATCTATCTTGTGATATCTACTTTGAAAGATAAACTGTATCGAGTATTTTTTGCACACTTTTAGAGTTAATCCTTCTATACTTGGCTCCAAGTGGCAATGTAATGCCTTTGGACCCATAGGGTGGCTTTGCCTTCCCTAGAATTTATATAATAGAACCATACTGTATATAATCGTTTATGTTTTCTATTAGCATATTGGTATTCAGTTACATTTAGTTTGTGGATAGCAGCAGATATGCCTTTTGATGGCTAAGTACCTTTTCATTCTATGGATGCACCATAGTTTATCCATTCTTGATGGATATTTGCATTCTTTTCACTTTGGGCTTTTATAAATGTGCACTGTACATTCAGGTACAAGTGTTGTTTGTTTGTTTGTTTTAAGATTTTATTTATTTATTAGAGAGTGAGAGAGAGCATGAGAGGGGGAAAGGCCAGAGGAAGAAGCAGACTCCCTGCCCCAGGATCATGACCTGAGGCGAAAGCAGTCGCTTACCCAGCTGAGCAGGTGCCCAGGTACAAGTGTTGAATGAACACAAATACCTACTTAAATTTTCCCTCAATAAACATCTACTAGGGTACTTCATTTCCCTTTAATTTTTCCTGCATAAATATCTGTTAGTATAATTGCTTTTGAATAAATAACTATTAGTGTAGTTGGATTACCACTGGATAAATATATAACCTTATTCATGGTTTTTCATGGGAAAATCTGGAATAAATGGAAAGGATAATTTTCCTTCTGGTGAACCATGAAGCTGTCTACTACCAATAGGTGATAGTTATGAACTAAAGAGTAAACCAAGGTACTCTACAGTTGTATACTATTGTATAACAACCTTGGTATACTATTGGCAAAATAACTCCAATATAAAAATATATTAGTATTAGAACCTGTGTTTTTAATTTATTAGAATGAATAATCTTTGCTAGTTTTAGAGTATTTTCATAAAGCTTTCTGTAATTTGGAATCTGTCCTGAATGTCAATGCATTGTTTCGCATAAAAGATTTTTTTCTTACCTTAATTCAAAGAAGTAATTTTTTAAAAAGACTTTATTTATTTATTTGACAGAGAGAGATCACAAGTAGGCAGAGAGGCAGCAGAGAGGAAGAAGCAGGCTCCCTGCAGAGCCGAGAGCCCCATGTGGGGCTCAATCCCTGGGTTGAGGGATCATGACTTGAGCCAAAGGCAGAGGCTTTAAACCACTGAGCCACCCAGGCGCCCCCCAAAAAATAATTTAATATTTGTATTGCTTTAGAGTACAAAATTTTATCTATTCACACACAACCCTACATTTCTGACATATTCATGCACATAGATAAATAATAAATTGATAGAATGTATATACATATATGAGGTAAAGTGCTTTTATTTCACACCTTGACAGTCTTGTGAAAATTGGGTATTATTTATATAAAGATAAAGAATCAAATTAGAGGGATGCCTGGGTGGCTCAGTTGGTTAAGCATCTGCCTTCAGCTCAGGTCATGATCCCAGGCTCCTTACTCAGGGGACAGCCTGTTTCTCCCTCTGTCTGCTGCTCCCCCTGCTTGTGTGCTCTCTCTCTTTATCTGTCAAATAAATAAATAAAATCTTTTTAAAAATATCAAACTAGAATTTCTACATCAATACAACCAGTTTTACCTTTTGCATTTTATAGAGTGTAGTTTCACGTTTTAGATTGCTTCGGATCCTTTGACTTCTGGAATCACTGGTCTGACTTTACTGGTCATATATATGCCATACATTATCACTACATCTTTCTTAGTTTTATGTAATGGTATACTTAAATCTGTATTTGTTTCAATGGGTAGAAGTGAGTAACATATTCAGCTATATAACTCACTATGCAATGATAATGTTTTGCTTGATTATGAAATAAGTACTCCAAAATATTTATCTTAACTTTGAAATAATTTTATAAAAATTCAGTAGAAAGTACAGCCAGATCACAATCAAATAATTTATGGGCAAATAAGACAAAGTTGATGTTACCATGCTTACCTTGACATTTAGTCAAGTTTTATGTGATAACTACCAGATAATATTAACTAAGTAATTAGATTTTTTTTCCAGTGTCAATGCATTATCATATATTATGTCAGATAATACATGACAAGGAGTCTAGACAATATTTCCTATAATAATAGAAATAAAATTCTCTATAGTACAGTAAAACTGAGACCAATGTGGTCCTCGAACAGACTTAACAAGGATAGTAAGCCAGGGTCACATATCCAGTTGTGACTGTGTTAGTCTCTTCTTAACAGTATTACTATTTCTGTAGAGTTCTTTATTTAAAAAATCATTTAAAAATATTTGCAAAAATCTGTGAAAGTGTACTTATAAAATATATTCAATAAGATTATTTTAATGAATTGTTCAGCTAGAAAATTTTGATTCACAAATGAACAATGAAAATCATATATATGTATGTATTAGAGCATGTAATCTGAGGCTGCTTTAATAGGTGTTATAGAATTGTGAGAATGTAACTGATTATTATAAAAATGTCTTATCCAACAGGACTGTCTCGCCCTTCTATTCATTTTTTGAATGTACTTCTAATTAAGTCCTTGGGGCTCTAGAATTTAAAAGAAATACTGCTTTATCAACAGCATAAACATTTCTTAGATACAGTGATCAGGAATTCTGTCTCCAGACTCGAGTCACCCATTCTAATTAGCTGATTTTGAAAGAAAGAAAATCTTGTTTGCCTGTAGTAAAATAAAATAAAGAGTGTACTTCTAAGACTGACTTTTCTCCTAAGTAGTTAACTATCTGATTAAAACTCTTTAAATGAAGGAAATGGACATTAGAATTTAATGACGGTTCTTTATAGCAAAGATTGAAATTATGAAAAAATAGAGGCAGAACAAATCTTGGAACTATCATCATACTGTATTCCAAAGGTGTCAGTTTAGAGATCCTCCTCTGGTAATTGTGTCATTCCAACTGAAGTGGCATTTGGCTAAAAATTATTCTTTTGGGAATGGCTCTTAAGTAGCCAAGTGCTGGGTTTTGTTTTGTTAGTTGGCTGGTTGGTTTTTGAAGTATGCCAAAATCATTTTATGTTTTAACAAAGCAGAGAATGTTTTCGAGAAAAGAGTTGTCATCCAGACTGACAAATAGTTCTAGACACTAAAGCAAGGTAAGACTGAGAGATGCTCATTTGATTTAGTGATGTAGAAATTGCTAATTTCCTTGGCAACTGCAATTTCAGTGGAACTGTTGGGAAGAAGAAGCCAGATTGCAATAGGTTGAGAAATGAGTGGGAGGTAAGAGAGAATTCGTGATGAGTGTAAAGAATTCCTTCAAAGGGTTTTGTTATGAATCAGGATGAACAAATTAGCTGGAGAAGGTTGAGAGACTTAAAGAGAGTTCTTTGATTATTTTTCAAATGGGAGCATGTTCAAAAGCTAATGGAATGAAAGCAAAAAAAAAAAAAAAAAAAAGGTTGAACTAGAAGAGAGAAGTCAATGGAACATGTTCTCTAAGGGTTGGGTGAGTCTTAGGAAAAACATCACTTCCACTTTTTTTTTTTTTTGAAGATTTTATTTATTTATTTGACAGAGATCACAGGTAGGCAGAGAGAGAAAGCAGGAAGCAGGCTCCCTGCTGAGCAGAGAGCCTGATGTGGGATTCGATCCCAGGACCCCGAGATCATGACCTGAGCCGAAGGCAGTGGCTTAACCCACTGAGCCACCCAGGCACCCCCACTTCCACTTTTAATGAAAACAAATTCAACTGTTTATGTGGATACGTTTACTAATTCAGTAGCAGGATGTTGGGAGATTTTCCTCTCAAGGGTTTTCCTTTTAAAGTAGCAGAGAATTTATCTATTGAACATGAATTAGGAAATCGGGTGAACTGGTACTTTTAGAAGGTCCAAAAAACTAACTTTATAAAAGGGGAGAATTAGGGAAGAAATGTGACTTCACTTTTTTAGGTGAGAATCCTTGGCCATGTAACTGGCATAGCCAATATGAACAAAAACCCCTAAATCAAACCTTAATCAAATTACACCTCTTGATCTATCAACTTGCAAGAAATACAGAGGATAGAGAGACATGTCAGATGACATCAAGAAAATATAATCAGCGGAACCTCATTGTATCTGTGATCTGGTTGCTTCAAAAAATAAGCAGCATTTTAAAAGGATAAGTGGGACACTGAACTTGTGATATAATTAAGAAAAATTGAGCCTTAACTGGATATTTTAAAATTGAGTTTCCACGCTGGATTTGAGCATTTCTATTTTGGAATATAATTGTAAATGCTTAAATATTTTGAGGTTAACACCGTTAATGATATTAAATCATTCAGGATTATGGTTATTTTTTTAAAGTATGCCATTAATATTGTACTTACTTTTAGATGACTTTATCTGAGAGATATATGTTGATGTGTTTATGAACAAAAAGATAAGATGTCTGAGATTTATTTTGAAATATGTGAGCAAAAAAAAAAAAAAAGCAGAGTTAGAAGAAGCAAGAATGGCAAGAGTTGAGTAACAAATGTAGATAAATAATGTGGAGCATAATTCTAGGCATCTCTTTCAAAAGTTTTGTTGTGAAGAGGAGTAATGGTGAAACAGTTGGAGAAGATGTGGGACAGCATGTTCTGTTTGTTTTAAGTGGTGCTAAAGCATGTTGACACACTGATAGGAATAATTCAGGGGTGGGAAGATATTGACGATGTTAGGAAGAGAGGCATTATAAGCACAAGGTTGCTGAGGTGAGAGGAAGTGGGACCCAGAACTGAAGCAGAGAAGTTCAAGTTCACCTTTGATAAAAGCAGGGAGCCTTTGTCTAATAGAGAAGGTAGGGTGCCTGTGAACAGATGCACAGTTCTTACTCGGTGGGAAGAATTCACAGTTCCTAAATGAATGCTTCTCATTTCACAAATCTAATATAAGGCAAGATAATAAGTGAGATTAAGGAAGCAGTGAGGGACCAAAAGAAGTTAGCAAAGAGAAGAGAAATATGAAATAGGCCTGGAAACCCAGAAAGAATTTTTCAGGCAGATCTATCTTCTAACGAATCTCCGTCAAAGCATTTGTTTATAAACAAGTGAAGGCTGTGATGTAGTCATAAAAGCGCCTTGTTTCTCAGATGACTTTTTCTGTGAAATCACTTTATCTTGACATCTGATGGATTTGGGGTAGTGAACAATTCTCATGGTGGAATATGATAAAGCTGCTTGAAGATAACGAAATGAGGGAAAAAAGGTCTTTGGGGCCCTCATGCCACAGGGCTCGCCTGCCTCACTTTTCAGCCTTCAGAATCTACTCAGCCATATAGACAGTGAGTTTGTACACAGGCCTAACTGAGACTGCTACTGTAGATTTCATGTCTGTCTTCACTTTCTTTGAAGATGTCCGCTTTTGTAATCACGGCAACAGAAGCGGAGGAGAGTGATTAAAGGGGATGCGGGACTGGCACAATGAAATTTTCTCAGCAGATCTGAAACCAGGCAGCCTTCACGATGTGCCACATAACATAGATCCTGTGAAATAATAATAGATTAACACAGCGTCCTGGTGGAAGTGAGAGTTTGAAGGCCAATTAGATGGAACAATTTTTTTCTAATGTGTCAAAATAATGCAAGTGGCTGTGCTAAATAAATTCGTGCTGATGCACTGCTGTGAAAATTGAAAGATGAATAACCTTCGGTATTATTCCGGCTTCGTTTAAGACCCGGCAGACTAATGATTAGATATTGTGCAACAATACATTTCTATGTAGATGTTACAAATTCCATTTTAATTATCTACTTTCTGTGTGTCATATATTCCCAGATGATGCTTTTGTCCGCTCTGCTGTTTAATATGAAACCTCAGGCCCTTGTTGTAAAATAAAGTAGGCATTGATACCATAACCTAAAACGCTTTTCCTGTGTGGAAGCCATTACCAATAAATTCAGTGTGCCTGGAATGCTCATGAAAATTTGGGTCAGAATATGTAGAAATCTATCTATCTATCTATCTATGCATATAGATAGAAACTAGAGATAGATAGATATCTATATGTGCATATGGATAGATAGATAAGATATTGTTTCTCCTTGTAATGCGTACTCCATAATAACTCTGATATTAGAAGTAATTTTGAGGAGAAAATGAATGAAAAATACTGTATCCATGTCAAAAAGGTAGCAGCTTATTATGGCTATTTTTGATTCGAAATAAATAAGAGTTAGTTGAGTCTCTACTGATTTTACAATGAGTTTTAAGAAGATACTCTTTTTTGTGTGTTTGAACTCAATAAAATGTCAAGAAATAAAGTATGAATATTAATCCTTGTGATACCTCAACAATTAGTTTCTTCATCTGGATACATTTAGTTTTCTTTGAGAAAATTTTCTTAACATGGGATATAACTTTAATTTTTAAAAAATATGGCTAAAGTTTTATAAAATTCTACATATCATCCTCCTTAAATAGAATGTACATAATAATTCGGTGTTATTTTCATCACTCATTTCAAGAAAATAATGTGAAAAAAAACTACAAATGACACTAGATATTACCTCTGCTGATCTCCCTTACCGGAGCAGTCTGCAGTGCATAAACCAGCATATAGGTTAATAGTCTCATTTCATAATTATTACGTGGAAAATTGGCGTCTTCCCATGCCAAATCAATATTTAAAAGCAAATTGAAGGTAATAGATGGCATTTTATTTAGCACTTTTATTTATTAAATTTTTTTAATTTTTTTATTTATCTATTTTTAAAGTAGACACCACGCCCAGCATGAAGCTTGAATTCATGACCCTGAGATCAAGACCTGAGCTGAGATCCAGAGTCAGATGCCTAACTGACTGAGCCACCCAGGTGCCTCTTAGTTAGCATTTTTAATTAAGTAATATAATAAACAATAGGAAATCACTTAGGCCCCTAAAGATAGAAGAAATAACCCCTAGAGTCAAATCAGGTTCATTCAGAGCATTGAGAGATACCATGGCCCTTATTTGTATACAGATAAAAGTATTCTTCTTTCTTTCATAATTTTAGTTTATAAAATCATTGTACTATATACTGAAAAGGGATGCAAATATCTAGATATTTCAAGGTCTCCTATGGCACGTTTTTTCCTACTTAGAAATTCTCATACCGGCTGGCTCCTTCCATAAAAGCAACCAGTTTAGAACTCTGTTCCTATAAAAATATAGAGCCAACAGGGACAAATTTTGTAATCTAACAAAATTTGGAAATAACCATTCTATTTAATTTCTTAATTTACTAACCATCTACTTAATTTCTTCATCTTTTTGCTACTGTTAACCTATTTTCCCTAAGATTTGGTGACATAACAGTATTTCAGAACGTGATGACTTTTATCACAGCCATAATGGTATGTAAAATGGAATGTAAGAGGTGAAGGAACAAAAATAAAGTAGATATGGAATAGAGTTATATGAGCAATTCTGTCAGTTTTGTAATTTAGCCCTTCTAACAATTAATGTAAATCCATACATTTAATTTAGCAGTACTGAATTTTGTGGAGCAAAAATTCAGAAAAAAGTGCATGTCTATTTCTAGTCTGGCAATTGCCACATGTATTTAGTGTTCATTTGCTCTAATTATCTTTCAAGGAAGCTACAAATAGGGCATTTTTCTGAGTGATAACAAATTCTTCCTTTTCTTCGTTGTTAGTAATTTATGGCAAAGGTTTCCCAAATCATCTTACATGGTACTGTAGCTTTCCAGTCAGCATGTATTGAGTCGTGTACAGTGGCGGGTTTCTGAAATAAAGTATCTTAACACAGTTCTTAGATGATACACTGAAGATGGGGACAATGTTGAAGTAAGACTTAAGGTTGTACTGAAGTTTTTTGGAGGTGGGAGAAATTTTTGTATTACTAGTAGTAGAAATAGTACTAGTTGGTAATAGTTGTAGTAATAACTGTAGTAGTAGTAGTAGTGTAAAGGATTCATATTATGTATTAATATTAGGAGAGTGAAGATCCTAGTGACCTTTCATGTAATTTTACTTTTAATTCAAAAGAATCAGGATCTACAGATATTACAAGAGTCCCTAAACTCCAATGAACATGGCAAAGAAATTTTGACCTGGTAAAGGGACCATAAAACTACCAAATATAAGATGTTAAAAGGAGGTTGTAATTAACTGTTTCTACTCAGAAATAAAATGCTAATGTAGATTCAGTAACCTTTTAGGGATAGAATGAAGTCTGGGATGCCAATCATGTCACTCTTCCAATGAAAGTCACCACTTTTGGTGTTTCTATCAAGTATCTACTTCTGATTTTTTAAAATGATTTCTTTTATTCTATTAAATGTGTAAAAATCCATGGAAGAATTAAAAGGAAAATCAGCTGTAATCCCAGCATCCAGAGATAGTCTTAATGGTTTGTTACTTTTTTCCCAACCTTTTTATTATATAAGTATATATACCTTCTAAATAAGATTGTGTTAGATATAGAGTTGCATTATTGATTTCATTTTTGCTTTTTTTTTTTTGCTTATTTTTTATTACTAAAGTACAGTGACATACAATTTGTATTTCAAGTGTACCACACAGTGATTGTGTACACTACTTAACATTTAGCGCAGTAAGTTTGGTCACCATCTGTCACCATAGAATGTTATTACAGGATTCCTGACTGTATTTCCCATGCTGTTCTTTTGCCAGTATGACCTATTTTATTTCATAACTGGAAGTTTGTACCTCTGAATTTCTTTTACCTGTTTCACCAATCAATCCACCCACCTACCTCCCCTCTGGCAACCGTCAGCTCTGTATTTAAGAGTCTGTTTGATGAATAAAGAGATGTAAGAGATACATTTATTTGTTTAGATATATATATTGCAGTGGCATGGATGGAACTAGAGGGTATTACGCTAAGCAAAATAAGTCAGAGAAGGACAATTCTCATAAGCTCACTGATAAACGTGGAATTTAAGAAAGAAGGCAGAGGATCAATAGGGGAAGAGAAGAAAAAATGAAACAAGACTAAACCAGAGAAGGAGACAAACTATAAGAGACTCTTAATCTCTGAAAACAAAGAGAGTTGCTGCAGGGGTGAGGGGTGGGAGGGATGGGGTGTCTGGGTGATGGACATTGAGGGAGGGTGTGTGCTATAGTGAGTGCTGTGAATTGTTTAAGACTGATGAATCACGGACCTGTACCCCTGAAACGAATAATACAGTATATGTTAATTAATTAAATTTAAATTTAAAAAAAAAGAGATTTATTTATCAGTTGTTGGGGTTATTTTTTTAGATTCCACATATAAGTGAAATCATAAGGTATTAGTATTTCTCTGGCTGATTTATTTCACTTAGTATAATTCCTTCTAGGTCCATTCATGTTGTCACAAATGGCAATATTTCATTATTTTAATATGTTTATTATATTTTTATAATATATTATATTTTATATTTTATATATATTATATATAATATAACATATATTATAAAAATATAATATGTTTATTATAATTTTATTTCCTTATTTTAATATGTCAGTGTGTGTGTGTGTGTCTGTGCACACACACACATGCCACATCTTCTTCTGCTCAGTGTCAGTGGACACTTGTGCTGCTTCCATATCTTGGCTATTGTAAATAATGAAGTAGATGGGTACATATATTTTTTGAATTTTGTGGTTTGGGGGAGTAAATACCCAATATTGGAATTACTGTATCATATGGTATTCTATTTTTTGATTTGGGGGGGAAACTTCATACTATTTTTGACAGTGATTGCACCAATTCATATTCTTCCAACAGTGCATTAAACATTTCCTTTTCTCCCTATCTTTACCAATACTTGTTATTCCTGTCTTTTTATACTAGCCATTTTCACAGCTGTAAGTGTTATCTCATTGTGGTTTTGATTTGAATTTCTCTGATCATTAGTGATGCTGAGCATCTTTTCATGTGTGCGTGGACAATCTGTATATCTTACTTGGAAAAATACTAATTCAAGTCCTCTGCCCATTTTTAATCAGTTTGTGTGTGTGTGTGTGTGTTTTGAGTTGTATTAATTCTTTATGTATTTTGGATATTAACCCCTCATTAGATATATCATTTGCAAATATCTTCTCCCCCTCAGTAGGTTCTCTTTTCATGTTGTTGACTCAAAAGCTTTTTATATTGGTTTAACCCCAATAGTTTATTTTTGTCTTGTTTCCTTTGACAAGGGAAACATATCCTTAAATATATTGCTGAGGCCAGTGTCTCAGAGATTATTGTCTGTGTTACGTTTTAGGAGTTTTATGGATGCTGTTCTCAGATTTAGGTCTTCAATCCATTATGAATTTATTTTTATTTATAGTGTAAAAAAGTGATCCATTTTTTTTCATGTAGCTTTTCAGTTTTCCCAGCACCATTTATTGAAGAAACTGTCTTTTGTCTATTTTATATTCTTGCCTCCTTTGTCATAGATTAGTTGATCATAGAATATGGGTTTACTTCTGAGCTCTCTATCTTGTTTTATCAATCTACACGTCTGTTTTTGTGCCAATACCATAACATCTTGATGATTACAGCTTTGTAGTATATTTGGACATCTGGGATTGTGATATCTCGAGCTTTGTTTTATGTCAAGATTTCTTTGGCTATTTAAGGTCTCTAATGCTTCCATAAAATTTTAGAATTATTTGCTTTAGTTCTTTAAAAAAAAATGCTGTTAGTTTTTGGGTAGGGATTGCATTGAAACTGCAGATTGCTTTGGGTACCACGGATATTTTAAAAATATTAATTCTTCAAATCCATGAGCATGGTATATCTTTCCATTTATTTGTGTCATCTTCAGTTCCTTTCATCAGTGTCTTATTGTTTTTAGAGTAGAGGTCTTCCACTTCCTTGGTTAAATTTATTTTTAGATATTTTACTCTTTGGGGTGCAATTGTGAATAGGATTGTTTCTTAATTTCTCTTTCTGCTACTTTCTTAGTAATGTATAGAAATGAAGCAGAATTCTGTATACAAATTTTGTATCCTGCAACTTCACTGAATGTATGTTATAGTCATTTTTTTGGTGGAGTTTTTAGAGTATTTTGTTTTTGCTTTTTTTTTTTTTTCCCCATAGTATCATGTCATCTGCAAGGAGTGACAGTTGTTCTTCCTACTAACCAATTTGGATGCTTTTTCTTTCTTTTTGTTGTCTGATTTCTGTAGTTAGGACTTCTGGTACTGTGTTGAATAAAAATGGTATGAGTGGATATCCTCATTTATTTCCCAATCTTAGAGGAAAAGCTTTCAGCTTTCTACCTTTGAGTATTATGTTCTTCTGGGGCTTTCAAGAATTACCTTTATTATATAGAAGTGTCTTCCCCGTAAACCCACTTTATTGAGAGTTTTTACCATGAATGGATGTAGTATTTTCTTGAATGCCTTTCTTGCATCTGTTGAGATAATTATATCGTTTTTATCCTTCTTGTTAATATCATGTATCACATCAATTGATTTGCAAATAGTGAATTGTACTTGCAACATTGTAATATATTCTACTTGATCATAGTGAATAATCCTTCTAATATATTGTTAAATTTGATTTGCTAACATTTTGTTGAGGAACTTTGCATCTATGTGCATCAAAGATATTGGCCTGTAGTTCTCTTTTTTTTGTAGTGTCTTTGTTTAGTTTTGATATGAGGGAACACTGGCCTCATAGAACATATTTAGAGGTTTCCCTCCTTTTCTCTTTTTCGGAATAGCTTGAGAAGAATAGGTATTAACTTTTCTTTAAATGTTTGGTAGAATTCAGCTGTCAAATCATTTGGTCCTAGATTTTTTGGAGGAACGGGGTTTGTTTGATTACTGATTCGGTTATAGTAATAAATTTGTTCAGATTTTGTATTTCTTCCTGATTCAATATCAGAAGACTGTTTCTAGGAATTTATCCATTTCTTCTAGGTTGTCCAATTTGTTGGCAATAATTGTTTATAGTATTGTTTAATAATTTTTCTATTTCTCTGGTATCAGTTGTTATCGCCCCTTCTTCATTTCTGATTTTATTGAGTCCTGTTTTTGTTTCAATGTATCTGGCAAAGATCTATCCATTTTGTTTCTCTTTTCAAAAAAGCATCTCTTGGTTACACTTACCTTTTCTATTGTTTTTTGTTTATTTTTGTTTTGTTTTTTAGTCTCTATTTTGTCTCTTTCCACCTTAATCTTTACTAATATTCTCCCTTCTGCTAACTTTGGCCTTCGTTTGTTCTTCTAGTTTCTTTAGGTATAAAGTTAGTTTGTTTATTTGATATTTTCTTATTTATTGAGGGAGGCTTGTATTGCTATAAACTGCTGTCTTGGAACTGCTTCCACTGCATCCCAATAATTTTGGACCATTGTGTTTTTATTTTTCTTTGTCTCTGCATATTTTTTTACTTCCTCTTTGATTTTTTTGTTAACCCCTTGGCCTTTTAGTAACATGTTATTTAGCCTCCACGTGTTTGTGGTTTTTTCCAGGTTTTTTTCTTATAATGTTTCCTAGTTTCATATTGTTGTGATCAGAAAGATGTATGATATAAGTTCAGTCTTCTTGAACTTACTGAGACTTGTTTTGTGGCCAAACATTTTGCCTATCCTGGAGAATGTTCCATGTACCCTTGAAAGAATGTGTATTCTGTTTCTTGATGGAATGTTCTATTTATATCTGTTAGTTCCATCTGGTTTAATGTGTTATTCGCAGCCACTGTTTCCTTGCTGAATTTTTTGTCTGGATGATATATCCATTGATGTAAGTGGAATGTTGAAGCCCCCTGCTGTTATTATATTACTGTTAATTTCTCCCTTTATGTCTGATATTTGCTTTATATGCTCTTGTGTTGGGTGCATACATATTTACAACTGTTACATCATCTTGTCAGACTGATCTCTTTATCATTATCTAATGTCCTCTTTTGTTTTTTGCTACAGTCTTCTTTTTAAGGTTTATTTTTTCTGATACAAGTATTGTTACCCCAGCTTTTTTTTTTTTTTTTTTCTTTTGGCCTCCACTTGCATGGAATATCTTTTTCTATCTCTTCACTTTCAGGCTGTATATGCCTTTCTATCTCAAGTTGAGTCTTTAATAGACGCCATATAGATGGGTGCTTTTTTTTTTTTTAAATCCATTTAGTCAGCCTATTCTTTAGATTGAAGCATTTAGTCCATTTACACTCCAAGTTATTATTGATAGCCCTATGTTTATTCCATTTTGTTACTTACTTTCTAGTGATTTTTAAGTTCTTCTTTGTTCTTTTATTCTTGTTCTATGCTTAGTGCTATGATGGCTTTCTTTCATGTTATGCTTGAATTCCTTTCTCTTTATTTTTTGTGTGCCTCTTGCAGGTTTTTGATTTGGGTTACTATTAGGTTCATATATAAACATCTTTTTTCCCAAGATTTTATTTATTTATTAGAAAGAGAGAGCATGAGAGTGAGAACCTGTGCGGGGGTTGGGGGGGGCAGAAGGAGAGGGAAGAGCAGACTCTTCACTGAGCAGGGAGCCTGACACAGGGCTCAACCGCAGGACCCTGAGATCATTCCTTGAGTCAAAGGCAGACACTTAACTGACTGAGCCACCCAAGCATCCCCCACTATTAGGTTCATATATAAAATCCCGTGTATATATCAGTCTATATTAAGTTGATGATTGCTTCAGTTTGAATGCATTCTAAAAGCATGAAATTTTTACTTCCTCCTTCACATTTTATGTATACAATGTTATTTTTTTAAATTTGTTGTATCTCTTGACTAATGTTTATAGATATAATTGATTTTACTCTTTTATGGTTTAATCTTCATCTTGGCTATTTAAGTAATTAATCTACTTTCTTACTGAATGTTTGCTTTTACCTTTGAAATGTTTTCCTTTCATAATTTTCTTCTGGTTATGGCCTTTTCTTTCCACTGTGAAAGAATTGCGATTGCAATTGCTTGGGAAACTCTTCACCAAAAATTTTTGCTAGAAATTAAGCTGATAGTCTTATGGAGTTTCCCATATATACAACTTGTCTCTTATTTCTTTTAGTATTCTCTCTTTATCACTGCTTTTTGCCATTTTAATTACTATGTGTCTTGGTGGAGACCTCCTTGGGTTCATCTTGTTAGGAACTTTCTGGATGTGTGTTTCCATCCCCAGAGTAGGAAAGATTTCAGCTAGTATTCCTTCACATAAGTTTTCTGCCATCCTCTTTCTCTCTTCTTCTTCAGGAATCACTATAATTCAAATATTACTACACTTGATATTGTTACAGGATTTCCTAATCTAGTCTCATTTTTTATTCTTTTTCTCTTTTGATTGTTTATCTTGATTACTTTCCATTACCCTTTCCTAAAGATGGCTGATCCATCCTCTGCTTCCCCTAATCTGCTGTTGGTTTCCTCTAATTTCTTTTTCATTTTAGTTCCTGTATTCTTCAGTTCTGTCTTATTTTGTTTTTAATTTTCTGTCTCTTTATTGAAGTTCATTCACTCTTTTCTCAAGTCCAGTGAATATCTTTATGACCATTACTTTGAACTCTTTATCAGACATATTGCTTATCTCCACTTCGTTAAGCTCTTTTTCTTTGATTTTGTCCTGTTCTTTCATCTGGGACATATTCCTTTGTCTCCTCATTTTGTCTAATTTTCTCTGTTTCTTTCTGTGTATTAGGTAGGTCATCTATGTCTCTTGGTCTTGAAAGTAGTGACCTTATCAGGATAATGTCATTTGATGCTCAGTAGTGCAACCCCACCCTGGTCACCAGAACCAGGTGTTCCAGGTTACATCCTCATTTTGTAGTTGAGCCACATTTGCCTTTAGCCCCCCTGGTTGCAGTGACTTGCTTTGTACTGTTGTGAGTACACGAGGCAAGCTTTGCTCCCTATACTGTTGAAAAGCCCTGCTATAGCCATCACAAACTCAGTGAAATGGGGCCAGCAGTTCAGTCTAGCTTTCTGTAGTTAGCCTCTTGGGTACAGCTGAAGGCACCCGATAGGGCAGGGCTTTCTCCCTATGCAGCCAACTAAGGGGCCCTGGCTACAGGAACTGTGCGTGCTAGTGGGTGGGGTTATCTTCTCCCAGTCCCCAGGGCAGAAACCACTTTGGAATGGAGCAGGTCAGCTAGAGTTGGCAGCTTGAGTGGCAGCAGTTGCTTTAGATGATTCCCTGTCAAGGCAAGTAAGTTTGACGGCATGGATCTGTAGAAGAATACTAGGGAGGGGCACACAGTGCTAACAGGAAATGAGAAAGTTAGCACTGCCTCCCAAGTCCGGCCATCTAGGCTAGGGGAGGGCTAGAAAAATCGTGCTTGCCAGCACTTTTGTTTCCTGAGAAGTCTGAAGATCCCTGCCCCTCCAGCACACATTCTAAGATTAGTCAATAAATCTTCAATTTATCCCTGGTGCTTTTCAAACTGCTGCTTCTGTGTATGTCTCAGACTGTTATTTAGCTTGCTAGCTTTTAAGAGCAGAGACTTAGTTTCCTATCACCCTCTGGCTGTCCCAGAAATTAGCCTTTTTGATTTTCAAAGCCAGGCAAGGGTGCTTTGTCTTCCCAGTGTGAGTTCCCAGGGCTGTTGTCTCATCCCCTTGCTTCTCTCTTTGTGATCTCCCTCCTGTTTGTTGTTAGTCGCGTTGGGGGTTTGGTTTCTGACCACATCTCCACCCTTCCTACCCTTTCTGATGTGGCCATCTTTCTATGACTCGCTGTGGAAAGTCTGTTCTGCCAGTCTTCAGGTCATTTCCAGTCAGCTTACAGATGTAGTTGTTGCTCCAGTGTGTCTGTGAAGCAAGGTGAGCTCGGGATCTTCCTATTCCTTCATCTTTCCTAATTTCTTTCTTTTTTTTTTTTTTTTTTTTTTTGTTTTAAGATTTTATTTATTTGCCAGAGATCACAAGTAGGCAGAGAGGCAGGCAGAGAGAAAGGAAGGGAAGCAGGCTCCCTGCTGAGCAGAGAGCCCAGTACAATAAGGGGCTTGATCCTAGGACCCTGGGATCATAACCTGAGCTGAAGGCAGAGGCTTTAACCCACTGAGCCACCCAGGCACCCCTCTTTCCTAATTTCTTATACTTACTTTTTAATTGTGTTTTATTAGTATATTAATTTCTAGTAGTTGTGTAATGAATTAGCACAAAATTAGGAGTGTAAAACACATAAATTTTTACCTTCTGGTTCCCGTGAGTCAGGGATCAAAGTGCAATGTAAATAGGTCTTCTGCTCAGTGTCTTACAGGGAATTAGGCTGCATTTTTATCTGGAGGCCTGACAAAGGAAGAATATTTTGCTCAATTCAATCAGAATTTGAACAGATTCATTTCCTTGTAGCTGAAAGTTATTTCACTGTCTGCCTTTCCATCCTATAGGCCATCTTCATTTCCTTGCTGTGTGATTTTCTTTTTTGAGGGGGGAGGGTGGTATGTACTTTTCTGTGATTTGGGGCCTCTTACTGCATCCAGCATGGAGGGAGAGTCTCTCAGTTTCATGAGGCCCTCTTCTCAGGGCTCTCAGCTAAGTAATTCTGGCTCCTCTAGAATAGCCTCCTATTTTTTTTTTTTAAACAGGATTTGTCTTTAATTTATTTAAGTTAACATAATGTTTTCAAAATCCATGCATGTTGTCATAAATGGTAGCATTTCCTTGTTTTTAAAACATTATTTATTTATTATTAACATATAATGTATTATTTGCCCCAGGGGTACAGGTCTGTGAATCATCAGTCTTATGTATTTTAGAGCACTCACCATAGCACATACTTTCCCAATGTCCATCACCTAGCCACCCTATCTCTACCCCCCCACCTCCCAGCAACCCTCAGTTTGTTTCTTGAGATTAAGAGTCCCTTATGGTTTATCTCCCGCCTGATCCTGATATTATAATAAATAATAAATTATTTCATTTATTCCTTCCCTACCCCCCATAACCCCCAACCCTGCCTCTCAAATTCCCCATATCAGAGAGATCATATAATAATTGTCTGTCTCTGAGTAACTTATTTCGCTCAGCATAATACCCTCTAGTTCCTTCCATGTCTCTGCAAATGGCAAGAGTTCAATTTGCAAGAGTTCATTTTTGGTGGCTGCATAGTATTCCTCTGTGTGTGTGTGTGTGTGTGTGTGTGTGTGTGTGTGTAACACATCTTCTTTATCCATTCATCTGTTGATGGACATCTAGGTTCTTTTCATAATTTGGTTATTGTGGACATTGCTGCTATAAACATGTGGGTGCATGTGCCCCTTCAGATCACTACATTTTTACCTTTACGGTAAATACCCAGTAGTGTGATTGCCGGGTTGTAGGGTAGTTCTATTTTCAACTTTTTGAGGCATTTCCATACTGTTTTCCAGAATGTAAAATAAACTCCTTTTTGATTAATTCAAATAAACTGACTTGAACCTTAAATATATCTTTAAAATTCCTTTGCATTTACCATATACTGCTGGTTAATAACAAATTGCAGGTCCCAGTCACTTTCAAGGGGACAGAATTACACAGGGTATGAACTCCAGTGGCGAACATCATAGGGACACTCTCAGGTCTGTCCAGTATACCAGGCCATTTAATTTCCTTAAAATTATCATTTAGAAAGCAAATTATTTTTTAATAATTTTTAGATACTTTTAGTTGCCATAATAAAAAAAACCTATTATCAAATGATTTTATAATATGAACAGATAGATTTGGAGGGAAGAGGGAAAAGTCAACTACTAAATGTTAAAGGAATTTAAAAATCACCCATTCCCAAGAGCCATTATAATAATTGAAACAAAAAAAGATTCTCAATGGATTCCTAAACCACTGAATGAAAGATTTTTGAATAATGTAGTCAGAAAATTTCAAGTATTACTTCAGAGATTTATTAATTACAAAATAAATTGACAGATTTTCAATGGAAAACTTTTATAGATATTCACCTTAATCAATTACTAAATTTAATAAAACCAGTAATGAAACTGACATTATGAGTCTAAAGACAGTATCACCTATTTATTATGTTGAGTGATACAAAATTTTATTTTGTAGGTTAAAGGTGACCAAATATCAACAGCTATAAGATTCAACCTATTTTTTTTATGTGTGAGATACTCTGCAAAACAACTGACCCAAACACTTCCAAAATGTTTACATTGTGAAAAAAAAAAAGAGTTGGAAAATTATGGTTGATTAAAATGACATAACAACTCATTGAAATGTGAACTCTTTAAATGGATTCTGAACACTAGTAAACTGAAAAAATTTGAAGAGTAAGTAAGTAAACAAATTCTATCAAAGTTAAATTTCTTGAATCAAGTAATCATAATTGTGGTAATAAAAGGGAATAACCCTCAGGGTACCTGGGTGGCTCAGTGGATTAAACCTCTGCCTTCAGCTCAGGTCATGATCTCAGGGTCCTGAGATTGAGCCCTGCATCGGGCTCTCTGCTCAGCGGGGAGCCTGCTTCCCACCCCCCACCCCCGCCTGCCTCTCTGCCTACTTGTGATCTCTGTCTGTCAAATAAATAAATTAAATCTTTTTAAAAAAATTTTTTAATTTAAAAAAAAAGGGAATAACCCAATTCTTAGAAGACATTTGCCAGGGTACTAAGACATGATCTGTAGTGTCATGATTTCTGAAAATCTATTTCACTATATAAATATGTGTGTGTGTGTGTGTGTGTGTGTGTGTGTGTGTGTGACAGTGTATTAAAAAATAGCAAACATGTGACGTTGAATTTGGTATTGAGTAATAGAAGTTGGAAGAGCCTCAAGGAGATTTTTAATAAGGTTTTGAAAATATTAGTGTTTGGTGTCCTTATGAGGAGAAGAGACATAAACACACAGATAGTGGGAATTTCCAAGTTGCAATAGAGGTGAAATTTGGAGAGATGGGTCTACATGCCAAGGAACATTAAGTATTGTTGGCAACACCAGTAGCAAAGAGAAAGGACTATGGAACAGATTATTCCCTAGAATCTTCAAAAAGAGCACAGTCCTACCAACACTAGATTTTGAACTTGTGGCACCCAGAAATGTGAGACAATAAATTTTTATTGTGTCAAGTTACCTAGTTGGTGGCAATTTGTTATGGCAGTTCTAGGAAACTAATATATTATGAAAAAATACAAAAAGAAAAAGATGAACTACTAATGAGCCTGTTCGGTTTTTGATAATTTATAAGATAATATAAAGGAGCTAGGACTTTCTGGATTTAAAAATAAGATTGTTTCATATTATCAGTACTTCCCTGAAAACACACACACACACACACACACACACACACACACACAGAATAAGTAATGTCTTCAGAGCAAAGATCAGTTCAGGATGCCTTGTAGGACCTTCTGTTTCTGTAGTTAGAAGGATCTAATTGAGTGTTTTATTTAAGCAAAAAACTACCTAAGGATCTGAACAGGTTGACTTGCAGTCCCTTTCTAAGACTCCTAGGAGCCTCAGGGGCCCTCTCCCACAAAAGTTTCACACTGGGTACAAATAGAGAAAGGTCTGTCTGACAAGATCTGGGGTCAATGACTTACAGATCATAGAATGATTCCCATAATGATTTGTAAAAAAAACAATGAAAGAGTAGAAAGTGAAAAGAGGTCTTTGGTTCCTAAGTCTTCCAAGGCATACAGAAAGCCTAGAAATCTCTTCAGCTGCAAATACATGTTGTTGTTTACCAAAATGGCAGGATAACTCATTCAGTAGAACCAGGAGCCTAGATCCAGACATTTCAAAGAATCATTCCAGGGAATAGGACTAGACACTAATCAGTTAAGACAAGTCTCAGCTAGATTTCAGTATTGGTATAGAACAGTTACTACTATGATTCAGTTTCCCATTCTCACATCCCTTTCAATGGGAATGTCTATTGTGATCATTGTGTCTTGGCTTCACTGTTGTATGTTGGGTCTGCGGACCTCAGATAACTTGGTGTTTAGTCTATAGGTCTTCAGGTTGAAAGCCACCATACTCAATGAACATCACCCCAGTAGCTTCACCTGGACTTAGACCTGAATTAGAGGACAGGTCCTAGAAAGATGCTGTAACCATAATGAGACTGGGTTCTTGGGAGGGGTGAATAGGCTATAGATTTTGTATATAAAAGGATATAAATAATTTGTGGATAGAAGAGGGACTCTGTCAGACTAAGAATGGTGACAAATTTCTTGATCATTTCAGTGAAAGGGGAGGGGTTCATGTACCCTTCCCTTAAGTATGAGCAGGCTTTGTTACTCCTCTGGTCAGTAGACAATGGCAGAGATGGTACTGTGCTAGTTTCTGGATCTAAGCACTGAGAGCCTGGAAGAGTCTCATTCCTATAGACACTCATTACGCTGTACAAAGACAAAACCACATAGAGAGGAGTTTTAAAATTTGAATTTTATTTTCCAGCTATGGTGAGGCTAACAGATCAGAAAACAACTGCCATTGAAAAGGAAGTCTGTGGTTCATTATTCTCAAGAGAAGAGAGACACTGTACCATAGAAAATCACCCACATGGTTCGGGAAGTAGGAGGAGTGAGGGGAACATATTGGGTAGGAGTCTTTATTACAGTGTCCATAGGAAAGGCAAGGCCAAGTAAGCAGTTTTTCGATTGGCTAGTTAGAATAATTTCAGCAGCTTCTGAGATCTAGAACTGTCTTGACTGATCTTTTATCTAGTGCTGTGATGATTAGGCCAGAGGCATATTGCTTCCCAGGCCAGACAGAGGAGGTAGTAAAGAGTATTAACTTTTGATTGGTTAGTTTACATGCAAAAGAGCATCTACCCTGATAAGTCATTTTTTTTAAAGATTTTATTTATTTATTTGACAGAGAGAGAGAGCGAAACCATAAGTAGGCAGAGAGGCAGGCTGGGAGAGGGGGTCAAGCAATCTCCCTGCCAAGCAGGGAGCCCAATGTAGGGCTTGATTCCAGGAGCCTGAGATCATGACTTGAGCCTAAGGTAGAGGCTTAACCCACTGAGCCACCCAGGCACCCCTACGTGATTTTTATCTCTAAGAATTGGCTAGCCCTGGGGGTGGCAGTAACTCCTTAGTCCACAAGGGCTCACAAGCCAGAAAGATAGAAAATGAGAAAATGTAATACATATCATATGGAAGATCCCAAGCAAAACCACTTCCCAGCTGAGCCCAGTCCACCTTCAGAACCACGAAAGATAATCAGTTGTATTTCAAGCCATTAAGTTTTAGGGTGCACAAATCCCAGCAATGAGTAACTAAAACAGGATCTGTGGATCTTTGTGGATCTACACACACACACACACACACACACACACACAGCTTCATGGGAAGTAGGGAGAACGAGCAAATAAAAAAAAATTAGCAAATGGTCAATGATCTGGACAAAATATTTATGCTTTTTCTTTGCAAATTCTTCAATATTTCTGTGAGTTTAAAATTCTTTAGGATTTTGAAGAGAAAAAAAACACATAAGAATAGAGAAATACCATCTTGTGTGCAATATGGACATGAATTCAAATTGTATTATGAAGGCCAGAAGAAAGAACTCAGTCTTTTTGTTAGGTTGATGATTATATGAGGAGAAAATTATCCCCACTGTGGGTCTGCCTTGCATAATGAGAGGTGTAACTTATCACTAAACTATAAGAGGAGAGAAGAGAAGCTCTGCAAATAAAAGAAATGTGAAAATAGTGCCAGATCCAAAAATACTTGCATGTTTGGTTACTTGTAGAGATCTGGAAATTATTATTTCCTCCCAGCACATCTTTAAGGGGAAAAAAAGAATTTTTTTACATGCTGGTAATTGCAAAATAAAAATTCCTGTCTTGGAAATAAACAAAAAGTAAAGTGCCTTTTGGTTCATATAACTGAAAATCTAGAGGTACATGAGGCTTTTTAGAAAGCTGAGCATAATTTTTCAAATATATTAACAGGGACTGTTTTTTTTTTGTTTGTTTGTGTTTTTTTTTTTTTTTTACTCTTTCTTCCCTCTGTCTTCCTCAGCGCCAGCTTTATCCTAAACCTGATTCCAACATGACATCCAGTACATCCGAAGGCTATCTGCATTCTTATTCCCTCAGGAAAGAGCATGTGTCTTTAAAAATCTAAGATTCACGACACCAAATGCTCACTATGCTCACAAGGCCCCAAGCCATTGTTACATCCAGAAGATGAAATGGAATAATCAGCCCTGCCTTGGTTATGTGGTTTGCTCCACAGGATAGGAATGATATAAGCATATCTGATCCTACCTAGAGGGAACATAGATGTGCTGAGAACGTAAAAAGTAAAAATCGATGCTTCATTGGCAACAAACCAGTAACCACTGCAATATATATTTTCTCTCCAGTTCTCAGAAATCTCTCTTTGTACATTGCTTCATTTTTTTCTTACACTGCGAAGTGACCGTTCACTTTCCTAGGATAGAATACCTCCTTTTAAGAGGATAGCCAGGCTTATATTGGAAGCGTCCTGTCCTTAGACAAATTATTAAGAGAAGGGGGTACTGCCTGCCTTGGTCTGGGTCATACAGACCAAATAAATGTGACCATGGCCTTGAGTCAGTTCCAATAAGCAAGAAGTATCCGGTGCGCCATTGGGCTTGTAGTTTGTAAATGTCACTAACAAAGGAGATTTGGGGGAGGGCCATGTAGTCAACCCCAAGTTGTCTACTCCAAGTTCCACCATAAAGGAACTATTGGCTTAAAGATAGTGTGCCAGGCTCCAAGACGGTTGCTAGTGATCCCCCAACCTTGGTTGTTGACACCCTTGTCTGCTCCATGTGAGTACTGTGGGGGAGATGGAAGATATCAAAAGCTATGGGATAAAAGACATAAGAGCTTCACCCCCCCTGCTGTCTTGGATTGCTCGCTGTAAGGGAGGCCAGGTACTATGTCATGAGGATGCTCAAGTAGCCTGGAAGACAGGCTAACATGGAGAAAAACTGGGCCCTTTTCTCCAACAGCCAGCTTCCCCTCGTTAGCCATGAGGTCTCGCAACATTGGAAATGAGACTCTCCACCCTAGATAAGCCTTCAGATGATTACAACTTCAACCAACATCTTGACCAATATCATGAGAGACTCAGAAACGGAACGGCCTCGCCTTTTCTGAATTCCTGATTCCTAGACACTGAGAGAAGGATACGCTGATGGTTGCATGAGTCACTAAATCCTGAGGAAATTTGTTACACAACAATAAAGAGCCAATACAGATTTACAGTCTCTATTTTGCTAAAATCACTGTATTGCCTGATGTGTGTGTGTGTGTGTGTGTGTGCGTGTGTATGTGTGTGTGCATGTGAATCTTGTCCTGAATTAGGTACATTAGGTATTATAATTTATTAAGTGCTTTTAGAATCAAAGGAAGCTACTCACTTTTTTGATTAGATAAATACTGATGTATCTTCTACTTTTAATAATTAGCTAGTGTGTGTTTATAACATATACCCTACATATATGAAGTAGGTTATTAAGGAAAAAACTGAGGCTTGAGGAGGTTAGATAACCTCTCCAGGTTCACCCAGCTAGTCACTGACAGTTCAAGACTCAAGGCCACATTATTTTTACCTCAGTGCCCATGCATTTAATCATTATATTTTATATAGGCCTTCTATTCCTACTCTTAATCCTAATTGCTCATGATTTACTATAGAATTCAGAATGGATGTATTTTATTTAAGATTTTGTATTACACTCACAGAAATGATTATGCTCCTTCTCATATATACTACATTTTGGCATTTGGGTGTCAGAATGATGATAGCTTCATAAACCAAATTGAAATGTTATTCCTCTCGGTCTAGATTCTGCATCAGTTAATAGTGTGAAGATCATATATTCCCATAAAATAAGAAATAATACATTTTGAAAGTATAGAATCAAATTACCTGGTTTCAGAATAATTTTGAGAATATTTTTGAGTCCCTATAAATAAACAATTTTTTGTTTTGGGATAATCACAAATTTATAGAACAGTAAAATTTTTTAATGAATTATTTGAAACTTAGTTTCCCAAGCTGATAGCAAATCACTTTCAAGTAACTTACTGTGCAGTTCCTATAAATAAGAACTTTCCCTCTAGGTAAGAAAGTATGATTATCAAAATTGGGAAATTTGCACTGATAAACTTTCCCATCTAATCCTCAGATCCCATTCAAATTTCACTATATGTTCAAAAAAATGTCTTTTCTGCAAAATCATTCAGTTGATAATTACTAGCTGTGCTTAGCTTTCATATCTGTGTGGTCTTCTTAGTCTGGAAGAGTTCCTCCATACTTGATTCTCTTGACCTTGGCACTGCTGTTGTTTGTAATGATTTCGTAGAATGCTTCTCCATTTGGATTTTTCAGGTGTTTCTTCAAGATTAGATTCAGATTATGTCTTTGGTAGGAATGTGACAGCAATGGCTGCATCCTCCTCTTTGGAGCCTTTCAGGTGACACATGATTTCAACTTTCCTCAGTGTTCTTGGTGGTTCACTTTGACCCCTTGATTAAGATGATATCTTCTGGGCTTGTCCACCATAAGGTCATTATTTTCTTTTTGAAATTAGTATGTACTGGGGCGCCTGGGTGGCTCAGTGGGTTAAAGCCTCTGCCTTCGGCTCAGGTCATGATCTCAGGGTCCTGGGATCGAGCCCCGCATCGGGCTCTCTGCTCAGCAGGGAGCCTGCTTCCTTCTCTCTCTCTGCCTGCCTCTCTGCCTGCTTGTGATCTCTCTCTGTCAAATAAATAAATAAAATTAAAAAAAAAAAAGCTTTAAAAAAAAAGAGAAATTAGTATGTACTTTCTGCAGAGATATTTTGAAGCTATTTAATTATATTCTTCCACATTATATTTTCAATTTATTCATTGTATGTATTTATTTTGCTATGGATCCATGGTTTCTTGTTTTATTCAGTGGGTTATAGCCCACCAATATCATTATTGGGTTGTTAATGTTGTTTCTGATGTGACCAATGGGAGCCCTCTCGAGGTGACTCTTTTCACATGTCCCATCATTCTTTGAGCATTGCCTTTTCCCTGGTATGAGATATTCCAGGTTCATCTTGTAATCTTGCTGCAAACATGATGCTACCATTTCTTCCAAGTACCCTGGTTATTTTTAGTAGAAATGGTTTTGAGAAGGCAAGATCTGAGCTCTAGGTTGGCTTAGGTGATAGAGGTGTCACTGACAGCAGATCGTGAACAGAGTTAGTGTTTGTGGGTAGCACACGCACATGCACACAGTACTCTATATTTATGGCCTTATCTATCCATATGTCGGAAACTCTTAGTTCACACTGATACATCAGTTCCATTTCAGCACCACTGGATTCATTTTTGTTTTCTCCCTTTCCATATTTCCAGTCCCCTTCTATGATACTGAGGAAGCTTGTTCCCACAATGCCTAACTTATTTACTTATTTCATCAACACTCTCTTTGGAGGATACATCTTAGATCAGCCATACATGGTATCTGCCATGAGTGTCATCTTAAAATACTTAGTCTCTTCTGGCTATGTTAAAAGGTTATTTCTCGTTTTTTTAATTTGTTTCCCCTGATTTGTCTTAACTAGAACTACTGAGTAGCTATCTGTTTTTATTATTTTTAGCTTTTGTTTGGAAAAATAAATCAACATGGGAGCTTCTGCTTCTCACTACAATCAAGAAACAGGAATTGGACTTATTCTCTCACCTGAAACAATTAAAAATCAATGCAAAATACATTATTAATGATTCAGACTTTTGACATCGGGCAGTGCAGGAAGGTGACACCTGAAAGAGGAGATGGCATGTAATCAGATAGTTGCTAAGCAGCAGCATGGTGGCAGATGCTGGGTTGATTTGCCGCGATTCCATAGATTGGACCAGCAAAGGGACTGCCTGACTGGATTTGGACAGTTGAATACTTATAGTAGTAGTAACAACTTGGAGTGGATTTTCCCAATCTCAGTTCCCATTATGAGGACTGAGTGTTACTTGTACACACACTGGGAGTACGTTACAGGAGAAGTACCCTGAACTTAGAAGACCCCTCAATCTTTTTTTTTTTTTTAAGATTTATTTATTTGTTTTAGAGTTGGAGGGGGAGGGGAGAAGGAGAAGGAGAGGGAGCAGGAGGAAGCAGACTCTCTGTTGAGTGTGGAGCCTGACCTGGGGCTCAATCTCATGACCCCAAGATCACGACCTGAGCCAAAATCAGGAGTCAGATGTTCAAGCAACTGAGCCACGCAGGTGCCTCAAGACCCCTCAGTCTTATTAGGGGACTAGTAGAAAGCCTGGCCAAACTTTGCCCTGGAGGAAGAATTTATATTTATTATCCAGGTCAGAACTCTCTCCTCTGCTCTAGAGGGAGAATTGTCGGTTTTCTAAGGCTGTTTGCTGTACAAATATCTTGGAAAAACTATTCCAGGACTAAAGCTGTCACAAAACATGTAGAAATGCCATGAAAATTTCCTCTCAAGATAGAAGACAAACAGAGTGAGTCTAATTGCCCCAGGATACTGTCTGAAGAGAGTGGCCAGGGTGCAGCACAGGGGAGGGTGACTGAGACAAAGTTTGGTTATCTCCCTCCGTTGAGCAACATTCTGTCCAATGTTGGTTAGAACTGGCAAGTGCAAACATCTTTGCCTTGTTCCTGATCATAGCGATTTTATTTGTAGTCATTCAAAATTGGAAACAACTGAAATACTCATCTACAGATAGATGAGCAAATTATAATATACACATAAAATAGAATAGCACCCAACAATAAAAAAGAACAGATCATAGAGACAAGAAAAAATTGAAATAATTATGCTGAGTGAAAGAAGTCAGACATAAAAAAGCTCGTGTTGTATAACATTCTAAAAATTGGAAATCTACAGTAGCAGAAGACAGATCCGTACTTGCTTGGGTTGAGGATCAGAGATAAATTACAAAATAACATGAACAGACTTCAGGATGGCAAACGTTTATCATCTAGATTATGGCAATGGTTTCTTGAGTGTCTACATATGTTGAAACATCAATTTGTACATTTAAATATGTACATTTTATTGTATGTAAATTATACCTTAATAAACCTGTCAAAGTGGAAGAAAACACACTAGAGATAGTGGCTTTATTTATAAAATTCTGTATTCTAACTGATTTTCTGGTTTTCTATTTCCTTATTTTTGTCTTTATTTCAAACTTCTTGAGTTGAATGCTTAATACACATCTTATTCTCAATTAGTAATGATAACTCTTCATAAAATGGATTTGCTTCTAAGTATAGCTGTGATCACTTCTTCTGTAATTTTAGTTTTGAATTTTGCCTTGACCTTATAGCTACTTGGGAAAGTCATTTTATAATTTAGAAGGTAAACCTTTTAGTAATAATGATTATATTGCTTTTGGTGTAGATAATCTTAACCTACAATCTCATATGTTGTTTGTTAATTTGTTCTGAATTTTATTTGTTCCCACTTGAGCTGCATCTGGGTTACCTCTACCGGACCAGTGGGCCCATTTCCTAACTGCTATGATTTTTAGCAATGAAGAGCTCACAGTTGTCCTTTTCTTAAGAGAATTGCCCTTAGCCAACAGGGGCCACCTCATCCAAGAGTTAGGTCTCTCCCCTCTAGGGCAGCCCATAATCACTCAGTGATTGATAGAGAGGTACAGAAGTCCAGCCCACTTATCTCAGAGTGAAAGAAATTACACATGCAGTTAGCTCCAGAGGTCCGTTCCTCCATCATGTTAAAGTCTAGAATTTACCGAGACCACCTGCTTGCTCAGCAGCATCCCCATTCCTATCCTACTCCTCTTACCTCTCACTCCCTTCCTTGTCATGGTTCTTCCCCTGAGGAAAAGCACTCCCTCGGTAAGTTACAGGCATTCACATTTCTGTGACAGGTTTTAGGATACCTTTTTATGATTAGTTTTTAAAAGTGTCTCACATATAGTGTGGAGGACCATAGGGGAAGGGAGGGAAAACTGAATGGGAAGAAATCAGAGAGGGAGACAAACCATGAGAGAATCTGGACTCCAGGAACCAAACTGAGGGTTACAGAGGGGGAGGGGAAAGGGGTAACAGGGTGATGGGTATTAAGGAGGGCACATGTTGTGATGAGCACTGGGTATTACACACAACTAATGAATCATTGAGCACTACATCAAAAACTAACGTACTATATGTTGGTTAACTGAACATAATTAAATAAATTAATTTTAAAAAGTGTCTCACAGATGCTTTAACAGGAGTGTATATTTAAGATCTATGTTTATGCACACATATCTCTGTATTTATACATACATATTCTATTGATTTCCCATGGAAGTAGCAACAGAGGTTACTTTGCTCAAAGTATGTCTATTTCTATTTCTTCTCTCAATTCAGAAGTAGCCGCAGTAGGTTCTTATGCACATTTCCTTGGGGAAAAAGATGGCCATATCTCAGACTTAGGAATCAAAATCTTTTTTATGCTTTTCCAAATAGTCCTTGAAATCCATACTAGAGGAAATCATCTTGACATCAATGGTGTCCACTTGTTGTAGCCATATCTCATTCCTCCTTGTCTCAGTAAATTCCAACAACGCTTAACTAAATTTTTAATTTTTTAACTTAATTTTTGTTTATTTTTTTAAGGTTTTATTTAGAGAGGGCATGCACACGTGCATGAGTGGGAGGGGAAGAGGGAGAAGGAGAATCTCAAGCAGACCTTGCACTGAGCAAAGAGTCCTGGCAGGCTCAATCTCACAACACCAAGACCATGACCTGAGCTGAAACTAAGAGTCTGAGAGCCAACCAACTGAGCCACTCACACACCCCTATGTTTATTTATTTTTACGTAATCTCTATACCCAGTGTGGGGCTTGACCTCACCTTGAGATCAAGAGTCATTCCTTTCTCTGACCAAGCCAGCCAGGTGCCCAAAGCCATTTACTAAATTTTTTAAATGAAAATCTTAGAGCTATACTTGACCCCATTTTGCCTTTCACATTGAACAGCCAATATTCAAACAAATTCCATGAGCCTTTCCTTCAAAACAGAACCCCAAGCGAGTGTTTTCTCAGAACCATGCCTACTGCACTGATCTCTCTCCTGGACTACTGCCTTCACCTCCTAAATTATCTCTATTCTCATTCTTGCCTTTCCCGTAATAACCAGACCAGTGCTTTTAAAATGTAAATAAGATCCCCTGTCTAGAACTCTCCATGAACTTCTCATCCCACTTAGAAGAGAATGCAATCTCTTTACCTGATCTGGCATCTAGCTTTTTCTATACAACCTTTGGTCTTTCCGTTGCTCCTCTTACTCACTGGACTTGAGCCACACTTGTGTCCTTGATACCAATGCATGGTCCTGCATCATGACCTTTGTACTTTCTAGAAAACTTCCCTATAAATTCAGCATAACTTTCTCCTTGCTTGACCTTTGTACTTTTTAGAATAACTTCTTCACTATAGATTCTAGGTGATTCTCTCCTTGCTTAACTCCTATCTCTGCTTAAATGTCACTTCCTCAAGGAAACCTTACTTGACGATGATTTTTTAAGTATATTCATTACTCCCTGTTTTCTGACTTTGCTTTAGTTGCCTGCAAGGTAACTTTAACTAAATTATAGTATCTCTTGACTGTTATCTGATCTTCCACTTAACGAAGCCTTAGAAAAGATATATCTGTTTTGTTCACTGCTGTTTCTTCTGTGTATTTTATAGTACCTGCTATGTAACAGATCATTGTTAAATAAAATGAATGAATAAAAGAATGAATAAATGAATGACTCTAACGCCACAATCTGGTTAGTTTTATTTTTGGATCATGAATATTTTGAGCAATTCTATTATTTTTTTTCTTAGATTTTCTTGCTTTTTTTTTTTTTTTTTGGAAGGCAACATTTGCTTTTCTTGAAGACCATGAATTTTTTGGCTCTAATTTGGATTTACGTTTCTGTATTTAGATCACATATTCTTGCACAGATACTTAAATGACCCTTAGGTTTTGAAGGACCAGGTTTTTTTCCTTCACCTATTAGAATGAAAATTCTGGGCATGAACTTGACCCAGCTCATTCTTTCTCATTCTTCTCTCAAAATAAATAACTTTAATATAAAACTGAATACAATATTTTCTCAGCTCTTTCACTACCATGCTTATTTCTTACCTTACTGTGAGATTATTGCTATTACCTTTT
This sequence comes from Mustela nivalis, assembly GCF_964662115.1. Lineage (NCBI taxonomy): Eukaryota > Metazoa > Chordata > Mammalia > Carnivora > Mustelidae > Mustela > Mustela nivalis. The sequence continues at coordinate 77,726,296 of NC_139031.1, forward strand.
TATATCCTTAATTCATTCTAAATTTGCAGGTATATTTTCTTTGCTGAACTTCCCTCCACCCTCGAAGGTCCCTCCACGAGCCATCCTCCATCCTTCTCCACCTGGGATAGATTGCTATCTGATTGTCAGCCCAGGATGTGCCTTTGTGTCTATCATGGGTTAAATTTATTTTTTTCTGGACTCAGTGTCATAATCATTCTTAGTCCATTATTTTGCCAAAGTATATCCTCAAGTCTCTCTCACTTTTGCTCTCACTTTCCAGAGGGAGCTCACCTTCTCAGTTTCCCACATCTTACCTTTATCCTTAAGCCTTTGTTGATTCCTCTGCCCTAGGCCTCTATGGAGTGTTTTGTCTGAACATGTGTTGGTCCCTATTTTATGCTTTTATTTCTTTGATAGTTGCTCCTATTCCGACTCCCATTTTCTCCAGTCTTTATCTAAACTCCAGTCAGTCAGATATTGGGGTCTTTAGATGAGCCATTTCTCCCTTGGATTTTTTTTCTACATGTTGTTGCTCTACATTCTTTCAGGCTACATTCTGAGAGATTTTATTGACTCTATTTTAAAGTCAGCATGGTTGTATGTTTTTCAACTGTGCATTTTCTTTCCAGGAGGTTTTTGTTTTTTTCTTTGCTACTTTTGCTCAACCTCTAACTGCTTTCCATGGATATGGTATGTTAGTGAAGTGTTCTATGACAGCAACCAATTATTTTATCTTCTGTTCTTTAAATTACCTTTGTTTCCTCTTAAAAGTTTCTTTATTTTTTATTTTCTCTTATACTTTCAAATATCTTGATTATCAGTTCATAATAATAACATGAATAACGTCAATTACTGATTCATGAATAATAGGAAAGAGGGCTATTTATCTTACGCATAAAGGATGTTTACCAACCCTCTAAAAGGTGAGTCAAGGACCTGAATTTATGCTGAGTTTGCCTTAAATTCCAAAATTTATGCTGGGATGCCAACATCCATTCTCAGTTTTTTCCTTCTCACCAGAATTCCACTGAGTTATTTAGAGAAAACTACACTCTGTTGGAGGTTTAACTGGGTACATGCTAGCAGCAGGCTGTTCTTAATGTGGAGGCTTGGGAATAGGGTGTCAAGTACCTAGTGCTCGTAATACATAATATTTCCATGTTCAAATCTGGTTTTCCTCCTCTTCATTTCTTCTGTCCAAATTGTGTAATGGGTTCCCACAACCTGCGCTATCTACTAGCATTGTTCATTCCACTGTTTTCCAGGTATTTGATAAACCTCTTGTCTGCCAATAATCTGCCTTCCTGTCCTCTCTGTTGATGTAGTAGGATACAATTTAAAAGTCTTTATCATTATCACAGTATTGGGATTTAGGGAAAGGAAGAACATAAGCTTGAGTTTCCAGTCTTCCCTGTTGACCCAGAATCATTAATGTAGTGTTGCTGCCTTTTCTTCTTTTGATTTAACAAAATATTTCATTCAAATTTTTTCCCCTTCTAAGTAATTATAAAACCCCATCAGAAGATGTTAGGCCTAGTGTCATTCCTAACTCTCATAGGGGACCTTGATCAGTGAACTTCTGTGGACCTCAAGCCCAAGCCTATAAAATCGATCAGCTCAGATGGAAAGATCACTGTACTTATTTCACTTCTTCAATTACGATTCTAAGTCTATTATAAAAATGTTTATTAATAAGTTTAAAAATAGTCTTCTAATTATCAGAGTATACTTTCTGACTATATATTTTGGAAAGCCAAAACAAGCACTAGAAGACATAGTGTTATTAAAGAGGGTAAAAAAAGAATCTCAATCTTAAAAAAAAAAAAAATCCTCTTTTTATTATAAATTCTGATGGGGGAAAACCAGCTGGCATTAAAACAGTAAGTTTTTATTTATAGGAGAAAAGAATGACAGCTCAGTCACTTTAAAGAGTAGTCATACCAAAAGCTCATAAGAAAAAATTCTGTCCTTTGCAAATGTTCCTATTGCTCTCTGCATCTTTTTTCTAATTGTGACAACCATTAGAGATATACTTGCTTTTCTTCACAACATGTACACAACATTAAAGATTGGGGGTCAGTAGGATGCAAATGAGATCTTAGATTCCTATTCTTTTTTTAAAAAGATTTTATTTATTTATTTGAGAGAGAGAGTACAAGCACTTGGAGGGGCAGAGGAAGAGGGAGAAACAGGCTCCCCACTGAGCAGGGATCCCAACATGGGGCTCCATCCTAGGACCCTGGGATCATGACCTGAGCTTACGGTAGACCCTTAACCGACTGAGCCACCCAGGTGCCCCCTTAGATTCCTAGTCTTAAAAGATTTCTTTTTAGTAGTAAGGAGATAGAAGGAATGCAGAAAAGTAGTTGTAATATTTTTTAAGAACTAAATCATACCATCAATTGAAACTGTGTTGCTTTGTTGATTCTTACTTTGAAGACCCTGACTTACTCTGAGCTAGCAGCCTGCTCTGAAAAACATGTCTGTATATTTGATATCATTTGGAAAGCTCAGGAGGCATGCATTAGCTCCCATCTCCCCTTCGGAGAGCAAGTGCTGTTGATAAATGAAGCAATGTTTGGAATAGGCATTAGCAAATTCCAGCACATACAGGTGGAAAGTTTTACTCCATGGGCATACAGGAGAATTGTAAACGCATCACAAAACATAATTGGCTGTGTTATAATTGGACCCTGGAGAAAAACTGTCCTTCTATAGCTCAAGGATTTTCTCCTGGGAATAGGAAAACCATAGCTTCTTTCTTACCAGTTTCATTCCTGTGCATCTTGAGCATCAATTTAAACTGCAGAGTTGATAGTACTGAAATATTTATTAGGGAAAAAAGTAAACTTTATGGGAAGTAATACCTTCATAAATCTGATCCTACATCATGAAGTTATGTATTTTTTGGCAAACTTTATGTTCATTGTATGAGCATTTCAGCCTATGCTTATAATTATGTGTATTTTAAAGACAATTTTAAGCCAATTGGAAGAGAAATTGATTTCCAATTATAAAACATTAATCTGAGATTATTTATAGAACTGGGCAAGTTAAACTGGAAACACAGGATTTAAAACTCCATTTTTCATGAATGATTTGGTGCTGTGTTTGAGTGAGGGAATGTTTCTAGTTGTATTACCAAAGTGAGATGTTGAAAAAACTGTTTTAAATCTTCTCTTATTCATTTTGGGTATAATAAACAAGCCTGTGTCTTAGTTTTATTTTGAATAATATTTGCTGACAAATTTAGCTTCTTTTGAATGCTCTTTCTTCTCCCTAAGTCTCCTTCTTCTTCAGCCTAACACCAGCCTCATTACATTTGTCTGCTTATCTGTTTTGTGCATGTGGCATTTTTCTCACTCGTGTAAGATTCCCAGTGAAAGAGATCATATTTTATCAGGGTTTTTTTGTTGTTGTTACAACAGTTAGATTGGTACTTGCTAAGGGCTAGAGAGTTGTTGAATTTTCTGTTGAGTTATCTAGATTATTTTTTAATCAACTGGTTTTCTTTCATCCTTCTTTCTTTCCTTTAAATTTATAGAAGAGTCTAAAAATAAAAAGCGAATATTTCTCTTTGACCAAGCTGCTGAAATGTAAGAAACAGAATGAAATAATGAGAAAGTTGTTACAAATAAGTCAAGTGACACTAGATTTTGACACCTCTGAGCAATAATTAAAAATTTGAATATCTATAAAAGGAAAGTTTATTCTTTAGAAGAAAGCTTATGAACAACAAATTATCCTTACAAAGCAGTTTAAACACCAAATGGCTAAATATTCTAGGTAAATGTAGTTTTGTTTGCCAATTAGATTATTAAGTTTTTCAGTAATCTTAAAATCCCTGAAGTCAGCACACCACCACATGTCCTCATGAACACATGAACACAATATTTTCTTCATCAGTTCTCTTATTTTCAAAACTTATATTTTTATTCTCACTTTCTTTAAATTTTCTGTGAGACCAGTCCCATAAGGAAGGCACTTTCTCAGACATAGCCATTTGAAACTACTAATTATCAGATCATGACTACAGACAATAATTCTTTAGCCAGTTTCTTACTTTAAAAGCAGCGGAACATCGGTTGGCTCCCACTTCCTCCTACCTTCTTCCACCTTCCACTCTTTGTCCATAATCTTTGGTTTCTGTTAAAAAGCCTATTCTTACACTGTTTGAACCTTGTCTTTCACCCACATACATCCTGCTACTTTGCAGGTAACCATGACAATGCTTCACAGAACTGAGGTTATGCACCATATAAAAGGCAGCCATGCTGTCTTAAATTTATTAGCAAACATACCTCTCCCAAAATACACACCCGCATACAAACAAAGATCATATTAAAACTGCATGACATTTAGGAAGTCTTAAAAGACCAAGTGTATAATCAAATGATTTGCTGTGTAGGAAGAAATCAGGATTCTTTTGTTAGGAACAAATAAAACCATATGAATCCTTGTTAATACAAAAATAACATCTTTTTTTTTTTTTTTTTTATGTATTTATTTGACAGAGAGAAATCACAAGTAGATGGAGAGGCAGGCAGAGAGAGAGAGAGGGAAGCAGGCTCCCCGCTGAGCAGAGAGCCCGATGCGGGACTCGATCCCAGGACCCTGAGATCATGACCTGAGCCGAAGGCAGCGGCTTAACCCACTGAGCCACCCAGGCGCCCCCAAAAATAACATCTTAATGTTATCCTTCAGTGTCTGCTTCAAGATTTACATTTGGTAACTAAAAATCGCAGAAAGAAAGTATCAAGGACTTACAATTAAATTAAAGTTATAAGCCATGTCTGATTGAGTCTTTTTAATGTATGGCTTCTTTCCTTAATAAGCTAGTATGTATTCAGTGACCAGTACTGAGACACATTCTCTCAGGTGTGTGTAAGAAAGGTAGACACAATGCCAGTCCTCAGGAAACTCCTATCCTATCCATTTTTTCTCTATCCTTCAGTGTCTGCTTCAAGATTTACATTTGGTAACTAAAAATCGCAGCAAAGTTGGAGGTAGATCTATCTTCTAGTAAATGATTATTAAAAATTCTTAGTTTAGGGGTATCTGGGTGGCTTAGTCATTTAAGTGTCTGCCGTTGGTTCAGGTCATGATCTCAGGGTCCTGGGATCGAGGCCTGCGACAAGCTCTCTGCTCAGCATGAAGTCTGCTTCTCTCTCCTTCCCCCTCTCCCTCTGCCCCTCTGCCTGCTTGTACTCTCCCTCACTCCCTCTCAAATAAATAAATAAAATCTTTAAAAAATAATAATAGGGGTGCCTGGATGGCTCACTGGGTTAAAGCCTCCGCCTTTGGCTCAGGTCATGATCCCAGGGTCCTGGAATCAAGCCCCTGCATCGGGCTCTCTGCTTGGCGGGGAGCCTGCTTCCTGATCTCTCTCTGCCTGCCTCTGTGCCTACTTGTTTTCTCTGTCTGTCAAATAAATAAATAAAATCTTAAAAAAAAAATAAAAATAAAAAAAAATAATAATTGGTGTAATATTTCTAAAGGCACTGGTGAAGAAATGAGAAGATGGAGATTCAGATTCTGGGAAGCTGTAGTAGTCACTGGATCAATCATTCAGAGCTTTTCATTGTGTTAGACTATAGTCTAAGATTTAATTGACCCATTCTTAAGGATTCAATCATCAACTTTTTTTTTAATATTTTATTTATTTATTTGACAGACAGAGATCACAAGTAGGCAGAGAGACAGGCAGAGAGAGAGGAGGAAGCAGGCTCCCCACCGAGCAGAGAGCCCGATGCGGGGCTCGATCCCAGGACACTGGGATCATGACCTGAGCCAAAGGCAGAGGCTTTAACCCACTGAGCCACCCAGGCACCCCGAATCATCACCTTTTAAAGGTATTCAAATATCTCCTATTCTGGCTTCTTCACAGAGCTCTAGTTCATTATTGAGCTGGAATGATATTTTGAAATCCTGAAAAATAATTATTTTTTACTGTAAGTGGAAACACCCAAATACTGAGAATAAAAGAAGTATGTTAGAAGCTAAGCTAGCACTTCAAGGACTTACAATTAAATTAAAGTTATAAGCCATGTCTGATTGAGTCTTTTTAATGTATGGCTTCTTTCCTTAATAAGCTAGTATGTATTCAGTGACCAGTACTGAGACACATTCTCTCAGGTGTGTGTAAGAAAGGTAGACACAATGCCAGTCCTCAGGAAACTCCTATCCTATCCATTTTTTCTCCTTTCCTGTGCTTCCTTAATTCATGCTTTTATCTCAGTACTGGAGTTAGGCTCCTTTTCCTGAACTTTTCCTGCTGTCAATTAATTATGTGCCAGATTAAGTTCTTGAAAACAGTTTCCAACATATCACCAACAATTAAAGTTTGCAACAGAATGAAGGTTGTCATTGAAAGGTCTCCAAAACCTGGTACGCGGTCAGTCTTGTGGTACTCCATTCTTATATTTTTGCCAACATTTTTCCTTCTACCTGGCACCTCCCCTTGTTTACTGCTTATCAATATTTCAAGACCAATCCATGCTACAACTAGTCTTTGAAGCCTTCTCAGACATTCAGAATATCATTAATAATAAATAGTAACAGATCGTACCAGCAATAATAATGATATTTAGTACTGGGAGATTAGGGCTGGGTTCCAGCTCTATACCTGGATCAGTACCTTACACATATCATCTCACTGAACCCCTATATTAGCTTCTTATTCTTACTGTAGCAAATGACCACAAATTTGCCCGTTTAAAATAGCCCAAATTTCTTATTGACAGTTCTGGAGCTTAGAAATCTAATGGGTATCCGTGACTAAAATCAGGGTGTGGGCACAGCTGTGTTCCTGTTTTATAAGCTCTAGAGGGAATCCATTGTCTTGCCTTTCCCAGCACCTAGAAGAGCCACTGTATCGTCCCCGCTGACATAAAGTATATGGGGTAGGAGAGAGCAATGGTTAAACATAGGAGCTCTGATTCCGAAAGCCTGAGTTTGAATCCTAGCATCTCTATTAACCCTGACCTTGAGAAGTTGCCTATAATAATTCTGTGCCTTAATTTTCTTTTCTTTGAAACTGGGATCATGATGGTCTGTAACACGTGAGGCATTTAGAAGGATTACAGAGAATTAATTCATGAAAGAATTTGCAACAGCTATTGGAAAGGTAGAAGTATTCAAGAAATGGCAGCATTTGTTATTCCTGTTATAATCATTGGACCAGCCTGTAGAGACACTGAAGCTGTTGCTTCCAAAGGGAGAGGGAACAGTATGACCTTGGAGTGAGTTAAAGTGTAATTTAATAAGAATAATAATTTCAATAAGAAAAAGCATAAGATGGGGCACTGGGGTGACTCCCTCAATTATGCTTCTGACTGTTGATTTCAGCTCAGGTTATGATCTCAAGGGTCGTGAGGTTAACCTCTACCCTGGCCTCTGATCTGGGCATGGAGCCCGCTTGGGATTCTTTCTCTCTCTCTCCTTCTGCCCCTCCCCCTGTTCTCAGCACCACCACTGCCATTTCCCCCTCTTTCTAAAATAAATAATTTTCTTAAAAAGAAAAAGACATTTTTTAGTAACAGGCAAGAGTATGGTTCATTGAAGAGTAGAAATAATGTTCATTAAATATCCCTTAATATGATCCCAGTTGCTCAATGCCATTAAACACTTAACCTGGAGTCTGGAAAAAAAAAAATTCTTCAATGATATTCACTTGTCCTCAAGGCTACTGAGAGTTGTTTTCATATCTCCTTTTGTCTTAAGTCGGGTTCTCTGGAAGTCGATACTGAGATTAGGATTTTTGTTCAAGTGATATCCCAGGAAGAGGGAAGTGATGGGAGTAGGGGAAAGCAGGAATATGGTCTCAGTGATAGACTAATTTCAGTTTGAGACCCCGAGGAAGCTCTGAGCAAAGGTTAGATCAACAGTTATTTCCATGTGGAGCAAGGGGAGCAGCCTGTTCCCATGTATGTTCCCAGGCCCGTGTGCCCAGGTCTGGGTGAGGGACATCTTTTGAGGTGAGATAACAGCAGTTCAGCAATTTTCTGTGCAGAGGGCAGCTGTGAGTTGCTATCAGCTAACCCACATAGCACCTGGAGAATGGGGGGCACTGGCCAGTACAGGAGACCTGAGAAAGATATCAATGCCATCTTTTCCATACTTGACAACTTCTTCATGAATAGGATCTTCTTATTCATATTGCCCACTACTCCTCTGAACCAGTCGTGAGTAAAAAAAAAAAAAAAAAAAAAAGACTTCTGCAATATTCAGTATACACATACACACATATCCATTTATGTATGTATGAACATAGGTGGCTAACATTATTGAGCACTTATTAAGCACAAGATACTTATTATCACGTTACAAGGATAAATTCATTTATTCCTCAGAACCCAGGTAATCAATTTCATTACTTCATTATCTGGCTAAGATAATGAAAAAATAAAAAAGAGAATTGGTGAATATCAAAAAGCTGGAAAGTCTAAAAGCTGACATCAAGGCACCTGGGTGGATCAGTGGGGTAAGCCTCTGCCTTTGGCTCAGATCATGATCCCAGGGTCCTGGAATGAAGCCCCACATCATGCTCTTTGCTCAGTGGAGAGCCTGTTTCCCCTGCTCTCTCTGCCTGCCTCTCTGCCTACTTGTGATCTCTTTCTCTTTGTCAAATAAATAAAAATAAAATCTTTAAAAAAAAAAAGCCAATGTTAAATTTAAGGACCATCTCAGAAACCATTTTCTAAATGGAACTAAAATAAATATACTACCTTTTTTTCTTTCCTAGCCCTTTCCTTCTTTGGGCTCATATATAAATTCTAGAGAGTAGAAGGCAATTTACACAGAATAATTCTACTCATACCATGTCCAAAATATTGTTTTTGGACCAAGTTCTCTCATGGTTCAAAGTCAGTTTGATTTCAATATAGGGTTTCATGTAAATTTTAAAGTTGACTCCTATTCTTAGATGATTTAAGTCTTAAACCTACAGGCCTGCAGTCCTCCTCAAAGAATCAGAAACCCTCTTAAAAATAGACCTTTCTATGGCTAACTTACCAGTTCTTCAAACTTAACTCTTCCCAACTTGTTTTCAATATCCCTACTGTATCTACTGTATCTTGCGATCATTTTTTTTACACGTAATATTGTCTCAGTCATTATCAGAGATATGCTCTAAGGGTCACCTATACAAAAGTGATCCACTAAGGCGGCATGGCGATATAGGAGGAATGAAGAACAATGAGATGTCTAAATAACACGGGTGAATCTGAATAAACATAAACTTGATAAAGCAGTAACAACAGTATCTTATGGAGTTTAAAACACTTTTAATAATAATACATAAATCAGGAGTGACATAAGTCTAGTTAATATGTTCCAATATTTTGGCATTGTCTAGGAAAAGATTATTAGTTTGTCTTAGACTTTAATAAGTCAACGGCGTAATCACTAGGGTAACCACTAAAAGCATATGTAATTGTAAGTCTAACAAAGCAGACAATATAGTAATAAGAAAATAAGTCAGGGAATAAGGGGGAAAAGCACACAAAAGAGATGTGCAGAATGTAGAGAGCAAGAGGGTAGATTTGAATTCAATACAGAGGTAGAGTACATGTTAATAGATTAAACACTCCAATTAACAGACATTATTGTCAAACTGAACTTCCTAAAAAATTTTTTTAAAAAACTATGCTGCTTACAAAAAAAGATATTCCTGATATAAAGACCAGTAGTAAAAGAATTTTTAAAAACGTGAAAAAACTTTTTAAAGGCTGATATAACTCTACTTATATATAGCAAGAAGCATTGCCATCAATAAAGACATATTTCATAAGTAAAGTTTCAATTCATTAGGAAGATACAACAATCCTAGATTTTTACGTACCTAATAATACTGCATCAAGATGTATGAAACAAAACCATAGAAACTAATAAATCCACATGCAGAGTTGGAGATTTTAACACAAATCCCTTTGAAACTAATAGAACAGATAAAACTCAATAAGGATATGGAAGCTTTGAACAACAGGACAATCAAAATTGACCTAATTAACATATTAATAAACATTACATCTACACAAAATGCAATTAATGTTCAAGTTCACACAGAGCATTTAACAAAATGATTATTTACTGGTCCAAGCAAATCTCAACATTCTTCAGAGTACGAAAATAACACAGTGTTTTCTCCAATCACAGACCAATGGAGCTAGAAATTAGAAGCAAAAAAAAAAACAAAAACAAAAACAAAAAGCAATACCCCCACCTTACCAAAATCCTCATAGGTTTGACGGTTAAATAATAATCTTCTGAATGACTTAATCACAATATTTAGGAAATCTAAAGATTTTTAAATGAAATGACCACAGAATATTTCATATCAAAACATATGGAATGCTGCTAAAGCCTCATTTAGAAATGTATAAAGAAGAAAAATTCCTAAAAAATCAATAAGCTAGCATCCATCTTGGGAAGCAGTGAGTGCATACAGCACTCAGGGCTTGGTTTCTATATTTTATTCCTCTTTAAAAGAAACCAGAGTGCTCACTTCAGCAGCATATACACTAAAAGAAGCCAGAGATTCCTGTCCATATGGAAGTGCTTGATTATAGTTTAGGAGCAGAAAGAGTACTAGGTAAACCTGGGATATCCTATTACGCCTGAAAGTAAGGAAATTATCTGAGATGAGTGGGATTCAAAGACACAGAGTATTTGATTTGAAGAGACTTGTGAATTTTTGTACATTGAATTAGGAATTCCCTAAGTAACCTTATTATAGAGAGAGAAGGAAGGAGGAAATGAGAAAGAGGGAGGGGGAGGATGGATGGGGAAAATGGGAAAGCTTGAATTTATAGGAAAATGTCTCTTTTAATAAACGTATAAGGACTCATTACATGAGAAAAATAACCATCTTGCATCAGTTGATCATATCAGTGGTGAAACCATTGGGTGAAAAGTAGTTGGGGAACAGGACATTTGCAACTTGCAAAATGCTAGTCTATGGATGACTTATCTATTACAAATGCAGAGCTTTCTACAATGAAGAAATTAAGCAGTCTCCATCTCAACCAGGTGATCAAATTTAGTGTCACCACAAATTGGACAATATAACATTATGTTCCTGAAGTTTTCAGGCAATAAAAACAGTATACGTCATTGCCTATGAAGTATCTTTGCCAAGAATTTATCTGACTTGAATCTAATTATGTGGAAATCACTCAGACAAATTCAGAATAAGGGACATTCTACAAGATGACTGGCCTGGACTCATCAATAAATCAGTCAGTGTCATGAAAAACAAGGGCAAGGGCACTGTTCTAGATTAAAAGAGACTGAAGAGACAAAATAACCAATGTTAATATATAAACATTCACTGGATCTTATATCTGAAAAAAAATGATAACAGTTATTTTGGAGACAGAGAAAAATTTAATGTGGACTGTATATTGATATGAAATCATAGTCCATTCTCCTATAGATGAAAATAGTTACATTCCTTTTTTTTAATACCTGTTGTAACAGATCGCCCAAAACTTGGTTTAAAACAACAAATGTGGGGACCTGGGTGGCTCAGTGGGTTAAGCCGCTGCCTTCCGCTCAGGTCATGATCTCGGGAGTCCTGGGATCGAGTCCCGCATCAGGCTCTCTGCTCAGCGGGGAGCCTGCTTCCTCCTCTCTCTCTGCCTGCCTCTCTGCCTACTTGTGATCTCTCTCTGTCAAATAAATAAATAAAATCTTTAAAAAAAAAATAAATAAAACAACAAATGTTAATACTGGTCTAAAGGAGCTAAAATCCCATACTGGTCTAAAGGAGCTAAAATCAAAGTATTGGCAGAGCTGCATTCCTGGTGGCCCGAAGGGAGAATTTATTTCCTTGCCTCTCTCAGCCTTCAGAGGCCATGAACAATGGTAGCTCTGGGGCTCTCTTTCTCCATCTTTTAAGTTAACAATATTCCATCTCTCTAACCTGTCTTCCCTCTCACATCTCCCTCTAACCACAGCAGGGGAAGATTTCCTACTTTTAAGGATCCATGTGATTAGATCGGTCCCACTCTCATCCCCAGGATAATTTTCTCATCTCAAGGCCCTTAATTTAATCACATCAGCAAAGGTAACTATTCCCAGGTTCTCCATACTGGGGGTGGATTTTTTTTTTTTAATTTTTAATTTTTTTTTTTTTTTTTAAGGTGGGAAGGGTGGCAGAAAGTAGAGTATCACTCCACCCAACTCAGGTGTTATGGTCACTTAGGAAATTCTTTTTTTTTTTAAGATTTTATTTATTTATTTGACAAAGATCACAAGTAGGCAGAGAGGCAGGCAGAGAGAAAGGAAGGGAAGCAGGCTCCCCACCAAGCAGAGAGCCTGATATGGGGCTTGATCCCAGGACCTGAGATCATGACCTGAGCCAAAGGCGGAGGCTTGAACCCACTGAGCCACCCAGGCACCCCAGAAATTATTTTTATTCTTAGGAGAAACATGTTTAGCTATTTAGGGAAAAGGTCTGCAACTTATATGTGTGTGTGTATATGTGTGGGTGACTAAATGTAGCAAGATGTTAAGAACAGTTGAATCTAGATGGGATCTTTATGGTTGTTTTTGTCCTGTTCTTTCTACTCATCTGTAGGTTTAAAACTTTTCAAAAGAAAAGTGCTTTTGAGCTTCTTCAGTCCCCAGATAACACAGGACATATCTGATTTTAGAATGATTTCAAGAAAGAAAAAATGGTGACAATGTTAAGACCGGGTATCTCAATAAATGCGTGTAAAAGTAAATACAGAGAGAGACAACTAGAATGAAGATAAAGTTGTAATTCATTTTTTTAAAAAAAAGCAGTCACTCATATTTCCTGGAAAAGTATTTAGTGGTTTGTAGGAGACATGATGACCTTGGGTTTGGCCGTTTAAATAGAATTATAAAATGGATTTGTTTTGTCTCAGAGTGTACTTGTCTGACATTGATGTCCTCTGAAAATGTTTTTCAATGGAACAACGACATGCCTTAGCTTTGAGTGACAGGCCAGCTTCTGACAACACTGAGTCCTAGCTGTAAAGGTCAGACAAGTTTTGAAAGTCAAGGGCTGCTCCTTCCTTCCTTCCTTCCTCCTGGTTCCTTTCTTCTTCCCTTGTGGTTTGCTGGTTTTCTTTAGTGTTGGGCTTGAATTCCTTTCCCTTTATTTTTTATGGATCTTTTATAGATTTTTTATCTGTTACCATTAAGTTCATATATAACATTTATGCCTACAGTAGCCTGTACAAAGTTGATGGTAGCTTAAGTCTGAACCCATTTTAAAAGCTCTAAATTTGAACTACCCCCCCCCCCCGCAACCACGCTTAAGTGTATGATGTCGTATTGGCATCCTTTTGTTTTGCGAATCCCTCAAATACTTTCTATAGATATAATTGATCTTACTGCTTCCATCCATATCACTTCTATATTTCCTTTCGTAATTTCCTTACTCCTGATTATTGCCTTTCTTTCCACTCAAGGAATTTCCTTTAACGTGTATTATAAGGCCAGTTTAGTGATGATGAACTCCTTTAACTTTTGATTGTCTGGGCAATTCTATCTTCTGTTCTGAACGAGAACCTCGCTAGATAGAGTATTCTTGGTTGCAGATTTTTTCTTTTAGAATTTGAATATATCCTGCCACTCCCTTCTGGCCTGCAAAGTTTTTGTGATGTTTTGTTTTCTGTTAAATGAATGCTCAAAACATAGCCACAAGTGAGTTCATTTTAACTCCAGTGATAAATTTGCAGAATGTTGTCCTTAAAAATGATAAATAACCTAGGACAAACATTTCAAGGAGAATAAATATTCACACTCATGCCTTCCTTCAACAAATATTTTGAAAGTCTAGTAGTCTGAGAGTATTCTGAGTAACCCTGAGAGGAAAATGAAGATGAGTAGGAGACAGTAGTTTTCTTCAAAAACAAACAAAAACCCTACCCTTTGATGATACATGTGATAGGTATTTCCAACTTAGGCTGTTTATTATAAATAAGGAAAAACTGTCACCTGCTCTTTGATTAAAGCCAAATTATAATTACTCATATATAGTAACTTAATGTTAAGAATAGATCAGGGAAGCCTTCTAGAATTATTTAGCTTGGTACATACATATTGTGAAATTCATATATTCTCTCCCACGGACTCTTGTCAAGGCTGTTATACACCGAGTTGTCAGTAGAAATAAATTAGTGGCTGAACTTAACCAAAGAAATCAGTGTTAAATAATATATTACCAACAGCAGCTCCCCATAAGGATTACCCAACCATATAGTAATACCTGTTCTCCATTCACACTGATACATGAATGATATGAAACCAGAATTGTGCCATATGCAGTCTTGGACATTCATGTGTAAAATAAATTCTTCCTGGTGAGTTTTTTTCCATTAAGTCATAGCAAAATGTGATGGTGGGAAATCACTGTTACTACTGCTAGCGTCATTAGCCTTTTATATTCCATAAAAGCAATCCTCTGAAAGGAAACTATTCTCAGGGGAAAAAATACCATTTAAATGTGGTATTAACAAAAGTAACCGATCTGCTGAAAAAAGACCCTCTAAGTCACACGTAGGCTTTTCCTTATTAGTCGCTCCTGGGAGGTACATTTGACTGAGTACATCTGTATGAGTTTTAAAACATTCCCAGGTTACCCAGAAAGAATGAAAAAGTTCCTCTTTTTGGCTAATGGTCACTCGGACTTCCAGCAGGATCAGAATGTTAAACTTTCTGAGTTTCACCTTAATGTAGCTTTCATGCATTTTGTTCATTTTCTGATTGTTTAGTTACTTACTATTGAGAGTTGGGAATTCCTCATTGTTTTAGACTCTATTTTTGAGTCATTAGGCTTTAATACTTCTTCAGTCTTGCCCTCTGTCCACTTTTCTTTTTTTTTTTTTTTTTTAAGATTTATTTATTTATTTATTTGACAGATCACAGAGAGGCAGGAAGAGAGAGAGAGGAGGAAGCAGGCTCTCCGCTGAGCAGAGAGCCCGATGCGGGGCTCGATCCCAGGACGCTGGGATCATGACCTGAGCCAAAGGCAGAGGCTTTAACCCACTGAGCCACCCAGGCGCCCCTCTGTCCACTTTTCTTTCAGGACTTCTGGAACAGCAGTAGGGGTGGATCTTGTGTTACTATCCCACAAGTCCCACAAGGCCCTGAGGCTCTGTTTGGTCTTGGTTTTTTTCCCCCAGTGCAGGGGGCAGGGCCGGGGTGGGGGTGTGTCAGAGGGAGAGAAAGAATCTTTTTTTTTTTTTTTAAGATTTTATTTATTTATTTGACAGACAGAGATCCACAAGTAGGCAGAGAGGCAGGTGGGGGGCGGGGGGAACAGGCTTCCTGCTGAGCAGAGTGCCCGACAGGGGACTTCATCCCAGGACCCTGGGATCACGACCTGAGCAGAGGCAGAGGCTTTAACCCACTGAGCCACTCAGGTGCCCCGAGAAAGAATCTTAAGCAGGCTCCAACCCCAGCACAGAGCCAGTGTGAAGCTAGATCTCACGACCCTAAGATTCTGACCTGAGTCAAAGTCAAAGGGCGCTTAACTCACTGAGCCACCCAGGCACCCCTGTTATTTATTTGTCTGCTTGTTTATTTATTTATTGTCTATTTTCCCTCTGTTGTTCCATTGGGTGATTTCTGTTGTTGTATTTTACACTTCACTGATTCCTTCCTCCATCTTCTTCACTCGGCTGTTGAGTCCATCCCCTGAAGTTTTAACTGTGGTTATTGCACACTTCGCTTCTACAGTTTCTGTTTGATTCTATTTCCTTCTTTCCCGAGAGTACTTCCTTTCTGAAATTTTCTTTTTTTTTTCTATTTCAAGCATTTTTTTTTAAAGATTTTATTTATTTATTGACAGACAGAGATCACAAGTAGGCAGAGAGGCAGGCAGAGAGAGAGGGGAAAGCAGGCTCCCCACCGAGCAGAGAGCCCGATGCGGGGCTCGATCCCAGGACCCTGAGACCATGACCTGAGCTGAAGGCAGAGGCTTTAACCCACTGAGCCACCCAGGCACCCCCTATTTCAAGCATGTTTTAATGTATGCTGAGTCATTTTTAAAATTCCTGCTTTAAAATCTTCATCAGATATTTCTGTGTCATCTCAGTGCTTATATTTATTGTCTTTTTAAATTCAAACTGTGGTCTGCGTAGTTCTCTTTATAGTGTAATATTTCAGGTATTAAATTATGAGACTGGATTTCATAGACACCTTTTTGAGTTGGCTTTCTCTGACACTGCTGCAGCTGGGAAAAAAAGTGAGGGGCACTTTTTTTTTTTAATGTTTCTTTTTTTTTTTAAGGTTTTATTTATTTATTGACAGACAGAGATCACAAGTAGGCAGAGAGGCAGGCAGAGAGAGAGAGAAAGATTGAGAGAGAGAGAGGCAGTCTCCCTGATGAGCAGAGAGCCCAATGCGGTGCTTGATCCCAGGACCCTGAGATCATGACCGGAACTGAAGGCAGAAGCTTTAACCTGCTGAGCCACCCAGGTGGAGGAGCACTTTTTTTTTTTTTTAAAGAATTTATTTATTTCTTTATTTATTTGATTGAGAGAGATGGAGTACAAGTAAGGGGAGTGGGAGAGGGAGAAGCAGGATCCCTGCTGAGCAGGGACCCTGATGTGGGACTCAATCCCAGGACCCTGAGATCATGACCCTAGCCGAAGGCAGATGCTCAACCAACTAAGCTGCCCAGGCGTCCTGAAAGTGAGGGGCACTTTATTACCACCAGCTAGGGTTAGAAGTCCAACTTCCCATCCAGCCTCCATTGAGACTGGGGAGGGTCTTTTTTTGCTGGTCAGGGTAGAGTTCCGGACCACACTAGGCCTCTGCAGATACTACCCTGGTTTGGAAAGTTAGGTATGCTTCCATTCAACTGAGTGGAAGTAAGAGTTCTGGCCCCCAGGAACATCAGGACAGAAAGTGACTACTTATCACTAGTCCTTGTCTACATAACCCAGGTGGGGAGGGGAAGGGGTTTCACTCACTGTAGCTGGTCGTGGAAGACCATGCTCCCCACACAGTCTCCACTGACATTGTGGAAAGAGGGCACTCCTTACCCCACAGTGGGCATGAAGGCCTAGCTCCCAGCCTGGGCTTCCCTGGCCTTCCCACCAAGACGGTAGGTTGAGAAACCTTGTTACAACCTGGAGATAATTTTTCCTCAGCCTTTGCTGATTAGGGAGGCAAAGCTGGAGCCCTAATTTTTTTTTTTTCTGGTGTTTGGCTGGAGTAGAGCAGTTATTTATTGCTTAACATGTTTCTCTCTGCCTGAGCTGCCCATTTCCTAGTCATTTGGCTAAAGAGAGCAGGCTTTTGTTGGAGTTATTTCTGTCTGCCCCATTTGTATTTCCAGGTTGCCACTTTTCCAGCCTCCAGTCTGAGATATATGAGGCAAAAAGAAAACCCACTCTTTGACATCATGCTTTATATTCTGGTCCCAGGATCTCAAGCTGGCCTGCCTTCTCCTCTCTGCCTTTGAGTTTTGTTATTTTTGTTTTATATGTAATGTCTAGGATTTTTAGTTGTAATTAGTAGGAGGGCTCTGGGAAAAAAAAAAAAAAAGTGTCTATTCCATATTCCTGGAAGTGGAAATCCAAAAATAAATTTGTATTTTCAAATTGATGGCTTTTATTTATCACAGATTTTATCAGGAGAACAGCAAGACTATTTGATGGAAGTCTCATGTGATCTTCAATATCCAGTTGATTTAGGTAGTTTTTTAATTTTTCTTTTTCTTTTTTCTTTTCTTTTCTTTTTTTTTTTTTTAAGCTTCAAATTGAGAAAATTCTGCTTGACACAAATAATCAGTTACCCTGATATCTCTTTTATTTCACCTATGACTCGCAGGCTACAATCACCCACTGCCTGTTTTGGTAAGGAAGGTTGGCCAGGATCATAGTCACAATCATTGTTTAACATATTATGTATAGCTACTTTGCAGTACAATGGGAGAGTTGAGTAGTTGTGACAGAAACTTTATGGTACACAACACTGAAAATAATTACTATCTATGCCTTTGAAGGAAAACTTGTCAATTCCTGTTTACAGTGTTCTACTTTACCTTCTTAGGACACTAGGATATTAATCTAGCCCAGAAACTGACGTGAGAAAAAGTGGACTATCCTTATTTCAAAAATGCATTAGTAACTATATTCAGTAATTGATTATTTTGGTCAATAAATGAGTGCTTAGTCATTTTAACATTTTTTTTTTTTTAAGATTTTATTTATTTATTTGACAGAGAGAGATCACAGTAGACAGAGAGGCAGGCAGAGAGGCAGGCAGAGAGAGAGAGAGGGAAGCAGTCTCCCTGCTGAGCAGAGAGCCCGATGCGGGACTCCATCCCAGGACCCTGAGATCATGACCTGAGCCGAAGGCAGCAGCTTAACCCACTGAGCCACCCAGGCGTGCCCCACATTTTAACATTTATTAATTGATGAAAAATATTTTTAGATTGCTTTTCCTTAATCTGATACATACAATATTGTCAACTAAAAAAAGAATAGATTTCTCAGTTTTAAAGTTAGAACTTCCTGTTAAAATATGTTGAGTCTACAATTGTAAACTTGTTTTAATTGCTTATACTTTGTAATCTTCATTGAAGATTGCAAGATTCAGACTCTGGATTACCTGGTAGAATGTTCCTGAGCAACATGCAAATAAGTACAATTACGCCCCAGGTAAGAGAGAGGCCACAGGTGAAGTCAGGGAGAAAGATATGAGCATAACAGTGAAATTCTTTTCCTTGTTCAGTAAATTTGAGGAATAGCTAGGAAACTAGCTATCCCTGGGTCCTCAGGGCTACCAAGAATAAAGGATTGATGGGAGTTGAGTTCAGATAGGTGACTGTGGACTAGGTCCCATAGGACCTCATCTGCCACGGTAACACCTTATGATGTACTCTGAGTGAATGGAACAGCCACTGCTGGGAGGTGTTGGGCAGAGAGAGGAATTACAGGACTCCACCAAGGTTTTGAAAGGAACACTTTAGCTGACGTGTGGTGAACTGGCTATGAGAAAGTAAGAAGATCAGAGGAATACCAGTTAGGGGATTCTTGCAATAGTCCAGGCAAGAGAGAATATTGATTTGGGCTAGGGTGGTGTAGAATAAGAATCTGATGGACCTTGGTCCCTGGTTCCTGGGAGGTAGCCTCTAATCCTTGGACTTTCCTGGGTGATAGAAATGTTTTGTTTTCATGGTGGACTCTGATAATTGATACTAACAAGGTGACTCATAAGAGACCCCTGCTTAGTTTAAGGTGAGAAGATGACTCAGAATGGTGGCTATTCAGGCCAGAGAGACCAACTGTATGGCTAGAAGACTGGGACTTTGAGCTACATACCAATCAACCTGACCTCTAGCGAAGAGAGGGCTCTGAAGACTGAGTTCGTTCATGTGTGCAATGATTTAGTCAGTCATGCCTACAGTGAAACCCCAATAAAGGAGCTGGATACCAAAGCTCAGATACGGAGCTGTGTTTATAGAGATTTTATGGAAGGAGACCAAATGCCACTAGGGTACCCTTTGGGTGCATTAGTAAGGATGCTGCCATGTTTGGAGAATCATATTTATTTTTGATATTATGCATTTTCCTTTAGAGGCATATAATTATATTTGATAAGTTGTTGACCCTGAATATAAAATAAACAGAGTTTTTAACACTAATGTGGATGTGGCAATGTCCCACAATATGGTGTATCGATATTTGCATTTAATAAATCCTGGGGTAATTATGGTGTGATCCTGGCCACATTTCTGCATATGATGGTGCCTTGGACTTTTATAGTATATAAGTTTGCTTTTATAGAAGATTAAATGAACACTATGTTTTCCAGTAACTACATTGTCACTTAAATTTAGAGAATTGGATGCACTTTTGACCTGACAATGCCACGGCTTTAAACAGTTTCAAGTGTATGTGTCAAATCACAAAGAACCATAGTCATATGAAGTGATTGGTTAGACTGCGTGTTCAAATAAGCACATACGGCTTCAAAGAATCTGTAGATCTTAATTTGGACTGAAAAATGATAGACTTCAAAACTTCAACTGAGAAATTCTTGCAGGTAGGAGAACTGCACTGGATAAACAAACACAAGTAGCTAGTGATAAAAACATTACAGATTTTCAGTGTCACTTTAAAGTTACTACTGTAAAAATTGAGAACAGCCAATTACGAGCAAAGGGGAATTTGTGACCTCTCTATCATCTGTCTATTTTAAATGCCAGATAAATTAAATCTTTGAGCTATGCGGGTATATGTAGAATAAAATAGTTTTTAGGGCACTAGACGACTCCATTACAGGTGATAGAAAGGAATCTGTAATTATCAATTAGAGCTCCATCTTTTTAGTAAAAAATTCTAGCATTTGAAGATACCGTGACTATAGTTATGTGAGTAAACTTTAGGCAGCAATAGATGTTTTCAATAAGAGAATTGTATGTTGCTCTTGGATTTTTTCCAAGCTCTTTCAAAGATTTATATAAAACCAGCCAAATGTTTGATGATTTGTCAGCAACTCTATATTGCAGAAAATTTAGGAGCAATATACAGAGTTTATCTAATAGAAAGGAACGAAAGGAAAATGTTCTTTCGCGTTATGTTTAATGCAAACATTGAAATTAATTGGGTGATTCAAATGCTTGGAATTACAGGACTCGTCATTTTTAAAATTATCACTCTGGTTTCAGGTCATAAAAGGATGTTGAATTACATCAGCTGGAGTCATGCAGGAGGCGTGCCCTCATTCTGAGTCTGTAAACAGATATGAGCTCATTGTCCTAACTGGCTTTGGTCCCAATGGTATTTAAAAAGATACGGAAACATGCTCAGATAAACTTATTGAAGATAGTGGGAAAGTAATTTTGAATCTAGATATTTAAAAAGCAAGGAATATAGCAGTTATTTTGGTTTATCTGCAGATGTTGATTATTTCTATTTGAAACCTAGTTTGGAATTCAGTCAACAAATGTCAAGGCACACTGTTATGGATATAAAAAATGATGAGGGGCGTCTGGGTGGCTCAGTAGGTTAAGCATCTGCCTTTGGCTCCGGTCATAATCCCAGGTCCTGGGATCAAGCCCCACATCAGCGGGGGGAGCTCACTTCTCCCTCTCCTTCTCCCTCTGCCCCTCTCTCTGGCTCATGCTTGCTCACTCTCTCCCTCTGACAAACACATAATTAAAATCTTTTTTTTTAAATGATGAGAAATCATTTCTGACCCTTAAGAAATGTGTGCTGTTGTGAAAAGTATAGGGCATGTTCACATGAAAAATAATTTGTGCAAGACACTGCAGTTGCCTGGCAGAGCTATAACTCTCTCTGACCTGAGATAGTAAGATAGAGCTGTTTCCAGTGAGGAGAAGGTGAGCTGGCCCTTGAAGGACACATCACAGCTGGCTATGCTAAGGGGATCCAGCAAGGCAAAGGATCAAGCAAATGCTATGTATGTTTGGAAGTGACGAAGAGATTTATTTCCCAGGATATTGAATGTGCGTGATAGAGCAGTGGAAATGAGATTGGGCTTCACCTACGGAGGATATTAAATGCAGGATTGAGAAGTATGGATCCAAAACATTGTATTAATATTTTCATTTGGCTCCTGAGTTACTCCATCTGTAAATCAAAATGTGAACTTAAGATCTGGATCAATTGAAAAGTGATGAATTTGTTTACCTGAAAACAGCAGTTGGTCATTACAGATCTCTTTTCTTTGACCTGAGAGATTCTGCAAAAGCAAACTTGATGTCGACATTTAAAACCATTGGTTTGGGGACCCTGGGAGGCTCAATGGGTTAAAGCTTCTGCCTTCGGCTCAGGTCGTGGTCTCAGGATCTTGTGATAAAGCCCCGCATCAGGCTCTCTGCTCAGTGGGGAGCCTACTTCCTCCTCTCTCTCTGCCTGCCTTTCTGCCTACTTGTGATCTCTGTCTGTCAAATAAATAAATTTTTTTAAAAATCTTTAAAAAAACAAACAAGTATTGGTTTAAGGGGGGGAAAAAGGATGATATAAATAAATATCTTTATCAGTCTTAAGTATGAATTCAAGTTCTAAAAGAAGATTTCTCTATAAAAAAATAATAAAATTAAATAGATAAACAAAAGAGGATTTATCACTGTTGAAACATCCTCTGAGCTAATTTCTTCATACCACCCCACAACAGTACATGGTGGACATTTGTGGTTTGCCTGCCCGACATTCCTTCCTTTTATTCGCTCCAGTGTTGCTACCCCATTGTAACTGATTTGGCAGAACAGCTAGTGAAAAGGCCCAGGCCTTCTCTAGCCTCGGGAGGGAGACTTGAATGAAGAGGAATCACATCCCCTGGTCTTGAAACCAAAATCTTAGCAGAATGCCACAAACCATAAAACAGGCAAAACATCCTGATGTGTTGCATTCTAGCAAGAAGGTTTATGGGCTTCCGTGCCTTAGCCTCCAGGAGATCTTCTCTGTCCTGTGCACTGGGACACAGGCTCTCTAGTTTTCTCTTCACATCCGCCAAGAAGTTCCTTTTTGTTTTTTCCCTTAAGTTTTCCAGAGAGAGTTTTTATGGCTTACAGTTGATGATACTGATGAGTCCTGGGCAGCTTCTAGTAATGGCTGGAAGATTTTAGTCTGTCACGCTGTTGTTGATAGGTTCTATTTTGGACATTCTACTGTCTCATAAAGTGACAGTATTATTCATTATCTTAAACTGGGGCACTTTTGAGAGTAAAAATGAGCAACATTAAAAATTAATCTGTTACAACAGATGTAAAGCCAAACCGGAGCGTAAGCCTTACCCTTCGTGACAGCATATCTTGTGTAAAAAACTTCAGATAACAAACTTCTGGTTTGCATTTCAGCTCATCTGAAAATGTCATCAGTGATTCTGTTAAATAATAAATAGTGTAATTCTGAATTCCCTCATAAAGTTATTGGAGAAAAAGAGTTATTTGAAAAATAAAAAATCTTTGCAGGCTGATTTTCTCCTTAATTGGTTTTAATGAAAAGTTCTTTGGGTGGTTGTTGACAAACTATGACAACAGATGTGTCCTCAGTGCCATTGTTGGGAATTCTTGTCATTCTAGTAAGATTATTTTACAGTTGCTTACTTCACATTATGGTAAAAACAAAATCGAAATCCGTATCAATTAACATAAATGATTGAACTTAAAAACAAAAATTGATTTTTTTCCATTCATTTGGCATTTCACGGAAAACTGAAATATATTTCAAACTTTCAAATAAGGTTAGTAAAATGTGTGTACATTGATCCGTCTTGTGTCAAGTTTATAATATTTTTCCACTTTGTTATGATTTTAAAATTGATTTAAAGGTGAACATTCGGGGGTATGTGGATGGCTCGGTTGGTAGAGCGTGCAGATCTTGATCTTGGGGTTGTGAGTTCAAGCCTTACTTTGAGTGTAGAGATTATTTAAACATACGATCTTTTAAAAAATAATAAAAATAAAGGTAAACACTCAGAAGAATGTAAATTACTTCTTCCTTCCACAAGGATCTTGAGAATGTATTTTGGAGGTATAAAACCCTCAATAAAAATGTTTAATTAGAGAAGAAGTGGGTGGGCACTTGGGTGGCTCAGTTGGTTAAGCCACGGCCTTTGACTTAGGTCATGATCCCAGAGTCCTGGAATCCAGGCCCGCATCAGGCTCCAGCTCCTTGGGGAGTCTGCTTCTCCCTCTGACTTTCTCCTCTCTCAGGCGCTCTCTCTCAAATAAATAAATAAAAATTTTTAAGAAAAGAAGTGGGTGTCACAACTCATGACTTGAGTCCCTAATATGTTAACATCATTAAGACAATAAAGTAAATCCATTTTCTTTCTATGACTGAAAAACTGTTCTACATGAGTTTGGAGATGCGACTAAATCATTCAACCTTGTTCTGTGAAACAGTCCTTAACCAGAGAGAGGAGAGGCTCTGGTGCCCCAACTAAAAGGGCTAATGCAGTACTGGGTTAAGGCCACTAGAGGGTGAGCTGAAAAACACAGGCACATTTCCCAGCATGAATGTATTTCTGCAGAACAACACTTCATTGGATCAATATATAACAATTTACATTTACAAGTACTATTTATCTTCATAGAATTTCATTATAGGAAGTCATACTCATGCTTTGAGATAATTTATAAACACAGTGATTTGATGACTTGATTTGAGCCAGCTAACTAGAAATGGAGCCCTCCTATGTCTTTCCTGTGACATTTTGTGACTTATTTTTAAAGCGATTTATAAACTAAAAGCTAAAATTCATTAGCTTTATGCTTTAGATCAGATTTTTTTTTTTTAAGATTTTATTTATTCATTTCGAGAGAGACAGAGAGCACAAGCAGCGGGAGAGGCAGAGGGAGAAGGAGGCTCTGGGATCGATCCCAGGACCCTCGTATGGTGACCTGAGCTGAAGGAAGTTGCTTAACCATCTGAGCCTCCCATGCATCCCAGCACCCCTTAGTTAGGATTTTTTATCATTTAGATAAATTTGACCGATTTAACTTATGAAAATAAACCAATACCTATGTTAAACATGTGAAGTTTGCTATTCATGCATAATCACACACTCTGTGATAGAACAGAAATCTATTTAGGAGTATACTTAGGGAGAAATCTGTTTAGGAGTATACTTAGGGAGAATGTTTAGAATGATTACAATTCCTGATAAATCCTAAAATCACTTTCTGAGCATCACTAGCCTCTTCAGAGTGTCTCCATTTTAATCATATGTTAGATTTATTTAAATCAACTTCATTGGGGTGCCTGGGTGGCTCAGTGGGTTGAGGCCTCTGCCTTCGGCTCCGGTCATGATCTCAGGGTCCCCCACATCGGCCTTTCTGCTCAGCAGGGAGCCTGCCTCTCACCCCCCCACCCCCGCCTGCCTCTCTGCCTACTTGTGATCTCTCTCTGTCAAATAAATTAAAAAAATCTTTAAAAAAAAAAAATCAACTTCATTAAACATTTCCAGCTAGACATCATTTAGTTCTTTTAATTTTTTTAACCCAAAACTCCTGTTGGAAAATGTATCATCTTTGGGTATAAGTTTCTTTTTCAAATTTTACTTGTATCAATTTCATAGGCTCCTTAATACTGTTTTCAATTATAAGCATGATGACGACATTGAAGGCTGAGGTTACTGAACCAGGCACTCCTCAGAGACCACAAGGATCTTGTCTAATGAGCCAAAAATGATTTTGAGGGTGTAAAACAAAATAACTCATCCAATCTTCAAAACAAGCGTGGGAGGAAAGCACATTCATTGTCTTGATTCTGTAGATAAGGAAACTGAGCAACAGAGAATTAACAACTTGCTTCATATCTCATGCCAGTAAGGGGTGGGGCCAGGATTCCAACTCAGGCAATTTAGCCCCTAATACGCTGTTAGGTTTTCAACTTCACTTGTTTCGAAGTACAAGAGATTGTTAAAAGTCCTCAAGTTCTCATCTATTTCCATACAATCTTGAAGTTTACACCCATTTTTGGTTATTATTCATTTCTAGATCTTAAATTTTGGTGATGATATGACATCCCTAAAAATCCCATTTTCAGAATGATTCAATCATAATCTCTTTTTAGTTTCAAGTCATGTCGAAATGGTATATAAAATGTTGCCGCAGGCATCAAAAGATCCACCAGACATTTTTGACTCTCAGTTTTCATATTTGCTTTTCCTATTTTGTAAAAACTATATAAGCATAAATAATTATATAATTATTAATCATATTGATTTAGTAATGTCTAGTATTTATTTAATCACTACCATTTTCTTTGGATCCCTTGCCTGTCTTCCTTTTTCTGTAATAATAATGTTGGTGATACCGAATAATGTTCGTATGCTAACACATTACAGAGGCAGTTCACCACTATGGAAAAAAAGCCAAACCCATTTGACTAACATCAAAGACGGAAATTCTGTTTCTGACACTGTCACTTAAGTTATATCAAGCAAAGGACAACTTTCTGAGCTTCACTTTCTTCACTTGAAAACTGAAGATAATTCCAAGTGAGGCAGCCCCACACAGTTTTCAGAAAATAAAAAATGTGTTGGATGACGTCCTGTAAGTTGGAAACCACGCAGTGGTTTGTGCTGTGGTTAATGTTACTTTAGTCTGAGATCAAAAAAGTGTCAAGAGATGAAGAAGGAACATGTAACAGCTTATAAGAAGTGTGTAGCATTGGCATGCCTGGGTAGCACATTTGGTCAAACGTCCAACTTTTGATCTCAGCTCAGGTCTTGATCTCAGGTCTGTGGGCTTGCCCCACTTGGGTTTCCCATTGGAGACCCCATATCAGGCCCCACATATCAGGCCCCATGCTTGGCATGAAGCCTACTTTTAAAATAAAGTGTATAGTTCAGTCAAAGAATTTAAAAGTACTGTTTAAGCCAGGTAAATTCGAATAAAGATGATTGAAAGTAGTTTTGATAAAACAAACAAACAACCCACTAAATAGTTCACAGTTGAGCTCTATAAACTCTTAGATTCTGTGAAATAATGTGAAAAGGGATAAGATTTGAAAAAAAAAAAAAAAAAGTTAGATTCAAATTGTGGATGGTTTTAATATCCAGAACATTTGGCCTTGGTCTAAGAGTAAATTGGACTCACTGAATGTTTTCCAACAGAATAATGATACAAGCAAGACCTGTAATTTAAGGACATTACTTTTACAGCAGTATTTGGGACAGCCTGTTAGTAAGAATTGAGAAGAAAGTCAATTATAACAGAGTAGGTAATAGATTAAGAATACACCATGACTTTTAATAATTTGCTTCAAACTTGAAAAAAAAAATTAATGGTGGTAGGCAAACATAAATAAAAGAGGGAAATTTGAGTGTGTATGTGTTTTACTTTATTGCAAATAATTTAAGCTAATTTTAAAAGCTAGCTGTCTAGAGCTAGCTGTCTAGAGTTAAATGCTCTATTAAAAGATCCTACTAAATTGTAAATAGGTTTGCTGAGATAATTTCCTAACTCCCATTTTAGTGAATTCCCTTGATCATTTAATGTGGAAAAAAAAGCACTTACATAAATTTCCATAAGTGAATAATAATGTTTTGACTAAGTGCAATGTATTATCCACTTATCAATAGTTTAGAAATTTAATTAATCATAATTTAACAATGCAATAGAGATGAACTCTTTTTGACGTCAGGCCCATAGTATACCTTAGTGGTCATGCTATAGACAATTTTGTTTGTTAGTGCAATAGTGACATAAAACCAGTGAGTGGATCACAGCAGCTGTGTGGAGAGAGGGTCTAAAAACAGAAGCAAGTGGGCTACAATTTTCCTGGAAAAGGTCAGAAGAGCACTTCCATTTAGTAATGAAGAAATGATAGGCTGACCAGAGTGAGACAACCAAATGCAATCAAGAAAGCAAGAGGTATCACCAGATCAACCAGACAGAATGAGCAAGTCTTTGAATTAAGTACAGAATGATTACAAGGCAGAACACTGCGCTTTTCGTCACAGCTTTTCAGTTGCAAGGATAATGTATGGTGATCATACAGAGACTCACTTGAACGTAACTAACCCTTCGCGAGAAAATCATTTGGGTTTGTTTGTCTCTTCATGAGTAATGAAACTGCATTTAAATTTAGCTGTGCTGTGAAATTGAATCCCACTTATTAAACAATAAGTGGCATCTCTTGGCAAACTGAGGGATAAGCATGTTAATATACTCACTCTCTGTCAGAAGAAACATGACAATTCTGCATATTTTTTTTTTTTAAGATGAGCTGTTAAGACGGATCGGAATGAGTTCAAATATCTGTTGGTTTAAATAAGAAATTTTTCTGTGTACCGCTGGTTCCTTAACCATAACACAGAAGTACATTTCAAAGTCTTAACAAACCTCAGAAACACCAGAAGTGGTCTTAATGAGCAATGGGATATAATGCGGATGCTAATTTAAAGGAAACAAATGGCTCTGTCCTAACAGCTGTTGACTGCTGTGCTCAGACTCTCCACACTGCTGCTTCTCATTTAAACACAGAAATAACTGATGTCAGTAAAAACAGTTCTCCGCAACTAGGGGCCGCGGATAAACTTCCCAGTTTCTAGCCAAACATCAAGAACTTGATAGATAATATTATTTGTTGCTAATAAGATAGAATAGTTTTCTAGCTCTGAAGTCAGAGTAAAACCGGAAGCTCAGTGGAGCGGATTTAGAACAAAATTCTCATGATTGGTTCGAAAGAAATCAATCCATCTTAAAGTCAAGCTGACTCTGCCCTCATCAAGAAGAGTACACATCACAGGAAAAAAAAAAAAAAATGGGATGGCGGGTTCTCTGTGCACTTTCTCATGGATTCAAAAGATTACAATCAACTCTAGACCTTCAAATAAACTGAAGATTGTTATTATGCTTAAGGATAAATAGAAAATTGAAATGCATTGTCTTCTCTGCGGGAACAATTAAATAGAGACCACCAAGCCAATCTGAATGGAGTCCTAGCCTAGTAAAAAGTCTCAGGGAGCCGCCAGTCGCAGAAGGTCTCTATGTGACTAGACACCAGCCGTATAAGAAAAAATTGGGGGTGAGTTTGTGTTTATATCAAGCTCCACGCTTTTATGGGAAATAGTCACAAATTTGGTTTATTCAATCATTTGACCGTTCCAGGAAACTAAGGAGAGGAATAAGTGGAAGGGGGGGATGGTGGTAATCTATTTGTTGATGACTTGAATTCCTCTGAATTCCTAGCCGATAGGATTTTTTTTTTTTTTTTAAAGTGAGCAAAATTATGCAATTCCAGTTTGGGTCCTTTGTTTCTCAGTAGAATCTGTGGGGACTAGGCGGCTCTAGGACCCTGGGGAGCCTCAGCTATACACTCCACCTACACTCTTTCCCTTTGCTGGACTTGTTATCCCCCCTCCTCAATCTACATTGTTTTCAAAACATTTCTCCTTGTCAGCACTAAGGAGTTCACAGGGAACGGAGGAGAAAGGCAACCAACACATAAGCATGGTGGAAGAAAAAATTGCCTGACAAGCAGGGGTCTAAATCCAATCCTGCTGTTACAATTCACAGAAGCAACTTCCTTAGCCTGACTTTGTTTCTTCACCTGCAAAAGTAGGAGCTAGAAATCATGCTCTCCTAGCTCTGCTGTCTCCTATTCTGAGCGTGTGAGGAAGGCTGAGATAAATCATCCTGTATTACCAAAGTAATATTTGTTACCACAGAATAACAGTGTTTTTGTTCTTCTTCTTCGCAGAAACTGATGTGTTCTTTTCAAAACAGCATAATTTTCTATTTCCGGTTTGGAGGGGAAAGTCAAATGGAAACTCCGAAGTCTGGTGGCATCTGCAGAGAGCTTTAGAAATCCTGTTCTGATATACACTCTCTGTTTTTTTTTTTTTTTTTTTTAATTTTTTTTTTTTTTTAAGATTTATTTATTTGACAGAGAGAAACCACAAGTAGACAGAGAGGCAGCCAGAGAGAGAGAGAGGAGGAAGCAGGCTCCCTGCTGAGCAGAGAGCTCGATGCGGGACCCGATCCCAGGACCCTGAGATCACGACCCGAGCCGAAGGCAGCGGCCTAATCCACTGAGCCACCCAGGCGCCCCTACACTCTCTGTTTAAGATACTTCGTTGAACTAAATGTTTGCAAGTAACGCCTCTTTTTCTAGTAGAAATAGTGGTCAAAGCGATTCTGTTAAGGCTTTATGTTCATAGATTTTTGTTGTTGTTGTTTTTTAATTTTTTTTTAAAGATTTTATTTATTTATTTGACAGACAGAGGTCACAAGTAAGCAGAGAGGCAGGCAGAGAGAGAGAGAGGAGGAAGCAGGTTCCCTGCAGAGTAGAGAACCTGATGTGGGGCTCGATCCCAGAACCCTGTGCATAGTTTTTACAAGTTGTCATAGAGCAAAAACGTGATGTACCTGGAGATTTACTACATATTAAGTTCTGGAAAGAAATTGTTGTTTAAGATCCCTGAGGTTCATATCAAGCCCTGCAAAGGTTCGAAATTTTAACATACTTGCAAATGAACAATTTGGCTTGCCACAGTTTCATAGTTGCTGAGAAAAGAGCCTTCTGGATCAAAGAAAAATACCTTATTTCTCATTGTTATCAGCTGATAACAAAGTCATTGTGGTTTTGATTTGCATATCCCTGATGAGGAGTGATGTTGATTATATTTTCACGTACTGTTGGCCATCCGGATATCTTTGGGAAAATGTCTATTCATGTCTTCTGCTTATTTTTTTCTTTTTTTTTTATTTTATTTATTTATTTGACAGAGAAGATCACAAGTAGGCCGAGAGACAGGCAGAGAGAGAGGAAGGCAGAGAGAGGAAGGGAAGCAGGCTCCCTGCTGAGCAGAGAGCCCGATGCAGGGCTCTATCCCAGGACCCCAGGATCATGACCTGAGCTGAAGGTAGAGGCTTAACCCACTGAGCCACCCAGGTGCCCCATCTGCCCATTTTTTCATTGGATTATTTATTTTTGCGGTGTTAAGGTATATCAGTTCTTTATTTATTTTATATTTATTTATTTATTTATTTATATATTTATTTATACTAACCCTTTCTTAGCTATGTCATTTGCAAAAATCTTCTCCTATTCAGTAGGTTGCCTTTTAGTTTTGTTGCTTTGTATTCTTTTCTGAGAAGAAGCTTTTTATTTTGGTGTAGTCCTAGTAGTTTAGTTTTGCTTTGATTTCCTTTGCCCCAGGAGACCTATCTAAAAAGGTTGTTGCTGCCAATGTCAGAGAAGTTACTGCCTGTGCTCTCTCCAAGCATTTGTATGGTTTTAAGTCTCACATTTAGGTCTTCAGTCCATTTTGAGTTTATTTGTGTATGGTGTAAAAATTGGTCCAGCTTCATTCTTTTGCCCATGGCTGTCCAATTTTACCAACACCAATTGTTAAAGGCACTGTTATTTTCCTATTTCATATTCATTTCTCCTTTGAGGAAGATTAATTGGCCATATAATTGTGGGTTTATTTCTGGGGTTCTGTTCTGTTCCATTGATCTATGTGTCTTGTTTTATGCCAGTACCATACTATTTTAATTACTACCACTTTGTAATGTAAGTTGAAATCTGGAATTGTGATACTTCAGTTTTGTTTTTCTTTTCTTTTTTTTTTTAAATATTTTATTTATTTGACAGAAAGTTAGAGAGCACAAGTAAGCAGAGCGACAGGGAGAGGGGGAGAGAGAGAAGCAGGCTCTCTGCTGAGTAGGGAGCCTGATGTGGGGCTCAATTTCAGGACCCTGGAATCATGACCCGAGTTGAAGGCAGCTGCTTAACCAACTGAGCCACCTGGGCGCCCCCAGTTTTGTTTTTCTTTTTCAGGATTGCTTTGGTAATTTGGGGATTGTTTGTTTTAGTTCTGTGAAAAATCCTGTTGGTATTTTGGTAAGAATTGCATTAAATCTGTAGGTTGCTTTGAGGAGTATAGACATGTTAATAATATTTGTTCTTCCAACCTGTGAACATAGAATGTCTTTCCTCTTCTTTGCATTGTCTTGAATTTCTTTCAACCATGTTTTATAGTTTTCAGAGTACAAGTCCTTCATTTCTTTGGTTAAGTTTATTCCCAGATATTTTATTTGTTCTGGTGCAATTGTAAATGACTGTTCTTTTAATTTCACTTTCTGCTGCTTCATTATTAGTCTATAGAAATGCAACAAACTTCTATACACTGATTTAGTATCCTACCCATCGATTCTTTATTTAGAACTGACTGTGTTAAAGGCTATTATCAAGGTGATCAGCAGTCTCCATTTTGCTGAAGTCATTGGTCAGTCCTGCGGCCTTCTCTCCACCACTCTGCAGCACTGACAAAGTTGACTGCTTCTCAGTCCTGAAGGACTTCCTTCAGTGATTTTTGAGATGCCACACTTTCCATATTCATAGCTCCTCTCCAGGCTACTTTGCTAACCTTTGCTCATAACACAAAACTGTACATTTTAGTGGCCCTTGGATAAACTTTCGTACCTCTTCTCCGTCAAACTTTTTCCTAGATGATCTCCAGAGCCCAAAATTAAAATCAAATCCATATTCTAATTACCCAAATTATGTCTCCAGCTGGAAACTCCATCCAGATATCCAGGCTCATATATCTGACTCTCAATTGCTATTTCTCTCAACATGGAATTGGCCTATTCAACTCAACACGTACAAAGAACAACTCTGGATTCCCCATAGCCCAACAAGGTCGGTTTTTCCTTGAGAGCCGCCCCCCCGCCTCCTCCCTTATCAACTCATTTGCTCAGGCCTCAAGCTCCAAAGCTGTGCTTGATTTCTCTCTTCTCCATATTCTTGACAAGCAGTCCATTCATGGGTCATGTCAGCATCTTTCCTACATAAACCTGACGTCTTGACTCGTTCTCGCTATCCTAGCACACGATGATTGTCCTAGCTCTTACCATTTCTTGCGTGTTGGATTACATTAGCTGCTTAAAGGCTTTCACTCCTCAGTGTAGATCCTTCTTATATGGTAGCCGGAATGACCATGGTAAGACGACTTAAAATGCTCCCAGGCTTAAACTCTTACAAAAACTTTCACTTCAGAATAGAAACGAAACCATCTTACAGGGGCCTCCCAAGACCCCGCAGCTTCCCTTGCTGGCCCTGCCTCATGCCCCTCTCCCAGGTGTTCTCTGAACCTCACTCCTGCTGCCTGTTTCATGTGCCTCAGACATGTCAAACCTCCCCCCATCCTGGGTGTCTTTCACTTGCTCTTCAGTTTGCCTGGAATGCTCTGCCCCCAGATTTCTGCATGGTTGTGTCTTTGTCACAGTCACATCTGAGTTCAATTTTATCTCGAAGAGATTTCTCAGAGCTCCCACTCCTTCTAAACCAGTCACTCACTGCAGCAGACACTTCGAGCTGCTTATTCTACAGCCTTTTTTCTTTTTTTTTTTTTTTGGATAACAGAGCTTTGATTTTATTCACATCTAGAAGCGCAGAGGTTTCAAGGGAGACCAGACCTCTCTCAGCCCTGAGGCCTTTCTTTTGGTTATTTTAAGGTAAGAATGGTCATCTCAGGTGATTCCTAGTTGATCAATTTAGGCATAAATCTGTCATACCATTCAGAGGATGCTTTGGGTAGGCAGCAAGCATGGCAGTTCTAGAAAAATGTATCTCTTAAAAAGAATGCTCCTTTTACTACCCCAGGATATCTGACATCTGAGACTGTCAGCTAATTTGGAGTTCCTGAGGATATCCAGGCAAAAAGGACTGGCCAAGATTAGAAAAATATCAAAGAGGGGAGAATTTCTGTAAATGGTGAGATAGCTGAGCTCTTGAATCGATCATCCAGGAACTTTTCTAGCTCCGCCTTCATGTTATGTGAGATAATCATTGTCATTCCCCAATTTTTTTTTTTTTAAGATTTTATTTATTTATTTGACAGAAGGAGATCACAAGTAGGCAGAGAGGCAGGCACAGAGAGAGAGAGAGAAAGAGGGAAGCAGGCTTCCTGCGGAGCAGAGAGCCCGATGCGGGGCTCGATCCCAGGACCCTGAGATCATGACCCGAGCCGAAGGGAGCAGCCCAAACCACTGAGCCACCCAGGCGCCCCTCCCCAATTATTTTTTCCTGTAACTTCAGATAGGAAGCATCTGCACTGCTACATTAGATATGCAATTATCCTGTTTTTTTGTTTTTGCTTTTTTTTTCCTAGCACTTTCCACAACAAGGCCATCCCTATTTATTTAGCACTGGGATACTGCCTTGACCATAATAGGTATTCAGCAGATACTTTTAAATTAGTGAATAAATTAGTGAAACAAAACCAATGTCCGGTGGAGCTCATAATATATTGAAAGGAATAAAGAAATGGTCACACACCTTCACCCATGTAATAGGTATAATAAACCTTTGAAATATGTCAACGTGCTCTTCTCTCTCATGTGTCTATACTATGTAATCGTCCACCAATCAGCTACTCTGCACATATATAATGGGGCAGAATTAAAGCTGTCAAAGAAAAAGAAATAGCTCTTTAGCTTTGGAGAATAAAAGTTGGATTTTTGAAAGTGTCTTGCAAAACAGTTTTCTAAACTCCAGGTGATTTCGAAAAAAAAAAAAAAAAAAAGGATTTTCTTAATTCTTTAGATTTGTATCAGCATCTTACTATTTCAGCCCTCCTAACTGGAGTGCTCAGGTACATCTGCAGTAGGGTAGAAAGACATCAAATGAGTCTTGGTACTTGGGGAAAGAGGTGGTTAGAGGCATTTCTAGAGTAGAGAGAAGGGAGAAAGTGTAAGGAAAGGGGAAAATATCTTTCCCTTCCCCGTGAGATGTGTGAGTTTGAAGAACATCGTAGTATTAAGTCTGTATCCGAGGAAAGTAAAAATATTTGAAGTTAGTAGCTCACTGTCCTGGAAGAGATCATGAAAAAGGTTGAAACATGGAAAATTCTTTGTGATCCTTCCCTAGCCCCGAAGGCAGGAGATGTCTAGATGGGGGAGCACCGGGGCCATGAAGACTGGTGGGACAATAGAGACTCAGAAGTCTTTCACCCGGAAGTACAAATGCCTGGAATGAAGAGCTTCAGGGAGTGTCAGTAGGATCTCAAAGGTCAGAGCCCAGTTCAATAGGGAAATGACGTGAGCAACCACAAAACCCGGGAAGCCAGTAAGGACCGAGGGGCAGTGTATAAGGCTGTCACAAATGTACATCTCTAGTCCAAACCTCACCTTTGAATTTGTTGTTTTTCTTTTTAAGATTTATTTATTTACCTATGGGGGGGGGGCAGAAGGAGAAGAAGGAGAGAATCCCAAGCAGACTGCCCGCTGAGCACAGAGCCAAGGCAGGGCTCCATCTCGGGACCCCGAAATCCTAACCCAAGCTGAAACCAAGAGTCAGGACCACCCAGGCACATTTCACCTTTGAATTCTGATGAACGTACCCATTTGCCTGCTCAACAGTTCCACTTGCATGAGAAATTACAATCTTAAAATTAGCATGCTCCCTCAAAATTAGCATACCTAAAACAGAAATCTTATGTTTCTTACCCCAAATCTGCTCCTCTTGCCTTTTCAATCTCGGTAAGTGTTCACCTTACCCAATTGTTGAGTTTAAAATCTTGAACCTCAGTCTTGACCTCACTCTGAAACTAATACTCAATTGCAAATCCTTCTGTAGCTTTGACCACATCTGAGTTGAAAACACAATCGAACTCTGGTGACTTTTCATCCCTCTCTGCTACTGTCTCTTTGATCTGAGCCACTGTCACTTCTTGCATGGACATTTGTGATAGTTTCTGTACTGCTCACCCTTGTAATTTTGCCAACAGTAAGTCTCTTTTGCACATGCACACCTGTTAGTACAATCCTTTTAAGATAAAAGTCAGAGTACATCTCTCTGCTGCTTCAATCCTACAAATGGTTTTACACAGCACTAACAATAGTATCCGCATCTCTGACTGTGGCCTGGGGGGTTCTGCTTCATCTGGCCCCTAGCTATGTTTGTGATGCATTCACTCATTCCTGCTGGTCTTCTGCAGCCTTCCCAGCCTCCTGATTAGCCCTCTGCCAAGACAAGCAGCCCTTGCACATGTCCTGTGGAATCATTCCCCCTCAGTGGTCCAACAATTTGCTCCTTTTCTTCATTCAGGTCTCTGATCAAATGTTCATACATCAGCAAACTTTATGACCACTATCGAAGGAGGATAAACATAGACCTTTACTGTTCTAATGCCACAACATTTTCTTCACTGTTCTTTCCACTTCTAATCACACTGTAGTATGTTGATTCTAAGTTGTAAATCCTGTTAAAGAAAATATAAGTTTTCTTTCTTTAAGTATATTATTTAAAATACACCAGTAAATAGGGGCACCTGGGTGGCTCAGTCAGTTAAGCATCTGCCTTCAGCTCAGGTCATGATCCCAGAGTCCTGGGATCAAGGTCCACGTTGGGCTCCCTGCACAGTGGGGAGCCTGCTTCCCCCTCTCCCTTTGTCTGCTGCTCCCTCTGCTTGTACTTTCTCTGTCTGTCAAATACATACACACATATATATGTATATATATATACACACACACACACAATCTTCTAAAAAAATAAAATATACTAGTAAATCAAAACAGAGTTCAAATGAAAGAGGAGCATTTCCAATGGATGAAATTTTAAAAATCTTTATTAAGTAGGTGGCATTTAAGGTAGACCTTGAAGAATACATATGATTTCTTAGGACCCAATCAGAACCCACAAGTCAATTAGATACAAGAAATGGATTGCAGATATGATGAGAAGTTGTAGGATACTGGAGTCCATTATCAAAAGGCAGGCTTATACTACAATTGCAAAATGAAGAAAGGCAAAGTGAGAAAGTAGAAGTTCTAGAAGTTCTAAGTTGCCAAGGCAAAAATATGGTATCCAGAAGCAAGCCTTTTCTTGGTCTGTAGGACTCTGGTGATTAGAATGTGATAGCTGAGTTTATGGGTTTGTGTGGAAAAAGAACAGATTTGAGGCTGGTTTTAAGCTGCTGTGCTCAGTTTTTAGTCTTTTCCAATATTACCTCTGCCAGGGAGCAAGATGGTTTCCAGGAACCAAAGTGGTCTAGACCTAGAGATTGGGGCTAAGTGTCATTTTTTTTTTTTTAATTTATTTGACAGAGAGAGAGAGAGAGAGAGAGAGAGATCACAAGCAGGCAGAAAGGCAGGCAGAGAGAAGGGGAAGCAGGCTCACTGCCAAGCAGAGAGCCAGATGCGGGGCTCGATCCCAGGACCCTGAGATCATGACCTGAGCCGAAGGCAGAGGCTTAACCCACTGAGCCACCCAGGCGCCCCGGGGGCTAAGTGTCTTGATTTGATGAGGCTGTGCTATGGACTGACTTCTGTCGACCCAAATTCATTGTTGAAGCCTTAACCCTCCATGTGGCTCAACTGGAAATAGAATCTTTAAGGAGGTGATTAAGGTTAAATGAATTTATGACAGTAGAGCCCTAATCTGATAGGACTGGTGTCTTGATATGAAGAGGCAGGTGCCAGCTCTCTCTGTCCTCCATATGGGGACACAGGGAAGAAGGTGGCCACCTATTATCTGGGAGGAGAGGTGTTACCAGAAGGCTAACACGCTGGCTCCCTATTCCTAGATTTTTCAGCCTCGGGAATTATAATAAAGTAATTTCTGTTGCTTAAGCCCCCCAGGCTATGATATTTTGCTTAAGCCCCTATGGTATTTTCTTATGGTCTGTGGTATTTTGTTATGGCAGCCTAAACAGACTAACACACAAAAACAAACAACTCTATAATTTCATGATTATCACTTGGCAAAATGACCAGGCAAGAGTCAAATAAGAATTTCAGTGTAACTACATAAAGAAATTTCCAGGATAATAGAAATAAGGCAGTTGGAGATGTTGTCGACCCCCCCAGGCCCGCCTCCACAGCACTTCCGTCTGCGGTCTTCCTGCCCTCTGATAGTGCCTTTCCATGGCAGGGGGACGGCTCCACCGTGCCAGCCTGATCCTGAGCAAGGCATTGTCTTGTGCTTGAGTCATACCTCATCATCTCTGGCATAAAGCTCTTACCTATAATAGCAAAGAAGACCCTTCATGATCTGGGCCCATTGCTGCACTTTTGATTCATTTCCTGCCACTAACACTAACACCCTAATTTCCGGCCTAAAGGAACTGTGCTCACGTGTGCCCATACTGTTTTCATAGCTTTAAGCTTTACACTCTGCCTCGGAAGCTGTCTCTCCTTCCCAATCCTCCTCCTCCTCCATTTTTAAAACAACTATCCATTCTTCAAGTCCTGGCTACACTCTTGCCTTCTTTCCTGAACCCAGAATTATTCTGTTCTACATACTCCCATTGCAACTTGAACGTTCATCCATTATATAAACTCAGCTACCGTTATCTTTTGCATATGCTTCCCTTTAGTGGACTTATTTCAGAGTCTCAACTTGTCACATGGTATTCACTTGGCCTGGAAAACTGTCTCCCTCTCTCCTTGTGCTTCTCTGTTTTGCAAGTATAATTCCTGTTCATCATCAGTCCTTGGCCTGAAATTCTTCTGGAAAACTATCCCAGTTTCTTAAGATTTGCTGGTTTCCCTAAATACCCCCATCTTA
Organism: Mustela nivalis; assembly: GCF_964662115.1. Classification (NCBI taxonomy): domain Eukaryota; kingdom Metazoa; phylum Chordata; class Mammalia; order Carnivora; family Mustelidae; genus Mustela; species Mustela nivalis. The sequence goes on from NC_139031.1 coordinate 77,764,266, forward strand.
CCCTCATTACCCCTTGATTGCATTGTATTTATTTATTTGCTGTTTTCCACAGTCTGGAATGATAAGTGAATGCCTTTTCTCTGCTAGAACTCTGCTGTCCAGTACTGGAGCCACTAATCACAGGGGATTCATGAACACTTGAGATGGGGCTAGTCCCCATTGAGTTGTGCTGTCAATATGAAGTCTGCACCAGATTTTGAAAATGAACCCAAAAAAACATAAAGTATTACAATAAAATTTTGTATATGGATTACATATTGAAATGATAGCATCATGGACATACCGAGCTAAAAATTATTAAAATTCTCTTTTTTGTTAATTCCTTCTAACCTGGCCACTAGAAAATTAAAACTTTTCATATGTGCCATACATTAGATTTCTACTAGATAACACTACCCTAGATCATAGTCTTCAAACATAGAGAAATATATTTTGTTGATATTTCCTTAGATCCTTGTATGACTCAGAACTGTATCTTGAATGAATAAATTAATAAGTGGCAAATAATCAGTGGAAAAAATAGCAATATCACTTAAGTAGCAGCAAGCAAAGAAGTTTATACAGGTTGTATGTTACTAATCCAAGTGATCTTAAAAACACTGTAAAAATGCTCTCTTCATTGTCTTATAACATAGGAGAAATCAGGGAGAAAGAAACCAGCTTGAGAACCTTATGATGGTAAAGTTCTGACTCTAAAATGTACATCCTGACTTTAATATATACTTTCAATTTTTCATTTGAATCTGTGTTTGGGGGGCAATTCTGAATGTGCCTGTCATAGGCAGATGCTTCTGTTCCCTAAGACTAGAGACATAGGAATCAGTAGGTGGTGGTGCAGATGGCAAAGAGAGGGTGGGGTGACATTTCAAACTGTGGGCGGGACTAATGCAAATTTGGCAGCCAGAATGGAATTTTTATAGGCCTGATAATTTTTGCAAGACTTCTTGCTTCCCAAGCAGTCTTTGTCAACCCCTTAAGCCCCCCACCATGTATTTATACACGTGCACATACACTTACCTTAACTCTCTCCATTGGAAATCTTTTATATTGCAATTCTCAAAGACCAAAAGAGCCCTTCTCAAAATTGTGCTTGTGGGACCCAACTTTATACTTCTAATATTGGAAACCACAGGAATTTCTATTAAAAGGGATATTAAATATAGATAAATATATTTGTTTTTCATTATGCATTTAATTATTAGAAACATGCATACTGTATAGTTTAAATATTTAATAATAGCAAATTATTTCATCTGTTTTTTTTTTTTTTTTATTTAGCTATTGTCATTGGAATTGCAGAGCTAGAGAATGCATATTTCCTAAGATAAGTCAGCCTCCACACTGAGCTTGGCTGGCATGACTCAATGCCATTTCCAAAAGCACAAGGTAGAGGAATTTAATCTCTGTATCCTTGATCTCTAACCTTTCTGTAGAGAATCTCCTCCAGCTTGTCAACATGTTCATATAGCAATGATATGTTTTAAACTGTCAGCCATTACAGCCAACTGAGTTATATTCTTTTTTTTAAAATGTGCTTGAACATGAGAGGACCAATTATGTTACTGAAAAATTTAACTTTCTATAAATTACTCTTACCAATATTCTCATCTGCCAAATTTGGAAAAATATTGGAAGATTCAAAGGTGAAATTGTTCATTAACTATGATAAAATGATGCAGGTCTTTTGGCCCCACTAAATGCTAGAAACTCTTATATTCTGAATTCAATCTCCTTTTAAATTTTTGCTGTAGCAGGGAGGAAAAAAAAGAGATATTGTCAGGTGTTAAATGAGGCTCTGGATTAACCTATATTCTTATACATTGATGGTAGTTACTGTGAAAAACAATTTAGCTTTATGTAGTAAAATGGTGCATACCCCACTACCCAAGAACTCAGTCTTAGAGTCTTGTCCTAAAGAAATTCTCAAACATGCAAACCAAGAAGTAGGTACAAAAGTGTTCACAGGAACTCTATTGGCGGTAGCAGAGAATTAGGAACTACACAAAGGTCTATCAATAATAAAATGGCTCAAATAATTGTTGCAAATTTATACAATGGAATGTTAGGCAGCAAGAAAAATGATGATCTGTACTTAAAATGAATATTAGCATACTTTAGAGTCTTGAGGTTGAGAAGAAAAACACAACATGAAGGAATACATGAGTAAAATCCCACTTATTTAAAATCATGATATATGCAACATCAAGCAACACACTGATGAGAAATACGGACATAGGAGATAGAAATGTTTATACATAAAGTCGTGACAAACAAAGTTCAAGATTCTAGTGAATTCCTGGTGAACAAAAGGTGGGGAGTGATGGCAGCAGGGCAGAGCAAGCAAGGACTTCAAGGTATCCTGGAAATGCTCTATTTTCTAACCTGAGTGGTCAGTAGAGGAGCGTTTAATGCATTAATTATATTTTATATAAAGTGAAGTTATTGTTCCACTAAAACTTATACTTTGTTATGAATATTTTGTGTATATCAATAGTAAACGTAAAAAAATTTAAAACATGGGATTACAAAGGAAAAGACAGGAGGGAGGGAGAAAGAAAAATATGAAAAATAAAGGGGGAAATGTAATGACGAAGAAAGAGGATAAAATAGTGGACCAGTCTCTCTACACAAAATGGAAACCCCAAAGGGAAAGTTGCAAAGAACAGAGAAATGTTGGTTATGATGATACATTAACAATAGGATTGAAATAATCATAATGATGATGTAGTATCTAATGTTTATGTAGTATTTTCCAACAGTATTCTTGGTTTATATAGTCACGTATCTGACAATTACAATAACTTCATGGAAGACGTTCTATGGCTGTTTTCATTTTTCACATTATTAAACCAAAGGAAATAATAAATCCCAGTAAACTTGAAAAATCACATATTTGGTAAGTGGTGGAACAAGGATATGAATCCCTTACCGTCAGGCTGGTTTCTTATGGCTCAAGAATCATGGCATCCAGATAAGGAGTAAGTCAGCCTCTCTGGCGAAGCCTCCATGAACTTCCCTCAGTCTTTTCTAGAATACAACCAGGTCATTTGTCGGAATTGTGCTTAGTCTCATGAAAATCAGGCAAACTGTTTTCAGGAGCTACAGAATTAAAATCTGAGTTTCTACCTTTACCTTTTAAGAAATTCTGCAGTTGCCTTCCTCTTCTCCAGACTGGTCATCCTGCTTGAGATACTGAGCTTGGAATCTGTAGCAGGGGCATTAGGTCACTTTTATTAAATGCATTTTCAGGCATTAGTGTATCTTTCAATCCTTCATCCTCTTCTTAGAGAAATAGTAAGTCTTATATAATGCATAGGATTTTTCATCTAGTACATAATCTTAAAGAATAAAATTGGAAAGTATATTCCATATTTTCAGCCTAGTCTTAAGTGAAAACCCACTGAGGGCAGTGCCAGTGTGGAGTTTTATACCCAGAAACCATCATAAATTGTTACAAACAAGGAAAAATGGTAAGATTCTATATATTTTCCCAAAATGTCAGTGTATGTTATAACCATCTCTTAATTTCTGACATCATTGTGATGACCTTACCCTGTGAAAAGATAAATGCTTATTAATATTTTATTATTTTAGTTAGTAGAAGAGTCGTCATAAATTCAAAATTACATATGACTCATCAAGCTGGAGGAAAAAGGCTCAGAATAATCATCAGAAGTGAATCACCTTCCCTTTATTCCCCAACCCTGTGGTTCCACAACCTGAGACAGCAGTGATTACATCCTTCCCAGCCCAACTTTCTCTGGAACCTAAATCCACCCTCCACCTCAGTCCTTACTGTAAGTGTGAGGAGAATGTGAGGAAATCCAAAGAGTTTTCCAGATCAGGATACAGCAGGAACAGCACAGTCTTCAGAGTCAGTGAAGCCTGGCAGTGTGCCTTCCTAAAAAAGTTTCATAATCTTGTTTTCACTCTCAACAAATCCTTTAAATTTAGCTTCAGATTGTATCAGGGGAGTTAGACCTCCTTCACACGGTAGTTGTGAAAATTCAGTGAGCTGATATATGTAAAACATAGTGTCCGATGCTAGTAAGTGCTTAGCAGTTTTTAGTTTCCTGAACTTCCACTAACCCAAGTAAGTTTTTATACCCATTATGACTATACGTAGGCTCAACAGCTCTAAAAATCATATGGGTTAAACCAAAATAATGGATAAAATACCTTTTCAGGGCCAATGAGCCAAATCGCAGTCCTCAGGACATCATCTGGCTGCCTTCAGGAAGCCCGAGATTTGATTGTTGACCATTGGACTCTGTCCAGTAGTTTCAGCCTTGCCAGTATCCCTGGGTGGAGGCATTTGTAGAAGATCTCACTCAGTGCTTAGAGATCCAAGATCAAGTAATCCTCACTGGTAGTAGTTCTCTTAACGTATGCCTCAGTTGTTCCAAATATGCCTCGTCTTCTTTTAATACCTTTTGTTCCTAGTTTTGGTAATCAGATTCTTGATCTCCCCTATTTATCATCCCCCTCCCTCCATCCGGTCTCCTCAGATTTGAAAAGATAAACTTTTTTTTTCTTTTAAGATTTTATTTATTTATTTGACAGACAGAGATTACAAGTAGGCACAGTGGCAGACAGAGGCGGAGGTTAGGGGGTGGGGAGCAGGCTCCCTGCTGAGCAGAAAGCCCGATGCAGGGCTCCATCCCAGGACCCTGGGATCATGACCTGAGCTGAAGGCAGAGGCTTCACCCACTGAGCCTCCCAGGTGCCCCATGGAAAGATAAACTTTTGATTGTGCGTACCTAACCGTGTCATCCCCAATTATATCCTTCAGTGACTTTTCATAATCCTAGGCTAAAATCTAAACGTGTTAACATGGTCTTGAAGATTCTGTATAATTTTGACTCTCTCTTTCCTTTGTAGGCTCCTATGGAATCACTTCTCCTTGTTTTTGTTTGTTTGTTCAACTCAAGTCCAACAACATCGGCTTCTAAAATTTCTTTCTTGAATGTGACAGACTCCTGCCTCTGGCCCTATTGTTCCATCAGACTGCTTTCAAAATGTCCTCATTGCTTCTGATTTTTAGTGGTTTGACTATTGTATGCTTACATGTGACGTTCTTTTTGTATTACTGTTTGAGTTTCACAGTGCTTCCTAAATTTCCAAGCTGACATTTGTTATCAGCTTTAGAAATTCTCAACCATTCTCTCTGCTTCTGCCCTATTCCCCTTCCGTTCCTTGAGAGACTCCAGTTACTTGTATATAAGATTTTTACCCTCTGTCCCACATTAATCTTTACATAATTTTCAGTATTTTTCTGTTTTTTTTCCTCTTTATCTCTTTAGTCTGGATAGTTCGCATAAATCTGTATTCTAATTCCCCCATACTGGCTTCTGCATGTCCAGTGTGCTATTCAACAGAGCTATTTTTCAGTTCTAAAATTTCCATTATATTCTTTTATTAATATAGTTTTCAATTCACTGACAAAATTTTCCCTCATTTCATTTATTTCTCCATATTTTGCTCACTTTCCTTGAGCACTTTAATTGTAGTTATTTGAATGTCCTTGTCTGCTGTCTCCATTCTTTGGACCCCTGTAAGTCTATTTTTATTTTCTAAAGTTTTCTAGATGTTTGATCCTGTGGTTCAGTCTTTTGGCATCTCTAGAATATCTGATTAAATTCTGGACATTAGACATAAAAACAAAATGAAATAAAACGTGGAGATTCCAAATTATGTTATTTTTCCCTTTCGTCTTTTGTCTTTTTTTTTTTTAAGATTTTGTTTATTTATTTGTCAGAGAGAAAGAGGTAGAGCACAAGCAGGGGGAGCAGCAAGCAAAGGGAGAAGCAGGCTCCCACTGAGCAGGGAGTCTGATGTGGGACTCATCTCAGGACCCTGGGATCATGACTTAACTGACTGAGCTACCCAGGCATCCCTTTTCTTTCTTCTTGTAGGAAAATATATTGAGACTGATCTCCTTAATATATTCAGTATTTTCTGAGTTGAGGTTTTAGTAGCGTTTTCTCTGCTTCTTGATTTGTCCTGCTTCTTAGGGTCTTCCCTCCAGGAATTTTGTTTTATTTTATTTTTTTATTTTAAAGATTTTATTTATTTACTTTTACAGAGATCACAAATAGGCAGAGAGGCAGAGAGAGAGGGGGAAGCAGGCTCCCTGCTGAGCAGAGAGCCCGATGTGGTGCTCGATCCCAGGACCCTGGGATCATGACCTGAGCCGAAGGCAGAGGCTTAACCCACTGAGCCACCCAGGCACCCCGCCTCCAGGGATTTTAAAGAAACATCTGAGCTCTTCTTCTGGAATTCCAGAGCTCTAATTCTTCCCTCCCCCAAGTCCCCATTTCCCAGCACAGTGCAACTACTGAAAACTCTGCTATGCTTTTCAAGAGCTTACTTCTTGGCTTATTAAACTGGCCATGTGAGAGGAGTAATTCTCCAAACCTCTCTTCTCATCAGGATCTTGGCCCCCAGGCCTCCTTTCTCTCTCTTTCTTTTTTCAGCCTTATGAGACTGCTGATCTCTTCTGATTTTCCTCCATGGGACATCAGTCAGAGTCCCATGTCTCAGGCATTTGTCAAGGAACATTCACTCACTTTTCTATAGTCTCTCTTTCTCCAGAATTCTGGCTCCTTTACTCTGATTGATTAAGGAGGTCCTTGATGCTTTTTCACATTTTGTGTGACTTTTCCAATTTTTCTCAAAAGAAAGTCTGGGGGGCACCTGGGTGGCTCAGTGGGTTAAGCCTCTGCCTTCAGCTCAAGTCATGATCCCAGGGTCCTGGGATTGAGCCCCACCCACATCGGGCTCTCTGCTCAGCAGGGAGCCTGCTTCCTCCTCTCTCTCTGCCTGCCTCTCTGCCTCCTTGTGATCTGTCTGTCAAATAAATAAATAAAATCTTAAAAAAAAAAAAGAGAGAGAGAGAGAGAGTCTGGTCTGCTACCAGCTACTCCATTCTATCAGAACAAGAAATATGCCTCAACTTTTTCACATGATTTTCCTCTCTTTTGGATGTTTTTCACCCAACTTTTTACCTATCATTCTTTTGTTATATGTCTTTCTCTGAGAAACTATTTCCTGACTCATCAACTGTTATTAAGTTTTGCTGTTGAACTTTCTTAGAGTATCTTTTATTTTCCATTTATTGCACTTTTCACCTTTTGTGATGAAATGTTATTTGCTTATGAAAAAAAAAATAAGGTCCACAAGTATCGGACCCATTGTGCACTCTTCTCCTTTCTTCACTCTCTGCTTCCTCCTGCTCCTCCCCTCTTCTCTCCCTGCTCCGTTTCTACTTCTCCCCACCCCCCTTCTTCTCCATCTCTCTCCCTCTCCTCTTTCTCAGAGTCTTTTAAAGTTTGGGGGCATTCCTGACCTGTAGCTCGGTGAGCTATTCACTCCCCTGGTTCAAATAACCAGTTTGGGTTGCTTTTCCTTCTCCTTGGATGTGGCATCATACTGCTAAAGTAGTGGTTTTCCATCCTGGCTGAGGACATAGTCCTAGTTAGCAAAACCTTTATAAGAAAAATTTTAAAATACTGTTTTGAGTATGATGAATATGTATTAGTAGCACGGACAGCTGACTGTCTAACAAATGTGTAGCCCTCCTCCCATAGTATAACTCTGACTTTGGCAGGCGCAGGCTTGGAAGAAAGACGGTTTCCCAACCCCTCTGCTCCTAGACAGGACCATGTAATTAGTTCTCCCCACTGAAATGTGAGCAGGAGTTCTGTGAGATGCTTTTATAGCAGATCCTTAAGAAAGAAAGACTTCATTATCCTGTCTCCTTTTGCAGGTGACAGAGAGTTTTAGGGAGCTGGGGTGTCACAAGACTAAGGGAAACTTTTTGGCTAATATCTGGGTGAATCCCCATATTTTACTGTTTATAGAATAAGAGGGAAATGCCCATTTTGTTGAGCTACTGAAACATATGGGTTTGTTTGTAACAAGAGTTAACATTCCTAAAGTGGTACTGAAATTGATTCCTTAAACTGGGTGATACCAGAACAAAACCTTATAATGTGGCTTTGGTTCAATGCTCAGGAGGTGATGAGCAAAGGAGTTGATCTCACAGGCTAGAAAAATGGAGACTCATATTCTGCAGTGTCAAAACATTTCATCAAATTGGACCCTTAGGACTTTATAAAGACACTACATACCAACCGAACTATAACTCTGGAAAGGAAGAAAGGAAAGAAGGAGAGAATGGAGGGAGGAAGGAAGGAAGGAAGGTAGGATGGACGGATGGAAGGTGGCTGGCTGGCCATAATAGAGGTAGTGCATGTTGGATGTTTCTTGGATGACTTCATGGAATTCTACAAGAGAGAGAAGGACTCATGTAAGAACAGGATGGAAAGTTCAGCACTATGGCAGAGGTTGGTTAAAGAATCTCTTATTCCAAAGATGTTTATGATTTCATATAACACTAAGGAAACTGATGTTAGAGAGACAGAAACAGACCGAAAGAGGGAAGGAGAGGAAAACAAGAACTAAAGCAAGATTTGCTTATTCAGTCTAGGAAAGAACGTTTGAGTGTGGTTATTATCACTTGGTACTGATGGAAGTGATTAGACCAGGAACCTCTACCTTTTTAGAGAATTCTATTGTTAAAACCAAACCAACCAAACCAAAACATGACCCTGGCCTAAAAGAAAAAGCTACAACTGTTCAAAAAAAAAAATGACTTCTGTCCCTTCAAAGTTATAAGAGGACTTGTGATCCAAAATCTTTTGCTGGTGTCACAAGTTACCACAAACGCAGCTTTAAACAGCACAGACTTATGTTCTTAGGGTTCTGGAGGTCAGAATATCAAAGTATACACTGGACTTAAATAAAAATGTCAACTGGGGCTGTGTTTTTTCTTCCATGAGAATTTTTTTCCCCCTTTTCCACCATCTAGAGACCACAGCATTCCTTAGCTCATATTCTCCTCTATCTTAAAAGCCAGCACTGGCTGTTGAATTTTTCGTGTGTCTTGCTGTTCTGACATTGACTCTCCTGCCTCCATTCTTGATGTAGGAAGAATCTTCTGATTGTATTGGACCCACCCAGAGGATCCAGGTTAATCTCTCTGTCTTAAGATTAGGCAGCAACCTTAATTATATCTGCAAGCTTAATTCTCCCCTGCCATATAATGTAACATATTCACAGGTTCTAAGGGTGAAAGTGTAAACTGTTTTGGGGGGATATGGTTCTTCCTGTCATAGTGGGTATACTCCCTACTTTTCATTTCAGAAATAGTCATGGAGCATAATTGACAAGATTGGAAGCAGCACCATTGAACATAATAGATAGGGAAGAACATCTTAGGGTCAGAAATCAGGGCCTTATCATGGAACTTCTTGAAGGTTATGTGTTCTTTACTATGTCTACTCAGCAGGATTTTGTCATTGCTGAGGAGCAGTAACTGTTGTGTATATACCACTCTTCATTTTGCAAATTGAGTTTTTTTTTTGTAATAGTAATCTTTGCATTGACCAACCTCTTTATTGTTGGCTTGTGGTCAGGGAGGATCCAGAAAATTGTTTTTCAGAGGTTGCTGTGTCATAGGGGGCCATATATGAATGAATTAGAATTGTGCATTGTGTAGAATTCCTTGACATGCTGCTGGATTGAGGGAAGGCACAGGAATTTAGCTTAGAAGAAAGAAGGTTCTACATGTGGTAAGAAGGAAGCAAAGACACTTGATGGTCAGAGGATAGCCCGTGCCAGGGACCATTAACTTGTTACCAAAATCTGTAGTCTATCTTCTGTAGTATTTATGGAAAGTTGCTGTCCAGACAAGGACCTCATTTGTCAATCTCCGGTTGCATCTAGGTGGGGCTATTTGGCTAGTTTACCACAAGAGAATGAGGGTAGAAGTGATATGTTTCCAGCCATTGAAAAGTGGAGATTTCTGGGACACGTGGGTGGCTCCATTGGTTAAGCCTAGGCCTTCAGCTCAGGTCATGATCTCAGGGTCCTGGGATTGAGTTCTGAATTGTGCTCCCTGCTCAATGGGGAACCTGCTGCTTCTTCTCCCTCTGTGCCTTCCCCTGCTTATGCTTTCTTGAAAATAAATAGATAAAATCTTAAAAAATAAACAAAAAGTGCATATTCTTGTTCAGTGTCCCTTTTTCCTTTTTTCTGAGTTCAAGATTCCAGGAGACAGAGGAGCCACAAGAAGGAAAGAAATGTTCTCCTTCAGTTACCACTAGGAGAAATCGGCTTGGTGACAATCTAGCCTGCACCAGATTACTAAATAAGCAAAAAATACATTTCTTCCATGTTAAGTCCTTAAAATGTAAGGTATTATTTGTCACATAAATCACAATTTTCCTAATACAGAATTACCTATATAGACGGGAGGAAAGGCTTAATCGTATAAAACAAAAAATTAACTTTAAAGTAGATACATCTTTCCCTTATCAAAACCCCAGAATTTATGAAAATCACAACATGAGTGCATAAATAATTAGTTCTGTGACTATTTTGATCAGTGTTAAAATTTGTGACTATTTAGGAACAAAAGTGCTGAAAATAACAAAAAATGTTCTATTGAATATTCTTTTAAAAGTAAAAAGATAAAATACATTGTTAGATATAATTTAGCACAATCCTTGATTTTTATTTTTTTAAAGATTTTTTTTTAAAAGATTTTATTTGTTTATTTGACAGACAGAGATCACAAGTAGACAGAGAGGCAGGCAGAGAGAGAAGAGAAGCAGGTTTCCCACTGAGCAGAGAGACTAATGCGGGGCTCAATCCCAGGACTCTGGGATCATGACCTGAGCTGAAGACAGAGGCTTTAACCCACTGAGCCACCCAGGTGACCCCCTCTATTTTTATTTTTAAGGGTCCTGATTATGTTTATATGAATATAATCTTGTCAGATCAACTTTAAGTTTGGAACAATTTTTGCAGTAAAGAGAAAAAAATATGTGACTATTAACTACCATTATTGTTTTATGTAAAAGGAGTATAAATAGAATCACATTTAATATATAATAATACCTGCAAATGTTGAGTGTATCATGACAAGAATTAACCTATTAGTTTTGTAAATTGTTCCTATCGTAGCCATAATATTTCAGGACTTTGACTCATATGGCTTTGGAAATGGTTTTCAAAAGTCACTATGCTTACAAAATTCTAATTGAAACTCCTAAACCTAGAGTAACCCAGTCCATGTGCTTACCAATGCTAATCTCTGAACTAATGCTATTTATTCATACTTACATAATAGAAATAAAAAACAGGGGCGGCTGGTTGGCTCAGTGCATTAAAGCCTCTGCCTCCTGCTCTGGTCATGATTCCAGCGTCCTGGAATCAAGCCCTGCATTGGGCTCTCTGCTCAGCAGGGAGCCTGCTTCCCCCTCTCTCTCTCTGCCTGCCTCTCTGCCTACTTGTGATCTCTGTCTGTCAAATAAATAAATAAAATCTCTAAAAATGAAAAAAGAAAGAAAGGACAAAATATCTGTCTCCAGATGACACAAATTTCTTTGGAAAACTCAGGTAATTGAAAGAAGATGAAGGCCGATTACAATTCTATACCTTCTCTATTGAATTATTTTTATTTCCATAACCATACTTTCACTATAGGACCTAGATTACTTTTCTGCCCAAGGCAGTGAGACCAGCTTCCATTTTTTTTTTTTTTAACCTATAAAGAGTTTTATTTTTTTGCTTATGTTCTCTGAAAGGAATCTGTGACCGATATGAGCCTTTAGTATTAGAGAGTAAAAATACATAAAAGTATCCTTCAGTGTCACACAAAGTATATTTGAGAAACACCTAAGACTGTGCTTGAAGTACTCTTTGTTAATAATCCCTTTGTGTTGATTATTGGTGGTGGGTTTTGTTGTTGTTGTTGTTTTTGTTTTTTGTTTTTTGTTTTTTACCAAAACCAAAATAGCTTCTCATCGTGTCTGGAAATCTCCTTTCAAGGTGTAGCTAGTTCATTTGCTAAACTGATTTTTTATCATGACAGATGCATATGTCTGAGGAAGAGGTTCTTTCACAGTGATGGCTTATGCTTCTGAATATACTTCTTAACTAACCTAACATGGTAAGTTCGATCATGGAGTTTGAAACCAAGTAGTGGAGGCAGATGGCCTTGCGGGATACTCGCTTCGGGGAGAATGTGGTTTTTGACACATCCTGTCTCTCATACTGAAGTACTGGCTCCAGCTTGGTCTCACACATCGTTAGAGCTGTTTTCGGGCGTGCAGATATCAGTGAATTGGATACATGAAAGGCAGCAGGAGATCTGACTGGGAATTTAACTCAGGAATTGGTGTTAACAATAACACCTGATAATAAAACTCACCTCACCGAATCATCATTCTCATCATGTACCAAGATGGTCCACTAGCGTTGGAAGCTTTGTTCTAAACTATTGATTTCTAAAATTTGCATTCAGTGTGTCATTGCTTTTTAGGTCTTCTTCTTCTTTTCCTTAGGCCACCTCCCATCATCTCCAACATATGAATATTCACTTTAGAAAGAACCAGCAGAACTCCTCTGGCCAGCAGAATCCATCTCATTTGCAAACTTGTTAGACATGCAAATTCTTGGAGCCCACCTGGATCTACTGAATCAGATACTCAGGGTTGGGACCAGTCATCTGGGTTTTAGCAGGCCTTCCAGGTGCTTATGATGCAAGCTCAAAATTTGAGAACCACTCATGTGTATGGATGATACTGTAGCTTAACGTTAGAGCTGTGGTTTTTCCTATCATTAAGGTTTTCTACCAGCAGGGCCTTGATCCAGCCTCTGTCTCAGTTCCCTGGTGCTGAATATGTCCTTTGAAACTGCTTAGTGGGGAGGACAGACATTCATATCTACAGATTCAACCCTCCCTTGAATTTCTCTTGGCTCTTAGGAAGATAATTAGGACAGATTTCAGTTAGGCTGGGTTTACTTGAAAGAAACACAATTCTAAATTTCAATTAATTTTTCTGCATTTAATGCTTTTGGCTTGTTTACCTACCTGCCTTGTTTCTTTCATCATATATTTATAGAATGCCTACTCCTGGCCCAGGTTCTTGATTCAAAACAGTATTATATATAAAATTTGCAGTCGAGTAAATTGCACTGGACAGTACTGTGGCAGAGATGTAATTTCGATATAGTTGATGGGGTCATGTAAAGTGTATGATTTAAAAGGTTCTTAGCATATTTACAAAGTTGTGGAACTGTCACAACTTAAGGCATTTCGTGACCCCAAAATGAAACCCCATACTCATGAGCAGTCACTCCCCACTCCTCCCCACCCCCAATAATCCAGGCTAGTCCTACACAATCACTAAGATACTTTCTGTCTCTATGGATTTGCTTCCTCTGGACATACCATATAAATAAATTATATACCAGGTGGTCTTTTCTGACTGGCTCCTTTCACCCAGCATGTTTTCAAGGTTCACCCATGTTGTAACATGGGTCAGCACTTTATTAAATTTTCTTTTTTTTTAAGATTTTATTTATTATTAATTTGACAGACAGAGATCACAAGTAGGCAGAGAGGCAGGCCGAGAGAGAGGAAAGGAAGCAGCCTCCCTGATGAGCAGAGAGCTGGATGCAGGGCTTGATCCCAGGACACTGAGATCATGACCTGAGCCAAAGGCAGATGCTTTAACCCACTGAGCCACCCAGGTGCCCCAATACTTCATTAAATTTTATTGCCAAGTAATACTTCATTGAATGGTTATACCACATTGTATTTATATATTAGTTGGGACATTTGGCTTTTTATTTTTTGGCTATTATGAAGATTGCTTCTATGGAAATTTAATGTACAAGTTTTTGTGTAGCTAAGTCTTCATCTGTCTTAGGTAAATACCGAGGAGTGGAATTGCTGGGCCATATGGTAATTGTGTGTTTAGCCTTTTCCAAAGCAGTTGTCCCTTTTTACAGTCCCACCTGCAGTGTAGTTTCTAAAAGTTTTTGACCTGGCACACAAGTTCCAAGTTTTAAAACTATTTTTTGGTGGGGGGAGGTGGGGAGGAACTCTTGGGTGGCTCAGTTGGTTAAGTGTCTGCTTTTGGCTCAGGTCATGATCCCAGGGTCCTGGGGTGGAGTCCCCCACATTGTGTTCCTTGCTCACTGGGGGGCCTGCTTCTCCCTCTGCCATTCTCTTGTGAGCTCTCTTCCTCTCTCTCTCTCTGTCTCTTTCACAAATAAATAAATACAATAAAAAAAAAACTTTTTTTTTAATACCAAAGGGCATCTTACATCTTAAGATCAGAGAAAAGAAGTAGATGTCTCATATAAAAATGTATATGTAACAGACAAACACACCTTTCATCCACTTTTGGGGTGGCAAATAGAAACATATAAATTCATGAAGCAAAATTCTTATCAGAATGTTAAGCTCTTGGGAGTTTCTTAATAACAAGTGAACAGATGACTGACTGAAATAGTAATTATATAAATGAATGAATAAAGATACCTCTACATTTCTATTTTGCATCAAAACATATGGTAAGTTCTTTAGATTTCCATTGTGCACTCACACACATAGATGCTTCATGTGTGAAAGGCAAAACTTTTTTTTTCTTAGTGAAATATAATAAATTACTCTTAATGCTGATAGTGAGAATAAGTGATAACCATCAACCTACATTAATCAGTTGATAATTCCAAGGTTATTAATTTAAAAGTTATTTGAAATCTGTTAGACTTTATGATTAGAAATGGTGATTATAGACCTAGCAATTGAAGCTAAGCAGAAATTCGAATGCACGTTCAGGTCGCTGACTAAAATTGACATGTTCTTTCCATGAGAAAATGCAAGCCTGTGTTTCAAAGCAGTGGTAAAAAATCATTGTTTGGAACATGTTTGTAGGTTCAAGGTTGCCTATATTTTTGGATTACCATTACTGTTATAGCGTTTAAGAGATATTTTTACTTAAATTTCAAAAAATACTGCAATGAGAAAGCACTAAATTCATTCAGTTGTCTTAAGAGTTCATTGAGAATTAAAATGACAGATGCTTTATTTGAAGATCTAGTAGAAGTTATCAAAATGAAATGCATTTATAGATTTTATTGATCTAATTTTTCTGGTTTCATATTCACTTTTTAAAACTTCTCATTCACTTGAGCAAGGTGAGGATGTTTTATTTCTATAAAACGTTTCTTCCTCATCACCACTGAAAGAGAAAAAAATCAGTACTCTGAAGGTGTCCTACTGAGGTATTGCTGTTTATGGAAGAACAGTACATGAAGTAGTAAATAGCTCTAGCCAGTGATTAAATGTAGAAGCAGAGTGGATGTATCCAATACATGCAAATGTCATTTATAGTCTCACATACTTCAATATCATAAATACACTTCTCATTGTATAAGTACAAGATGACAACACAAAATAAACTCCATACCATATGCCTAAGTGAGACAAATAAAGTAGGTACATATGCCAATTTGAATTATAATTTTATTTATATATATATATATATGTACACCTACATTTATATACATACATATATATGTACATCATATATGATCTATATGAAATAGTGTGCCCAGATGATTATTACTTTTTATATAAGTTGAAATAACTTTTTATGATGATCAATTGCTTGAAGTAAACTATGTATAGAATATAGGCTACAGTTGTATATTTGAAAAAAATCCTAGTCATCAGAAATTTGTATAATTTAGGTATCAAAGTCATCAACATTTGTCTAACAATGTTAAATTCAATTAATATTTATTATATGTCTACATGTCTACATAGCTAATACTTGCAGCCTCATCAAACAGTGCCCCTGTTTAAATATGTAATAATTGATCTTCTTAAATAAAAATGATACTAAAAATCTTCCTATAATACTAAAAACCAGGGGCGCCTGGGTGGCTCAGTGGGTTAAAGCCTCTGCCTTCGGCTCAGGTCATGATCCCAGCGTCCTGGGATCGAGCCCCATATCGGGCTCTCTGCTCAGCAGGGAGCCTGCTTCCTCCTCTCTCTCTGCCTGCCTCTCTGCTTACTTGTAATCTCTGTCTGTCAAATAAATAAATAAAATCTTTAAAAAAAAATACTAAAAACCATTAGAACATACACGTTAAATGGGTGAACTGAATGGTATGTGATTTCTACATCAATAAAACTGTTAAAAAATAACAAATTAGAAAAAACACCTTATATTTCTAATAACTACTTTTTCCAGTTAAATTTGCCTCCATAAATTGAGCCTTGGAAAGGGCTTATTTATTCTCATTTTTTGTTATTATACACGAGATCAAATAGAATCTACCTTTATTCATCATTAGTGTACTGACATAATATGTACATTTCAAAGCATGCACATAGATGACAAAACAGTGAGAAAAATGATGGTACTTCCTTAGAGCTGTGTGTACCATAAGGTTCATTAAATGTATACTGCATGCCAGTTAATTGTCCTTACAGGTTATTGTTTAGTGTTCTTAAAAATAATTTGTTATCGGGTCACCTGGGTGGCTCAGTGGATTAAGCCACTGCTTTAGGCTCAGGTCATGATCCCAGGGTCCTGGGATCAAGCCATGCATTGGGCTCTCTGCTTGGCAGGGAGCCTGCTTCCCTTCTTCTCTCCCTGCCTCTCTGCCTACTTGTGATCTCTGTCTGTCAAATAAATAAATTTTAAAAAAATCTTTAAAAAAAATTTAAAAAATAGAAAAAATTTGTTATCAATAGACTGATCAAGTGTTAAGTCAGCACAGAGGGAGACATTTTTGAGGTTGCATGGCTCAATGCTTTATCTGCTGTCTGGAAGCATCACTCACTGTAGGGGGGTGGAAGAGGACAGGGGGAGAGGGGTGGTTACAGATTAATGAGAAAATGGAATGAATGAACAAAATGCTGTGTCATTTAATCCTCACGGGATTATTCTCAGCTTGAAAATTTAAAAACCGAGTCTCAGAAAGACCATGTCATTTGGCCTACATCTCCGAACTCCTAAATGACTGAGCTAGGCTTTGTAGTTCGGTAGGTCTGTGTCATTTCTACCACCCCACTGCACGAGCGCTTACTTCTCTGCAGCTGAAAGCTTCTAAGGATTTCACGACTCAACAGACTATCTGAACTCAAGAATTTGAGTATTTGTTGGAGGTCTTAGAGATGAATGAGTTCAAGTTTTCTCATTAAGAACAAATTAGTGTAAGACATGGACATAGTCTGGGACATATGACACTTCATTCACTTCAGGGTTCTGGAACATTTTCTGGATGTGAACACATTTTCAGGTGAGAACCAAGTCATTGAAGCAGCTAAGTCACTTTTGCCCTTCCCTCCTAATCCCATTTGCACCTTCTGATTGTTGATGAATTATTTCCTGAGGAAAAGGTATTAGAAAAAAGAAGTGGTTCTGAAGGTTGTACATGGAAAGAAAGTAGGTTCATTAAATTTTATGTGTGATTTACTATAAAAATGTTTGTTACATACAAATTGATATTTTATATGATGAGGCTTATGATGTTTTCCCCTAGAGTGCTATAAAAATCCAGCATTATAAATTGATCAGATTGCTGCCTATGCTGATATCAAATGCAAAGGGAATTTGCAAACTTATGTTATAGTAGATGTATCTTATATAACACTTTCATATCACTTTTTTAAATTAAAAAAGTGGTTAAATATTCACGTTATATAACCTCTCCCACTTTCAGAGAACCTTAGAAGGTTATCAATATTTTCTGTAAGTAGGGAGTTATTGAACATTATATATTTTATTGAGTGATCAACCTTTTGGTTGATTGAATACTGCAGTAAACCTGTTGTCCTACTCTTTTGCCTCATTTATGGTACCGGTTTCTTGTGTAGGTGGTTTTGGCCTTCACATTTCTTGCTGTTTCTGTTGTATCTCTGCATTGCGTTTAGTTGTATTGTATGAAAAAACTCATTTTCTCCTGCACATTGTTCCTCCTTCATATTTACATTTTTCTTTTTTCTTTTCTTTCTTTCTTTCTTTCTTTCTTTTTTTTTTTTTTTTTTTTTGGCTAATTTCTCTTTGCATTTCAAATTTTTCCTACTTCCTTTTCTCCTTACTAAAAAAGAATACCTTTTTTGGTCATGTGTTAAAGTCACTCAACTATTGTATGTCCGGGAAGAAAAAAATCAAAAGAAGGGGTGGAGAAGGGGCGGAGTGGGGTTGGCTAGTTAACTTCAGGAAGAAAAGGGGAAAAAAACAGCAGAACTGGGTTCTGTCCCTGAACACTGATGAATCATGGACATTTGTTAAGGCTTGAATTGAAGTTTTGTCTCTGTGTTGTAAGTAAGTTTATGATGACAGTTCATCTGTGATAAGCACTGTGTCATTGTTCACAGGGAGAAGTTGTATATAATTTGAGGAATAGAAATGCAGTTTAAAACAATTGCATAATCAATCCAATACATAGAAAATCTCATAACACTCTACTGTTGAAAATAGCAGGTCTTGAGTATAAGGAATTTCAGGTATTAGTAAAGAGACAAAGATGATTAAGTCTACACAGCTCTCCCAACCAAAATATTTTCATCCATGTTCTCATTATAAATAATGACTACGAACACTGTGAGTGACATAATTAAAGGAAGTTAAATTCCTACTAATGGAAGCTGGATTTGTAAATGTTATTAGGATATTACAAAAATAAAAATTTACATTTTGAAGTTATCCAGATGATATTTTAGAGTTATATGCATTTGTGTAATTTACTGACATTTACTCTGAAAATGTCCTGTCACTATAAATTCTATCCACAAAAATGAATGTTATCTTGGCAAAAATAGATTGATCAGCGGGTAACAGAACAACTTGCAGTAACATCCAGATAATAATTGTTTAGGTTGAAACTCAAGACTCAGTTTGCTGTTTTACTTTGGGCTATCTTCACCCAGTTTGGCAAATTGATGAAATCAACTCTTCTTTTAGCCGGCTGTGAACATTCTGACAGGATCATATTCTTACAGAATGGGTCACCTTAGAGTAAAATTGAAGGAACTGTGAATAAGGAAAAGAAAATGTGTTTAAATTTCCAGTTGTAGATGAGGCAAGCTATTTTTAGAATTGTGTAGATACTTATTCTTAGTTTTAAAAATATGAAATTATTATTAATTACATTAAAAATAGGGCATTAGATAGCACACAACAATATTCTTTAGGTGATTAGGCATCACATTATCTTTCTTCCCCAAATTGTTAGAAACCTTTAGAATCTCCCTCCCTCCTTTTAAGAAGAATATGTTATTACTGTATACAAATATTTGTACTGTCTTGATTTTCAAATGTTTCCAAATCTCAAACTTATAAGTTTGCATCTCCCATCTGTAATAGGTGAGTAAAACAGAGATCACTTGTCATCTCTCTATCTAATGTAGGTTTGTAACTCTATGTTTACTGGTATGTCTTCTTTGCAATAAGAGCAGGAACTTTAATCATATAAACCTAAAATCTGTGCTCATAAAAATAAGATGACTGCTCTCTTATTTTCTCTCCATTATTCATTACTGCAGGGGGTGAAATTTGGGCAACACCATTTGTGGTGCTTCTATGAACACTCAATGAATAGGTGAATTCTGTATTATCTGTATGGGCAGTGAATTTGATCTATAACATACCTACAATCTTATAGAAATATGCTAGGTTACAATGGTGGTTTACTGTGTTCAAGTATATTAGAAACCTAGTATCAGAGTAATACCAATCATCCATATTTCTTTTTCTTTATCATCAGAGGCTGCATCCATAAAATTAAAACAAATAAACAAAACAACTGGAAGGCGTGCCAAAGGTTGTTGGTTTTGGTCATTCCTGTGTTACCCTCTATCTCTTACGAACCATCGTCCATTGTCTTTTTGCTGCTATTGAATGCTTGGATAAATAACTGAATTCTTCCCTGTGTGTAGGCCTAAGTAAATGGATTCCCTATACTTATGGTTAAAAAAAAAAAAGAAAACAACAACAACAACAAAAACTCCAAGTCTATAGAGTGAAGGAGGATCTTACAATGAAATCTAGATTTTCAATTTCAATAGTTGTTGGTTTTTTGTTGCTTTTTAATGGGAAGTCATGTTGTAAGTACTGGTTTTTTTCTGAGATGTGCTTTTACTTAGTGGAGAAGGTTGAAAGACAGAAGTGAAGAAATCTACCATTGGCAGAAATTTAACAACACAGTAGCATAAAAGGCATTGCTTGGTTTAGGATTTGATAGCATTTAATATAACTGGTAATATTTTCTAACACTTAAATTAACAGAAGTTTGTCAGTATAGGATTCTGATGCGCAAACAATAAGCTTCCAATTGGTACCTGTTCAGTGTTACTTTGTACTCATTTATTACTATCCATTAGCATTTGTTTAATGTTACTTTGCATCCATTCTTCCCTTAAAAGTTTAATGCCTTGTCAATAACTGTATTACCTGGGCCACAGAGTCCTCTAAATATTTGTCTTGTTTGTAGGAATATTTGACTATCTTTCTTCATCTCAAGGTAGTGTCTTTTCTATGGTTCTTTCTATAATGGCCTCTCTGTGCTGCATTAAAATACTGAATGTGAACACTGACGTAAAAATCTTCACATGCACCCTTAACCATTCTCCTGGGAATTGCTTTCTCTTTCTTATTCCCATCTCCTGAAAATATTCCCCAAGGACAGAGATAGTTGAAGCTTTCTGTCCATTTGTTTTTAACTTTGACTCTCTCTGGCACACATCTGTGTGTGCTTAGAAGTGTACTGCCTCAGATCGCAAGTATTTCTGATTCTGACTCACACTATACATCTCAGAGATAGGTCCTATCTTTCTTCTGGCATGTAAATAAATAAGGCCTGTTGTCATTGCTTTTTTAGTTTCTTAATGGATACCAAAAAAACCCCCAGAAAATTAGTCATTGCCTTTAACTTTTTTCTTTTTTCTTTTTTTTTTTTTTTGCCAAGGAGAACCATTTTTTCTTTCTAGAGTCTCTCTGTGTGTGTTTGTATATAAGAGAAAAACAAAACATTGTAGTTATATTTTCTTACTCATAAGGCAAAAATGTTGAAGAAATTAGATTTGATTTACTGAAAATTTTTTTTCACAAAATGCTTATATATACATACAAAAATATGCTCACAGAAAAATGCAACAAAACTTAAATTTTATGCTACCAATATGCATAGTATAACCTAAAACCAAAAAGGAGTAAGAGGGAACATTTCATGGGCATTAGGTTCATATTGTTCTTTGTCCATTTCTAATAAAGGAACAAATTAAACATTTACATATAGTAACAATTGAGAGCTAGAAGACATCATAAATTGGTCGTGAGTAAAAGTTAGAACTAAATATTTTGGGTTAAACTTTCTTCTAAAAATGATTAATACAGACAGCTGATCCTCATTAATCTTCCTTATTAGATTATTTTCTCTTAAATGAATAGTAGATATTGATTTCTGACTTCTTGCTTATGGAGGCCCATAATACAAGTTTTATTATCAATCCTTATGTTTCATAAACATTTTATCTGGAACAGTCAATTTTGGTGAATAAGCAAAATTTTATCCCAATTAATGGGATATGATCTGGTTTTAATGGAGTTTTTCAAAATAACTTAACGGAGCTGAAACAATGCATTGTACAAGGCTATGGCTAACCCAATAGACACGTAATGCTATGTTATGAAAATGATCCCGTTTTAGTTACCATACATAAGAAATACAAGCCACACTTGGAATATCCTCATTAGAAAGGTTTAGGATAATAAAGCATTTAATAGCAAACCTCGCAACAGAATACTAAGCAATGATTTAGGCTTACAGTTGATAACCAGCACTTTCAGAAAGACCTGTAGAAGCAGTATTTTTCTTCATCAACTTCGGGTATTAGAGAACACAGTGCTTCATCAGAGGAACTCAAAGAAACTGAGATTTGGCTCAAAGGCCAACAAATAATGAAGGCTGACTTACCTTCTCGAAGTTTATTACATTCCTTTTGCTCTTTAAGCTCTTCCTCTTAGAGATATAAATTGGAAACGGTGTACTTTCTTAGTAGGAAGTCTGAAGTCATTACTGAAATAATTGACAGAATATAATACAATATTTTTATGTAGGGAGGCTATTATGATACCAACATATCACATAGACAGTAATGGGCATCTAATTCTGCTATTCGTAATCCCCATGCTGCGAAAGAAAATCTGCTTTTGAATCATTAAAAATTGAAGCAAAAAATGATGGGCTTGACTATTTGGTTATCTAAATTTGGACTGGAAGGCCATCTTCAGTTACATAAAATATCCTTCCCAAGCTCTAGTTCTCAATCCCATTACATCCACTTCATTTCTCATTTGCCAGCTCCTGTGGCCACACTCTTTATGCTTAGCAAAAAACAAACCAAGTTAAGTCTCTGTGGGGGGCCTTTTGTGAGGCCACTCAGAATAGGAAGAAAGAAACAGAGTGCAAGCTAGAGATGTAGAGCATATAAAGAAAACAAATAAGGCACAAAAAAGGAGGAGGAAGGGAGAAGAAAACATCACCGGGTCAAGAATCATGAAATCACATACACTTTAACATTTTTGCTAGTAAGTACTATGAGCCTTCTCTGTTTGGGGGAGGCTGCCCTCAGAAAGCTGGAAAATCAATTCTGAATTAATAAGGGTCTTTTTCTTTTCACAAGGTCCTGGTGAAACTAAAAAAGGAGCTAATTAAAAAATCTTACTGCCATCCCATAATTACAGGTTTTACCCATATGCAGGATGGTCATTTTTTCCCATCAGGAATGGTATTCTTTTCACTTCCTGCCAAAAGTGCTCCAACACATTACCATAGGGAGTTTAAGAATTTAAGATTTTCAAGGAAACCTTTCCACCACTGGCACACCATTTCCTTCTGGAAGAAGGCCTGTGCCCTAGGGAGAGGCCTAATTCAAGACCCTTCTGCTCTTTTTAGAAGGGCTGAGCTCGCCTCACCATTGCTTTTCCTAGGGGTGGAGGTGAAACTGGTCTGATATGGCTGCTCCTTAGCTCATCCACCCCCCCCCTCCACCTTTCATCCCTCCTCTGCCTTTCAAGGCCATTTCGCAAACTGCCACCTGTTCCTGCTGCCTACCCTTTTCTTCTTTCACACTGACCAAGGGAACTCACTCCTGCAGCAGCCCTGTCAAGGCAAGGCAGCCCAGGGGCCAAAGCAGGGCGTTTTGAACCTTTTGGAGGTAGTCTCACTAGGATGTTAAAAAGCCCTTGGCAGCACTGTCCTCCCGGGAAGGAGAATTCGTTCCTTCCCCACTCCGTCCTACCGAACGGCAGGTCTGGAAAGCTTTTACAGCGTTAGGTCCTCCTCTGACAGTCCTCAGCCCGGGCCCTGAGGCTTGGTCCTCGCCAGGTGAGCCCTACTTGGGCGTGGGGCCGCTGGCACGACTCTCATTCAGCCATGCCAGAGGCTCTAGCCTCTGGCACTCCGGGGCAAATAAATAGTGCCACCTGGTAGAGTCGAAAGCGGTGCTTTAAAATGCAAATACAACCCCCTCCTGCATTTGTTGTCAAATCACTTCTCCACGATTCCTAGGCAGGCAGTGGATTCTGCGCCTTGGAGAAGGGCTGGGGGAACGTTCCTGCCTGTGCAAAAATAACCCCCGAAGACGCAAGCCAAGTACTCGGCTGGAGCTCTCCAGCCTGTGGATGCCCGCTGGGCGGCTGGCTGTCCCCTGGGAGCCCCGCAGGGCTGGGTCCGCTCCCCCGCCTCACGCCGGGCGGCGGGAGCAAGCCGACGCCGACTTTGGGAGTTCCTTTCTGCCTTGTATGGAGGGCTGCTCCGGGCCCGTCTCCGCCCGACTGCTCTGACGCCCAGCCCTCCTGCTGCCCACCCCCAGCCACCTCCCTCTGACTTGCCCGGAGAAGCCAGACGGAGCCTCTCCCTGCCACAAGTCTCTCCGCCTGCCATTCCCCCATTCCCGCATCCACCCCCACCCCCTCCCCAGCGCCGTCACCCCTCCTCCGCCCCCGCCTCCTCCTCCTCCCGCTCCCCCGGCAATCGGGGGAATAAATCAGGGAGGAAATCGGGAGGCACTGAGACAGCGAGAGCGCGCGAGCGCCGGCGGACTCGCCCAGGTCTGTTTCCAAAGTCGCCCTTGATGGCGGCGGAGGCGCGGCAGCCGCGGCGCGGAGCAGCCGACGCGCGCTAGTGGGTCCGCCCGCCGCCGCCCCTTCCCTCGCGCCGGGTTTCGCCCCTGCCGCCCTCCGAGCCAGTCCGCGCCCCGGCCCCGGGCGCGCCAGCTCTCCAGACGTCCGCGGTCCGGGCAGAGCGGGCGCCTTCTCCTCCCGCGGTTTCCAGCACCGTTCCTTCCCCCCGGCTGGGGAGGGAGGCGGGATTGATCTTCGATCTCGAAGATGGCTGCTGGCTGCCTGCTGGCCTTGACTCTGACACTTTTCCAATCTTGGCTGATCGGCCCCTCGTCGGAGGAGCCGTTCCCTTCGGCCGTCACGTAAGTCGGCGGGCCCGGGAGGGCGGGGAGTGCGGGCCGAGGGGTGCCGCGGGAGCTGGGCGCGGGGACGGTTCCCGACGCGCGGGGCTTTTCTGTCCGTGGGGGTGGGGAGCGATCGGGGCTCGGATCTGGAGAGGCCGAGCGGGAGGTGCGCGCCGCTTGCCGCCGGAATGCGCGCCGAACCGGCGTCTCGGGCGTCGCGGTGGGGCCGGGCTGTCCCGGGAAACGTCCGCCGACGACTCGCGGCGCCTCAGCCTGTCTCGGAAAGGATTCTTAAGACTTAAGGAGTTTAGCTGTACTGGGGAGAAAAAAGTTTCCAGCCAGATACCCGCTGTCCTCAAACCCAGTCCAGGGGAAAAAAAAAAAAAAAAGTTGTGTTTGCTTGGGTGTTTTACAAATAGGTGATTTCACGCTTGCCAGGGTTGCATGGACTTCTCCCGCGCTTGGCCTGGGGGATGCTCTCTAATTGCTGTAGTGCCCAAACTCATTTAGATCTCAAATTACTGGGCGCACTTGACAGTCTCATCCGAGGAGTGCTCGCTCGGCGCAGCTTCGAGTGCTGTCCGCTCCGGGGGCTTGCAGGTACCGGGACCACGCCATCCAACCTCCTCATCCTTCATCTGGAGCATCTAAGTGCAGGCAGACACACCGTTCCCGTTCTTAGAATGAGTAGAACCTATTCTTTGAGGGAGGGATGAACGTTTCCAGAGTCGCCTGCATTTTTTTCCCTTATTTTTCACATTTCTAAAATAACTTAAAAAATTCGCAGCTGTTCTGGAAAATAGAGTTTTTAAAGGTAACTGTATAGTCACACGGCAGGAAGGGAATGAAAAATAATTATCTTTTCTCTTAGGCTGGAAAAAAAGAAGCAAAGTCAGTAGCTCATAAAAATATATACACGTTTTTAAAAATGCGATGAAGAGCCTATCGGGCATTTTGGGAAAGCTTTTATTTTGGTCCATAAAGCTACTTTAGAGCTTCTAAGAGTAGGTGATCTTAAATGGATGAGTCACTTTAATGCATTTTACATAACAAAAACAAAGCCCAAGGTAGCCTTCCCGGTATTTCTGCTGTTGGGAATTATTTGCTGTCCTTTGTTGGCTGCGTGCTCAATACTGGAGTTTTGGGTGGATGCTAATAGTGAACCTTTACCAGTTGAAACCCTGCAGCGTTATTTAAGATGCAGCTTAAAGTATTTATTACATTAGGTGTCAGTGCAAGAATCCGAAGGATGCACATTCTTACCCGGAGAAGGGGAGTGTCGAGTATTTTTTGTCATTGATTTACGGTCATGTTCCTTTTTAGATAATCTTCCATAAAAATGATTGCAGATCCTTTTTGTGATGAAACGAAAGGGTAAATGCCATCTGTAGATCTTTCTTTTATTGGCAGGATGTTCCAAGTGGATATTTTGAAATATATAGGCTAAGAATTACTCTAAAGATGCTTCAAAATTATGCACTCTTATTAGGAAATTACACCTTTATTGATTGAATTCTTTATTCTTTTTGTAGCTTGGCCTATAGAGCGAGAACTCAAGTGACTCGCTTGCATTTGTATCATATAAAGAAGTGGCTCTTTAAAAAGGAGGCGGTGTGTGCAGTTTACATATTTTTAACGTGTCCTTTTTAACTGACAATTTATCAGTATTTCTTTCATTTGGAGGGGATGCATCATTCCCCTCACTGGGTGAAACTGTGACTTTTAAAAGATACAACAAAATGCAACCTTTTATTCCTGAACATGCCACTGTAAAGTATTAATGTACAGATCCTTATTGTGAGGACATCTACAAACAATTCTTTCCTAAAAATTAAAATAGCTTAGTGTTTATGGTCAGAGATTCACTGGAGACAAGAAAGAAAATAAATAGTGAAGAAAAATAGGAATTGGGAAACCACAATTTCTTTCCTTTGAAAGAATATAAAATTTTATTTTTTAAGAGTGGGAATTTAAGGTATTTTCAAATAATATGAAACATTAATAGTTTTGTAGAGTAAAAGAGTGAAACTCTTTTAATAAAAGAGTTTGTAGAGCTAAGTCAGTCTCCTGTAAGTAACATTAACGCTATTTATGTAAGTCTTGTGTGTCTTCAGTCATTTATTTCTAAAGTTAAAATACCATCTTCTGAGGAGAGGAGAAATGATAGTTGACATTTGTACTTCTAGTTAGGTTTCTGAATAAACTTTATGAAATTTTAAAAAGTGCAGTGTTAATTTTATCAAGGCGAGCCATTTGCTTTTCTTGCAAGAAAAGAATTGGTATCGAGTGTTTATCATGATAAATCTCAAATCTTGGGAAAAATTTCAAGCTTATAAAAACTCAGTACAAAGATTATAGTATCATTAAAGGCAAACTATTACATTCTTTATATAAATTTCTCTGGAAATCATTAATAAATTCTTTTTTTTTGACAATTTTATTTTTCCCCAGAAAAAGCAGTATCAGTAGTTTTAGAAGAAGAACATGCCATCAACACAGTATAAAATTAATTGTGCAATCACTGGAGTGAATCTTGAATTAGAATTACTAATACAAAGCTTTAATTTTTTTAAGTAGTGTTTACAGTAATATTAAAGGTTTAAGTTTTATTATAATAAAACAAATGTGTCATTTAAAATTTCTTTTTAAATTTTTCCTGCTTTAGCATATATCCTCATACAGCATATTCTTCTGGTTTAAGTGTAGTTAAACTGTTCTAAGACCTAACACTAAAATTACAAGGTTCCCCTCCCCCAACCAAGAAAGGAATTTTGATACAGTTCTTTTGCTAGGTTAGGCTTTTCTTTTGGAAATGATTGTCTCAATAAAGTGTGAATCATAAATATGCCAGATGGTATCAATCACCTAATGCATATTGGTTTATATATAAATGGAAATCACATCATTTTGATGTTATAGTATGCACACGTTATATTGGTAGTTTAAGGTAGAGTTTTCAAATAGGGAGTTCTTGCTTGTTCTAGAAATAATTTCTTAGCACGTTAATGAAAATACTTCTGTTTTAAAACTCAGAATAATATGTATGTTAGCCAGTATTGTAATGTTAACTTAACTCTGTTGCTCTTTATTTCAGAATCTATTTACAAATCCAGGTTTAAAAGAAAAAAAGTCACTGTAGTTATAACTATTACTAAGGTTAAACTTCTATCTAAGTCATATCATAACACCAATCAGTCAGAATAATTGGCTGAAAGCCCATTGTTATATGGGGATTTTAATATAAACTGTGTAATAGAATACATATATTAATAAGAATTACAGGTATCTACAGGAAATAGATATATTTCATGAAAGAATAGTACTTTGGGGTTTAAATACTTCAGATATAAATATTTTTTTCTGTTATTAGACAAATTTATATTTAAAGGCTGTAGAAAATAAGTTTATATCATAACATTGGAATGGTTATCTTTTTCACGTGTTAGAAGTGATATAATTATTTTCATTGGGCTTAACAATTTCTATTCACATACTACAGGTAGAAGGAAATGTGCCTTAAGCTAAAATATGAGGTAAAAAGCATAAATTAGAACCCAAGAACAATGACATTAATAAATCCCTTTCTCAGGTCTTCAATTTGTTCTCATAAGCTTAACTATAAGACATCTATTATTCCACAGGTGTATATTTAAAATATGCAACAGTAGGTATGTTTTTCAGATAAGTAGCAACATGGTATCTTAATATTTATACGTGGATATATGTGTAGCTATTTGGATCGGCATTTGAATGAGCATTAAGCAGAGTGTAATGGAAGTGATCTAAAAAGCATTTTGGAAAGGTATAAGAATCTAAGCTTATTATGGCTTGTAAAAAGGAAATAAAACATATGTTTATTATTTTAGTATGGCTTTTACTGGTTTAATTATAATTTAATAAGTGCATCTAAAATTAAAATCAATAGCAAGTTGTTCATTCTGAAAATAGAAACTTTACCCCTCTTCTTCAAAGAAATCTGGCTGTACAGACACTTTCCTATTATTTCTCCAACATTGATTTAAAAAAAAAATAAAATGCTTTTCATTCTCGGATTTATACATTGTAAGGTTTTGCAAAAATATACATAACACATGCAAATTAGGTATTCACATTTACCGTTTAGGTTTATAACTATATGTAAGAAAAAACAATGCTTTTAGGAATTTTTAAAGAGTTAAAAATTGTACCCATAACAAAGTATTATTTAATCGATATGTTTTCTGGAATATCATTCTATAAAACACACACACAGAAGTTTTGCTTTTTTCCCTGTTTTTTAATACGGATACAGATTTCCAGGAAAGTAATCTGTTCTTCTTAATGCACATCTTATTTTCTAATAAATGTCTTTGCACTGTTGGTAACCTTCAACTGGATACTTAAGTGGTTAAAATAAAGGTGAAGTATATTTTAGGGAAATCATCTGATTTGTTGATTTCCTTCAGTCTTTTACTTGTATAGACATAATTAGTTCCAGCATAAACATACTTGATAAGAGTTTGAAAAAGTCAGAATTTGTTTCAGTATTTCTAAAAAAGTAACATTTTGTTATTACTGAAGTGTTAGCCTTCCATCATTTGTAGTAGTATTGTTGTAGTATTTCAGGAAAGCGTGTGAGCTGTTCACCGTGGGGAAGGAGCTCTGTTCTATCACATCCGTCCTCATTTACTTAAGGCTCATGTGTGCATCAGACACTGTGTCACACAGTGTCAGCTACTTTTTCTTTTCATAGGTTGTTTATGTCTAGTACCCAATGTCCCCAAGCCTTTCATAGGATTGCTTTCCAGTAAACTTTGAACTGTATCAAGATGGTAAACCGTGTAGCTTATGCATGATTTATTGTGTGTGTGTGTGTGTGTCCCAAATGATGAAACTCATTGTGTCATATTGTTGACAGATTTGAAAGAAAAAGGCAATTGACTTCAGTGTTAATGGAAATAAAAATGGTAGTACTTCGTAAAAATAATATAGTTACCTTTTCCTTCAGGGTCTAAAATATTAACATTGCATACATAGATAATTCGCCTACTTTGTATTATAGTATTTTATTTATTAGGTGGTATTTTCTTTTTATGTATCTATTTATCAGTGCATGCACAGACATGTATTTCTTTTAACCTTCAAGTGGTTTGCTAGGGTAGAAAAATGTCAGTGAGGTAAGTTTATTAACAGTCATGTATGCTTGAAGATTCGTGCCAATCCACATCTGTTTTTCGTGATTGAATCTCTTTCAAAATATTTTTATAACACTAGCGTTTCAGAATAATTTGTGAAGAGAATCAAATGAGATACTGTATACAAAAGTAGCCTGAAATGCTCAGGTCCTATAGAGATGAGTTGTTAACATAACTGATGAGTAACAAAGTATGATTTTGCCATCTTTTTAGCAAAATAAGTATGGGAAAGAAACTATTGCTTTTAAATGTTGGGCACATATTAAAAGACCTTTGCATACTAAGTGGATTTTATTTTGGCCATTTAGATATGGGATACTTAGAAATTTGTGAGAATTAAACATATTTGGTGTGACATGCTTTAGGAGTAAAGTATAAATATGAACAGTTTTAAAAAATTTTATTTGTAAAATATGAACTGTTAGATTTCTGTTATAGGTTTATATAATTTGTAGTAATTCAGTATTATTGCTCCTTTAAAATTGCCATTTATACAGATTTTAACGAGATCATAAGCAAGGAAAGGATTGATATTGTGGCCTCAACGAACTGGCACACTTTTACAGTTAATTTCAATAATGCAGGATCAGGTTGTTGCATATGAAGCAATATTTAAAGTTCTCTTTGAATATGAATGCGGGATATTTCTGGCTAAATGTTATTTTAACATTTGCTTCTGCTGATTTTTTTTTTAACCATATGCTTCTGCTGGATTAAAAAAATTAGGATACATTTAAAATTCTGTATCATAAATGGAAGAACAACTGAAAGTAGAAATGATGGCAATGGATAATAATGGTGTTGCCCATTTTAAAGGCTTCAGATTTGGGCATGATCTTACTGTCAATTTGAAAATTCTTTTTCCTGGGTCATTAAAAATTTATTATAGTTGTCTCTGGGCAAACCGGAAAAATAACTCCCGTATTCTTCAAACAATTAATTGCTACTTCTCTCTCTTTCATACAGCTATGCATTTACTCTTAATCATGATTTATTATTATTTGTCTCTAACATCAGATCAAATGGGGAGTTTTTGCTTTGTTTTCTACCAAGTGACCTGTGACCAGACCTCAGGACCTTCTTGTTTGAATCTTCTTTGACAGTTTCAGGGGCCTTTCTCTTTATCCTCGGACATTTGTCTCTATAGGGAAATTGTTGAGGGATTTTGATGCACAGATAAATCTGGAATACATGATCAACACTTCTACCAAAATTGTCAAACAGTCTAGACAGTTGTTTCTTTTGACATTTTCCCACCTACTTTGGGAGATAATTAGGGGAAAGAGGAGAAAGAGCTAATAAAATTGTTCTCTGTCTAAGGTGCCTACTGTCAGGCTATAGAAAGGGACGTTTAGACATTAATGATGTCTTATTTTGAGGGTTAAAGGAAGAATGGCTCAGTAAAATAAATGGGCTTAGGCACACTCAGGAAATCTGTTTTAGAAAAGCGATCAAGAGTTGTTGTGGTGAAAATACCATGAGAAATGATGCATGGGTACAAGGGGCAGACAAAGGAGCTTTCCAATTTACACGTGGTGCAAATTTACATTAAGGATGCTAAAGGGGCTACTAGTAATTTTAAAATCCCCCCCCCCCCCCCCCGCCGCCACTTGCCAACTGAGCGTGGCTATCCTGGAAATTATGTTTCCTGAACATATTCATTTATAGAAACCTAAATATTTATAATATGGGCATTCACCTTAAAAATCAAAGACCATACAGTTGTCAAGATCTCAAATATAGAAGCAATTAAGCCTAATTCTTTTTAAAGAAAACCTTGGGATAATGGTTAATTAGATAAGAGATATTAGTATAACACTTTATTAAAAGCTTAAGTGCTGATCATGAAAAAAGAAATTCCAGAAGTAAATTTCTTCAATTAGATGACAATTAGAATGAAATACCTTCCAGGTAGGTAGGCTTCGGACTTCTGAGTACATAGTACACATTATGTTTTATTTGGCACTTTTTTCTAAATGTCTCCTGATTCGAGTATTTTTAACATCACATGTAATTTAATGATTAACACAGGTATTGGTATTCAGTGTAAATTATGTAGTGCACTGAACTACATGCAGAATATCCAAAATGAGGAAGAGAGTCCCCAAGGAAGACATTTACATCTCCAAACCTGCGATAAAGGAGCCAGGGATCTGTCAGAGCATGACTAAGGAAAAGCACATAGCATGTTGAAGAAAAACCATCTATTTTGTATTAGGCATAGGGCTTCCAGATGGGAAGAGATGTTGCTGGGTTTGAGTCTGGGTTGTAAAATGTTTGCATCAGGGCTGTAATTTTTATAAGACCTGAAGTGGGGGATGGGCAGCGTTCCCAACAATGTGGACGTTTATGGTAGCCCAGCTCTGCATACTCAAACTATGTTGGCCTTCATCCTAGGGTTTTTTAAAATTAAAAAAGGAAAAGTAATACGTGTTGAATCACAGTATGTAGATGATAGATTCAAGAGAGCCCGTAATTGAAGTGGAGACAGGGGGAGCCATTAGTAAACCATTGCATCGTTCCCAGAGCGAGAGATGCCTAAGGTCCAAAAAAGAATAGTGGTGAGGGGAGGGCAGAGCAGATGGGAAACACAAGGCAGAAGTAAAATTTCAGGTGCTCTTGGTTATGGGATTTGAGGAATCAGGAAGAGATGAGTCAGAGGGGATTCTAAGAGCCCTATCAGGTAAACCAGGCTACACTGAACTTGGTAGACTAGAGAACACAGGAGGAATGGTGGAAGTACTAATAGTTTCACTAATGGACATCTTGAGTTTGCAGGGTCTTTGTAGATGACTGTTAGGCCGTTAGAAATAGGTATTTGGAGAAGACTTGGATAATATAAGGCAACAGTTCCCGTAGACTGTTGAAGAAGGAAGCGTGGTTTCAGTGCCTTGAGGAGTTGGTAGCCGGTGGCATTGTAACAGCAAGTGCAGGCACTTTAAAGGCACTTTGCAATGAATTTGTTCAGAAAGGAAGTTTAAGGGATTTGGCATTCTTTTGTTTACAGAATAAAGAGTTCTATCAAGCAATTTGGAATTGTACATAGTAAAAACCCATAGGACTGTCTTAAAAGGGGACGTGGCCGGAGGGACGATCCCTGAGGGGAGTTAAGGTCAAGCATGTGCCAACCACTGCCGAAGCGGGTGGGACTGCCATCAGGATCATCTCTCATTCCCGTCCCTGGTTTTCTTTGCCTAAGTCTTCCTTCCTCTCTGTGCCTGCAAATCGGCTTTCTCTGCTTCCCGGTGTTTACTGAATGGCAGTGAGGGTTTACATTTTCTCCACTGAAATTTCGAACCGGGTTGAGACTAGAGTCCTAGTCCAAAACATAGCCTCCTAAACAAGGTATGTCGATATTCTGAATATGGGCCGGATCGCCATCTATAGCCCGTTCAGTTGTGACTGGGAGATGGGGTTTGTAAAAAGGACTCTGGTTGCCTCGGCTTCTTGGGTCACTCCTGCACACGTTGGTACCATCTCCGGGGGAGGCTCTACATTGCAACAGGCCAGTTGCTATTACCATGAATAGAGCAGGAGACGGTTCTTAGAAAAAGGCTTGTGGAGGGTGGGCAAGGTTGTAGAGACAACTAGGTAAGTGTTACCAGACGGGAGATTTGGGCTTATCAGAGGGAGAAGGCCAAACGGCAGAGATGAAAGAGCCGAGAGAGGCTGTGATTGATGGGAGAATGTTCTGACGGAGGCAGGTGAGGAAGGGATCAAGAGGAAGAACAATGTCTTACAAAGTAACTTCTGAAATATGAAACAGCCTTGAGAATTAAAGCAGATGGTTGGAGAACAGGATAGACACACTTTTAATTTGCTGGAGATGTTTTTGAAGGAATGCTCCAGATTACAGATTCCATTCTCAAAAAGAAATGACATGATTCAGAAATGTAATACATATACATTAGCAATGTTCAAATTTTGAGTTATACCAACTAGAGTCTTTCTTGACTTGATAGTAACAAAACTCTATTTTACCACTGTATTCCCTTTGGACAACAACATTTGGTTCCTTTCTTTTTCTTTTTCTTTTTTCTTTACCTTTTTTGGGGGACAGATTACCATGAAGGTCTGTGTAGTTTTGCAGATTTTAATATATGCATATACCTATTGTAGGGAGATGTTGCAAGATATCAGTGAAAAGAAAAAAAAGAAAAAAAAGAGCAAATAGTTCTTTCTTTGGCCAGTAACACAATTTATTTGTTATTTGGCAGATTGGGGTAGTTTACTGCCCCACCCTGTAAGTGCTCCCACCCAACCCCATATCCAATATTCAGCACAGGGCAGAAATTTGAATTGTAACAGATCTTTGTCAAGAAAACAAAACAATGAGGTTGATAAGATTGCAACCCCCCCTCCTCCCCATATTCCTGCAAAGCCTGACCCTGGTCGCTCCTTA
The DNA here is from genome assembly GCF_964662115.1 of Mustela nivalis. Lineage (NCBI taxonomy): Eukaryota > Metazoa > Chordata > Mammalia > Carnivora > Mustelidae > Mustela > Mustela nivalis. Next base: position 77,798,188 of record NC_139031.1, read on the forward strand.
AAAAGGCATTTCAGGTCTCCCAAAGATCTGGAAATGACCCGCAGCTGCCGTCACAGCGGTTCCCTGAGTGTCCGAGATGACTGAATGAATGGCTTGGATCGCAAATGTCAGTGGATCTAAGAATCAGTTTTGATCTCACTGGTCCCAGCTCAGTGTGGAAAAACCACCCTTGTGATTTGTAACAAGAGATGAGTAGAGTCAGACAGGAGGAGTGGACTGTTTATTTCCCTTTTGCGACTTTACTCTTATTTTTTCTCTTGTAGGTATTCACAGTGTACTTGAGTCTATGTTGATGTCTCTTCCCGCAGCCTGTGCAGACATGAGTAATTACTAACAGCCTTCTTCTAGGGATTATAATTTTGCTTTCTGATCAATTGCAGCTGCTGGTGTATGCCAAGTGCTGGGAATTAACATGGTGTGTTTTCTAAGCCATTGAACCCTCAAGCTGGTCCCCTAAGAGAAGTATTATTATCTTCCCTGTTTTATAGATGAGGAAAGGTAACTTTAGAATATGAAGAACTTTTCAGGGTTTTCTTAGGGCCTAAAAATTTGATTCCAAGCAGATTGGTTCAGAATCCGACCTCTACCTGCTGAACTTGGCTGTCCTGTTACGGCCGGAGCTCCATGTGCTGGCCTCCACCCTCCCATCTGCTCCGGTTGGGTTGCGGATGGCTGCATAGTTCAGCCTGGCTGCATAGTCCAGCCTGGCTGCATAGTCCAGCCGTGGGGTCGAGGGCAAAGAGGCGTCATTGTAAAGCGGAGCAGAACCAACTCTCAGTTTCAACATCTCCATCTGAAGAACAAGGATAATATTAACTTAATCTTGAACCCCAGTGTTACATTATAAGGCTCAGAGGAGAGGATGCTTGGGGAAATTTGCAGGACTGTTTAACGGGCAGACTTTATTATTTGTATCACTTGGTGAGTTTTCTGTCTTCCAGAGATCATGAATTGATGACTGAGGTTTAGTGAGCTAGATTCTTGGGCTAATATATCTCTCAGGCCATTAGAAAAGCCTGAAATGAAGGGGCAAAGGAACACTTAGCAGGCCTGAGAAATATCTCTTCCTAGGCCTTGTGTAGTCTTTAATCCTAAAGCGGAAATGAAAGGACTAGTGAGAGCGAAGTGTTCCGTCTCAGGGTTCAGGACACAACCCGTGTCCTAAAAGGGACCACGAAGACAGCAGAACCACAAAAGAATTGATGTGTTTTATCTTGACGTTTCAGCCAACACCTGTTGTCTGAGAACTGTGCCCCAGGAAGTTGAATCTATTTTTAAAAAGCCGTCCCTTTGCTGATAACCTCTCATTTTCAAACACAGATGTGAGTTTTCAGCTTGGAGACAGACTCTTGGAAAGTTAATAAAGCAATGTGGCCACGATGTTTATAGAAATGAGTTCAGACAACCCTACAAATTGGGTGAGCACAGAGGAGTAAAATTGAGGCCAGTTGCATTTTTAGCAACCAACGCAGAAGTTGGTAAAAATCTGCCAAGAGCCTACTGAAAAAGACCAATTTTCTTTTGACTCATCCAGCACGATTAGTTACACTCATTTAAGCCCACCCCTTCCCTTTACGGTATAAATGGAGGTCAGCTTGCCACAGACTCTCATCTTTTGTTGGTAGAAATAAAACACCTAAATAAAATTACTACTGCACACATCTAATTGATTCGTGGAGGAGAGCGATGTTTTAGATGAAAATGTGCATTAATAACATGACCCATGAGTAGTACATCTTGGGGATACCATTGAAGCCACTCGTTCTCAAGTGCCAAGGACCGGCATTTTAATGGCAGTCATCTTGACATTTGCCACGGAAAGGGATGTGCAAGATTCTTATGATGTTTGTCGTCTTAAAAATACCGAACCCTTCATTGTCTTGACATTATATTAGAATTGACTTAAATTTACATTCGCAGAAATGTTAGGAGAGACGAACAAATGGGCCATGTGAAGCCTCAGGAGGATAGGCACAATGGAGGGTGGACAGACTGCTCTCAATTAGACATGCAGAATGCTTGGGTGTCTCTCCAAACACCTGATTTTTCTGTCAATATACATGTAGAAATCAGGATTAATTTTCATGAGGGAGATTTTATTGCGCATGGGGAGCTCAGTTCCCAGGGGATTGATGCATGGTGTTAAGGTCTGCTGGTGAGTAATTGTTTAAAATTTATATTAATACTCTACGGTAATAAATAAACATGGGGGAATGGTAACTCATCACAGAGCAAACCATGTTTGTTAATTAGATGAGGTCATTCGTCTCCTTAAATTATCAGATGTGACACAACCTGTCTGTGTGTTGTCTAAAAGCCAGCTGGGTCCCTGGGTGTAAATGACCATGACAGAGGGGTGGTTTGAGGATTTCAAGCCTTGGATTTGGTCCCACCCTTTCTGGGTTTTTCTACAAGTGAAGTAGATTGGCCCTTGGAATTCCATTTTTATAATATGCACCGGGATCTAAAACCTGGTATCAACAAGTTGCTCAGAATCTGTTTTTTTCTTTCTTTTTTCTGTTTCCTCTGCATCCCCACCCTAAATAATTGCAAGGAATCATATTTATATGCTGATATAAATATGGTATATATATATACCATATTTATATTTATTACATATATAACAATATATTAGAATGATATATATTATATATTAAACATTATATGTACAAATGTAAACATACTATATGTAAATATTGTATATAATAGAAACATAATTTATATAAAATGAAAATAATAGAACTTTAGTAAAGTGTACTTTATTAGATTCAGATGTGTTACCTGGATGTAGAATATATATTTAGAAGACATAAAAGCTGAAAGTGCTTCCTAATACCCAGAAGTGCTGTCATAGATATGAAGGATTGCAAATTTCATTAGGACTAATTGAAGCATCAAAACGGTTGGGATAGGATGTATGCTTGCTGATTACAATTTTAATTTTTGGTCAGCTTTGAGTCCCGTGGATCCCACTCTTTCACATCTTTCAAACCCCACGGTGATTCCATATTGTCGCACTTGCCTCTGAAAGTTGCTCGGAAGCATGTTGATAGACACTTGAGCAAAGCCAGAACCAGACTAGTCTGTCTTCTGAAAGTCTCAGGGACTCAAATTAGGCACTTTGGTATGGTCGAAAGAAACAGAGTTTTGAGTCCGGTAGCATGAAGGTTAAAGCCTGCCTCTGATACAGTCTGTGTAATCGTGGGAAGTTCACCTGAGTTGCAGTTTCGTGCTCTGTAAAAGGGGAATCATATTCTATACCTCTTAGGGAAATTCTGAGGCTTAGATGAGAAGCCATCAAGTCTGGTGTGTGTATATTTCCCCCTGAATTTACGGAGTGAAGGGTGGAAACTGTTAGTTTCTTTCATCCCATTTGCTTTGAGACCCGTAGAACTGAAGGTTTTTCCTCCCAGTTTTAATCCACTCCTAGGGCAGACTGTGGACATTATTAGGAATTACTTGATTTTTCTAAATAATCTCTTACTCTGTTCATGTTGAATAGATCAGAGCATTGGGAGAAAGCCTTCCCTGAAATGGGCGTGGGAATGGGAGGACTATGTTAAACCTAACCCAGAACTTTGTTCAGTGTCCTGAGGCTGGGCTTATGGTTCCTCATGCTTTGTGTGGTGGTGGTCACCTGACTTTGGGTTGTACCTCACTGGCAGAGGTGATGAGCTGCGTCAGCTGCCTGTCGGGACCAGAGCCTCTCAGCTTACCCCGTTAAAACAGGTTCCTCCCAAGACATGTAGGTCTCTTGTATTTTAAATGAATTTGGATGTTGGATTCATGCTAAGTATCATTAAAGCTTCATTCTTGGCCCTGACTACAATGTTCTTACATTTCAAAAAGTGCTCATCTGTGGTGTGGTTCAGCCTTTCTAACTAGGCTTCTTCATCGGAACAGCAGAAACCCCCGACAGTGATTTGAGAGACTATTTCTCAGTTCTCTCAGAAGTGGTTCATAACTGGTACCATTCTCGAAGCACAGAGAAGTAACTTTTTTTTTTTTTTTTAGATTTTATTTGTTTATTTATTTATTTGACACAGAGAAAGAGATCACAAGTAGGCAGAGAGAGAGGGGGAAACAGGCTCCCCGCTAAGCAGGGAGCCCTACATGGGGCTCGATCCCAGGATCCTGAGACCATGACCTGAGCTGAAGGCAGAGGCTTAACCCACTGAGCCATCCAGGTACCTCGAGAAGTTACTTCTTAAATGGATGGTTGCTTTGGAACATTACGGCTTAATTCTCTCATAGAACTTGCCAAGTTGATTGAAAGTCTGGATTCAGAGCTCAGCTGTCCAGTTATTAACTGGGTAACTTGAATGGTTGGTAAAACCTCCTCAAGGTTTGGAGAATGAAGAATGTTAATTCATGTAAAGCGAAGGCACATAGAAAGCACCGAATGAATATAATTTCATTAGAAGCAAGAGACTTTTGTGGAGTCAGGTGACTTAGGTTCCCACTAATAATGTGGGACCTGAGGAAGAATTCCTGGCATTAGGACTTTCTGGCAGCTAATTGCTCAGCACCCGACTATTTCCTAACAACATGGTATTATAGTGTGTCTGTTGAACAGAAACTAGATCTTCCTAGGTACTCAAGTACTCCAGTGCCTGTGGGTATGTTTTGGAAAAGATCCCACCTCCCTCCCCCGTATTTCAGTTTTCTCTCTTCTGATCTTTCTGAAGTTTGATGTTTTCTGTGCTTTCTAATACTGTATGCTACCCCTAAATTGCACTAAAGCATAGTATGGTACCAGGCTTCTTTCTGTATCTGGTTGAGGGGCATATTAAGAAAAATGTAATGAAGTTAGTGATGTAGCCTTCTTGTGTACAGAAGAACAGCGTTGGTGGTTCATTGTCTACCTGATGAAATTGTTCTGCGAAAGAGGTCCTATAGATGTTCTCCCTTGATGCTATATTTCCAGTAATAGTAGATAGTAATAACCAGTTTCTACCTGAAGCTGGTAACTCTAAAACCATATCAGGAACAATTGTGATACTATGTATAATATAGTATGGTGCCCCTCTCCCCCTTGTAAGACTAGTGATAAATATATTTTACCTTGAGGGATAAATTAATATGAATTTTTTTAGATTCATTTATTTTAGAGATGGGGGAGAGAGAGAGAGAGAAAGAGAGAGAATGCACTTGCTTGGAGTGGGGGATGGGCAGAGGGAGATAGTCAGAGGGGGAGAGAGAGACTCCCAAGCAGGCCCTTCACCAAGTGCAGAGCCTGACACGGAGCTTGACTCCAGGACCCCGAGACCACCAGCCCAGCTGAAGCAGAGTCGGCCGCCCAAGCATCCAAGCCACCTAGATGCCCCTATCATGAAGTGTTTTTTTAAAAAAAAAAAAAGTATAAATCAATTATATTATACTGTGAAAAATATAAATTCTAATTTTTCAAGAAGAATTTGTATTTAAGCTCATCATGTATCTTAAAGTTCTGAGGACGGGGTGTGTGTGTGTGTGCATGCCCAGTTGACTCACTTTCCTCCTAGTGATTAAATGAGAGAAGTCAGGAAACCTCTTACATTCTCAACATGTATGCCAAGAAGATTTGAATCAAATTCCATAAAAGGGATTGAGCACTGACCACCGATTTAAGTGAAAGCAAACCAGACAGCATCTTCATAAAGGCATTTTACATGAAGATGGATAGATATGAATCCCTTGTCTAGATTCATTTATTTATTTCGATTTGGTGTGTTTTTTTTTTTTTAAGAAGTCTTTTTTTTTTTTTTTTTTTAAAGATTTTATTTATTTATCAGAGAGAGAGAGAGAGGGAAGAGAGCGAGCACAGGCAGACAGAACGGCAGGCAGAGGCTGAGGGAGAAGCAGGCTCCCTGCTGAGCAAGGAGCCCGATGTGGGACTCCATCCCAGGACGCTGGGATCATGGCCTGAGCCGAAGGCAGCTGCTTAACCAACTGAGCCACCCAGGCGTCCCTCGATTTGGTGTTTTTCATACTGTGTAGTATATTACCACAAACTTAGTGCTTTCACACAGTGTGCATTTTCTCACCATTTTCTCGATGAGGAGTCTAGCCATGGCTTATCTAGATCTTTTGCTCGGGGCCTCACAAGGCTGCGGTGGGTGTTGACTGGCCTGCTCTCCCTTCTTGGGTTACTCTCTTTTCCTCTTTTAAGCTTATGTGGTTGTTCACACATCTTCGTGGTTGTAGGAGTACCTCCTCCCTGCTTCCATTTGTTCTCAGCTCCTAGATGCCACTTCTTTTCCTCTCACGGAGTGGTTCACTTCTTCAAGGCCAGCAGGAAAATCTCTCTGTTCAGGAGGAGGGGCCCAGTCTCTCTTAACAACTTTCAACTGATTAAATAGAATGCCCGAGGGGTGCCTGGGTGGCTCAGTCAGTTGAGTATCTGCCTTCAGCTCAGGTTATGATCTCCAGGTCCTGGGAAGGAGCCCTGTGTCGGGCTCCCTGCTCAGCGTGGAGTCCCTGTGTGTGTCTCTCTCTTCCTATGCCCCTCCACCCTGTTCATTCTCTGTCTCTCAAATAAATAAATAGAAAATCTTAAAAAAAATAATAAATAGAATGCCCAAGATAATCTCTTTTGATTAACTAGGAATCAAGCAGTTTGAGATCTTACTTGTATCTACAGACTCCCTTCACCTTTGCCACATAACAGCCTCTCCGTGGGAGCCATGTCCCTTCATAATCACATGTCCGACCCCCTCTGTAGGAGAGTAGAAGATACATGGCAACCAACTTAGAATCCTTCCTTTCATAGGTTTTACTATAAGACAATCATAAAAACACCCAAAATTAGAAAATAGGATACTCGTTTCTTTCCCACTTTAGATGTTCACAAAACTTTGGAAATGCTTGGAAATAGATGAACTATCATCTTGCCTCCAGGCAAACTGTGCTTTTTGCATTGGTTCTGATCCATCCTGTAAGGAAAGTGAATTACAGTAGCTCATTAACAACTCATTACTAGTGTTTAGATGAACTTTTCACCCTCTGCAAAACAAAGAATTCTCTATGCCATTTTTAAGCCAGTTTACACAATTACTGTCGATAAGTGTGTGGAAAATTGTAAGGCAGTTCTTTTGAAATATAAAGGATTAAGTTACTTCCGAGTTAAGGTTTATACTTCATGAAATCTTAGGTCTCCTGAAATTATTTGCATTTCCCTGCTTGTATAAACTTAGGTGATTTTCTCAAATCCTAATCAACATTTTTTTAAAATACATCTCGATATGGAATGGGAATGTTTCTAACTAATGCTCTAATCATAAAGTATTAATGCAGAAATGTTTATACGTAACTGGAAGCATCCATGTATAATTTCTCCTATTCGGTGAATAGATTTAGCTATGACTTCTGCTTTTCAGGAAGCAGAGGAAGATGATCATAAAATGCTTCTTCACAATACCTGAGTACTGGGTACTCAGTAAGTTTACCTTTAGAAGGGGGGGCCTACTATCCTGCATGCAGTACTCCCTTGCTCATTTCATTTGGGAGGTACTGCTGATTGCCTGATTTGTTCAGGATTTCTCATGTTATACATCTAGCACTAATTAATTTGCTAACACCAGGGGATTCCGGCCAGAGTAATTGTCTAATGCAGTGCTTTTCACACTAACTGTGCTAAAGGAATAGAATTGATTCTTTTTTTTTTGGGTGTGTGTGTGCGTGTGTGTGTGTAAATTTTGTATCCATTGCAGCTGTTGGTTTTTGTAAAATATAGTGAAAATCAGTGGGAAAATGCAATTTAAAAAGATTTGGCTCTGTTTTTAGGTTAAATAGTCACGAAGTTACTTTTTTAAACTATTACAAACATGTCCAAACATTCTCCATTTCTATAGTTTTCCTTGAGTCATATCTGCAGAGTGCAATTTGAGTATCACTGATTTAATTGGTTTGGGGTTTAAGGTAACTAAATGGCTGTTTTCAATTTAACAATGATGTTTAAAAAGTAGATTTTGATGTTAAATCGTTTTTTAAAGTGACATAACCTACTTTTTTATTTTGGCTATTGGAAAGCTATGGACTTTTTCCTCAAAATAAGCATAATATTTTAGTTTAAAAGGTTGCCTGTTTCAGATCGCTACATGGTATATAGTTTCTTAGAATTTTATGTCACTTAACAAGCAAATTTGACTTTTTGTGTATTCTCCTTAGAACATTTACTATTCGAATGAGCCAAAACACTGGCTTTGGCAGAGCAGATATTTTGGTATTGCAATAAAGGGGAAGACTGCATATTCTTTATATGATTTAGTTCTGTAAATCAGAGCTAATAGGAAGGTAGCTAATCCTTTTTGATGGATTCTTGGATATATTCAAGAAACAGATGGATCCAATATTGTTACTCCACAAATATCTTATGTCCCAGAATCAAGATGAAAACATTTTAATACATACCTGAGGCAGGTTGATTCCCCGCAACCACCCCCCCCTTTAAAAAAATTTGTATAGAGTGTATTTGGCTTATGAGGCTGAGGGTGTATAAAAAAATCTTCATAGATACCTCATATATCAGAGTGTCTGCCAAAATAGAAAAGTATAAACATTCTCACTGTATTGAAAAACATCTGTTTCAAACAATATGATTCTTTTTTTAATTTTTTTAATTTAATTTTTATTTTTTTTAAGATTTTTTATTTATTTATTTGACAGACAGAGATCACAAGTAGACAGAGAGGCAGGCAGAGAGAAAGGAGGAAGCAGGCTTCTACTGAGCAGAGAGCCTGACGTGGGACTCTATCCCAGGACCCTGGGATCATAACCTGAGCTGAAGGCAGAGGCTTTAACCCACTGAGCCACCCAGGTGCTCCCCAATATGATTCTTTTAAAGGCAATTAAAAGTTTTCAAAGAATGGCTCAAATGTTCACTTAGTAGGTAGTAAGAATTGCAGAATCTTTTCATTTTTTAGACCTCGATTTCTCCTTAGGCAACTGTGTACATTGTAATTATAATATATGAAAAGAAATTGTTGATATTTGATCAAGGTTTGGTTATTTTCTCCCACTTCAGCTAGAGATTTTTCTGACAACCTTTGCTAAAGATGTTCTCAAATTGTAGGATTTTTATCTAACAAAACCAAAACATACGAAGTTCTAGCCATAGACTGGTAAAATAAGATGATCTGTTCTTTATCTTATGCCATTCTATGCAGTCTCTTCTGAGTTACATCTATTACTGTACATTTATTCCTGAACGCTTGTCTCAAGGACTTTCAGAGTTTTTCCCAATTATTGAGATAAACTAGTTTTCTAAAAAAGCCCTGGAATTTATGTATTTTAAGAATCCCTTGAAGTGTCCTTACTCAATTCTTCAGTTGGTCACTTAAAACCAATTGAATTTAACAACTCTTGATAAAGGTGCTGCATCTCCCAGCTATTATGTAGGATGTGAAGCCAAGAACAATGGCCATATTGACATTGCTAAACAAACTCCTGCTAACCCTCCCATAGCAGCTCGCACTTCTAAGTGATTTTCAGGATAAGCTCACAAAAAAATACCTTATTGATAAATTCCGTTATAACATAATTTCATGGGTCTTACATACTAGAAATCATGGCTATTTCTATGTAGTTTGAGTATTGCCTTTAAGAAAGAGAATGATAACTTAGAGCATTAGAAAGACCATGATTTGAGAAATCTGCTGAAATTTTACCAATAGAAATTGTCCATCACCTTGGTAGTCATTACAGTTCATTGTTACAATAAATTAGTAGCTGTTATTAATCTTACGTGCACATCATTTAAAACATCTTGGCAAGATGATCCTCATATATGACTGTTTCAATTTAATTTCATGCATTTGCAATTTGGCCAGAAATGTGGGTGAGAATTTAGAAACAGATGTCATTGTCTTATAAATTTTACATCTAAAAATAAAGTATTATTGGGGTGCCTGGGTGGCTCAGTTAGTTACACATCTGCCTTGAGCTCAGGTCATGATCCTGGGGTTCCCTGGGATTGAGCCCTGTGTCAGGTTCCACCTTGTGGGGAGTCTGCTTGAAATTCACTCTCTCTTCCTCTGCCCCTACCCCTGATTATGCTTTCTCTCTCTCTCTGTAATGAATAAATAAAATCTTAAAAAAAATAATAAAAAAATAAAGTATTATCCTCTTTGTGAGCAGGTTTGGTTAGGGTTTGGTGAGGCCTTTTTCTTACAACTACATAGAGCAACAGGGAGAGAAAATAGGTTTAAGAGTTATATATAGATGAGGCACAAAAACCTTTGTTGCTTCATGTAATTTTTATGATGCCAAAGTGTTTTCTCCAAATTATCTATGAGATTATTCTACTGACATTTGATGGTTCTGAGAAATGAAAGTCTTTGGGTCATTTGTCCTCTTTCCCGACCATCTTTATTATATTTATTTATTTTTTAAAAGATTTTATTTATTTATTTGACAGACAGAGATCACAAGTAGGCAGAGAGGCAGCTGTAGGCAGGGCGGGGTGGGGGAGGGAATCAGGCTCCCTGCTGAGCAGACAGCCTGATGCAGGTCTCCATGCTGGTCTTGATCCCAGGATTCTGGGACCCTGACCTGAGCTGAAGGCAGAGGCTTTAAGCACTGAGCCACCCAGGTGCTCCCTGACCATCTTTAATTAGATTTCAATTAAGGCATATTTATTCATACCTGATTTGATTAATTTTGAGCTAGACCTGCTGCCTGGTGAGCCCCATGGTAGTGACGTGGTCATTACATTCAGTAGTGTAGGAGGCAGTCACCAACTGGGTTAAATGTAGTTTTGTGTCCATTTGCCTTTCTTTCCCTATACTTCTGCCACAATATTGACTCTTTTCCTCATGGATCGAGTGCCCACAGGCTCTTCCTTGGTTCATCAAATTCCTGCTTTTATGTTCCATAATTTGAGAACCTCCCACTCTCTTCAAACAATAACCAACCAAACAAACCTAAGAGGAACTCTTATTTCCCAACCCACTGAGTAAACAGAACCTTTCTAGAGACAGCATTTGAAGGAGAGCTGAGCACAGATGAATCTCTGACGCATAGACCATATCAGGGCAGACCTTATTTTTAAAGAGGGGATATTTTTGTATTTCTGTCGTTCTCTTCGGTCTTGTAACTGCTACTATTCAGTCTTAGGGTTTTCTGTCTAACTTCAGATTCCATTCTTTAAATATCAGATATTATTGTAAAAAAAAGTCAACATTTTTGGTAGCTATCAGTGGCACAGATAGAGAGGTAATAGAACCAAGCATGGCCAGTAAAGAACTACTGTGGGTTTGTGTGGTATTTTATAACAGTTGAACAGGAGTGCTCTTTTATAAAATTAGAGGTAGTAGAATGCCAGTGTAGGAGATTAAGAAGGGCAGACCATTAGGATAAGAGGGACAAAGATGTTTTCAAGGACGTGCACTTAAAGAATTGTAGAGAATAATTGAGTTACATACTTAAAGAACTACATGATATAACCAACATGAGAGGAAAGTGTGATTTGATTTCTTTTTGTGCTCTGATTTTTCTATCTTGTGTCATTCTGAATTGAAGGTTGAAAATTGACTCCACATAAAACATAATACAAATTTATCAAAGGCAAGTGCTCTGCAAAATTGTTGTTTAGAATAAGGAAACAAGGATCTCAAAACACTTAAAGCAATTATTCCTTGTAGTGTTTTACAAAGAAGATAGTCTAGCATTTTTTAAGAGGCAGAACTGGGTTTCTTCTTTATACACAGTTAGATACCTTTCTAAATACTTGTCTTATGCTTTTATCTGACAATGAGAGTGGTTCTCTTTCTGGCTTCCAAGATGTGGTAGGTTAAAAGTGATGTTTTATCTTGTAAAGAAAACAAAATCAGAAATTGGTAATAGGATAAAAACTAGAAAGAGGTTTTTGGGATCTTTAATTAAAATTATATGCAATTCAGTTTTGACTCATGTATATTTGTTACCAGTTTTGGTCTTTTCCCAGATCAGATATAGCGGGATAAAGGCTAAACTATTTTAGTTTAATTTTATGATATTTGTTTATATTTCCTAATGTATAGTGTTTGGTAACAATGTATAATTTTGACAAGTTTGAGTGATATTAGAGAAATTTGACTGAAAATAACTATTAAGGTTTATTAAAATGCACCTAGGAAAGATGGTGTTACCATGTGGAATTTTTTTTTTTTAAGATTTTACTTATTTTTTTAACAGACAGAGATCACAAGTAGGCAGAGAGGCCCGCAGAGAGAAAGGGGGTGGGATGTAGGCTCCCTGCTGAGCAGAGAGCCCCATGCGGGGCTTGATCCCAGGACCCTGAGATCATGTCCTGAGCCGAAGGCAGACGCTTTAACCCACTGAGCCACCCAGGTGCCCCATACCAAGTGGAATTTATACCAAGCTGCTAATTTTGCTGCATAATTTCAGGATGGGTTTCTCTAGCTTGGCATTATTGACATTTTGGGCCAGACCATTTTTTGTTTGTTTATTTTTTTTTTAAATTTTTAATTTAAATTCACTTTTGTTAATGTATAGGATATTATTAGTTTCAGAGATAGAATTTATCAGTTGCATCTAACACACAGTTCTCATTCATCAGGTGCCCTCCCTACTCCTCCTTACCCAATTACCCCATCCCCTTATGCCACTCTCTGTTTCTTAGTTAAGAGTCTTTTATGCTTTGCCACCTCTCTGTTTTTATCTTATTTTACTTTTCCTTCTCTTCATCTACATTCATCTGTTTTATTTCTTAAATTCCACGAATGAGAGAAATCAGATGGTGTTTGTCATTCTCTGACAGACCGTTTTTTTGTAATGAAGGCTTGTCCTGTGCTTTGTAGGATATTTTGTAGCGTACCTTGGTTTCTATCTCTTAGAAGCCCAAGCAACCCAACCCCAAGTCATGATAGTAAAAAATATCTTCAGGTTGGGGTGCCTGGGTGGCTCAGTGGGTTGAGCTGCTGCCTTTAGCTCGGGTTATGATCTCAGGATCCTGGGATCGAGCCCTGCATTGGGCTCTCTGCTCAGTGCGGAGCCTGCTTCTCTCTGCCTCTGCCTGCCTCTCTCCCTGCTTGTGACCTCTGTCTCTCTCTCTCTGTCAAATAAATAAATAAATAAAATCTTAAAAAAAAAAAAATTCTTCAGGCATTGTGCGATGTCTCCTGAGGTATGAAATCACCCCTGGTTAAGAACCACTGATCTAAGTGAAATCTGCACAATGAATTGGCCCATGATATGTGTTCCTGTTGCCAGTGCTGTCTATTTCTGGCTCAGTTTCATAATACTTATGTGGTGTTTCCATTTCAGTAACATTTTGTCACATCAGTGAGTTTTATTCATTAATCCCTGATAATAAGTATGCTATTAAAAAAGGTAAATTGGCTAGTTCAAAATATTTTCCAAATTAAGCTGTTAAATTTAGTGCTTTGTGAAGCAGGAAGTGTAATTATTTAACATATAGTCAGATGTACAGGGGTACAATTCCGCTGTTCCTGGAGATCTGTGAATTTCCTGAAGGAAAATTTTGCAGTGAAACATGTCTTTAACAGAAGCGTCCTGGTGTCTGCTCTTTCCTGCTGGGTCTGGAGCGGAAATGAGACAATCCATCCTGTCCTTGTGCACACTGCATAAAATGCTTTGTAGATAGGAGAAATGCTGGACACTTGCCAGGGTGGCCTGTGGGCAAACTGTAATTAACATGGACACACATATTCTTGCTAGGGGTGTTTGTTTCACCTGGGAAAGCTACATAGAAAACTAATGAAGGTTTTCTTGTCTAAAAGTGCTCCATTTTTTCAGAGGGAAACAATTAACAGAGACCCCAAAACAGAAAGAACACTACTGGGGTGAGCTCATTGTACTACTAAGGTGTATTGTGTAGTGTTCTATCTTATGGGTAGCTCTGAAATTTTATAGGGCTTGCCTGAGCTGATCATATACCAAAAATATCTTGATGAGCATGAAAAGAATACCAGGTGTTTCTGCTCATCGACTTTCTGTAAATGGAGAACAGCTACATGCTGGCTTATTCTCTTTGAGGACAGTGCGCTTACAAGAATGACAACACAAAGTGGTGTAGCATTGACACCGTAATCCCAGCGAGTGCTGTCTACATTGGTTAGGAGCGAATGCTATTACATGAGGGAAAATGAAAACTCAGAATGGTCCACGGCAATCTTTTTCCTTTATTTGATCAAAAAGTAATTTCTCTGCTTCTTTTTCTTCTGGCTTCAAAGAAATAATACAATATTTTACCTCTTCAGTTGATTGGCTTAAGTGGGGCTCTTGAAGTATTTTGGATCCATTCTACTGATTGACTTAGGAGAGGTCAGAAAAGCCCACTTTTATATGATTAGTGTCTCCTTTTTATATTGTGCTCTCTATGATACCTTTTTTGTACATATCGTTTTATTAACAAAAGTAGAAATATACTGGGGCACCTGGGTGGCCCAGTCGGTTGAGTGTCTGACTCTCGGTTTTGGCTCAGGTCATGTTATCAGGGTTGTGAGATGGAGCCCCATGTCCGGCATCATGCTCAGTGTGGAGTCGGCTTCTCCCCCTCCCTCCCTCCCCCTCTGCTCTTCTCCTCGCTCATGCTCTCTCTCTCTCTCTCTCTCTCTCTCTAAATAAATAAATAAAATCTTAAAAAAAAAAAAAAAACCTGACCTCTTACTGTATGGAAAATCTGGGGCATTTCTACATATTTTTCTCCTTTTTTGGGGTACTCGTTATTCATACATGAGCAAAACAATCACTGCCTTTCGTTTTCTGTACTACAGAAACGTGGCAAAATCTATTCTGACCTTACCTCATTTTATTTCAGCTCAACTCTTCCGTTTGTTTGCTGTCATATTGGGTTCTATTTGGACCATTTTGGTTTCTGCCTATTGTCCTGCCTGATTACTAACAACGCCCTTTCACTCTCAAAAATATCCAGGTTCAGATAACAAACTGTGTGGATACCCTGTGCTAGGCAATTTCAGCAGTAGGTCTTTGCGTGTAATCCAGTATATGGTGACATCATTAGGAAATTTAGATTGTTTACTATTATTGTATAATGTGATAGATGGTAGGAATATTTGAGTATATATAAACTTCTAAACATATGTCTGGATTATAGATCTATTCTCAAAAAAGCACAGTGATCAAGAAACTCTTGGTCCACATTATCAACAGTAGCTAAACTATGGAAGCAGCCCAACTGTCCTTTGACTGACAAATGGATAAAGAAGATGTGGTGTATATATACACAATGGAATATTATTCAGCCATCAACAAGAATGAAATCTTGCCATTTGCAATGATGTGGGCAGAGCTAGAGTGTATCATGCTAAGTGAAATAAGTCAGTCAGATAAACACAAATACCATATGATTTCACTCATATGTAGAATGAAGGAAGGAAAGAGATGAACATATGGGAAGGAAAAAAAAAAGAGGGAAACAAACTATAAAACGCTTTTAATGATAGCATACAGGGTTGGTGGAGGGAGGTAGGTGGGGACTGGGCTAAATGGGTGGTGGGCATTAAGGAGACACTTGTTATGATCAGCACTGGGTGTTAGATGTAAGGGAGGAATCACTAAATTCTAGTCCTTAAACCAGTATTATACTATATATAAGCTAATTACTTTAGATAAAATTTGGGGAATAAAAAGGAAAGACACACTTGGTCTTGCTTATTCATATTCTAGGTGTACTCTTTTCTTTAAATGCATTAAGAAATGGGATATTTAGGGGTGCCTGGGTGGCTCAGTGGGTTAAGCCGCTGCCTTCCGCTCAGGTCATGATCTCAGGGTCCTGGAATCGAGTCCCGCGTAGGGCTCTCTGATCAGCAGGGAGCCTGCTTCTCTCTCTCTCTCTTTCTCTGCCTGCCTCTCTGTCTACTTGTGGTCTCTCTCTCTGTCAAATAAATAAATAAATAAATAATATTTAAAAAAAAAACAAAAAGAAATGGGATATTTCTTATATATATTCTACAATAGCTGCTTAACCATTTTAGCAGCTGTCAATTACCAAGTTATGCAAAGCATTAATGTGAGGAACAATCCTAATTTCTGCATTACCTGTGAGACTGCTTCTTAAATTCCTGCGTGGGACACTTGCAGGTTATGTTTGCCCAAAAGATATGTGTTGAATTTTGAATCCCACATTATCTCAGAATATGACCTTATTTGTAGATAGCATCTTTGAAGTTTTAAATTGGTTAGGATTAGGTCATACTGGATAGTCTACATCCATATAAGCAGGGACAGCGTGGACCCCAGCACATAGGGCAGCTGCCAGATGCTAATTCAGACACCATCACCGTGTCTGTCAGCTCTGTAGGGAAGCTCATGAGATCGCCTTCCATTATTGAAGGCCTGGTACATCATACTTGTCGTCATATACCACAGTTGCCGCTATAGTTTCCTTTTCAATATGGCATCATTAAAAATAATTACTTAGAACATTTGGTTATAAATACTTTCTCTATTTATACTCCTGGACAAATGATCTTTTACTGGGTATGTGTCCCGTACCCTACATAGACACACCCATCTATCTTGCTTTTCTTCTGGATATTTTTTCTCTTGTAAGAAAATACAGATTTATAAGCCCAGTATTCCTAAAGATATGGCGCAGGGCATTTAAAGCTAAAAGAAAAAATTTAAAGTCTTAGGAAGCATAGGTTTCTAGAACCTATGTGGTGGGTAGGACTCATGCATAACCTGTTGGCTAGAATGAAGATAGGTGCAATGTAGCTTGTCTCTTAGGTTTTAAACTTTTTTTTTTTTTTTTTTAGATTTTATTTATTTATTTAACAGAGAGATAGAGAGAGAGATCATGAGTAGGCAGAGATGCAGGCAGTGGGGAGGGGGAAGCTGACTCCCCACTGTGCAGAGATTTCTGATGTGGGGCACGATCCTAGGACCCTGAGATCATGACCTGAGCCGAAGGCAGAGGCTTAACCCACTGAGCCACCCAGGCACCCCGTCTCTTAGGTTTTAAAGGCAAATATTCCAGGTAATTTCATGCAGCTTCCACACTTCATGTCTAGGGAGGTTTTTTGAGTATTCTCTTATAGAGACAGACATATCTGATGTTTTGTCCTGTGCTGCTCTCTGGCATAACACCAATGGATCTGCTCCAGGTTTGGAAAAATGTGTGATGGGTAAACAGGATGAATCTTGCCAAATAGACTTTTCAAGAAATAAAGAAAATCCTTAGGCCTTTAAAGATATGTTTAATGAAAAATAAAAGGAAGCCAATTTTGAACATCTTTTTTTTTCTTCTAAAATAAGATAATGTGATAACAGTACCTTCTACTTTGGGACATTTTAAGTTAGAATAGTATGAATTGGTTGACATATACATTTTTTTTTTTAAGATTTTATTTATTTATTTGACAGACAGAGATTACAAGTAGGCAGAGAGGCAGGCAGAGTGAGAGGAGGAAGCAGGCTCCCTGCCGAGCAGAGAGCCTGATGTGGGGCTCCATCTGAGGACCTTGGGATCATGACCTGAGCCGAAGGCAGAGGCTTTAACCCACTGAGCCACTCAGGCGCCCCTGACATGTACATTTTAAGAATGCTAATGATGTGATTATAAATATAAATGGGTAGCCATAACCAGTGCTTTAAATACAGAGTTTCTCAGAGGCATACAGGCCCAGGGTGTACACTCTTCTAGAATCAGAAGTCAGGGTCACATTGAGGTATTAGTGGTAGAACTCTGTTCCATTTCTTGAAGAGAAAAATTTTTACAGTAAATATACCGGACAGCTCCCCAGAAAGCATCACAATCACTTGTAGGCTGAATCCGTCCTGGGTGTGCTCTCTTTCAGAACTTGACCCTGTTTCCCTGCCTGGCCTCCCTGGCTAGAATGTGTGATATCTGCTTATAACACTCATCGCCACTCTTACTTCCCACAAATTAATACTCAATATTTCATTTCCTGGAGTTCTGTGTAGTAGGTCTCCTCAGTATTTTTCTTGCTTTGTTCGATGCTTCCTTCCACTAGGGTGTAGGATCTTCTGTGATTTTGGTCTTTGTGCTAGGCGTGGGTCCATGAGTCCAGTGGGCGATGTCTTATTCTCCATTTCCTGGGCAGTAAAATGCTTTCACATACTCGTTCATAGTGAGCTCACTGTGCTGTGACATTCAGGTGAGGTAGTCTCAATGTGAATACTTTGAGAACTGTGAAGCTCAACATTGATAAGTGATGTTAGGCCATTCATTTTCCTCACTGAGCCAGGATGCTGGATTTGCAGAACATTAAATTCACCACCAACATTGGTCATTGGACCCTATTTCACTATCTAGCTTTTTCTGAGCTTACCTTATCTGGGAAATGCAGTTTAGACAACAGTATTTATATGTTGTGATTTTAAAATTGTAACCGTGTTACAATTATATCTTGGTTTATTGTTCCAGTATTTTACGGGTTGAAAATCTGGTAGATGGATTGGGCGAAAGTAAGTTATAAATGTTATTCATGATAATATATGCTCCTTAATAAAATAATTTGATGTGTAATGTCATCCCATGTATATATACATATACATGTATATTCTATGTATACACATTTACATGTATAATATACATGTATATTCTATGTATACATATTTACGTGTATAGTATACATGTATATTCTATGTATACATATTTACTCAGTAATACAGTCTATGCAGTAGTTTAGTAAACACTGCCAGGCAGTATATTAGTCCCTGAACAAAGTCAGTAGAACAAGAGCATATCTTAGATAATTTATAAGATGATAATATATTTTATATATAGTATATGTAATATATACTATATATTATATAATATAAGTGATATCTAATATTTATTAAGTATTTTCATCTGCTCTTTTTTTTTTAGATTTTATTTATTTATTTTTTTGAAATAGAGATTGAGAGCACAAGCAAGGGGAATGTCAGAGGGAGAGGGAGAGGGAGAGGGAGAAACAGGCTCCCCGCTAGCAGGGAGCCCAGTGCAGGGCTCTATCCCAGGACCCTGAGATCATGACCTGAGTCGAAGGCAGACGTTTAACCGACTGACCCACCCAGGCACCCCTTTATCATCTGCTTTATTTATTAAAGCTTTCTTCTTTTTTTTTTTTTTTAAGATTTTATTTATTTGTCAGAGAGAGAGGGAAAGAGAGCAAGCACAGGCAGACAGAATGGCAGGCAGAGGGTGAAGCAGGCTCCCTGCTGAGCAAGGAGCCTGATGTGGGACTTGATCCCAGGACGCTGGGATCATGACCTGAGCCGAAGGCAGCCGCTTAACCAACTGAGCCACCCAGGCGTCCCAAAGCTTTATTCTTATTAAAATTTTCTTCTAAATTATTTTAAGTTTACAAGTATTTTGATTGTAATCAGAAAGTAGTATGAAGTTTTTCCATAAAAGTATAAATAATAGAACAAGCTCCATTTCTTTTCCTAAGTAATAATGAGGCTTTAGAGCCACACTACATCAGCCGTTGTCCCAGAGCCCCTTTAGAAAGCTGCTGGTCAGAAGTATGAGACCCATGCGGCCAGGCAGAGATGAGAAGACCTCTGATCAGCCAGTTCTCTGCCCAGGCCTGAAAATGCAGGCACATCACTTCTCTGGCTGAGAAATCAGGGCATGAGTGGAAATAAACTTGCTCATGACCCATTTTTCTTTGGATAAATGTTCAATGTTATGGAGCAAAAATTAAATAAGTCAATACAAAGTTCCTTTAGCCCAGATATGAAAGTGGTTCTCCAGTCAAATTATAAAAGATAAAAAGTGAATGGCTAGGGGCACCTGGGTGGCCCAGTGGGTTAAAGCCTCTGCCTTCGGCTCATGTCATGATCTCAGGGTCCTGGGATCGAGCCCCGCATAGGGCTCTCTGCTCAGCGGGGAGCCTGCTTCCTCCTCTGTCTCTGCCTGCCTCTCTGCCTACTTGTGATCTCTCTCTGTCAAATAAATAAATAAAATCTTAAAAAAAAAAAAAAAAGTGAATGGCTAAGAAAAGTCCAATTAAGAATCTCTCAGAAAAGTTACCCAGAAAAGCCCAATTAAGAATCTCTCAGAAAAGTTACCCAGAAAAGTTAAGGGCTGTTTAGTTTGTTTTAACAGATACAAATACATATGCAGATGAATTCAAATAATATCTTTTTTTAATTTGTAAGATAAAATGACTGTGGTTAAAATAATTTAGTAATGAAATACCTCACTTTTAGCAAACTGTTAATACTTACTTGAGTTGTTCGTAAGCATTTTAGAGCTTTTTGTCTCCTTTTACGTCTTTGAAACAACTTGCAAAATGTTTGTTAATTCTGAATTTAAGAGTGCTTTGAAAATCTCAAGGGAGACATATAATGTTTACTCTAAATAGACCTTTTGAATTTCAAGTATTCCTTTCAGCGCAGGTTCTATGTAATTTTCCACAGTTATACCAAGAATTGATGACTTCTGGTCTGAAGAGTAAGTTGAGGAGCAATTCAGTATGTATTTCAAAAATAAAACTAGTGTTTACCAGGAGATTAACAACTGATTTCTTTCTGTTTTGAGAACCAAGTCAATAGAAATGGTTGAAACAGTTACCTGCACTGATAACTTCAAACGCAAACGCAGACATGTAATTGATGAGAGCCATCTCTGGGGAGGATGAGAAAGGCCCAGAGGCAGTGCCTGTGAAATGAGGCCAGTGTTTTGATCCAAGTTTACTTTTTAAAATTACTTCTTCTCTGTTCAGTGACACTTAGGTGGGTGATAACTCAATTACATTGTTTGAGATTTAGGTAAAGAGATAATAATTAACAGTGACCTAGGATTTGGGGACATTTTCAAATATAGATTGTGTGTGTGTGTGTGTGTGTGTGTGACAGAGAGAGAGAGAGAGAATGATTGAATGAATGAGAAAATGTTTTGGCCTGAGGTGAGTAGATGGACATCTTGAGCAATTTTCAATTTCTATGCAATTTTTTCAACTTTTTGTCAAATTTATACATCTCTTGTATATGCCTGTTGTGGGAAATATACCAAAATGCAGAAGTTCCTCCAGTGAGGTTTATGATTCAGGAAAAAAAAAAATTCCCCAAGATTACTTCTACCCCTCTTAGCTCCTCTGAACTATATCCCAGAAAAATTGCTAAAGGCAAGGCATCCACATACCTATATGAAAAAAGAAAGACTTTAAGATTTCGGATTCTTGGATATAAATGTTGTGCCTATTGAAGAACATCAACAACATTTGAAATAGTATTGCCTCTTGATGTTTTGATCATCGGTTGCTTATATATAACCATGGCTGCTAGCATTTATTAAGTGCTGGGTTCCAGGCAGTATGCTAATGTTTTACTTATATTACCTTATTTAATTCTGACCTTAACCTTATAAAATAGGGGTAGACATTATGTTCTGTTTATTTTATTTATTTATTTAACAGAGAGATCACAAGTAGGCAGAAAGGTGGGCAGAGAAAGAGGAAGGAAAGCAGGATCCCTGCTGAGCAGAGAGCCCAGTGTGGGGCTCGATCCTGAGACCGTGGGATCATGACCCGAGCTGAAGGCAGAATCTTTAATGCACTGAGCCACCCAGGCGCCCCTTATGTTCTGTTTTTATAAGCGAAGAAGAAACTGTGGTCTTAAGCAATCAAATGTCCTTTCCTGGACTACAGAGATAGGAATAGTGAGACAGAAAAATGCCTCTGATATGTGGGATTCCACACTTGCTGTCTCTCACAAGATTATATTGCCTTCTCAGGCAGAACGGCTTGGGTTCACAGGCATTGAAAATAGCATTTAAGGGGTTCCTGGGTGGCTCAGTCAATTAAGCATCCTACTCTTGATTTCAGCTCAGCTCATGGTCTCAGATAATGAGATTGAGCCCTGCACTGGGCTCTGCCCTGAGTGTAGAACCTGCTTGAGATTCTCTCTCTCCCTCTGCTCCTCCCCTGCTCACTCTCTCTCTCTTAAGAAAAAAAAAAAAAAAAATTAAAATAAGGATGACCTGGGATGCTTGGGTGGCTCAGTCAGTTGAACATCTGCCTTTGGCTCAGGTCATGATCCCAAGGTCCAGGATAGAGCCCCGCATCAGGCTCCTTGCTCAGTGGGAAGCCTGCTTCTCCCTCTCCCACTCCCACTCCCCATACTTGTGTTCCCTCTCTCACTGTATCCCTGTCAAATAAATAAAATCTTAAAAAAAAAAAAAACCTAAAATAAGGATGACCTTATTTGAGTCATTAAATATTATTTATTAATATGTTAACATTACATATTACTAACTACTATTATATAATTTTATCAGTGTAGAGTTACCATAATATTAATATATAACTATTATATACAATTATATGATATTAATGTTATATAGAATATTACTAATAGTACTGGGAAGTCTATAATTTTTCTTTCTCTAAGTCAGTGATTTTTAAATGGAGGACATTTAAACTGCTGTTTCTCTGGATAAATTAATTATTTTTTTTAATTTTTTATTTTTTATAAACATATTTTTTTATCCCCAGGGGTACAGGTCTGTGAAGCACCAGGTTTACACACTTCACAGCACTCACCAAAGCACATACCCTCCCCAATGTCCATAATCCCAAATTAATGATTCTTTTAACTCTTGCTTCTTAGAGATGAGTCCCCAAAAGAATACATAAAGTATTAATGGAATAAACATTTTCCAGAATAATACATGTGAAAGAAATCTTCAAAGTAAAATGGGCAAATGCATATCAAAGACGCTTCTTTCAGAATGTAATCCTATGAGAGCAGTCTTGAAAGATGAGAAAAGATTCTCTTTACGATTATGAATTTGAAACAGCTGGAATGAATTCAGCCCTGATCAACACAACTGAGGATCGTTTTGAAAGTGAGGGATGGAGAAAGTTAAGAAACTCATCGCTCGGGACTGAGGTCACCTGCTTCGAACCAGACTAAAATAGAAGAGAACAAGTGTTAAGCATTCATTCTGCCTTCTCCATGCCTTTCTAGCTTTATTTTTAGAGCTCTGTGAAGGGCAGTCTGCAGCATTGTTTGCCCTGATGTGCCTGTGTGCTCAGTCAGACTCGCCCTCTCTCTTGCAGTCTTTGCCTCACTTGACAGGTGTGAGGGACTTCCTGACTGTCCCAGGCCAGGCACCCCGATGTAGCTTGCTTCTTCCACCCAATGAGCTCATAAGAGAGGTAATTTTTCTACTGCCTGTTACCATGTATGGGTTATTTCTTTTTTTAAATTTTATTTATTTGATAGAGATAGATCACAGGTAGGTGGAGAGGCAGGCAGAGAGAGAGGGGAAACAGGTCCCCTGCTTAGCAGAGAGCCAGCCCCATGTGGGACTTGATCCAGGACCCTGGGATCATGACCTGAGCCGAAGGCAGAGGCTTAACCCACTGAGCCACCCAGGCGCCCCGTATGCGTTATTTCTTAAGATGAAGGCAATCAGAATGAAAGGGGGTTGGATAGATAGTGGTACAGGAGTGATTAAAAATACCTAACAAAGAGCAAATTAAACTGCTGTGATATATTGATTCATAGGGAGAGGACTGAAAAAGAATATTTCGGGTTCTCCCTTAAAATAGCTGAACTCTCATAAATGTCCCAAACCATACAAACATACTATTTTTTTTTGGTGTAATAAAAGCAGACAGAACCCATTTTTTTTTCTTATTAAAAGTGTGCATGTGTGTAATCATAAGAACCCTTATTTAGCAATTTATCCAGAGTATGCTCTTTACTCAAGACAAAAGTAGAAGTAGCAATTTAAAAGGTATTGTTAAGAGCCACAGTTTCAAATACTTAAAAATTTAAAACCCAGAAAACAATAGTGAGCAGGAGAGATCTGAGGCAATCCGTTTCTCAGGGAACTGTCAGCAGGCATGCTGTTCGTTGGAATGAGAGAGATCTAGTGGTTTTATAGCACAGATACACTTTCGAATCACTTGGGAAGTTTTCAGAAATTACCAACGCTTAGGTCCTACCCTAGAGACTTTGATAATTGGCTTGGCATTGGTATTTTTAAAAAATTTCCTCAGGTGATTTTATTGTGTAGCCATGGCTGAAAACCACGAACTTCGTGAACTCAACAACAATTAGTTCTGCTCTTGCTGATACCTACGTTATCTGGAATTCCACATTCCACCACTTCATGTGTCAGTTTCTTGTAGTAAGAGCTATTAGAAGAGATAACGTCTATTAAACACTGGACAGCTCTGTGAGGTGCATTCAGAAGTACATACATCCAGTTAGATTGGATTTACATAACTTGCCGAAAATAACATATTTTAAAGTATACTAGCATTAATTTAAAAAGTCTCAAGGCTTTCATTACCAAGTAAGGTATGATGAAGAGTCACTCAGCTATTTGTTTAATATCTACTATGTAGGAGGCTGATGAAGAGACTGAGGGATTTGTCATTTTATTTGTTCTCAAGGAATTTATGTGTGATTAGGGGAAGCTAAAAGATAGAATTTAAGAAATAATTAAGCTTCCAAAGCTATGTGTGCTTCTCAGCAACAGACCAACAGTGTTGTACTGAGTGTAGAAAGAGTACTGTCTCTGGGCTCGTGTTGGTCACAGACAGTTCACAGGAGGTGGTGTGTCGCTTGCAAAGTTTAGCAGATGGTCAGTTTGTAGTCCTCTCCACTACAGCTTTTCTTTCAGAATTTCAGTCCCTACTTTAGAAGTGCTGAGGTCACACCACCGGCTCAGACCTCTTTATAGTCTTTCCCCTGTAGACAGATTTTCTTCATTGAAGCACATTGTCTTGGGACCATCCTTAATTAGCTGATTACGCCTCTTGTTTACAACTGCTTGATCCTTGAATATGATGTTTGTCTCAGAGCAGGGTAGGTCTTGAGATGGCCTCCACAGAATGACTGGAACATAGGTGCCAGGATCGTACGTTGATTTTTCCCATTTCGGGTTAGTACAAAGGTAAACAGTATATCTGATTGGAAAAGGAAAGTTACAGTAGTAGTGGATAGAGTTTGTACAATTTATCTTCTGTGTGCCCAGTCGGCTAAGTGCATTTTTGTTATTATCTTACGTTTATAGCTTCTGTCAGGTATGAGTTACTTTTATTTAGTAAAAAAACAAAAAACAGAAAACAACCCCCCCCCCCGAAGAGTTTATAATGTTACACATTAATAAGTCATCAAGTTAAAATTCAAACATAGTCCAGAACCCATTCTGATACCAGAATCACTGTTCTCTGTGCTCTGCTGTGCTTCCTGCTACAAAGAAATCATGGGAAGGGACAAAAGAAAGTGTGAGAAAGAGGATGGACTGAATACTGGTCTGAAGAATGGATTCCATCCTGATGGAAGGGGAGAGCCATTGAGGATTTTTGAAAAGGGAATATATGTTTGGAATTTTGGAACATTGATATGGCAGAGATATATAGATTATGTCAGTTCAGTAAAAATGCTTATTCATTAAAAAAAATTTATGGACTACATAGTGTATTCTCCACAGTAGCTAACCTCTGGGAGCAGAGCTGTGTTAACGAGTGCTTTTAATCTAGAACTCTCACACTTTGGAGCTAGAATTATGATATGGGATCTGCCCTTTCCATATCCTGTTGTTAAACCGAAACTCAGGTCCTTCAACCCAGCAACAGTAGGAATGAGGCTGGACCCCAAATGTACAAACACAGTTAAGGCTTTCCTGGGGCAATAGCTAGAGCTGAAGGGAGGAACAGTCGTGGGTGGAGTGTCAGACTGGCTGCCGGAACGGTGGTCAGGCAGTTTGAAAGGGGCAGAGGTGGGGAACGAGGGGGTGTGTTCAGCAGGTTGGGGCAGGGGAATATGGGAAGTTGGGTGCACAGGTGAAGTTGATGGAACATGAGTCTTCATACATTGCATGTTTTGTTTGCATGTTAAATCTCCACCCCTGGGTGTGATTCTTAGTATAGTGAGGGGGAAAATTGGTGGAAGTTTAGCACAGGGGTCGATCTTGAGCACAGATTGGTTTGGGGTGGATTCCCCAGTCTTTGTAGTAAGCATCCCCCTTTCAGGAAGCACCTTCCTTCTGCATTCCTGTGAGATATACTACTCAAGAGGAATAGGGTTTTAGCTTTTTTTTTTATCTTTTTTTCTTTTTTTATGAAGTCCACCAAAGAATGCTGGACTTTGCAGTCTGTGTTGAGGGGACCCAAGTGCAGTCCCTGTTCTGTCTCTGTTGGGTCCTTGTTGGTGTTTCTTTTTTGTACATGCAGCTGTGATAATGATGGATTCTTGGGGAAGAAAGCTACCTAGACATCACCAAGGCTTTTGGTGATGCCTCATCCGCATGATCTCAGCTTAAGGGAATGAAGAAATGGAAGTGAAGGATGGAGAGAAGAAAGAAAGGAAGAGTGGGCAGAATTTGGTTACATGAAATAATGAGAAAAGCTGGGAACAGTCAGAGATTGTATCAGAAGTATTGGTCTGAGTGACATTTTTTAATTTCCTATCTACTCACATAAAGCTGCCAACATGGAAAAGGAGTGAGCATTTACAATATTTTTCTGCCTTCTACTTTTCGTCTGTGTTCTTTAAACCTTTATGTTTTGCTTTACACAAACTTTTAAAAAAATGGTTCTGTCACCATGAGTTAATATGTAGCATGTTGTGACATCCTAGTTAGTGTTCCAAATGTTACTTTGAAGTGTGGAAATAAGTTCATCTCATTGTACACATCATTCTTTTTATGGAACGTTTGATATGTGGGACTGTGAGAGATACCACTGTTGGCATGTTTCTTTGTAGCTGTAAAGAGAATTCACATTGGAGAGCTTATGAAAGGGACTCTGTAAAGCAAGGGAAAAGCTATTTATTTATTTACATGATATTTTTGTGTGTGGCAAACAGCTAATGGTTCACTAAGTTTGACCAACATGTTTTGGAACTGTTTTTCTTTTTAAAGATTATATGTATTTATTTATTTTAGAGAGCTCATGTGCAGGTATGGGAGGAGGGGCAGAAGGGGAGAGAGAGGGAGAATGTCAAGCAGACTCCATACTGAGCATGGAGCTTGTCTTAGGGCTCGATTTCACAACTCTGAGATCATGGCCTGAGCTGTAGCCAAGAGTTGGATGCTTAACCGACAGAGCCATCCATGCTCTGATGGGGCATTAGAGAGGACCATGAAGTTGTTTCCATGGAATCCTCAAAGCCCTATGGGCACCAAACATTATGGCCTAGATATGGAAACTGTCTTATTCCTAATAATTTTTGCTGTACCTCAGTTCTATGTCAGTGCTCTTATTATTAACAAATTATATTTGGGCCTATGCACTTTATTTATTTTTTTGTTAAAAGAAATCTTCATTTAAAAATTTAAGCCACCTGTGTCAACATGGATGGACCGCGAGGATGTTACAACAAGTGAAATGTCAGGCAGAGAAAAACAGATACCGTAGGATCTCACAGACGTAGGATCTCAAATGGACAAACCAGACAGAACTCATGTGTATGGAGAACAGAGTGGCGGTCGCCACGGGGAGACGAGTGAGGGTGGGTTGGTGAATACCCTGTAGGATTCAGGAGGTATAGACTTCCTTCCTGTGGTGGGGTGAGTGGGTCTGGGTAGGTGGTGAGCAACAGTGTGGTTACTATAGTCAAAGGATTGTAGTAGATTTTTGCAGGTTGCTGGGAGAATGGATCTTGCAAGTTCTCATGGCAAGGAAAAAGAGTCTCCTTGTTACTTTTTTTTTTTTTTTAATTTTTTTATGATCTTATTTATTTATTTGACAGAGATCACAAGTAGGCAGAGAGGCAGGCAGAAAGAGTGAGAGGGAAGCAGGCTCCCCGCAGAGCAGAGAGCCCGATGCGGGACTCGATCCGAGGACCCTGAGATCATGATCTGAGCGGAAGGCAGCGGCTTAAACCACTGAGTCACCCAGGCGCACCTCTCCTTGTTACTTTTTTTGGTGACAGATGGTGACTAGATTTATTGTGATCATGGTTTTGCAGTACATATAAGTGTGGAATCATGACATTGTATACCTGAAGCTATCGGTGTTGTGCATCAACTATATCTCAACTCAACACATTTTTAGTGGGCCTTGCATTCAGTCATTTTTGTGGCATGTGTGCAGATAATTTTACAAAAATTCAGTTAAGTGAATTAAAACAATAACAATCTTTCAGTATTTGGGGGAGGTAGGAAGTATACATCTTATAGAGGTACAGAAATATTATGAGCTATTTTGTGCACAGTTATTTTACTTATCTCTGTCCAAAATAAATGTACTCAAATATGGATGTCATTCCCATTTCCCATTGCCTCTTTGAATTTTGAATATATTCTTATAGCTCTGGCAATGTAAGCTCACACACCTGGTGAGTGTGCTCACTTGTGGTAACACTACCTTGGTGGCAGGCAGAGCCCTCAGAAAGCACTGGAACAAAAAGTTGAAGACAACTGTCAGGTAGCTGTTAAGTTAAGCTCTGCTGAAGTTCTATGTCTGCCAATCCCCGGCTTCAACTGGACGGAAGACATTTACCACCAACGGATCTGCGTTCTTGGCCTCTTTATAATTTTTTTTAGGGAGTTAGTAAGCATATTTGATTATTGAGATTCATTTTTACGTATGTAGGCCTATCATTTGACATTCCTTAAACATTACTGTTGATGCAGTATAATTATTGAATTTAAAGAATAATGATAATTACCTGGATAAAGTTGAAAAGAAATAAAAAAGTCTAAAAATAACAAAGGGGTGAGAAAAAAAGAAAGAAAGAAAGATCTTCTAAGGTTCAGGTAAGAATTTAAAGAAAAATAGCAGTGTTTTGAAACCCAAAACTATGATTTCTAAGCCAGGTCTTCTCCAAAGTGAGAAAAAAAAAATTTAAGACTTTATTTTTTAGAGTAGTTTTGGGTTCACATTAAAATTGAGAGAAAGGTAGTACCTAGATTTCCCATATACCCTGTGCCTCTCTGCACGTGCATGGACTCCCCCATTAGTGACATTTTTTCCCTTTTATATATAGTACAAGAGTCCAAACTGTGAACCCAGATGTGAAAAGAGTTGAGAATACGATTTTTTTTTAAAGATTTGTTTTTTTCACTTGAGACACAGAGAGAGAGCATGAGCAAGGAGGGGAGAGGGGCAGAAGGAGAGGGAGGAAGAAACAGACCCTCCCCCCACTGAGCTGGGAACCTGATGTGGGACTCGATCCCAGGACTCTGAGATCATGACCTGAGGCGAAGGTAGATGCTTAACCTTCTGAGTCATCCAGACACCCGGAATATGACGTTTTTTGATGGTACGTTGGGGAATATCTTCCAACAAACCCCATTCAAACTCTAATCCCCTTATTTGAAGCGTAGTTCCAATTCAGACCTGATAATTTGCATTTTATAAATAACAGAAGTACAGACTGAGCCATGTCCCTAAATCCCCTTCTGAATTCCACAGAGAACATTGCTAATATTGCTGCTGGCCACAGTATGAGTTCCTAGTTTGTCCATTTTCCTACTGACCAGCTCCTGTATTGTTTTATTTTTGTTTTTGTTTTGGCCAGGGGTGCTGCAATGCCTTTACTCAGAAATGAAGTAATTTTCCCCAGCTTTAGAAATAAGATTCTTTTTGCATAAATTTATTTGTATATCCAAATTTGTATATCGATTTTAAACCTTAATTGTATGTCTGTTTTAGATCATTCTGCTAAATTTTAGTATACTTAATACATACATTTAAAAATGTACTTAATACATACATTTAAAAATGTATTAATGGCCTATTATTTTAATGTGATGATTATCTCAATTAGATGTGCATCTTCACTTTAAAAAAAATTTTTTTTTTTTTTTTATTTGACACAGAGAGAGGGATCACAAGTAGGCAGAGGGAAAGACAGAGAGAGAGAGGGGAAAGCAAGCTTCCCACCAAGCAGAGAGAGCCCGATGTGGGGCTTGATCCCAGGACCCTGAGATCTTGACCTGAGCTGAAGGCAGAGGCTTAACCCACTGAGACACCCAGGCGTCCCACATCTTCACTTTTTTTTTAAAGATTGTATTTATTCATTTGACAGACAGAGATCACAAGTAGGCAGAGAGGCAGGCAGAGGGAGAAGAAGGGAAGCAGACTCCCTGCTGAGCAGAGAACCTGCCGAGGGGCTTGAGCCCGGGACCCTGAGATCATGACCTGAGCCAAAGGAAGAGGCTTTAACTCACTGAGCCACCCAGCCGCCACCATCTTCACTTTTAAATTGAGAACACTTGCTGCCTTTCAGCATATTGAAATATATGCCTTTGACCGTATTTTATGTTCAGAACCCCTAAGAACAATGATATGAAATGACCAATCAGATAATTTAAAGATGTGAAAGAGACTATCGATATTTTTTGCTAACCGTCCCATTTTACCTCACGAAAAATTATTATAATACCAAGAGAATTTTATTTAACCAGTTTTGAAACACTCTAGCTCAGTGAGAATAATTCTCAACATCAACTAACATGGGAAAGGAAAGTATCTTGGATGGCTTGAATTCTTCTATTTAAATCTCCACTCACTACCCCAAGTAAATATAGATTTAGTGTTTGAGTGACAGCAACAAATGCTGAAACCGAATCCTGAATTCTCAGCGCTCCAACGGGTCATATTTGGCAAATCACTGCTGTCCCTGGACTTCACTGATCCAGCAAATATCTTTTCTGTTGACCACAGAGGGAAAGTACGTGTGACGTTGGGCATAGTGTCATGGTGTTCTTTCTGCAGTGTCAAGTTAGTACTGACGGAGGGTGTGAAAAACGAGTGAGTTTGAAGTTATCTAATGGTGCCAAATGTGGAATTAAAGAGTTTGACCTTAATTGTTTTATAATGCATACAAAAGCAAGCATGCAAGAAATATATTTATTCCTCTGTAAATAAATTTTAAATTTGAGCAAGAAGAATGATAGTAGAAAATGTAAGCTAGTTACTTACAACTAACCACAGTCAATTTAAGGATTCTTCACTAATCCACGAGAACCAGGGGTGGCAATTCCATTTCCAGGCTTCGGAAAGGGAGGGTTCATCTAGTATCCTTTGATAATCTAATGGCTGATCTGTTTTGAGCGATGTCCCTACTGCAGATCCTTAGATATGCATGTTTCTGCACCAGTCACTCTGTCCTCTTCTTTGCAACCGTGAGGTTCCCTCAGGTCACTGGCCTCTATCAGCCACTTCCCGTGTCTCTATTTTGGCCAGAGTTTCAAGAACTTTTTTAAAGGATTTGACTCTTTGGTCTGTGTACTTTGGTATCCTCCTGTGACTCCATAGAGGGCTTAGAGGTGAGAGGGTCAGAGAAAGGGAGAAGAAAGTAAATTCTCAGTTAACAGCATTGGATGCTATTGCTTTGCATGGACACTACTGAGCACTTACATTGCTAATACAGTTGGTCATATAACTTGAATATTTCCATTATCACTACATCTAGCAAGGGAGTGTGGTTCGATTTGGGTGATGTTGGAAGCTCAAACAATCTGAAAAAAGTCTAGAAATCTTAGGAAAATACTGTTTTGTTTCAGTTGTGATTTAAAAAAAAAATCTTTCAAGGTAATGGTGTAAAAAATCACTGTCAGCTTTGGAAGGGAATTAGGGGACATTGGGATCACTTCCCCGCATTCACTCCACTTTCTGCCCACTGTGTGGTATCCACACCACTGATTGCGGATGCACGCCAATCAGTGCAATCCCATCCCTCTGGACTCTGGTGGGAAGGACACCCAAGTTGGTTTAGAAGAATGTCTGGAACTATTTTTCAATACGTAGGGAAATGAATATTTATCTTACGGATTTTGTAGGATACATGTGAAATTGGGGATTTTTCCATGATTTTGCTCCCCTAGGTGAGACCATCATGACATGATATAGTGATGAAGGCAGTGTGAAAATAACTGTAGAGGAGGAGAATTAGAGTCTTATTTGAGCCATACTTGAAGTCCATAATACCTTGAGAGATTTCTTAACAAGTATGGTAAAAATAATTCTATTAAATGAGCTAGGACTTTGAGTTTTCTGTCACTTGCTACCAAAAACACTCTTGCAAATACAAAGTTATATTTGTCGGCAGTTCTCAAATGTGTTGCTTTTAGGACCTTCCCCCAGTCAGAGTCTTGTCATCAGCTGCCTCTCTTGACTTGACTATAACCAAGTTCAAAACTAGAGCTCTTTCCACCACACCCTTCTTATCCCCCAAATCTTTCTTTTGTCTTGGCTAATGGCGTCACCCTTAAATGTTCTAAGTCAGGAAACTTAAACTCATCTCAGGACTTCCCTTTCTGATACTCTTCTGTCTCACTCAAACCCAGAATCAATTGGCTATCACATCTTTCTTCCTTCATTTTCTATCCCTACTGATTAATGGCTTGGTGCCAGCCTTTTCTACCTCTTATGGCATTTTCTTATTAAAAATAGTAATCTGTTAACATTGTGGTCCCTTAACCACACATCCTGTCCTTCACATTGTAGTCTAATAGCTTAAAAAAACAAGCAAGCAAAGACAAAAC
Organism: Mustela nivalis; assembly: GCF_964662115.1. Classification (NCBI taxonomy): domain Eukaryota; kingdom Metazoa; phylum Chordata; class Mammalia; order Carnivora; family Mustelidae; genus Mustela; species Mustela nivalis. The sequence goes on from NC_139031.1 coordinate 77,830,562, forward strand.
AACTGATGACGCCCTGTCTTTATTTAAAAAATTTTGGTGGACTGCACTGCTTACAGGATAAAGGTCAACTCTTTGGCCTCAACCTACTTTTTATGATGGAAAGGTCTTCATTCTGGTCTCACTTCATCATTATAAAAATTAGAGGGATATTCATCAAGCCATAAATATATCGTGAGGGTTAATATAGATCATGTGTGAGTGTCTGGGACATGGGAGGCTCTAGATTAGGTGGTAATTGCTGTTATACACTGAAAGGTAGGAGTTACTGCTGAAATTGGGCTCCGTGACATTGCGTATGCTTTTGCCTGTCCTGCCCAGGCTTTTTGTGCATGTCTTATCTTTTATACTCCAGCTGATTCTTTCCCTCTGTAAAGCTGTCACAGCTCCCTCTGTTATAAAAGGTACATTTTGTTAAGAACTTTCATAGCAACTATTGCATTGTATTACCATATATATATATTTTTTTAAAGTTAGTGCCTCAGAGAGGCTCAGTCCATTAAGCGTCTGACTCTTGGTTTCAGCTCAGGTCACGATGTCAGGGTTGTGAGATTGAGCTCTGAATCTGCCCAGCATGGAGTCTGTTTAAGATTCTCTTTCTCTGTCTCTCCCTTTTGCCCCCGCCTTCAACATGGATGTGTGCGTGCTCTCTCTCCCTCTCTCTAAAAAAAGTAAATAAAAAAATTAAAGTTAAAAAAAATTGAAAAAAATAAGGCTCCCCCCCCACCTTTTGAGTTTTTGAGACCAGAGACTAACTCTTGTCCACCTTCTAAAATTAATCTCTACCCTGACACTTCCTATCCCCTTTTGCAACTTGTATTTTTTTTTCCCAGCACTTAGATTTAGGTGATACGGTTATCTAAATAATATTTTTTCTCACATTTAAAAAAAAATCTTTCTCACTAAAATGTATATTCTATTAGGATAGAGATTTTTACCTTTTTATTTTGATTTTTTTTAAAGATGTTATTTATTTGAGAGAGAGAGAGTGTGAGCAGGGGGAGGGGCAGAGGGAGAAGCAGGCTCCCTGCTGAGCAAGGAGCCTGATGTAGAACCAGGACTCCAAGATCATGACCTGAGCCAAAGGCAGATGCTTAACTGCATAACCAACTGAGCCATCCCGGCGTCCGGATTTTTGTGTTTTTATTCAGAGCTGCTTCCCAATCCCTAAGAGAGGTACATATTGAGGAGATGAATGAATGAGTGTCTCATTTATCTTTTATTTCTATTTCTTCTTCTTCTTCTTCTTTTTGAATTTCTACTTCTTAACATAGTATCTGCCATAGGTTGGGTGCCGAAGAAACATAGCCGAATAAATGAATGAGTTATGCTTTAAATCCAGAAAATTGGAAGAATGTGTGTTGGTGATTTAAATGTAGAAGATTCTCTATTAGGGTTTAGGTGCATTTAATAGGGAGAAGATAAGGGTGAATTGTAGTGCTATCTCCTTGGTGCCCCCTTCGGGATTTAAAAAAAAAAAATTTTTAAATGGAGGGTACAAAATGAAAAGAAAGAAGGTAAGAAGGGATATAGAGTCTCTTAGTTTTTATTCATTTATACAGAGAGTGGATTACCATTGTCACGTGGAAGTTTTGCCACTTTCCCTGTCTGCCAGTTTATAAAATGGAAATATAAACTTGTTTCCTTAAGAACATTTTTTTTTTAAAGATTTTATTTATTTATTTTGAGAGAATGAGAGAGAGGGGGAGGGAAAGGAGGGGACAGAGAGAGAGGGAAAAAAGAGATCTCTAGCAGTCTCCCCGTTCACGGTGGACCTGGATATGAGGCTCAGATCTCATGACCCTGAGATCATGACCTGAGCCAAAACCAAGAGTCAGATACCCAACCGACTGAGCCACAGAGGTGCCACAAGAACATTTTTTTCCCTTCTAAACTCTTTTTCTGTTTTGTGAGAATATTTCAGTTCCTAAAACACACAATTTTTGTTAAATCACAACAGAGATAAACACAATGGAGTGGAAACACAAGTGCCTTTTCCTTGATCATGGCTTTTATGAGACTGAAAACTTCTGTGTCATAATAACGGAAATCTCGCCAGATATTGGTGATTGTATTGGTTAGCTTTGAATCGGTGACTTAAATGTAGAAGGTTCTCTGTTCCAATTTCAAAATAACTCTCAGTTTATAATTAAGGAGTGAAAGAACAAAAGGAAGAACAAAAGAAGGATGAAAGGAAAAGGGGGAGCGCCTCTGCTTGGGTTCCCTCTCTCGCTGTGTCTCTCTGTCAAATAAATTAATAATATCTTAAAAAAAATGAAGGAAGAGGGGAAGAGGAAGGGAGAGAGAGATGGAAGCAAAGAAGGAAAGAGAGACTGCAGTACTTTTGTTTTTGGTTTTGAGACTCGCTCTGACTTGTGATTCTAAAATGACATCTATTTTGTGTCCCAACAACAGCATTTAGCTTCTCTGGATGTCGTAGTGCGGATATACAGGTGCATATACGTGTATACAGACACATATGTTTATGTAATAATAAGTAGTTCAACACGTAATAAGTAATAAGGAATTAAAACCCCCACAAAGTTGTTCTCTGATTTGAAAACTATATTAATAAGCTTCTCTGAACAGAATGATGTTTGTCCTTACTGTGGCAACGAGCCAATTACGGAAGTGGTAAATTAGCTGATTTGCTGCAGTAAAAATCATGAAGCAATCACGATCCTCCTCTTGTAGCCCGGGTGCTTCCCTCCTCCTTAAGTCTCTCTCCTCCCTGTTAGGCAGGGGCTGTTACTGAGGCTCCAGGGCCACTGAGTTATTTGTACTCTGGTCTCAGCCTCCTACGGTCCTGGTGTGCAAGGACTGACTTCATCTCTAGACATTTAGAGGGTAAAGCAGTTGGATGTAGTCTCCCTCAGAGGCCTTGCCCTTGGCCTCTCTGTCTACCTTCTGTCCCACTGGCTGGTCTCACCAGTCCCTTCCCATACTCATTACTCTTGGCTGTCGGTCATGCAGTTGGCTTGCCCTTTTCCTCCTTATCATCTTTCAAGACCCAGTTTCAAGTCTTATCGAGTAAGCAAGTTGAATCTTGACTCCACTACTCTGTTCCTTTGGTGAGTTCCTTAACCTCTGTGTGTCTCGTTTGTGCAACAGTGTCTATCACAGAACATGACACTGATGATTAACTGAGGTCATAAGTACTTAGCACAGTCTTTCATATGACAGTATATGCAATGAATTTGGTGGTCAGAAAAAGTTAAATGCTACCTTCTATGCTAATGTTGCTCTTTCTTTGAACAAATGCCTCATTAATATACTTACTGTATTAATTATAATTGCTAGTATGCCTTTATGTTTTCTAGTAGTTTGTGGGCTCTATTGGCACAGACTTTTGCATTTTTCAAATGCTCAATTTTGGGCAAAATGAGTATTGCTAAGAATAATCTGGAGTGCCTGGGTAGCTCAGTCAGTTAAGCGTCTGCCTTCGGCTCAGGTCATGATCTCAGGGGTCCTGCGATCAAGCCCCACACCGGGTTCCCTGCTCAGTGGAGAATCTGCTTCTCCCTTCCCCTGTTCTCCTCCTACGCTTACTCATGTGCTCTCTCAAATAAGTAAATAAATAAATCTAAAAAAAAAGAGAATAATCACAATCTAAAAATGTCATAAATACAAATACATAAAGTGTTGGATAACTATTCATAAAAGAAGAAAATAGAGCATCAAAAGAATGCCAAAGGAAGAAAGAAAGAACTTAGAGTACTAAACTATGAGCATATTAAATACAAGCATATTAAAAAAATACTGTTATATCAATATAAGACCATTTATGTTCATTAAAAATTTAATTCAGAATATAATGGTAAGGGCAATCCATGCGAGAGCAAGGAGCTTGTTAGCTGGAAGGACCAAACGCTAATGATAAACAGAAATAAGAACAAGAACAAACAAAAAACAAACTGAGGGGAAAATGGGTTGGTCAATGAATGGCTCTTCCGTCTAGATTCTGGTTCCAAGACCGAATGACTGTGGTCGGCAACCTGTTGTAGAATGAGGGGGGAGGAGGATCATGCAGCTTGTATGAAAAACCTGGAAATTGATGAAAAATACAAAGAACTCAATATAAGACTTGAAAAAGAAAAGCACTTAAGTTCACAGCATCAGAAATTGGTTAGAAATAAATGGGTGGGAGCTGCCTGGGTGGCTCAGTTGGTTAAGGAACTGCCTTCGGCTCAGGTCATGATCCCAGAGTCCTGGGATCCAGTCCCACATCGGCTCCAAGCTCGGCGGGGAGTCTGCTTCTCCCTCTGACCTTCTCTCGTTCTCTCTCTCACTCTCTCTTTCTCAAATAAATAAATAAAATCTTAAAAAAAATATATATGGGTAGTTTGGGATCTTGTTAGACTTTGTTTTCAGTTAAGGAATATAAGTTAAAAGGAATTATATTTCATAACATCAGTTATGGAGTATCAAATGATTACCTAAAGACATTTTTCTTCATGTTTTCTGTATTGCCAATCTGTGGACCCATATTTTAGTATTTTGAGTAATAGTTTAGATCTTGGTTTTGTCATAGATTTCCTTCATTAATTGGATACCAGAAGTAGCAAGACCACTGCCAAAAAAACCAAGCTTCAGAATAATTGTGAGTTTCACTTAAAAAGTTGTAGATAATGAATAAAAATGAAGGGGAATATTACAAATTGAGGGATAGTTATGTAGAAGTAAAGAGCAGCAAGTGCAGGACCCAGGGCAGAAATGCATTGTGAAGTCACCGCATAGTGAATCAGCTCTGAGAAAGGCTAATGTTAATATTAAGAAATGGTAGCTAACTTAAGGCCATTCAAATAGTCACCTTCATCTTTAAAGACCCAAATTATGAGACATGTAGGATGATACCTGGAACTCTGCATTGCTTGAAAATTACACAAACCTTAAAAGTTAGGAAGAAAAAGCTTGGAGAGGAAAGGGCCATTATGGTAGTTGAGAAGGTATTGTCAACTGAGAAAAAATGGTTCCTAAAACGTGAGGTTGGGTTAAGGGGTTAAGAGCAGAGTATTTTTTTTTTTTTAAGATTTTATTTATTTATTTGACAGAGATCACAAGTATGCAGAGAGGCAGGCAGAGAGAGAGAGAGAGAGAGAGAGAGAGAGAGAAGAGGAAGAAGCAGGCTCCCTGCCAAGCAGAGAGCCAGATGCGGGGTTCGATCCCAGGACCCTGGGATCATGACCCAAGCCGGAGGCAAAGGCTTTAACCCACTGAGCCACCCAGGTGCCCCAAGTGCAGAGTATTTTTTTTAATTTGAATTATACATAGAAAGATTTTAACTAATAATTGCCAAAATAATAAAATGTATTTGAAAGTCCAAATCTATTTGGAATAAAGAAGTTTTTTTTTTTTTTTTAAGATTTTATTTATTTATTTGACAGACAGAGATCAGAAGTAGGTAGAGAGGCAGGCAGAGAGAGAGAGAGGAGGAAGCAGGCTCCCTGCAGAGCAGAGAGCCTGATGTGGGGCTCGATCCCAGGACCCTGGGATCATGTCCTGAGCCAAAGGCAGAGGCTTTAACCCACTGAGCCACCCAGGCGCCCCTGGAATAAAGAAGTTTTGAGTTGTCTGCCTGACTTTAATTATCATGTTCTGCTGCTACAAAATATTTTTATAGGCTGAAGAAATACACACTTACTACTAAACATTGACCAAAGTCTTAAGTGTTGTATTATAAGTACAGATAGACAGGCTTGTTATTCTCACTTCCTTTAGACTATTAATTATACTCCAACTATTAATTGTAACCAGCAGTTCCTGTCAATGAACTACATAAAATTCAGTTTATTTCCTTTAACATTTTTAGAATAAACATTTTTGCCTTTCATACTTAATATGAGTGTTCTGCTTAGAGGTTTTTTTTTTTTTTTTTTTTAACCGTAGCCTAATTGTACGGAATTACTACTAGCATAACATTGGGTGGAAAATCTGCTTTTCAAAGCAGAATGCTGGGCATGAACCCTGGCAAGTATGATTTTACTTCCACAGCAGGTAAAGCACATGGTGTAAAGGAGTGGGTCCGGGGATTAGATTGTCACTTAACTCAGGGTGCAGTGTCAGGCAAGTATCTTTTAAATTCTCCATAGCTCACTTTATTCTTCCACATTGTACAGTCTGTCAGAGTTGAGGTTTTTGTCTTTTTCGTTCAGTGGAGTATTCCTAATGTCTATAATAATGGTGTACACATGTAGTAGGCAATCAATAATTGCATCTCAAAGTGAACGCCTGTATTATCTGCCAATGGGGTGCTTTAAATGAAGACCGTTTCCCATAATTCCTGACAAATAGGCAATGTTAGTTGTTGCTGTCACTTATTTTTATTATCATGGTTGGTTTCTATTATTGTGGCTGAGGGTGAAATAGGTTTACAAATAAACTGTTCCAAGTAAGAGGGTGATGTTTGCAGAAGGGCTCTCCATTCTGGTAAAGTATGTTAGTATCTGATGGTTAGTTCTATTTAGTCAAACATAGACAGCGGAGAGGATAGATTTATGTGCTCCTCACTAATAAAGCTTTGAAGTGGCCTTCAACATCTTCAATTCTTTTCCTGTTATACTTATCCTTTTCTGGTCTCCTTGTACATAAAAATAGCCTTTGATTCTTTTACTTCTGATGTTTGGGTTTATTCTGAACTTGAGACTAGTAACTTAAGCCGTTGGTGTTATGGCTTGGTTTTTCTCGTCCTTATTATTTCTCTGCCTTTTCATTTTTTATATGTGATAATTGTAGCTAATTCATTGTAATGGCTAACCTATAGTTTTTCTTCCCCCAAATATGGAACTGATTTGGAAGCTCACAGGTCCAGTATAACATTATCAGGGCTTAGGAACTTTATAATATACTCAATGTTCATAGTAGCCGGAAATGTTTGTCATTTTTTTGAGAAATCTTTTTTTAAACAGAAAGGATTCTAGGAAATCCAGCAATCCAAACAGCCCCTAAAAACTCCCCTAAATAAACCCTTTACATGTTGCTCCTTTGGGAATGGTCCCTTATTCTCTGTTTTCCTTGCAAGATCAACTGCTCTCACACAACGTCTACGAATCAGACTAACTGGCAGATGACCTTGAATGTTGATTACCTCTTTCTCTTCCTCTCTCTCCCCACCTGCTATCTACCTACCCATTTTATCTACCTATCTCTCTCTCTGTCTGTGCACCCATCATCTATCTATATATGTATGATAGATTTTATCCATAGTAGATTTTAATATGGATAATTTCTTTTTTCCCCCCTTCTTCCTTCTCTTCCAATTTTGTGCTTCCTCTTTCTGCTTCTTCCTCCCCTCATTGGCTCTTTCCTTTTTTCCTTCCTTCCCTTTCTTTTTTTCCATGTCATTTTTATTGTACCCTGTTTAAAATTTATAAAGAGGAGCCAAGGTACGATGATATAATCTCTGAATTCTGGTTTGAACTGCAGAGAGACATGTCTGGAGCTCTGTCCACCCGAAGCCCTCCTTGACTCCTCTCATTCCACTCGCACCCAGGGCTAATCAGACCCTCCTCTGGGTCCTGTTCCACCTTATACTTGTCCCTATTGATGTCCTTAATTTTAATGAGATTTTACTCAGTTTTTCTTCTGTATTATTTGAAAGTAAGAATTGCATATCTTTTATTCCTTGCATTGCATGTTAGGCACGTGCCAAAGGTTCAGTAAGTTTATTTTTCACACTTGACCTTGGCAGTATTTTTCAGTTCTTTTCACATGAACCTTCTGTTGTTCCCCAGTTCTTATTTCAATAAAGGGTTGTTTTCTCACTGATGTTTCATTAGGGATCCATAAGATATCTACCTACAAATAAGAAGTTGTATATAAATTATATTTATGTACATATATAAGTAAGTCAAATGCCTATGTATTTTGCAAGTGTGTTTGATTTTGCAGTTCGGAATATCAAGAATAAATATTTCTTTATGATTATTATTATTTTTAAAGTCTTCCTCTATATCATGAAAAGGCAGATGAAAGCTTTAGTATCCATACAATGTGGCACTTAGTGGTTGTGCTCAAGCGACTGCAGTCACTGGCAGATATTTTTACAAATGGATTTTACTCGTTGGAGAATTTTTTTCAAGTCTTAGTTTTGATTACATTAAAATAATTTAAGGATGTGCAGAAAGTACATTTTTTTTGCCATTACATTAGAATGAAACACCAAAAGGATTAAATATTTTTCTTAATCTCACTCAGTAATTTAAATGTGTATTTTATTTAGCTTTTATTTTTTATTTGTCTATATTTTTGTTGATGTGGATTCAGTACTCTCATTTGAACATGGTGTAACTTCAACACATCTGTGTAGCCTTTCTTTCTTTTTTTTTTTTTTTTTTAAAGATTTTATTTATTTACTTGACAGACAGAGATCACAAGTAGGCAGAGAGGCAGGTAGAGAGAGAGGGGAAAGCAGGCTCCCCGCTGAGCAGAGAGCCCGATGTGAGGCTCCATCCCAGGACCTGAGACCATGACCTGAGCCGAAGGCAGAGGCTTAACCCACTGAGCCACCCAGGCGCCCCCTGTGTAGCCTTTCATACGGATTATACATTCTTTGTATTCAAGAACATGGTTAGCATTTGTTCTTTGTGGAAGGATTCAGCATTTCCCTTTTGCAAGATGACCTTCATTTCTATTACTTCATTAAAAGAGTACGTGTCTGTATATAGGTAAAAATTTTACATGCAGATGCTGTTTGAAGGTCAGTCAAGTGATATTACCTCTTTCTTTTTCTTTCTTTGATTCATTCTTTCTTTCTTCCTGTGTGTAGGTGTGAAATTTTATCATATTGAATCTTTCAGGAATGAGCTGGAAGATTGATTACTTATAACTCCTATTTATAAAACTCATGATATTGATAATATCAAATTGATATCACTCCCCGAATATTACTAAGAAAGGAGAAATTATCTTTCAAGGTAAAGGGCTAATATATTTATTTATTGTCTTTGCTATTTTCTAATGACTTACAGAGGTACTGGAATATTAAAATCCAAGGGAAAACATTTATAATTAGAATTTTTGCATTAACATGAGATGGGATACAATTATTCCCTTTTTACTTGATGTAGTTATTTTTATGTATTATGAGAGATCACAAGTAGGCAGAGAGGCAGGCAGAGAGATCCAGGGATGGGGGGAAGCACCTCTATGAGCAGAGAGCAGAGAGCCTGATGTGGGGCTCGATACCAGGACCCTGAGAGCATGATCTGAGCCAAAGGCAGAGGCTAAACCCACCCACGCACCCCTTGTTCATGTATTGTTTTATCTAGTTTCTCAATCATAATAGTACATTCATTCTTTCTAAACCGATAGTGATTTAGCATGGCAGCCCTCAAAAGAGTATTTTAAAATAAAACAACATTTCAGGAAAGAAAAAGTTTATATAAAACAAGAAATGACTGATTGCAGGTGGGAAGAAAGTTAATTTTTCCGGCCCCCTTTAAGTCCCACCATATAGGACCCCCAACTTTATCTCTGCAAACAACTCCTGCTTTCTGTTCAGTTTGCATCTGTGCAAAGAAGCAGAACTTAAGGAAAAAGTCTATTATGTGACCACAGTTAAGGCACATAAAAGCCAGATATAATATTTTTGTGCTGTATGCTCTCTTGGCTTGCCCCATAATACTGATTTTTCTTTTTGATGTTGATGATGAAAATTTCAGTGGGTTTTGAATTTGCAGGTTACTCTGGATAATCTGAGGCTTCAGAATTGGATGAGTGGGTAAAAAGGTGAGTCAGAGGGAGAAGGAGAGATCACACTGCATAATTTGCCAGTCCTGTTCAATCCACTGTTAGAAATTATGAGGAATTTCCTCCTAACACATAAAGCATGCATACTACCTAATAATCTAATTATATCCTTGCGTGGTGAATGTGTTGTCACATTCTAAAACCATCTCTGAATTGGCGCCTTTTTTTTTTTTAATTTATTTTTTTTACCTTGGTGCTCTGTGCTTTCTGAGATTTTATATGGTCATATGAACTGTGAGTGACGCTCAATATTGACAAGTACAGTGCAAACAGCAGATGGGAAGATTTTGATGGAGACATTTGTCCATGAGCCAGTTGTCTTGCTCAGAAGTACAGCTTTTTGGCAGTTTTGGGCTTTCCCCCCCTGCTTTTCTATGCTACGTACCTTGGAAAGAAGTCCATTTACGTCTTTTTCATGGGGAAAAAAAAGTGAATGTCAGGACAGTATCAACCTTAAATAAAACTGCTCTTAGTAAACTGGAGTCACTGTATTATGTAAAATAATACTTCTTTCAAAATCATACAGTTGCTGTGATAAACATTACAAGATCTATTACAGTGTTATGACTCTGTTATTCTTTTAGTAACTGACAGTTTCTATACTGGATACATAATTTTGTACCTGTGTGTGTGTGGGGGGGGGGTACTTACCCATAACCCATGGTAAGCACCTCAAGGGAAAAAAAGATGTCTTTCAAGTCCATTGTGGAGGGGAGGTGGGGGTCAGGCTACCTAGTTTTCTGGAACTGTACACATTCACAGCAATTGCTGAATAATTTTTTTTTTTTTTTAAAGAAGTAGCTTTCCATCTTTGCTATTCATTTCTTTGCTTACTAGCTATTTCTTGTTGATGATGTAGTCCTTAAGACCCGATTTAAGGTATGCTAAAGAGTCTGTCAGGCTTCCACTATATTTCAACTCTTGTTTCATACAACTGCTTGAAATCTGGGAGAATGAATATTCAACTTTCCCAACAGATTTTTCTTTTCCTCCAAGAGAATATCAAGGTTAGCATATGGGTAAGGGGCCAGTGATCCCGCTTTCTGCTAAAGGTTGGTCAAGACCCAAGAGAAGAATTGCTCTCTCCAGTCTTTCTCCTATAGATTCTTTTACTGACTTTGACTAAATTATAATGTTCTAGGGATGGCCATTGAAATGGGCCATACCTGTACTGCCCTTTCTGTAAACCTTTCCAGATTTCTTGAATGCTAGTTCATCTTGATTTTGCTTGTTCTGTCCTGACCCCTTAAAGTCCTAGAGAAATTTCCACTACCCCATATTCTCCTCTGAGACCCTGATGCATGTACATCTTCTTAAACTTAAATAACAACACTGAATAGCATGTGAGATATATTTAACTTATCTGATTGCTTATTTTTACATACACTAGTTGATGTGATTCTCCTAACAACCCAATAGATTAGGTATCACTATCTGTATTTTATTTTATTTTTTTTAAGATTTTATTTATTCATTTGACAGAGAGAGCTCACAAATAGGCAGAGAGAGAGAGAGAGGGAAGCAGGCTCCCCGCTGAGCAGAGAGCCCCATGCGGGACTTAATCCCAGGACCCTGAGACCATGACCCGAGCCAAAGGCAGCGGCTTTAACCCACTGAGCCACCCAGGCACACCACTATCTGTATTTTAAAGCTGAGTAACCAAGGTTGAGAGTTTCTGTGGTCATGTCAAGTGAGAATGAGGCTTCAAACTCAACTATCAGCAAAGTGAGCCAGCTACATCATTAGAAGGCTGTGGGGCATGGGTGCCTGGGTGGTTCAGTCGGTTAAGTGTCAGACTCTTGATTTCGCCTCAGGTCATGATATCAGGGTCCTGGGATGATGCTCTGTGAGGGGCTCCATGCGAAGCATGGAGCCTGCTTGAGTTTTCCTCTCTCCCTCTCCATCTGCCCTTCCCCTTGCTTGTACGTGCATGTGCAGTCTCTCTCTCAAATAAATAAATCTTTAAAAAAAAAAAAGAAAACAGGAAGCCTGTGGTGTAGGGAGACTAAGAGATTATTCTGGTAGAGATAATACCTTATATTATCATGCACATAAATGCAACTTTATTAATAGACTGCGTATTTCAAAAAGGGAGATGAAGTAAAGGACCAGGAAATCTTTCAAAAGAATCAGAGTATCTGTAATATATAAGTACACTTTAGAATTCACTTGTTTGTCAGATATACCCATTGTGAGTATTCAGACCTCTAGTGTGCATTAAAATGTTTGGGGGCACAGAGTGCCTGGGTGGCTCAGTGGGTTAAGCGTCTGCTTTCGGTTCAGGTCGTGATCTCAGGGTCCTGGGATCGAGTTCTGTATGGGTTCTCTGCTCAGCAGGGAGCCTGCTTCCCCCCCTCTCTCTGCCTGCATCTCTGCCTACTTGTGATCTCTCTCTCTCTCTCTCTGTCAAAAAACAAACAAACAAACAAAAAAACAACTTAAAAAAAAGTGTTTTGGGGGTACAAATGACAGCCAAAATGAGAGCTGTTTTTCAAAGAAAATAGTCTAGGTATTTAAAAATGATCTTCCACCCCTATTGTCGGATTTACCTTAATTTTTTTTTCAGTTGTGTAATTTCTTTTCACTTTTTCTGGAAAACAAAGCTTCATTTGTCAATTCTTAAGGCGAGATCCTGAACATACTACCCTTAGAGTAAATTTACGTATTCTTATCTTGTCTGTAAAAGGTGAAACTATAGAGAGACTCACATTAATTTCAAGCAAGGCTTTCTTTCCCTTTTTCTTTTCCTGAGAAAATGCCACCCTGGAGAAGCAAGTAAGCCTCAAGTGTGGTGGTCTTTGATGCCCCTGAATTCTGCTGAATGTTTTTTGCTTCTTAGTGGACATCCTGCTGCTGTTCTCTTGTGTGCCCTGGAGCTGCTCATAGCTTCGATGCCCTGACCTTTGTGGGTCATTTGTATCGTGGAGAACACCCTTAAAAAATGAACAGCCAACTTGAGTATATTCTCACAGTCTTAGGCATTTTGTTCTTGGAACAGTGTACTGGTGGTTAGAACACCTGGAATTTATTTTCTAACCTGTTCTCTAGCCAGTCAGTCCTCCCTTTCGCCCCAGTAAAGGAAACCAACAAGAAACCATAGCCTCCTCCTTTGATTATCAAATATAATGAAATTTGTAGAAAATTTGCTAATTCATGAAAGAAAAGTGAATTTATAAGTAGAAAGTCAGTATTTTGGGCGCCTGGGTGCCTCAGTGGGTTGAGCCTCTCTCTGCCTTTCGCCAGGTCATGATCTCAGGGTCCTGGGATAGGGTCTCGCGTCAGGCTCTCTGCTCAGCAGGGAGACTGCTTCCCCCCCCCCCTCTCTGCCTGCCTCTGCCTGCTTGTGATCTGTCAAATAAATAAAATCTTAAAAAAAGAAAAAGAAAGTCAGTACTTCTTCCCTGTTTTCATATACTTATTTCTCTGCCAATGGAAAATCAGATCTAGAGATGAAGAGATTCGCTCTGATTTAACTTGAACGGAGAAACCTTTACTTTGAACGTGAACAACTTATGCTTTTCTAATGTATTTTCGTTTTCTTTGCTACTTCACATTTGCAAATGGCTAAGGAAGTGATGAAATGGCTACTGCTGTGGTCTCAGATACTTTGAAATTGACAATATCTGAAATCCTGTAGGAAAGGTAGTTGTTTATTTGTGATTCCTCCTGGTCATCTGTGTTCCTCGGAAAATTAAAGAGGCCATTTAGGAGAGTGAAACCTGATATTTTCTTGGTAGCTTTCATTGTTGGATCATCATATCCATTTATTATAACTTCATAAATAAAATTTGCCACCCTTGGCACTTTGAAGCGTGATAAAACATCTGTGAATTTGAAGAAACATTAAATTTGGCAGTACAGAATAAGCTAACAATATTGCTCAAAATTGTATGTTTTTGACTCACATCTGAGCTTCCCTGATCCAGCAGTGTTCTTCCGTTTCATATAGAGAAGAAGAATATAGAAAATGCCCTTTTTAACATGAGGCAGAGGGGAGTGGGGATTGGAATAGCAGCAAAGAATGCTTTAAATTTTCAGGGTACGATGACTACAATTATTCCTAAGCTATTTCACAAATATTTATGACTTCATTAGTACTATTTCTAATGGTTGTTTATGGAAAAACTAAACCTGGGGAGGACTGGCAGTATGCATTACTTTGCTCACCATCATAGTAAAGGCATTTAATGATTTATAAAGGACATATGGCCATTGGAGATGGGTTTTTTTTCCAAACAGCTATCTTAAGTGCAATAATTAATAATTAAACTGTCACAACTATTCTTTAACCACATGATATATATTTAAATGGTCACTATTTTATACTGTATGCATTAACTGTGTGTGTGTGTGTGTGTGTGTGTGTGTGTGTATGTAGAGGGTGCTAACCTAATTGCTTGAGATGTAACAATTTTCAATGATCACAATGTATTTTTACAATGAAATGATTAACATTGGATTAGGTACTTTTGCATATAGAGTTTTTAAGTGGTGTGGGACTATATTTTACCTTGCTCTTTATACTTGCGTGTGTATTTCTGTTGTTTCTCCCTTGGCTTCCAAAGGTTATGATTATGTTAAAATGTAATTTGAAACAGGAGCTAATTTCCTTCCTCAATCTCATGTGCAAATGTATCTCTAATGTATTGTATATTTTGCACTTTCTAATGATGTGCAATTGCTTTTGATATAAAATCATCCCAGGAGAATGCAGTACAAAATAAGAATTGGGAATCTGGTTGATTAAAATGGAAGGGTATTCAATACTACCGCCCCCCCCCCTTTTCTTGCTGAGTGTGCTTATTGCAGTGGTTATTGCTATTTGAACAGGCAGAGGCTGCTACTTACTTAATGGTAGCTGGTGGTCTCTAGGGGAATTTGCAGAAGATTCCAAGAAGGCGTAGTGATTCCATGAACCAAAAATATTTTGAAATTACCTGGAAGAATTCTAGTTCAATGTTTCTAAAAGTTCTTACAACTCTAAATCTAAATATTAATGCTAGGGTGTAATTAATATTATATAATTTCAAAACAGACAAATAAGGGGCACCTGGGTGGCTCAGTCGGTTAAATGGTTATATGTCTGACTCTGGCTCAGGTTGTGATCCCAGGGTCCTGAGATGGAGCCCTGTGAGCCCAGTAGCAGGATTCCTGCTCAGCGGGGAGCCTGCTTCTCCCTCCTCTTTTGCCCCTCCCCCCAGTCTGTACTCTCTCTTGCTCTGCTCTCTCTTTCAGATAAATAAATAAAACTTCTAAAAAACCAAATAAAATGTCAAAAAGTATATCCAGCATAGGTGGTATTTTGCTGTAGTGTTCCAAAAGTGTATTTGCAAGTTGAATTCTTTGAAAAACAAATAATGTATTGTATCATAAAAAAAAAAAAAACCAGTTTCCCAAGTCTGTTTGTAAAGCCCATTTAACCCACATGTATCAGATGAGTTAAAATAGAACGATTTCGAACTCTACTCGACCACCAGACTTTCGTGCTCATTTATTCATCATGGGCATCAATGAGAGACATTTTTAGACGTGAGGGGTGGAGAGTAGAAATACCTATAGAGGAGTCCCTTTCTCTGAAGATCTGCTGATTCCTTCCATAATAAGTTATAATCCATTCCAGTGTGAAGTATCTTTCTTATTTCACAAATGGGACCCAAAGGTCTCCAGCCTTTTTGGGTAGCCAGTAGCGGGGCTGGAAAAAGAAGGATAAGCAAAGCACAAGCTAAACAAGATGTGCTCGTCTTTCTCGGGGAGCAGAGGGAAGGCAGAACATCCTTAGGTCCATGGTCTTGTGACATGGTGAGGTTCCTTAGGAGATGTTGCAGTGCGAGATGGGAACTACTAATGCAGCCCGAGAAGAAGGACTTGCAGTGGACCCGTATTTCAGTGCGGGCTAACGGGATGGGAGCCTCTCAGTACATTAATGTGATTTATGCGCCATCTATGTGCATTAATTGATTCTTACGTCATGCCCCCTATTCCCTTGTGTCTTGATTCAACACTCAGTTAAAAACAACTCCATCTTTGCTATTTTCAGCAGTGAAATGCACTTTCTGTTGATTTCTGCCCTAACTTCTTCTGACTTCAAATTATATGAAAAGTATCTCTTCCTCAACTAGTTATTTTTGTTACTTATATATCAGGCAGACAAGTAAGCTTTACATTCTTTTATCTTTAGCCTCTTAATGCAATGTTTATTTTGTATTGTAAAACATAAATTCTTTCCAGAGTATTCTTTTCCTTTTTCTCTCTTTTCTTTTCTTTGTTTTTTTTTAAGTCATTTTACTATGAATGATCTTTTTTTTTTTTTAAGATTTTATTTATTTATTTGACAGATCACAAGTAGGCAGAGAGACAGGCAGAGAGAAAGGCAGAGAGAGAGGTGGGGGAAGCAGGTTCCCCACCGAGCAGAGAGCCCAATGCGGGGCTCGATCCCAGGACCCCAGGATCATGACCTGAGCCGTAAGCAGAGGCTTTAACCCACTGAGCCACCCAGGCGCCCCTGATCTATTTCATTTTAATTTTAAAATATTTTACAGTGAATTGTATTAGTCTGCTTGGGCTGCTCTAATAAAACACGGTAATAATATCGCATGTTTAAATAATAGATATTTATTTTTCACAGTTGTAGATGCTAAGGAGTTCAAGATTAAGGTTTCTGGTGATTTGGTTCTGGGTGAGAATCCTCTTCCTGGTTTGTGGGTTCCCACCATTTTACTGTGCCCTCACCTGCTGGAGAGAGAGCATTTTACCTTTGTTTTATAAAGCCACTAATTCCATCATGAAGACTGCACCCTGATGCCCTCATCTGAGTTCAGTTATCTCCGTACAACCTTCTTTTGTGATAAGTCACATCAGGGAGAAGGGCTTCAACATACTGATTTTGGGGAGGAACATAATTCAATCCATAACATCAAAATTAAGTAAAAGTTTGAAACCAAAAGGAGCTTTTTCAATTGCTACATTAATTCTCTGGTGTTTTTGTCACGCGAACCTTGATAAATGAGAGTTTTAGGTGTATGACTGACAAGGAGCTGGTTTTTCTGTAGTATTTTACCATTTTGTATTTTCAGCGCTCATTTGGCTACATGTTATGGATATATACTTCATACAGACTTGCAGATTTTTCGAGAAGCTGCTTTGGCTTATTTAGTTTTAAAAAAAAATCATTTGGCTTTTCAGATATGTAAAATTTTCATCATCTGCATGCCTTAGTGTAAAGAGGTACTATATAAGTTATTTACTGATAGCAGTGTCAGAAAATTTAATTTGTATGAAAATAACTTTGAGTAAGATAGGAATCTAGCATGTGCATATTAGTCAATAAGCATTAATATCAAATAGAGCTAATTCAAAATAGATGGGTTTAGGCCAAGAGATAAAGTTCCTGTGGAGATGGGTGCAGGGAGAGGAGAGCTCAGCTATAGACATAACGTGACAGAAATACGAACCATGGGGCCCCTGGGTGGCTCAGTCGTTAAACATCTGCCTTCTGATCAGGTCATGATCCCAGGGTCCAGGGATGAAGCCCCACATTGGGCTCCCAGCTCAGCAGGGAACCTGCTTCTTCCTCTCCCACTCCCCCGTCTTGTATTCCCTCTCTTGCTGTCTCTCTCTCTCTCTTGTCAAATAAATAAATCTTAAAAAAAAAAAAAGAACGATATAGATACCATTCCTGCTCTGAAAGACTCAGCTCATTTTGCATTGCACTGAACTTTTCAGACATATTTGCTACTAATTTATTTTGTGTCTACAAAGACCAAGGATGCTGTCAATTTTTATCAGAATTTCTGAGTACATTGTCTCTCTCCCCTGTTCAGATACCATCATTCTTCTGTGACGCCCCTTTCTGTCATAACTATTAAAAATCTTCCTTCTTCTCAGTCTGTGTATTTGCTGCTCTTTTTCTCCTTAGTGCTTTCTCTTCCAGACAAGGGCTGCTTATGAATAATTGAGTGGCAAATCGTTTCCGGTTCAGAGTGGCAGTGGTACGGCCGGCAGTCTTGCCTACAAACATCCTTGGGATGGAAGAGTGTAGCCCAGGGATAATTGTTCTCTTTTGGAATAGATCAGTGGCCCAGAAATCTTGGTAGAAGAGTTTGAAACATAAGTGCTGCAAACTCGTCTAGTGGAAAGAAATACCCACTTTGAATAATGATCTGTTTTCTGATCAAGGCTGCATTAGAAATGGCAAATGTGTAAATATCCCTGGTGGTTGATTTTACAACTTCTGCTGACTTTTCTGTTACTAGATAAAATATCAGTGTAAGTCCTTCTTCTGCTGTGGAATGGATGGTTTAGAAGAATCATGGCGCTCCTTCAGTAGAAGTAATTGAACAAGTGAATCCCAAACCATGGAATCCCAATCAGTAGAAGCAACTGAACCATAGACTCCCAAACCAAACTTCCGCCGTCTGCACATCTCTTGCCACCATTGTATATTTTCATGCATAAATGTCTCCAAATATATTTCTGCTTTGTTTTTAGAACAAAGAGTAAATATTTGTGAATTCCAGTCATATCATAATAGATTTTATACTCTTTCTATATATCTAAACATGTCACTTGATTAGTCTTAAATACCCATAATTCATCCAATCTTTTCAGAAGCACCATTTTAGGCCGTGTAACGTTTACGGTATCACAAAGCGTATTATGGAGGAGGTGGTCCCCTTACACTTACTGAGACAACCAATGACAAATAGAAGGTCATTTTCTGATTTAAGAGGTCACTCTCCTTTCTTCTCTGGAGGGCCTCCATCCCGCCCACTGCCCCTCCTCTGGCAGTTCTCTGAATAGTCTCTGTGAATGGGCCAGCACGCCTCTGTTGAGGCCTTCGCCACTCTTGGTGCAACACTTGAAAAGAGCAGGTGGGGGTCAGAAGTGAATGGGAGAGCCCAGGATCACTGCTGGGAAACATGTTCAAGCAAGTCACAAACTAATCTGGGAATGACTTTAGACAAAGAAGACAAAAGAACACTTTAGGGTCTAAATCACCCACTTGACAGAGGACGGCTCCAAGATGAGAAGCCATGGAAGGACTGGTTGCCTGTCTTCCTTTCACTTTAATTCTATTGAATTTTCAAGGTGAAGGACCAAACTCAGGCTTCTCAGAAAATCAGGAGATTTCCTTAAATTCTTAAAAGAATTGCTGTGTACAATTATTTATTATGCATGTCTGCTTTCTCACTAGGACTCTGTGTGGATATAAACCAGCTTCAACTTGAACTTTATTACTTTGGGGTTCAAACTGTCTTTATTGAGGATTTATTCTTCAAGTTAGGATGCTTTATTTATCTTCTGGATGTGTGGTTTTAAAAAGAGTCTCATCTGTAATATGGGCAAAACAAGTCTGTTAAGAAAAACTGTACTTCTGTGAATCTTTTTGTGTTTATACACTTATAAGGACGTAACACAGTAGAATATAAAAATAATACAGAGTTAAAGACGGGAAAAGGGTAAATGTAAGTAAGAGGCTAGTGTAGTTTAAATCCAAATATATAAACCACAGGGTGTTTCATAGTTGTAAAAAATTGGCCTGCGGATTACGTTCTTGAGTCTCCTAGAGGCTGAAGTAAGAAGGGAAGTAAGTCTGTTTTAAAATTTATATATAGAAGTAGTGTACTAATTTTACAGGGGAGCTCAAATCCCTTTTCTGGTACTTAGATCTGAAAGAGATTCGTCCATGGGTTTCCATATATGAGTTGTTGAAGGATTAAAATCTGTAAGACTGGAGTCGTAAACTTCTCTACATTGTAGCTGAGGGATTAATAGCAAAATCAAACTTAAGAAAAGTAATTTCATGGGGTTTTAAGATGATGTGATCCAGGAACAACATAGCTTTGGTCGACAAATAAGATCTAGACTCCAGGGAATGTTTTTAAACAGTCTTCCTTAAAAATCATTTTACTTCATTAGGCTAATGATAAAAGCAGTCACCAATAATTTGAGAATATACTCTCATAGGACACTGGGACCTAGATGATCTTTGTTGCTTCTTGGAGACATATTTATATACTACATTGACAGTGAAAGAGTAGTTGGTAGGTTAGAAAGTTTGGGGAAGATGCAGTTTATCTGATCAAAATGCTTATTAAATGGAGAATTTACCCACCTCCCCCCACACCTCCCCCCAACCCGGGTTACCTAGCTCTCTGTAAAAATGTGTTCTAAGAGGGTATCTAGAGTTACAGTGAGCTTTGCTTTATGTAATAGTTCTGGATTACTCCAAAACATGAACAGTCAAGTGATCAATTCTCTAAACTTATCCTCAAAACAACAAATAATCTTAAGATATTTTCTTTATTTATGGACGTTGATATAAAGGAAGTATTGACACGAAGTTGATGTTATGAATTATCTGAAAGCACAAGCTGGAGTTTTCATAGACTTATTTCACTTTTTTTACCTTTCCAATCAGTCATAACACCAGTTTTTCTACTTAAATTTTATCGTCTCTGGAGGTGAGAAGAATGTGAGATTTGAAATGAACAGTGTTTTAATGCCAAACAGAAACTTTCTGCTTCTTGGCTAATGCGTTGGAAGACAATTATGGTTAGAACAGAATGTAAATATAATAAATGTTGACTATTTAAGCGTAATGCTGTAACGGGAGGAAGCTGGGTAAGGAGGGAGGGAAGGGGGAGAGGGATGTGGCAAGACATTATTTTTTTTACTTTTCATACTTAATGAGTAAGAAATATTGCCCGAAACCTATGGATAGTCCAGTAGATGCTTAAGATACTCTCTCAGTTTAAGGATGAAAATAATAGAAAATTAAAAATAATTATAACTAAGAAAAGTTGGAAGAAGAGAGAAAGACAGATGGGGATATGGGGGAAGTTAGGGAAGTGGTACATGGGAGCTAATTTCCATAGGTTTCATAGGAGTAAGTAGGCCCTTTTTACATCTGAAGAATCAAGAAATGGAGATGAAAACAGATTATGTCAAGAATGAACATGGCTGAAACAAGAAATGTAAAGAAAAACTGGAAAACTGGTTGTACCTTCATGAAATAGAACTAGGCATGGAATGAGATACATCTTTTACTTTTCATTTCAGAACCTTCCATACCATGTATTGTTTTTATTTCTATATTTTTAAACAGGTAATGAGTGATTCATGGGGTATATTAAGTTTGAAATTTTAGGAAATTTTCCGATTAGTCAAAAATATTTGAATGTGTTTGAGGATAGTACACATATGTACATACACATGCAGGTTTTCCTAAATGCTGGTTTTTTTTTTTTTTTAAAGAGATCAAAACCCGAGTTGAGATCGATAGTTAGATAGTTAACCAACTGAGCTGCCCAGACACCACCCCCAATGCTATTTTCAAAGCATTTTATGTAGATGTAAACAAATTAGAGGTACATAATTGTTTTTATAAGTGCATACAGTTTTTGTATGGGTAATCATGAGTGTTTATATTTGTGTAAGTACTTTACAGATTTTAAATGGTTAAAAATGGTAGTGCTTCTATTATTTATGAAGGTTGTCTTTGAAATGTTTTTCTAGGGAGAAGTAAATATCTAATAGGTTTATGAGAAAAAAAGTCTTATGAATTATGTTTCCATGAATTCTTTTTTTTTATTAAAGATTTTATTTATTTATTTGATAGAGATTACAAGTGGTGAGATGCAGGCAGAGAGAGAGAGAGAGAGGAGGAAGCAGGCTCCCTGCTGAGCAGAGAGCCCGATGCGGGACTCGATCCCAGGACCCTGGGATCATGACCCAAGCTGAAGGCAGAAGCTTTAACCCACTGAGCCACCCAGGCGCCCGGCCCATGAATTCTTTTGACCCATACTCTGAAATTCATTATTCAGAGGACAAGGGGCCAGGCCACCAAATGTGTAATTTTATTTAATTTATTATGCAAGTGGTGAGGGAAAGATACTGAGAAACTTTGAATAAAAAGTAAATGGTCCAGGTCTCTCTCTCTCTTTCTCTCTCTCTCTCTCTCTCTCTCTCACACACACACACATAGGAGAGTACCATGTCCTTTTCCAGTCCCCTCCCTCATCCCAATTTTAAGAAAAATACAGTTTAACAGGAAAAAATATAAATTCTTCAAGTTATAGTTTACATTCTGTAGTACAGAGTTAGGAACAGACTTGGATATAGCTCCTGAGTATGGTATAGACACAGACTCACACACACACAGACACACACAGACACACACAGACACACACACACCCTTCAGCAGCAGTCGCAAGTTGACTGTAAGCAAAACCCACCATCCCTAATGAGACCCAGAACTCTGCCCTGGACAGGTGACAACTTGCATGTTGGCGTCATGTCTCAGAGTCAAAATTTTATGTAATAAGTTTATTGATCAATTACTTTCAAGGAGACTGACTAGGATGCTAAGGTAGCAAGGAATCCTATTTTAGGAAGAATAATAATTTGATATTTTTATCAAACCCAAAGAATTCATGACAGAATTGGACATGAAAACATCAGAAATTTATGGCTAATGAAGTGAAAATCCTAGAGAAAGCAGAGTATATCTCACCTGAAAGATGTTTCTTCTGTCAATTAAAAAAATGAAAATAAAATTCAGCTCAAAATCAGCGTGTCATGTCTCATAATGTTTAATCCAGTGATAATCATTGCTATTCACTGAGCACTTGTGTACCAAATACTCTTACGACCTTTTAATCTGTTATTTTATTTAATTCTCACAATATCTGAAAGGAAAAGAGATTGCTAAATAGCTTCAACCTATAGGTGAGAAAAGGAAGATTCAGGGAGACTGATTTTCCTGACTGGGATCTTACAGGCTGAATGTGACAGGAAATCCTGGTTCTTCTGACACTGAATCTTGAACTTCCACGTAAGAAGATCACGTCTTAATGTAATATATTTAGATGACACATATTTGTAAGAGTCTGAGTTAAATGTGCTGATGGCCTTTTTTGTTTGTATTGTGTTTAATGTCATTTACACATCTTAATGATTTTCTTTGATCTTTGATCTTACGTGAATCCAACTTGACATGGCTTTCTAGTAGTTATGGTTGTAATATTTAATGGCATTAGGTAAGAAGACCAATCCTATTTCCCATCAGGTAGTTAGCAGAGCTGATCTTTCTGGAGATTGTAAGAAAGCATTTTGGTGTAACTTGATGTTATTAAAAGGAAGATCTAGAAATGCATGAATTCCTGCCAAACACTGATCTTGTTTTGGATTTTTTTTTTTCAGAAGAGTTGTATATACATATATATAATTCAGGAAATGAAATACTATCATAGAGGTTTCCCAGGTGATTGATAGCATAATGCAGTGTTTTGGAGCTGATGGTTTAGCTGTAATTAGTGTCTTGTGAATCTAAAATTTGGGCCCAGAATGCTCCTATATTTGTGGAAACAATAAGAGCTAAAGCAAGACCAAAAGAGAAGAGAAAGCTAGATCCACAAAGGGAATTGGTCTTTTTTTCTCCATCCAAATTCTCAGACCAGAAGTTGGAGAACATTACTAATACAGTCTAAGATCTGATAATTCTTTGCAAAAGTGCAGAGGGTGCAAAACAGAGAGAGAGAGAGAGAGAGAGAGGCAGTTTTTTTCTCCTCAAGTATCCTTGCCCTTTATGCCACAGTGACTTCTGCACACGGGGAACAGTATTTCAGGTACAAACCAGTGAGATTAGGAAATCCTTTAGGCAGGGAAGGGTAAGGAGGTATGCTTCTGTCTGGGAGGAAGGAGACAAGTGTTTCATGTTATAGACATAAAGCAAAACTGTTCCCTCTCTTACAATCTTTATTGGATTTTCCAGCCTTCCTTCTTGACGGTTTCCCCAAACTACCTAAGAGTCTTTCTGACCCTACCAACTCTGTAGATAAATTATAAACCGAGACAAGTTGATAGGAAGAGCTGAATCCAACAGATGGTCCCAGTTGTATTGATCTAATAGAAGAATCCCAATCTAAATGGAAAAGAGAATCTAATACCTTCCAGAGCAACTCTGAAGCTTTAATCAATAATTGGAACGTTAGATTTTGGCAAAAGAAGAGGTGTTAGATTTTTAAAGCTGACTATATGACCCCGATAGAAAAGAATCAATTTTTATTAGGAATGGAACCTAATAATTTTGCACAATACATCTAGAATTTCCTTGACAAAACTTGAGTAATGGATTAGCTCCACTGCAAATTAGGTAATTTCTTGTGACTCTAACATAATGCACAAGAAGCTTCAATCAATAATACTTGTGTTAGGGAACAGTTTTGAAGTAGGCAAACAGCACGTATAATAGTGTCATGTGTATATAATTATCTCAGCGTGCCAAAGGGTGGGAAACAATCTTCAAGTGGCAGAGAATTAATAACCCTCCATTTCATTGTTTAGCATTCTTTTCTAAACTTGTGTTGGTTTTGTTTGTGTTTTCCTCTATTGCCTTAGAGATTTTCTTATAAGTATAAACTTGACATTGCTCAATACAACTTACTTTTATGAACAGTGAGCTGAAATGCTTTTGAAAGCCAAATATTTTACTTGTCAGTGTCTGAGAAGGCTAGTCGCGAGGAAAAATTTAATTGGGCTAGGTACTATATGGAAATTGCATGCATATATAGAATCAAGAGTAACCCACATGAGTTCTTCTAAATTAGGTACGGTGGTATATATTTGGAAAAGAAGCGTGGAACTGTTCTTTTCAGATGAGAAGAATTTAACCATTGCTGGCACTACTGAATTAATAAGATATCTGCTGTTTTGGATTATTGTTTACTTAGCTGTGAAGAGAATATACAGTGCATAGTTAAATGTTATATGTCACGTCTTGGTTGTTTCTCTTTGAAGAGAACGTTCACTTTGTGATAGGGAAGGAAGCCCAGGACAGATCTACTGCACGTCCTGAGTGTTAATGCTGGTATTGTCAAGTTCCCAGCTGTTTTCTGTGTATGATTACAGTAGGGCAAACCGTAAGTGTGGTGTCACGTGCATTAATGCTTATTTTATTTGTAGTGTGTGAATGACAGGTATGCGCTGACCTGCTTAAGACGTGTTGCAAGAGGGAAAAAATACCTATTAAAAGCTCCTAGTCATTTAAAAATATATTTTAAAGGATTTAAAAACTAAATTTGCTGATGTTTGAGATCCAGCCACATTTTTTTTTTAACTGACACTTAAGCTGGTGAATTGCACCAAACCAGGCAGATAATTCTTTCTTAGGAAAAAACCCCAAAACCAAAAAACAACACACACACGCAGATTTCTTGTATTTCCTAAGAGGTAGAGTGCCCAATGCCCTAAAGATCCTTTTTGTGACACCTCTTTTCTGTACCCCCAGCTCTAGCTGACAGAATCACAGGGACACGTGGTTTGTACCACCGACAGGCAACCAATGTGTTTTCAGTCATTAAGACTGCTCCTGGAGCCGAGAGAGCCTGACGCAATCACCAGTAACTGATTTTCGCCCGAGGGACCCCATAGACACACTGTTTGGGGCTGTAGGCAATTAAGACAGTCTACTAGGAAATCAATAATATATGGGGGGCAGAGTATATATTTGCTAACCACTGTGCTAAATACACTTATGTGTGTGTACCACCACAAAACTCTGCATCTTTCTGGAGGAGAACCTACACATGGGAAGCTTGTTAACCTCTCTGACATGAGTAACACAGACAGAATTGTAAGAAGGTTCGGAAGCTCAACCTGATGAAGGAAATGTTGTACGTAATATGGGGTCTGAAGAGGAGAGAGGAGCCATGGACCTGGGGCCACTGGAAACATTTGCCCAGTTAGAGGCTTGAACGGGGCACACACTCCCATCCCTCCCTATGCCTGTGCTCCTGAGATTCAGATAGCTGAGATTTTCATCGAGGCACTTGCAGTTTTGATAGAGATTTTATCATGTGGTAGGAAAATCTGTGTCACTGAAAATGCCCAGGAACATTGCCCGATAGCGTCACCTCTAGCTTCTGAAATACAAGCAGCCACCAGTATCTTCGTGTTCTCTAGTGCCCTGAAATGAGACTTAGGTGCTAGGGTATCAGTTGGGCATTTCTGTATAACTGCAGACCCTGTGGATAACAGGGTAGGACAGATAGAATAGTGGCAAACCTCTGTGTTCTCTGTGTGTGTGTGTGTGTGTGTGTGTATCAGGAGCATTCAGATTGAAAGTTGTGTTCCTCTATCTTTTCTGCTCCTCATTTTTTTCTCTTTGCATATCTCTGACCCTGGTAGGGAATGCCAGTTTTTCATTTGCATTATCTGCAGAAATTCCGATCAAATATAATACTTTTTGGAATAAATCTCTTATATTCCATCAATTTCATGCCTGGAGTTTGTCGAGGATTAGAAAACTGGCATATGACTTCTAGACTGTAAATTGTACAATTCAGCTACTCCCTTAGCCTTTTATGGAAACGCCTTATTTCCTACTTTCCAAATGCTTTTGTTGAGAGAGATTTTCATAAGGGTAAACTGAGTCACATCAGTCCTCAGATAACTATATACATACCTTTGAGGGCAGTTAGTAAAAGGGACAGAGAACATAATTGTGTTAACTTTCTGGGTCCTGTGCCTTGCATAAGGAAGTGAGGAGAATCACTTGGCACATTTCAGGATTTCTGAACTCCCCTTAATGATGGCTATAGGCTGATTTAATCAGCAGACCTTGCAATTGCAGCAACTGAGAATCCGTCCTTGCGACGTAACAAATGTTGTGCAGTAAATTACCGGAAGATTCAATTCCCTCTTCTGTGTATGTGATTTTTTTTTTTTTTTGTTTTGTTTCTGCTTTTATGGATGTTTTTGTTTGTTTACTGTGCTCTGTCTTTACTAAAAAAATTTTTTAAACAACTCTTTTATGAACAACATTGCCATATAGAACCTTTTTATGAAACTGTTGCTAAATCTGAATTCTCTTACTCTTCATTTGGTTTTCTTTATTTTTCTACCTATTTATTTGATCTTCTGGTACTGATTGCAGCCACCATAAATTCTCATTTGTAAAGATGGATGGAACAATGACAAAAGCATGGATCAAATCTAGAAGGAGCACTTGTGTTTGCTGTGGGGTCTGTGTGCACGCCTGTGAGTGTGCGTGTTAGATGTCTTGATCCATTTGTACATTTCTCTGGGGAATTTTCAGGCAATTAAGTCGACCCTATTGCAAATAGAGCCCTCTCCGTACATTCTGATTTGATAGGAGAATGGGTAATTCCTGTTAATGACTAGTACATCTGTTCAATTATATTGTTTTGTATTGATGGTTAATTACGTGTCAGATTGGAGGATGGGGAGCCCATGAAAGCATGATTCCCTTTTAAATGTCAGAGACTCTTCCTAAATTACCTGTCTTTTTAACATACATGGAACACTTTGACAGGCATTGTGTTCTTCTGACCTTAAAACATTTCCCGTCTTGGGGGAGAAGTGGAATGTTCCCTGAAAGGGAGCTATATTGGAGCTGGTTTGCCTTGAATGTCACTCATGTCCAGTTTTGTGTGGAGTGACCCCTGTCAACCTTTTGCTGGCACCAGAAGAAGGGCTGCCCATGGGTAGTATGATTTTCTTAGATAGCTTTTTCTTGAGGAGGGTTTTCTTTAGAAAATATGGCTCTGAATGAAATTGAGGCTGTAGTGTTTAAAACTACAACTTGCTTTTTTCCTAGCTATATCTAGATATAAGCAAATGAAACAGCATTTGCCTATTTTCTTCTTTGAATGGCACGATCAACCTCAACTAATTTGCAGATTATAGACTAATGCATAGACTTGTTCAGTGAAGAACAGTATTTATAAATGTGACCCTTGAAAACAGAAGAGGAATAGATTTGTAATAGAGAGGAGAGTGGCTAAGGAGATCAGTGTTCTCTCCCTTAGCTAGGGAGTTACGAATGCCACCGTATAAAAGCCTTCTTTGCCAGTTCATATGTGTATTTCATTTTTTATTGATGTCATTGGGTGGGTTGAGGCCAAAGATTATTACGTTTTACTTGACAACTCCTGCTATGTCACAAGGCAGTATGATGTGTTTTCATAAAATTATGTATTATGTATGAGATCCTGTAACAATTAAAAAGGGGGAATTGACAGCACGGAAAATTAAGTTCTTAAAAATGAATCATAATGGTGGAGGCTTGCTTGAGTAGAGGGCTGATCTTGTTTAATCACCTTGTCTCTGGGCGTTTGGAGTGTTTTTGTGGACTGTGTGGTTTCCCTTAACAAAGGAGAAGGATATTAATATTACATTCAAATAGCAATAAAGGGTTGTTGATTGTAGTGACTTCAATTAGACTCCTCTTTCCCAAAGAAAAGGACTTACGAGGCTTATGACAGTATATTAACAACCTGGCAATTTCTCAGTTCGGTAATGCTCCTGTTCGTGTTAGTGATTTTTGTTTTTTTCTGGCTATACCTTAAGATAGTAAAATATGAAAATACATAAAGGAAACCATTAGCCTTTCTCTTTATTTTAGACACAGTGATACTTACTTATCCATTGTCCTAGGTTCCTTGCAAGACCTCCCCTTCCCAATTTTATCAGTATTTAATCTTTTATAAATACTTGTCAAGATTCTTCTGCAAACCCTTCTAAACTTGAATAAAATTAGTCTCTTTTTTATGTTTTAGGTGAGATTAGAAGATGAAAATGTGTTTTCTAACATATATTACTATAATTCAGTACAGAATGAGATTTTGCTCTATTGAATTTTTCTTAAAAAAAAAAAAAAGGTTTTATTTATTTATTTGAAAGAAAGAGAAGGAGAGAGTGAGCACACAAATGGGAGGGAGGGGTCAAGGGAGAGGGGCAAGCAGACTGCCCACTGAGCAGGGAGTCCATTGTGGGGCTCTATCCCAGGACCCTGAGACCATGACCTGAGTTGAAGGCAGACACTTAACCGAATGTGCCACCCAGGCGTCCCATAAGAAAATTATTTCTTTTCATTGTACTAATCAGTTCTGTAAGTTATTTATTCAGGAACTAATTCATGTATATCTTAAATGCAGTGAGGAATCTCACATTAATTTCCAGGGGATTGACAGATTTTTTTGAGGAATGGTCATGCTAAAACTACCCAGTAGTTTTGGAAATGCTATAGTGATGTTACATAGTATCTTAAATTTTACAGTTTATTTTTGTGTTACTAATGCTGTATTTTTATTTCTGACAGTATTATCTTAGAAGTTACATATAAGTTAATACTATAATAACCATACGTTTTATCTTATATAAAAAGTTATATAAAAATATAATATACAAGCAAAATAACTACAGTTTTTAAGCTTCTGATCTTATATTGTTTAATATGTGAAATTAAAGATCAGTTCATTTCATTTTACTTTTTTAATAATAGAAAGTATATTAAATATAGAAAAATACAGAGGGGGAGAATTGCAGAGGGTAATTTTAATAAAAGCATGAAAATGACAAACAGTTGTACAACGTTTCAGGCCTGTAGTCTCGCAGTGAAATAGCACATTACGGATATCAAAGAGTTTCATTATAGTGAAAGTTATTTCTCAAATCTGATCTGGAACAAGTGATTTTTCAGTCAAGTTTTACATCAAAGGCACAGTTATCCCAATGTAAATAAATGTTTCCTCTTGAAAAAGCTAAGGATATAGATTAGTAATACATTTATTTCTCAACCTTAAGTTTCTAGTTCTAACCTTGTAGACTTTGGGGAGCTGCCACAGTAATTTAGCAAAGACTTACTATGTTGCATGTAATTGTTTTGAGCACTTCAGGGGTAAGATCTTTTTTTAATCCTCACAAGAGCCCTGTGAGCTACGTGCTCTTACGAGCCTAATTTCTCAAATGATAGAGCAACCTCATCTAGTCTTCTTACCTCATCTAGTAAACAGCCGGAAGATTAAAATCCAAGAAGTCTGGGGGCGCCTCTGTGGCTCAGTTGGCTAAGCGTCCATCTTCTGCTCAGGTCATGATCTCAGGGTTTTGGGATCAAGTCCTGCATCAGGCTTCCTACTATGGGGGAGCCTCCTTCTCCCCCTGCTTGTTCTCTCTCTCTGTCTGTCAAATGCATAAATAAATAAATAACCCAAGAATTCTGACCAAGAGCCCAGGAACTTAACACAATTACTGTGATACTGCTGACTGGGAAGGACTTGCTCCAAATCTTGTTAATTGTTAGTAGGCCATATCTGTCTCAGGAGGGTTGTAAATTAGCCTTTAAAAATTCTGTAATAAAAAAAAAATCTGTAATTATTACCTTATAATACATCATGTTGTAAGAGATTTAAACAGATAACATGTACAAAATAAACTATAGAGGCCACTTCTTTGGACTCATCTTCCTGCTCCCACTACCTGTCCCACTGGTTCCAGTTTGGTGGATGTCTTTCCAATAATGTCCACTTCTAACTTCTCGTATGAATGCTTACCGAAGGAAGTATTTATTTATCTACATATACATTTGGGTAAGTTCATACTCTGTGCATTATTATGACTTGCTTTTTCCATGGAAGATCTTGAGATCTTTCCATTCATTTTTTTGTTGTTCCTTCATTTTTTCCATTCAGTCTTCCAAAGGCTGTGTATTCCATGGAATTGATGTGTCTGTCTTCAACTTCTTAAAGAATCCTTGTATGTTTAGATTGATTTTCTTTATTTCCTGTTACTAAAAATGTCCTAATGTTGAAACATCTGTTTTTTTCCTGGAATAAATGTTCTGTGGTCATGGTGCATTATTATTATTTTTTAAAATTTCCCCTTTGATTTAGTTAATCTGCATTTTATAGAGATTGCTTATATTCATAGGTGAGATCAGTTTATAGTCTTTTGGGGGAGGACCTTGTCTTAGTAGTAGGATAATTTTTTGCTAATTCTCAAACTTTAATTAATGTATACATATTAATTTATAATCAGAAAAATAATGTTACTTCAAGAAATCGTTATGTTTGCTCAGAAGCAATAATTTCTGGAATTACTGGAGGCAGAGGAAGCCAGAGGCAGATTGTTCAGTTAGCAGGCCACTCAAGCAGTAACTAGATGAAAAAGTCCTTCAAAGCAGTGACTGCGAGAATGGAAAAGGAGAGATGACAGAGTCTTGCATGTAACAGAGTTAATATTAACTTACTCAGTGGTTAGTGAATTCCTCCCATGTGTCAAACCCTAGTTACTCTCATTGTCACCTTGAAGCTAAAAGTTGAATGGAGAGCTTGACAAACAAATAATTATTATGAAATACAACACCCTTTTGATATTATAAGTAAATTGTACAGGATCCTGGACAGAGTTACTGAGAAGTAAATATTTGAATTTAGCCTTAAGGGATGAATGAACATTTTCTAGGTAGAAGATTTCAAGTAAGAGATATGTCTACCTGAGAGAATACAACATGTGATGTTGTTAGTAATATCCTGTACTCAAATTATTTCAGATTTCTGGATTTTTAAGCAAAATGATCTTAGGATGAATTCACATAATTCTAGAGTAAGACTGATACAAGGATCCTTGTTATGTTCAGCAAAAGAACAGAAAATATCAATAGAAGATAAGATTGGAAATATAAGAAGTGCTAGTTCTTGGAAGGTCCTTGCAAAATATGAAAATGTAACTGACTATGATATACCTGGAAATTTCTGAACAGGGAGTAAAATGAACAGGAAAATTCTGAAAAGGAAGTAAAATGGTAGGATCTGCCTATTATGAGTACTAGGCAGGGCTTTACTTTTTTGTTCTTGTTATTATTGTTTAATAATAGAGGGAATGCAGTCCCTTAGCAACGATGTAGAAAATTGAAACTCTATTAAATCATATGTAAAATATGTAAAATTATATATTTCTTGGAATTTATATTTTCTATCAATTTAAAGTAAAATGGTCCATTGATTTGCTTACAGTCTAAAAATGCAGAAATAGAGCTAATCTATTTGCACTTTAATTTCAGAATCTCCTTTTGACTTTGAATGAGAAATCAGCTATGGAGTCATTTTTTCCTGCTTCATAGAACTTAATGAGCTTTAAAAAGTAATTTTAACAATTGGCAAAGCTATACAGTGTTAAGCAGTAACCTCGGTGTATTTCCACACAATTTGTGTGGCCGTTTTTCTTTGAAGAATCTAAATATTTACTTTAGTATGCCAATACTTTAGCCTCAAAGGGAAATAACTCTGCAGTCCCTTGGGTCGAAGTTTCTGCAAGTGATGTAGTGCGTTCCCATAATCGCATCAAATGCTGGCAGTTGAAGTCTCATAGCCGAGCAAATTGCTAGTGGTTTGTATCCCTGGATCAAAGCTGGTAGAGGTGGACAGTGCCCACAAATTGTTACTCTGATTTATCAGCAGTTGCTGACACATTGGCTTCATTCCTGTTGAATTTTCTGATTTTTGCTATAGGGAAACAACATTTATTTTATTTTTATTTATTTGTTTAGTTAAAAAAAGATTTTGTTTATTTATTTGTCAGAGAATGAGAGAGAGAGAGAGAGTGAGCACAAGCAGGGGGAACCGCAGGCAGAGGGAGAAGCAAACTCCCCTACTGAGCAAGGTGACAGATGGGGGACCTAATCCCAGGACCCTGAGATCATGACCTGAGCCAAAGGCAGACGCTTAACCAACTGAGCCACCCAGGCATTCCACAAGGTTTCTTTTATTTTTCTCGTTCCAAAAGGATTTGAAATAATGGGCATTTGTATGAAAATTCAGAATTTGAAATCTAAGTTTACTTGCATATGGCATTAATAGAAACTTTATGGTCTCTGTGTCAGCCAAGAATTTTTTTTACCCATTCTTCTCCATTTCATTAAGAAAAAACAAAAGTCGAGTTACTGGATTTAAGAGGATGTTTCAGTGGAAGCCTTGTTTACCCTACCTCACGCTTAAATGTAGATATCTCAGTTTGACTTTCTCTGTGCTTTTCCCCAAAGAGTTGTACATTTATTTATTTAATATCTTATTGGGCAATCTTGCTATCCCAGCAAAGCTAAGTGCTTTTGATTTCAGATAAGACAGACCTCTTAGATGGTTTACATTCTATTAGAGGAAAGAGACTGAAAACAAGTAAATGTAATAATTGCAAGACTGTGAGTGTCCGAAGAAATCATAAACGCCCGATGTTAGGGACAGGAGGCAGGACAAAGTGATGGATTCAGCTAGTGTGGCGAGGAGTGTGTCTGTGAGGAGGTGACATTGGTCATGGGGCCTAAAGGGATGGGAAGGACTGAGAAGACATGGAGGAAAACATGGTAGGCAGACGATGGCTGGCTAAGGAGTTATTTCTCATTTGAGTTCATTGTCTCTCCATGGAGTCTGAGTGCTAAAGCTTTCTCTGGTTCATTAGCTGAAATATTAAGGAGTTAAGATACCCCCAGTTAGGATTTTAGAGAACAACCAAAGGCTCCTCCCCATAGTAGCTTGATTACCCAATTCTTGTGTCATCCACTGTATTCAGCAGAAAATAGGGTTATGCAAATCAAATATCATAATTTCAGCCCTTCTTCAAATTTCTGCTTATTAGTCACATAGAACTCATGAAGAGAATGTGAAAGTTGGCTGCCCAAGGTTTAGAAATAGTGTGTTCTGTAGCTTTTTCAGTATTTGCTGCAATGAAATAATTAAGATTTTAAGGAAATGTGTAACTGTAAGAGTGGCTAAGATTTAGAGATGCACAAATGTGAACTCCATTGCACGGAGCCAACCTAATGACTGCTACAAACAAATCACCATTCATTTATTGATCTGTCATTGATCTGTATAGCAAAAATCAATGTTATTCAAATCCCTCATCCACCCTGAAAAGATGTATACTTGAACTATAAAGATCAATTAACAGTACTTTTCTTAATAATAAATTAAATTTAAACAAAAAGTGTTCTTACAAATAAAATCTTATAAGAGATTTGCCTTCCCAGTTCTGTGTTGAATAGACCAAAGCAACCATATGTTCCATTGTAATTGGATTAAAGGCTGTATATCTTCTTAGTCTTTAGGACTGCTAATTGCATATTTTAAAAGTTGCAATGATTATTTGAAAGTAATATATTCTGCACTGTTTAAGGTTTTGGTGAGGAGCCAATTTTTTTCAAAGGCGCTAAGGTAAATTTTCCATGTTTTTAAAAGAAAGTTCACGTTCATTTTTAAAAAATGTGCTTTTATTTCTGGTCTCCTTTATTTTTCTGCTTTCCTCCCCACTCCTCCCAACTCCATGTGTCCCTTTTCCTCATTCCTTCCCTTGATTTCTTTCTTTTCCTTTGGGTCCATTGAATCTCTTTCAATTTCTTCAGTTTCATTTTCCTTCATTTAATCTTATCTGCTACCAGGTGGCTGTGGTACAGATTCAGGGAGAGTTGGTTAATCAGGAGCATGTTATTTCCCCTGGGCTTCCCAGCTCTGTTCACTCCTCTGGATTTCTCTAATGAAAAGGAAAGATACTGTGATGGGCACCATGGAGTCTCTTCCTTTAATTTTCTTGTCTGCCCATTCATTTCACAAACTGCCCCCTTTGTTAAGTCAGAAGAGTAAACCTAGAGTATACCGCTTGGGTGGAAATTAGAGCACCTTTCCCACAATTCTGACAGAGGTGTTTTCTTTAGATGGATACCCTGTTCTTGAATTTATCCAAAGTGAATTCTATGGACTTTCTGAAAAAAAATCTGGCAGGAGGAATTTGATTGAGAGATTGAGGAATAAGTCTCTGATTTTTCTCCCCAACTTTCTTGAGAGATAATTGACCTATATCATTGTAAGGGTTTGAGGCCTGTACTGCATGATGGTTTGATTTATATATATTGAGAAATGATGACCAGAGTAGGTTCAGCTAACATCCATTCTGTCATACAGATGCAAAAAAAGAAAAGAAAGAAAGAGAGGAAAAATTTTTTTGCTCTTTATGGTGAGAATTCTTAGGATCTACTCTCTTAAAAACTTTCCTACATATCCTACAGCAGTGTTAGCTATAGTCATTGTGGAGTACATTATGGGCCTTGTCCTTATTCATTTTATGACTGGAAGTTTGTACCTTTGGTTACTTTTCTGCAGTTCCCTCCCTTTCTCCAATTCCCCTTACTCACCACCCGCCTCCCCCCAGCCTCTGCTTCTAGTACCCACAAGTCTGATCTCTTTTTCTATGACTTTGGTTTTTTTGTTGTTTTTAGATCCCACATATAAGTGAGATCGTACAGTACTTGTCTTTCTCTGACTTAGTTTACATAGCATGTCTTCAAGGTCCACCTATGTTATTGCAAATGGCAGAATATACTCATTTTTTTAATGGCTAGATGATATTCATATATATGTAACTGTGTGTGTGTGTATATATATATATATCCCACGACTTCTTTATCCATTCACTCATCAATGGACAGTTTGGTTGCTTTCATAATTTGCTGTATGTAATTTGAGCCCTGGTGTTAACATAAAGATCATTAATAAATAATAAATATTTATTACATAAATTATCTTATTTACTTCTTTAACTTCACTTGTCCTAAAGAAATAGGAGAACCAAATTAATTTCACATTGTGGTAGCATTTTGCATGCCACGCGTTGGGATTTCAGAGTAAGAAATGATACACAGAGAGTGGAGGTCTTTAAACAAAACTTCATAGCCACCTTTCTAAACCAGTTTGGGCTTTTAGTAGCTCTTTTTGTATCCAGAGATAGCCAAGAAAGCAGAGACTCTACTGATAGGTCCTCAGTCAGCTTATGAAATTCTTGGGAGAAAGCTTTTTTGATCCATAATTCTGAAGTTATTACTCTCTTTTTGGCATTTGCTGTGTCCTTGTCTCTAGTTGCCGTTCTCTTCCTAGAGCTCTGCATTCTTTCTGCCTAGCCCCTTTGAACCATTATGCCTGTGGGCTACTTCTCTGATTCTTGACTCCAGCTTTGCTCTAGGACACGAGGTGCTGGATCCTCCTCAGATATCTAGTCCAAAGAACCTGGGTGGAGGGCAGACTCCAGTCCACTCCTAAACCCCAAACCTAGGTCCTAGAACTTACCACTTGGTGAGAAAGATGCTTCTATTAAACTTACCTGGATGATTATTAATCATTATCATCTGTTTGCCCTTAGTTGCTGATGATTGTTTTTCTCTTAATACCAGGGAGGAGATACAGATTCTCATTCTGCTCATGATATCCATATATTTTTATTCACCCCTTTCATTCTGTTTAAGTCTAAAGGCCACTAAAAATGGCAGTCATATAGTCACAATTAAGTCTGTTGTATCTATTTCCTTTTGGTTAGGCATTAGGAATTGGATGTCTAAAGACATCTCTAATTTTCTTCTGAAATTTTTATAATTTTAGTTGTAAATTCCTAATCAATAATCATCATTAAAAAATCAAGCCATATAGAATGTATATTAAAAACTAAATCTTATTTAGATGACTGCCTAACAATTTATAAGATAGATATACCACAGTTTCTTTTGTCCCCAGAAGAGCTTAGTTCTGTCCCCAAACAACAAGGTTGTTAGTAAGGTGATAATGCCAGTCACAGAAAGAGTTTGGGAGAATTGGCATGATAATTTTTCATGGGTAGTGTATATGGGCAGCTTCCACTAACTAGGAAACTGGACAGGAAGAATCAGATGTTTCCTTCTTCTGTACTACTAGAACTGAAAATAACGCTTATTACCCACAATCATTGGATACATAACTTCAGTTAGAGATTTAGTTACACGGTGTTCCTAGGTGATGTAAATTCCCATGGGGCTGCCATCTCCCTGATGTAATC
Organism: Mustela nivalis; assembly: GCF_964662115.1. Taxonomy (NCBI): domain Eukaryota; kingdom Metazoa; phylum Chordata; class Mammalia; order Carnivora; family Mustelidae; genus Mustela; species Mustela nivalis. Next base: position 77,866,955 of record NC_139031.1, read on the forward strand.
AAGAGATAGGCGAGGGCGATCTGGACCTTGGGGAGATACACCAGGGATAGCGGAAAAGACAGCCCGCCACACAGTAAGAGATGTGTCAGTGGGCTTTCCCCCCTCCTTCTACTACTACAGGTGACCTAAAACAGGTAGTATGTATTCTAACAGTTTGCCTACACTCAAATCCTTTTGTATTTTCTGAGTAGCAATATGCGGAGTCCATTCAGCAGAGGGAGCATTCAGAGAGAGACACTATGGGCTGTCAAAGCTGTGGGAGGCCGCTGAGTCACATATGAGTCACACATCTGGCTTTAGAAATCTGTAGACTTCCACGTTACCAGACGGGGTGGTCCATTTTAAAACTGCTTGTTGAAATTCACATTGGGATGTGCGCTGAACGGAGCACCAGGAACAGTGACAGAACGGCTGTTAAAAAAAATTAGAATTCTGCAACGATTCATTCTGATGGTTGATGTTTAATTCATGTTACTGGCTGCTCCATGATTCCTTCCTATTTCATAAAGATGATGGGTTACACAGGCGCGCCATCTTACCAAAGTGGTGTCCTCCGTTCACTGGGGCTTCTGACATGCTTGCCGTTGTTTCTTGGATGACTCAATGAGATGCGTGTTTAAGTCTTTCCTTCTAATTGCAGAAGAATTATTTCCAGTGTGGAAGGTACAACAACATTAGGAGTTTCTATAAGGAGATTGACCATTGCACTGTGAAGTTTTTCTTTTATATTTTATATGAATAATTTAAATACCAGAAATCATTGTGTTATTTGCTTCCTGAAAGGCAAAATAGACCCAGGGCTGATTTTTTTTATTGCTTTTTTTTGGTTAGTGATAGCAAATCATCTCATAATAAAAATTTACTTAGAAAACTCACATTTTAGGGCACCTGGGTGGCTCAGTTGGTTGAGTGATTGCCTTCAGCTCAGGTCATGATCCTGCAGTCCCGGAATCGAGTCCCATGTGGGCTCCACACTCAGCAGAGAGTCTGCTTCTCCTTCTGACCTTACCCCTCTCATGCTTGCTCTCTCTCTCAAATAAATAAATGAAATCTTAAAAAAAAAAAAAAGAAAGAAAATTGCATGGATTTAAAAAGGGCTTCTAAGTAGTTATAGGTATGTGAATCATGCTTCACAGCTTTTTTTTTTTTTTTTTTTTTTTTTACTGGCTATGACATAGGCATTTCAGTTGGATTTAGCTCCATAAAGTGCTTTTTCTCCCTGATAATTTTTTCTATTTAATTGCCTTGACTTTCAGTTATTTTTTTCACATATAATACGTAAAAGCCCATAATTTTATAATGCTGTAACTTAAACATCACCAAATATTACATGTATTACATTATTTGGAAAATTTAATTCAAATAAAAAATGTTTGAAATTGTGACTAAGAAACCAGAACTAATTTCTTTTCCTGTCTTCCTCTGATATTTATATAGGACTTCCACTGATGGTTCATATTCTTTGCAAGGAGTTCTTTGATAGTGCTAGAAATTGTTCAGGTTATCACCATTTGATAAGCATAAATTCATATTTAAGCACAATTCTCATTGTTAATTTTATGGCGATAACGGAGAAAAACGATTTGATCAAAACAACCAGTTTAGCTCTGTGTTTATATGGAGCAGGTCAGGAGGGAGAGCTGGCTCTCACACCCCCACACGCAGCAGTCTCGTGCTGGGCATGCGCACTGTGCCCAGACCCTCAGGAGCGCAAGGGCCATGAATGCGTTGCTTAGGCAAAGGGGGGGGGGTGTCCAAGAGAAGCACGTGTCCGTGGGGACAAAAAGGTTGAGAGCAATTAAACTGTAATGTATTTTCTGGAGCTGAAAGGATATTTATCACTTCAAATTTGAAGGTTTCATTCCATTTTTTTTTTTTCCTAGAATTTCTGCGCCTTATGGCAAAGGAATTTAGAAAGTTGGGTATACGCTTCCCTTGCCGTGTTCCTTTCTGATGGTTTTCAGAAGGCGAGTTCTTATTTGTTGCATTTGCAAGTTAATAAATTTGCATTGACAGCTTTTTGGTTGTTGTTGTTTTTTTTTTTTTTTTTTAAGATTTTATTTATTTATTTGACAGACAGAGATCACAAGTAGGCAGAGAGAGAGAGAGGAGAAAGCAGGCTCCCTGCTAAGCAGAGAGCCCGATGTGGGACTCGATCCCAGGACCCTGAGATCATGACCTGAGCCGAAGGCAGTGGCTTAACCCACTGAGCCACCCAGGCGCCCCCAGCTTTTTGGTTGTTAAGTAAACTCTGTCCTGGAAAGGCTGCCAGACAAATGATCCTATGGGCTGTCTTTACAAGGAGGGCCCCACCAGTCAGTCTGGGCCTAGGCTTTCATATACTTGGATTTGTTTGTGTATCTGAACTTTCATTATGAAGACAATGAAGGCCAGCTGAAAGTCACATCTTCCATCCCTATTTGAAGGATTTCATGTTGCTTTGAGAATATTTTCTATTTAGAAACATAGCAGGGCTGACTCTACATCTAACCTGCTACTTGTCAAATCTGTGTGCATGTTGTGAATAACAGGAGAGTCCGTGGCTGTGTACCTAACACCGACCATGCTTTGGTAATGAAGGCAGAGCAATTCATGATTTTGAAAATAAAACAAATCGTGCTTATTTATTTGCTAATATGAATGAAATCTTAAAAAAAAAAACAGTGTGAGGAAAAATGATGGCATTTTAGTAATCGTGCATATTTCCACAAAAAAATTTTTTTAAGATTTTTATTTTTTCATTTTGAGCGAGAGAGAGAGAGAGAGAGAGAGAGAGGAAGGAATGAGAAAGAGGAAGAGGATCTCAAGCAGACTCTGTGCTGAGCGCAGAGCCCCTACCTGGGGCTTGAGCTCAGGACTCCGAGATCCCAACCTGAGCCTGAATCAAGAGTCAGATGCTCGATCAGCTGAGCCACCCCGGTGCCCCTTCACAAAATTTTTCTTAAGGAGTAAAATATTTGAGTTTTCTCAATTATTTAAATCTTCATTTCCTAATTACCTTTTCTCTTGCCGTATAAAAATAAGACTTATGTAATTGTTATTTCTTTTCCTTACATCGGTGAAGCAAACTTAGAACCCAGGGCTCTGACCCTCTGTAAAATAAAAGACAGGAGACATTTGTGAGTTCTGATAAGAGAAGAGTTGAGGCCTCCTGTCTGGTGGTTTAATGAGGAGAGCCAAGCCATGTCAATTAGCACTCATTAAGACTGTATGCTCTGTTGGCTTCTTAGGGATATTTGTCCCACTTTGCCATTTACTAACTCTTTGATCTTAGCCAAGTAACTTCACCTCCCTATACCTCAGTTTCCTTAACTGAAAAGTAGGACGCCATACCTGCTTTGTAGATTCTTGGAAGAATGAGAGGATGTTCCCATGACTTGTTTAGAACAGCTCCTCACACTTAAGACGCTCAACGGATATTATCTATTATCCATTGAGTGTCTGCTGTACACGTAGAACTGTGTTAGATATTCTCAGAATACAGAACTATAGGCTGTGGCCTCTCCGCTCCCTGAAATTAAGTATTGCTGGAGAAGAATAATATTAACATAAAACCTATATCAGCGTGTGTGCCATTTTGTAGGACAGGCTATGTAAATCTTAGAAACGTAGGGAAAAGAACAATTTCTGAGGCTTTGAGGATTTGGGTTGTCCAGAAGTAGAATCTAAGTAAAGGATGAATTTTGGGAGCTGAGGGGACTTCGGTAATTTCAGGTGTGTGGAAAACACGATTGCCTAACATGACAAAACTGCCATGATTGTGAGGCAGCTGAACTGGCTTGACTGCTTGACAGGGAATTGGATTGGCCATTTAGAATCCAAATATAATAAGCACTTGAGTATTCGGTAGTACTGAAAATATTATGAACCGTGCAGTTCATAATTCAGGCAAGAAAGAAATAAGGACGTTTTTAATCAGGACATTACATAATATTCACATGCTTGAATATGGCTTGAATAAGTTTTGGGAACAGTGCAATGACTGAAAAAATATATAGATAAACATTGCAAGGGGAGATCTTCAATAAAACGCATGGAGGTTTAGTAATAAGCAAATAGAAATGCAGCTGATTTCGTTTATAGAATACCAGTAGCAGATTGCGTGGCCCACATGGGACACCTCCATTGGTCCCAAGCTAGAGGGACGAGACTGGAGGTTGTAACTCACTGGGATAGGGGAAGGGTAAAAGACTCTCAGGGCCTCAAGAGACCAAATATCTCACAGGAGCACCCCTCCCCCTTCTAGCGAACCATGGAACTTTCGTTCATACCTGCCCTATAGTGTATGGCTCATTGGTTGTCTTGGAAGCAAGAAGCAAATTCCTGGAGCTGAGGCAAAATATATTCACTAAAGAAACGATGAAAAAATTCTTGGATAAAACAAAAATCAATCCAAGATAGTATAAGGAGTAGGTATGAAGAACCTTTGATCTTTGAGAGTGAGGAATGTGTATATTTATGACACAGATTGAACACCCCCCCCCCCCACACACACACATGCAGGAACAGCAAAAGGCCAATAGAAAATGAAGGCAGAGGAACATGAACAGCTTAAAATCTGATTTTAGTGATAACCCCTCCTCCTTTTTCCTACTGTCAAGGACTTTTACCTTTGCACTGTGATTAGCACGTTCACATCCCTTTCTGCATTTCTTACAGGATTGACTCTAGATAAAAATGGAATACTAAAGCATTTCACAAGTCTAAACAGCTTTCTAAAAACAGCAGCAGTGTTATTGAAAATGGTTTCAATTGAGAATAATTTCAGGAACTAACATTCCTGGCATAACACCCATCTCACAAACAATTCTAGATTTAAAGCAGATATCAAGCATACTCCTTTTACACCGGGGGGGGGGGGGGAAAGAATTTAATGATATAGTTATCTACATTATAAGAAATGCCTAGTTAGCAAAATAGTGTGTCTGGGCTATCTACATCTTTGGCTTACTTATGTTATATTTATCCAACTACAGGAGCACTGTGGGTGGTTTATTACATAACAAAAAGCAGTGTGGCATTGGTGGGATATTTATAGAAAGTAGAACACTTTTGAAATATATGATCTTATTACTTCAAATTTATGAATAAGCTCTTTATATATACCACCACAACTGAAATGGTCAGATTGTCAGATCTTGTGATATTCTAATTATTTCCCAGGTCCACAGGGGATAACTATGTCTCTTCCCTCCTTGGGTTAAAAATAAAATGATTTCTCAAGAAGAGTGGCATCGGCAGATAATGCTTAGGACAAGGACCTTAAAGGCTGCAGACTTCTCACTCTCTCCCTCCTCCTTACTGGAACAGCCCCTCCCTTCCCTTTCTCCTGTGTATCTCGGATTCCTCTTTTGCTTTAGTCTCTATGATAATTGCTAATAGGGTAATTCAAGGAGGGTGTGGAAGAAAGATGGCTGTTTTACTACTCTCTCCTTGCTAATAGCAGTGGGTTCATATATAGCCTTCTCTTTTCTAGAGGACTTACCACATAAAATAGAGCAAGGAAGGACAGTTAGTCTTGGTAGGACCTATTGTAACAATTCTTATCTATCCCTTTGGCTCCGTTGTTTCAACCAGTAAAAAGGCAAATTCTTTCTGTAGCATTTAAAACAATTAAATAGATAACTATGTAGATTTGACACTTCTTACTCAACTACTACACTTTGCAATAGATTAAACTGGCTGTAATTTGTGCTGTTCTGAATTTAATGTTCCTCAAATGCATGCAAAATGAAATGGATTACCATATATATATTTTTTTCTTAAATAAGGAGTTTCCTGAACTAGGGACTACCCTTTTGAAAGCTGTATAATAGGCAAATCTGATCTCAAAAGGAACAGTATTAATTGCTTGGCAAGTTTTTTTTTTTTTTTTTCAAATTTAGTGAAAACTTGACTATCTTATGTATTTGCTTTTAAAAATTTGGGCTCTTTCTGTACCATGAAATGAAGTCCAGGATATAAAAGATTATCTTACTAGTGAACAAAATATTTGTCTTAATATTTAGAGATCTCATAGTGAGTTCTCCAGTATAATGTGAGTTTGCAGACATCATCTGTTGACGACATATTCTGCTAGTTGACTCTGAGTTATTGTAGGGGCAGAGAAGGATTATGAGACTATTTTTTCCCCCTATGACATTCATTACATACTTGAAAGATTTGGAATGATGAGGTGTTCCTTTTAGAGTTTTAATAATTTCCTTATAATAGTCATATTTTGAAAATTTGCTACTTTGAAAAGTGGGTGTTTTGTATGGATGCGTGGGTCCAGCAGTTCATTTTTTCTGATGTGGATTGTGGAGAGAAGAAGAGATTTAGCAAATCAATCACTTTCTCTACTTAACTAAAGATAATTGTGCTTCTTAAAGACACAGTAATGCAATTATATTTCATTTTAACACATTTTTCTATGTATTCGTTAAATATCTCTGTGCCTACTATTTGCACGACACTGTAATAAAAATAGTGAGGATTCAGTGGTGAATGAGAATAAAAGTATATCCATCTAATCTGGAAAGTGTACAGGAGAATAAACACAAAACTCAAATATTTAAAGGCTTCTGGTGTTTAGTGGATAGAGGAGAAAATCTTTAGTGTGGGAGGTTGTGAAAGGTGATAGTTCAGTACTTGTGGAATTATTCCATCACAATGAATGTGGAGGGTTAATTTCAGGGAGAGGTTAGAGAGCAAACATAGAACATGGAAAAGGATAGTCAGCACACATGGAAGTGTATGAGGTTCCTTGGTGATTAGAAAATAAACCTTGTTATGGGATGTCTGGGTGGCTCAGTGGGTTAAAAGCCTCTGCCTTTGGCTCAGGTTGTGATCCTGGGGTCCTGGGCTCGAGCCCTATATCAGGCTCTCTGCTCAGTGGAGAGCCTGCTTCCTCCTCTCTCTCTGCCTGCCTTTCTGCCTACTTGTAATCTCTGTCAAATAAATAAATAAAATTTAAAAAAAAAAGGAAAATAAACCTTTTTTATAAATAAAATACTGTAACATTTTAATGAGATTTTTGGTTGTCTTTATTATTTAGAATGCATAGAGATCTGGAAATTTTCAGGTCCTTGAATTCACTTGTTCTCCTTCTTTCCTACATGCTGATATCTGCCCCATATTCATCTGAATGCCTTTTTTTCTCTCATCTTTCCCTCTCCAGTCAAGAGATGGTGAAGACATTCACACATTTATGCTGATTAGTACCAGAGAAAGTGATGACCTCCAGTCTAGGGCACATCTTTAAATAACCTCTGGCTAGTGCTCTTTTTAAATGTCCAACTTCCTTTCCAACCACCCTACCTTCATACCTGCTGCTTGTCTCTGAACAGATGACTGTCTCTTCTATTACAAAAGAAACAGACGCCAGTAAGTAGAACTGTCTCAGCTTTCTCATCAGGTTGCTCTGGTTATTTCCATTTACCCCAAAGCTTTTATATTTTCCCTCCAATCTCTATGGGGGAGCTATCCTCCCTTCTAGCCATGGATTAGGCTTCTCCTGGGTTATGCTTATTTCTTCACGTGTTCCCCACTTTTATGTTTGGATATGGGGGTGGGATGAGCAGGAACAGCCCTGATCTAGAGCTTCTGAAGGACCTTGCTCCATCAATATAGTACACGTTCTCTCCTGAATCTTCAGCGCCTCCTTTTCTACGTGTTGTTCTCCTTGTACATGGAAAGATGCCTAAATCTTTCCTACTAAAAAAGAAAAATAAGGGTGCCTGGGTGGCTCAGTTGGTAAAGCATGTGGCTTGGCTTAGGTCATGATCTTGAGGTCGTGGAATTGAGCCTGGTGTCGAGCTCCACACTCTGGGGAATCCACCTGCCGCACTCCCTCTCCCTTTGCCCCTTGCTCTCTCTCCCTCTCTCAAATAAATAAGTAAAAATCTCAAAAAAGAAAAAAAGAAAAGTGAGTACTCCTTGTTCTTCGTTCTTTTCTAGGTGCTCTTTGTTTTCCCTTCTCTCCTAGATTCCACACTGTTTCTCTCATTACCTTTACCTGTAAGGTTTGGATAAATTTCTCCCACCTTATTTGATGACTCCATAACTACATCCTCTCTTGAAATTTTCCTTTTCTCTGGGTTTTGTCATATCACTGCTCTTGGATTCCCTTCTCTTTTGCTACTACTCAGATCTTCTGTCCCTTCTTGTAAATGTTATTTTTCAGAGTTCCAGTATTGGGTATTTCCTTCCTTGTGTACACTGTCCTTTGGGAGTCAGATATTGACTTACCTATGTTCTCTATATACACTGGAAACAGCAAATCTTTATATTCTTATTGGAAATTGTGAGGACTGCAACCCAGGTATATTCAGTTGCCTACACATGGATCTCTCAGAAACATGTCTAATAGAACGAATAAAAGCAAACACAATCATGTCCCTCTAAATTGTTCTTTCTCCTGTGTGTATATCAACATGTCCTATCATTGTTTAACTGAGGAACTCCATGAATTATCCCCAAATTCCACTCACTGTCTACATCCCATACTATGTGAAAGCTTGTTGTCCACACTTCAGATTTTTTTTTTTTTATTGAGCTAATAGTTTCTTATATTTAGCCTTTCCTCTACTTTTCTCTATCCTCTTACTACCACTGAGCTGGTTTAAATCCCTCTCATTTCTTACTCGTCTAGACCTTCCCTTCTTATTTTTCATTTTCCCTCTGAGCCATCATCCTTTTTGCTATCAGAAAAAAAATGGTTTCATCATGTTGATACACACTTGCTGGACCTTGTTACTCTCTAACTCCACCTTTTCCATGATCTCCTCATTATTTTGGGAATACAATCTAAATGCTTCGGAATGTTATTTAAGACCCTTGCTCTGGCCCATCTGTCTGCCTGAATTTTGTCCCTGCCGTGCCTGCTCCCACCTGAAGCCATTTGTTGAACCGACCTGGACTCCAGCCATTCGGGCTACTTGTAGTTGCTGCGTGTGCCATGTTTTGTATTCCCTCTGCCTTCACGTTTTCTTACTTGCCTTCTCAGTTTTTGTCAAATTCCACTTGTCTTTCAAATTTCACTTCAAGCAGCTACTAGCCCACAGAGCCTTCCCTGTCTGTCTCCCTGCCCTACTACCTTAAGAGTAAACTCTTAAGTGATTCTCTGTTGGTCCTGAAATGTATCCCACTCATGGGATTCAGGACACACTACCCCAAAACACGATACTGAATATTTTAAGCTGAGGGAGTTTGAGAAATGGCGTGTGCATGAAGGACTTTCTGACCTTTCCCTCATAGGAAGGTTGCCTGCCCTAAACCCAGGGGAGAAGAACATGCTTATCTCTGAAGACAAGGGACAGAGAGAAGACTGAATGAATAGGCTTTGTTAGGTTCCCTCTAGTTTATGATACATGGTTCATACTCTTGTCTCTATGTATCTTTCCCTACTTTCTACTCTTTGTCAGATTAGCATAAGAATGCTCGGGTTTAACCATTTCTTTGGGTCTCCATTTCCTTATGAAAGTTCTCTTGTCATGTAAAATATGTATAAAATAGATGTGTCTTTTTTTCTTTCTTAACTTCCCTTTGTTATAGGGGCCTTCTATTGTCCAACCATTCTTTAAGTTAAGAACTTAAAAATGTAGAAGAAAAAGATACTTTTCTTCCCCTACACCACCATGTTTTTGTTCTCTTCTGCCTTTTTCCTGCCAGATCTGATTTCAAGACCAACCACATTGTAAGGCATATATCTTTCATTTCTACATCTGGTGTTTTTAGTATCTGTTGAATGGGTTAACAGCAAACAAAATCTTCCTTGTGGAGTCCTGTGTTAGTTTCCTATTATATGAAAGGGATTTATATCCTCTGTAATTTTCTCCAAAATTTCGTAGTAGCTTCTGGGGATATTTAATAAAATAGGGCTTAGTGAGTATATGTATGTGCGTGACAGTTTACCCAGAAAGAGAAAGACTGAGAAAGAATCTGCACAGATGAGGGTTTTCCGTTGTGTAATTTTTCACTTTCATGATGAATGGGATCTTGGCTTATTTCTTGGCCATTATAATCTTCAATTCCAGGTTTGAAAGGCATAGTACTTATGAATTTTAGGAAAACCAGGTAACACCCATATCTATGAAAAATTATCCTTGCTCCCCTGAAGTGTTCTTGACAGCTTGTCATGGATGGCAAGGAGACTGGATAGGTCCTCCATTGCTTTCAGCCAAAATAGATTAAACTCGATGAACATTAGCAGTGACAGTACACTCAGGTATCAAGTTAGAATGCACATTTTGGATCACTTTAGCATAAATCAGAATTTAGGCATGAGGTAAGTTTTTTTTTTAAATATATATTCTTTGTGTCTTAGTTTCTTAGCTAAAGGGATATATAACACTTGTTACTGTTTGTTGATGTTGGGAATTATTTTTAAGAAGAGCTGATTTATTTTCTCTGGGTCTTAGGACTTGTTCACTAACTGCGTGGAGAAATGAGATAGTCTGATGTGAATTAGCAGATGGCATCAGGGGGGCACCTGGGTGGCTTGGCCAGTTACACATCTGCTTTTGGCTTAGGTCATGATTTACAGGTCCTGGGATCCAGTTCTGCTTCAGGATCCCTGCTCAGCTGGGAGTCTGCTTCTCCCTCTCCCTCTTCCTCTGCCTCTCCCCGTTCCTGCTCTCACCTGCCTCAAATAAATAAATAAAATCTTTTAAAAAATGGTGTCAGTGCTCTTTGCTCCTGCCTACTCCCTAAAGTAATCTATTGTTCTGAATAGAAAAATGGAGCACAATTGTATTTATATAATCATAGTAGTAAGAATATTAGTAGTTGGTATTTGTAGTATTTTTCAAATGGATTATCAGGAAAGAAGGATTTATTTTGCCATTCAAGCTCCTTCTGGCTGGATTAAGAATCACATTGACCTGAGACAGATTAACTGGAGAAAATCAAATTTAATAGCATACCTGTGGGGAATCCAAACAGACATGGAAATTCCAAAGGCGTTGAGGCTTATTTTATGAGCTGAGGAGGGGAGAGGGGTCTGAGGATACAGAGGTGAGAAAGACCATTAGCAGGAAGGTGAGAGGAGGTTCCCTATTAGGGAGATAAGTTGCTTAGGTAAAGAAGAATCTCTGGTCATAGCTGTCTTCCTTATATAAGTAGGCAGTTGAGGGGGAGGTAAAGAGCTTTTCCTGAATCTACTGGGTTTTGATTGCCTTTGACTCAAAATCGTGTTCTTGCCAAAGTGGCCCATTTAGGGCCCATCTTGGTGGCCTGCCCTTGGCCCCTACAATACGTATCAGCTTCTAAACAGCAGGAAATATAATATTAGAGTAATGTGACGGCCTTCATTTTAGTGGTTCTATAAATTTCTTTCCATACTCTCCTCCTGTTTTGTTTTATTTTCTTGATAATTTAAAAAATAATTCTTTTTTTTTTTTTTAAAGATTTTATTTATTTATTTAACAGAGAGAAATCACAAGTAGATGGAGAGGCAGGCAGAGAGAGAGGGAAGCAGGCTCTCCGCTGAGCAGAGAGCCCGATGCGGGACTCGATCCCAGGACTCTGAGATCATGACCTGAGCCGAAGGCAGCGGCTTAACCCACTGAGCCACCCAGGCGCCCTAAAAAATAATTCTTGATAATTATTTACCTCTTAAGGTTATATTTATAAGCCTTGGTTAATAAATATTCTTCCTTATCTTCATTTGTGTGAAAGTATCACCAGCTTTTATGTATTTCATTAGTTAACTAGTTCGCTTCACATGTGAGTCAAACCTCTGTGTTTTCTTTAAAGCATTCCATCCTTTTTCTGTGACTGACTTTGTTTGCCTTGTTCCTCTTTAGTTTGTCAGTTTATTATCTTTTGTATGTTCATCTGCACCTCAATGAAATCCCTTTTTTACATTATGCTCCCCCCGCCACATTTAATTTTTTAAATTCTGTTATATTTAAATATATCTGACAAAAAGTTGGTAACATTGTAGTTCTCTTGGAATTCTTATTTTTCCAAGGAAAAGAAAGACAAACATAGTTAAAATCTCATGATGGAGCACTTATGAAATACATAGTTAATTTTTAAAACAACACTTTCCTAAACCACTCTTAGATGTGGTCTCTTAAAGGTGGGAGAACACTTGGTCCTAATAAAATTTGAAGAAGTAGAATAAATAGGCAACAGATAGATACACATGTCATAAATATGTAGAGAGAAGTTCAAATTCAAATATAAGTCATTTCCTACCATTCTTACTAGTGTTTTCTTATATTTGCATGGGCAGAAAAGAATACATATCATGTGTCTTTTAATAAATAAGCATGAATAAATGCAATATATGGAGGGATTACAAACTATATTGATTTGAATAAGGAACATTGTGTGCTCTTCGGTAATATCTCTAATGACAGGAAGAAATAAGACCATTGATTTAAGCTTTCCTAAAATGTCCTGATATCTGTAACTTATATTTTAAGATCTCCATTTCATTAATCTGAAATATATACATGCAAAGGATTTGAACTGAAATCTTTCAATCATAATTTTAGTGCTCAGAAACATTCCTTTAAAACTTCATCCTTGAACTAAGAATTCAAATCTAAGAGTTTAGCTAAGGAAATGAAATACTTTTAAGCTTTATACCCTAAGATATTTGTTGCTTCATAATTCATAGTGGTTAAGGCTGATGATCTTTTAACAAAAAAGGATGGTCAAATATATTATGGGATATAAAGATAGTAGAATATTAAGTGGCCATTAAAATACAGTGTTTATAAAATATTTGTAATGGCATGGGAGAATATTTATCATATGACCTAAAAGCAAACAGAGATGTGAATTTTACATAATATGCTTTCAACCATGTGAAAGAATTTTAAAAGACCAGAACATATCAAAATGTTTGGTGGAATACATCAAAATATTCCCAGTGGTTATCCCTGGGTGATGGAATTGTGAGAAATTTAAAATTATTTATGTTTTCTTTTTTCAAATATTCTATATGTAGCACATCCTTGGTATTATATTAAGAATACTTACAAGCTAAAGGGTAAAGTTCAGTTTAGAATATTCTATTTTTTTAGAATATTAAAAATATATAGAATATTCTATTTAATATAGTAATTATTTGTAATTAATTATATAAATATATTATTTAATATAGTAATTAGTAGTTAATTATTAATATAATTCTCATAAAAATTAAGGAAACATGTACCCTCCTATTGGACAAGACATCTATGGCATTTTCTTTTAGTTTTGTGGCATCTCAGCATCCCAAGAAGCTGACCACTGAAGGTTCATTGGTTTTGTAATTTAAAAGTGGGTTGGGAGGGTGGACATAGTAGGAACTTGGAGGGGGAAGAAAAATATAAAGGCAATTTAATGAATTATCTACAGCACGAGTATAGTATGTGTGTGGTTTCAGTTTGCCAGAGATCTGATAGAACGTTGTCTTCTGATTTCTGCAGCATCAAGTCATGGGTGGATAAAATGCAGGAAGACCTGGTCACACTGGCGAAAACAGCAAGCGGAGTCAATCAGCTCGTCGATGTGAGTGACATCCCGAGAACTTTGTTCATCTTTTCCTTGATTTGAATGCTGTCCTACCTTCTAGGAACTGCACTTCTTCTTCTTCTTCTTCTTCTTCTTCTTCTTCTTTTTTTTTTTAAGATTTTATTAATTTATTTGCAAGACAGAGAGATTACAAGTAGGCAGAGAGGCAGGCAGGGGGGGTTTGTGGTGGGGAAGCCGGGTCCCCGCTGAGCAGGGATCCTGATGTGGGGCTCCATCCCAGGACCTTGGGATCATGACCTGAGCTGAAGGCAGAGGCTTAACCCACTGAGCCACCCAGGCGGTCCATAGGAACTGCACTTCTTCTTCTTCTTCTTCTTCTTTTTTTTTAATTTATTTATTTAATTGACAGATAGTACAAGTAGGCAGAGAAGCAGGCAGAGAGAGAAGCCGACTCCCTGCCGAGCAGGGAGCCTGATGCGGGGCTCGATCCCAGGATCCTGGGATCATGACCTGAGCGGGTCGCTCAACAGACTGAGCCACCCAGGCGCCCCGGAAATGCACTTCTATATTATGAATAGGACATGATTTTTCATGCGAATTGGGTAGTGGGATCAGACAAAGAGCCTTGGTACTGCTAGTTATTATTATTATTTTTTAAGATTTTATTTATTTGAGATAGAGACAGAGAGCATGTGTGAGTGCAGGAGCAGGGGGGTGGGGTGGGGTTGGGGTGGGGCAGGGGCAGAGGGAAAGGGGGAAGCAGACTCCCCGCTGAGCAGGGAGCCCAGTGCGGGGCTGAATCTAAGACCCTCAGATCATGACCTGAGTCAAAGGCAGATGCTTAACCGATGCTTAACTGGTGACCTGATACTGTTAGTTATTGTGAACAAAAAAATGCCATTCCTGAACAATTCATGTAGTGTTCTCAACACCCGTTACCGCTTACCTACAGTCTCTCCTTAGATGAGTTCATGTGATGTGTAGATTCCCCTAGAACTCATCTTGGGGTTTTATGCTCCTGTTCTTCAGAGTATATTTTAGAATCTCTCACGCAGTGGTGACTTGAGGTCCTGTGATGGATTCTTTTGAATATCCTCAGTGGGAACACATGTTCTTTCTTTGAGGGTAGATTTTATTTTTAAAAATGGTTGGAAAGTGTTTATAGCCATGTCTAGAGACTAGAGTGAGTCATTGAGATGGGTAATAAAGATTTTTGTGCAAGAAAAGAAGACACTCTAAAATATGGTTTTTCTTACGATTTATGAAATGGCTATGAGAGTCACTCCAAAATGATTCTTGAAAATGATAGCAACATATAAATGATAGTAGAGCATCTTACATAGATTATTTTCCCCAGATAAGAGTGTTTATATGTGTAGGTTTCACAAGAGTTTTTTAAAAAATTAATTGTTGGGGCACCTGGGTGGCTCAGTGGGTTAAGCCGCTGCCTTCGGCTCAGGTCATGATCTCAGGGTCCTGGGATCGAGTCCCGCATCGGGCTCTCTGCTCAGCAGGGAGCCTGCTTCCCTCTCTCTCTCTCTGCCTGCCTCTCCATCTACTTGTGATTTCTCTCTGTCAAATAAATAAATAAAATCTTTAAAAAAAAAAAAAAAATAAATAAAAAATTAATTGTTGGGGCGCCTGGGTAGCTCAGTGGGTTAAATCCTCTGCCTTCGGCTCAGGTCATGATCTCAGGGTCCTGGGATCGAGCCCCGCATCAGGCTCTCTGTTCAGCGGCGAGTCTGCTTCCTCCTCTCTCTCTGCCTGCCTCTCTGCCTACTTGTGATTTAGTCTGTCAAATAAATAAATAAAATCTTAAAAAAAATTGTCATTTCATTAGAGTCTCTACTTGCTTTCCAGTTCTAGCAACAATTTGAAAGTACTTTTATCTTGTGTTCTTCGTGATACAATGAGACCTTTTGTTTTCCAAAAATGTGATGAGTCACAGAGGTGAGATATGGTATAAAAGTCAATTCATGGAGGGTATATGAATATTTATCATAGGAATATATATATGTTAGTACTCTTCCCTGGGACACACTGAAATGTATGGTTACCTCATGTATTGATCGAACTTTATGAAGAAACATACCAAAGTATGTTCAAGAAACTTAAGTATTTGTGAGACGAGATAAGAAATGTTTTGGGAAGTGAAAAGTGTTCTTTCTGAATAACAGTGACTAAATGTAATTCTAATCTACACTTATGAAGCACAGATTATGTCTCAGGCTCTGTCCAGGCTGCCAAAGGCTGACAGAGATGCAGTTCCTCTCTGTAGAGGACTGACACTGTAGGACTCAAAAATCCCCCTTCAGAGTAAGAAGGTTCCTGAAAGCTACTGTAACCTGATGCTTGGGGTCCTCAGTGATTGTCCTTATAGAAAAAGGTGTTAAGGGACGCCTGGGTGGCTCAGTGGGTTAAAGCCTCTGCCTTCGGCTCAGGTCCTGGTCCCAGGATCCTGGGATCGAGCCCCGCATTGGGCTCTCTGCGCAGCAGGGAGCCTGCTTCCTCCTCTCTCTCTGCCTGACTCTCTGCCTACTTGTGATCTCTGTCTGTCAAATAAATAAATGAAATCTTTAAAAAAAAAAAAAGAAAGAAAAAGGTGTTAAAATGTCAAATTGGGCAGCGTAATAAAGTGAGCCTCTGTCAAAGTGATGGAGTTTGTGGAAATGAGAAAAAAAGAAATGAGAATTGGCAGATTCTGGTTAGAAGTTATATGACTTTCTTTATTGACAGCTTGAGATTAAAAATAAACTGCTCTTGGGAGATCTTCTTCCCTCCTCTCCACTGTTTCTCTAGCCTCAAAAACCACTTTCCTGGCTGACCTCACTGCTCCTTTTGGTTTTCATCTGTGAACCGTTTTATTGAACCTGCTTTTTGCAATGAATCACTTAAAGAAAAAAACTCACCTGATTTCCATTATGGTTTATCAAGTATAGATTACTAAGAACAATGCAAATCTTCAATGCATAAATGGCCTAGTCTGAATTAGGATTAAAAAAACAGAATGGACAGGAAGAAAGAAAATCCCCACAATGTTCTGTTTATGAGACATGTACCTAATAAAGTGACAAATAAAAAATACAAATAGAAAATTGTATGTTATGTAACAGGAGCAGAGAGAGAGAGAGAGAGAGAGAGAGCGAGCGAGAGAGAGATCGCGTGCACGTGCAGAATCTATTATTGGAAAAAGAATTTAAATACTGAGACACATGAAGAGTGTTATTTTGTATAGATAAATGGTTCCATATACCCCTTTCCTTTTGCTTAGAAAGCAAAGGTCCATGATGGGGGCCAAAGGGTTCCGTTTCTTTTTGGCCATGAAAACCTAAAACACAGAGTAGCTGAAGGGCAGCAGAGTTGAGAGTGACTTGAGAGTTTGGGGTTATTAGATGCACAGTGAGGATCAGAAGTTGAATAGAGAAATTTAGTAGATTCCTAGGTTGATATTTGATATTGTAGAAATGATAGTTCTTCCCAAATTATTT
Organism: Mustela nivalis; assembly: GCF_964662115.1. NCBI lineage: Eukaryota > Metazoa > Chordata > Mammalia > Carnivora > Mustelidae > Mustela > Mustela nivalis. Next base: position 77,883,895 of record NC_139031.1, read on the forward strand.
AATGGAATTGTTTCTAGTGGCATCAGGGAGTACAGCTAAGTTTTTACCTAAAGGCCCAGAAACAGCTCCAAGAGGCAGCATAGCTAAAATCAGACATATTTCCAATTTTATAAAAAATGGCTTTCTAGCATCCTCAAACACTAGCCTAGGGAGGGTTGATAATGATTAAGGCATTGTGTTAATTTAAGGTGGACATTGTATTACTTTGATACATTTATGTATTGCAGTATGGTTATAATGATATCTGTCATATTGCATACCTTTAATACATTATTATTGTCTGTTCTTAACAAACTGTATACAGACTTTCAGATTATTTCTTCTATTTCTTGAAAAATGCCTTTTATATTTTAATGGGGGTTGAGTCTCCAGAAGGCTTTGAGTGATCTGGCAGTTTTAACAATATTAATTCTTCTAATCCATGAGCACAGGATGTCTTTTTATTTGTTTGTGTCTTCTTTGAAATCTTTCAACAAAGGGAAGACATTTTATTACTTTTAAACATAAACACATTGGGGTACCTGGGTGGTTAAGTCGTTAAGCTTCTGCCTTTGGCTCAGGTCATGATCTAAGGGTCCTGGGCTCTCTGCTTGTATCAGGCTCTCCGCTCGGCAGGGAGCCTGCTCCCCCCTCGCTCTCTGCCTGCCTCTCTGCCTACTTGTGATCTCTCTCTCTGTCAAATAAATAAATAAAATCTTTAAAAAAAATAGAAATAAACATACACACACATAGACATACAAATTCCTGTAGCTGGCAAATGGAAAGGCTGATCATTATATATTAATGAAGAGATAACATTTTATTTATTTATTTTTTAAAGATTTTATTTATTTATTTGACAGAGAGAGATCACAAGTAGGCAGAGAGGCAGGCAGGGAGAGAGAGGGGAGGAAGCAGGCTCCCTGCTGAGCAGAGAGCCCAATGCGGGACTCGATCCCACGACCCTGAGATCATGACCTGAGCCAAAGGCAGCGGCTTAACCCACTGAGCCACCCAGGCGCCCGAAGAGATAACATTTTAAAAATAAGATGGTCTAAATCTTAGAAACAAAGTTTTTTTTTTTTTTTAAGGAATTATTTATATATTTGTCAGAGAAAGAGCTCCAGCACAACCAGGGGAGGAGGAGGGTCAGAGAAGGGAGAAGCAGACCCCCCAACTGAGCAGGGAGCCCGATGCAATGTGGGACTCGATCCCAAGACCATAGGACCATGACCTGAGCTGAAGGCAGACACTTAACTGACTGAGCCACCGAAGCATCCCGGAAACAAAGTTTTTAACTTTATAAAACACTTACCAGCAACTAATTTCTCATATCATAAGTTGATAAAATATTTCATGTAAAGATCTACTTAAATTTTAACCAGTACCTAAATTATCAGGTATTCTGAATTAATAGGTTCTATAATAATGAATTTGTTTTATGAAAAAGATTTTTTTTGGGGGGGAGAGGGAGAGAGAGAGAACGTGCACACATGTAGAGGGAGGGACAGAAGAAGGGGAAGAGATTTTTTTTTTTAGGATTTCATTTATTTATTTATTTGAAAGAGAGAGAGAGAGAGCAGGGGAAGGAGCAGTGGGGGAGGGACAAGCAGACTGTGCTGAGCGCAGAGTCCCACGTAGGTCTTGAAACCAGGACCCTGAGATTATGACCTGAGCCGAAATCGAGAGTCCAATACTTAACTGCCTGAGCCACCTGGGTGACCTTGAGAGAGAGAGAATCTCACGTAGGCTCCAAGCCTAGCTCGACCCAGATGCTTGATCTCCTGACCCTGAGATCAAGACCTGAGCTGAAATCAAGAGTGGGCTTGATGAACGGACAGAGCCACCCAGGTGCCCCATGAAAATCTTTTTTAAGAGATAGGTTGATAAGTACAGACTACTGTTTGCTTTTCTATAAAGTCCACTTCTGAATGTTCAAAAAGAGCAAAACAAAATAGAACTCTGCAAAGAGGTCAGAGAGCCTCAGCTGCCCCACTTGAGTGATGCTGTTCCATGGAGGGGGCTGGGAGGAGAGCAAATCATGACACTGCAAGCAAATCACGAGCGTCTGGGAGTTTGTTGTTGCTTTTGTTCTCTTTCTTTGCACTTGTCCCTTTCCCTTTAGGAATCCAAGGCTTTCTCAGGGCCTCCTCTTTATTACCAAAAAAAAAAAAAGGCTGATGATTTTCTTTCACATTAAGTCTATAGTAACTCTTTCGTCTCTAAGCAGAACAAATTTGATACTAGGCAGCTAGTATGAGGACTGTATTTTGAAAGAGGTAGAGTTTTCCAAACAGGTCATTCCAAGTACATCTCTTTTCCTGATGGGGGTCAGATGGGGGTGGTGGGGACCCACAGAATTGGACTGAGGTGAGGTATGTGATGTACCAAGGACACAGAATTGAAGGAGGCACCAGTTTGGAGAGTCGTTGAGTGAATGAGGAGCTCCTGAAATTTCGTGCCCTGGGTGACTGGGGTCCTCACTTGACTTGGGGCCCAGGGACAATAAGGACCTGACTTGCTCTATATCTTCTGCTCCGTGTGGCTGGAGACACAGGCATTTGCAGCCTTCTGGACACCACACGAATCCTAAGCCTCTCTGCTACTTTTTCTTCCCTGTTCCTTTCCCGTCCTACATATGATATCAGGTTCTTTTACAGGTTTTTGTTTTTGTTTTTTAATGCTCTGTAAGCTTCCCAGACTCATTTTGTGTTTATGGAAGGTGCACTGGCTATTCCTGTATTTATTCATAACAATATATGCATTTTGAAATCTCCGCCCTCGTTATCTGACACTGCTCCATAGTCCACTTCTATTTCAAGTTTAATGCTGTGTTGGTGGTCTGGGAATCCCCACTTTTTCTTAACAGAGATTATTATATCCTTTTAGCTTTCTAAGAGAGTTGAAATTATGCCTGTCACCTTGTTTTAAGGCTTTCTTCTTAACTACAAATTCTTTCTGGTCTCTGACATGTTTGGCTAGAATATGCAAGCATATTTAAGAAAATTTGGGGATGGGCACCTGGGTGGCTCAGTTGGCTAAGTGACTGCCTTCAGCTCAGCTCATGATTCTGGCGTCCGACGATCGAGTCCTGCATTGGGCTCCCAGCTCCATGGGGATCTGCTTCTCTCTCTGACCTTCTCTCTCATGGCCGGCCTCTCTCTCTCTCTCTCTCTCTCTCTGTCATCTTTAAAATATCCCCCCACCCCAGAAGTGTATTTTTGAAGATAAAATCATTCAGCAGTGGCATCATCATAGAACTTGCTGATTTTTGATTCACTGCTGTGATTTCATAGAGTTATGTTAAAATCAATACCTTCACATTTCAGTGTGCTCTTAAAGCTGTCAATATGAAACGTGTCTAAATATTGAGTATTCAGTACTCTTAATTAAGTTAGTATTTACATAAGTGTTTTCAGTGAGTAATTTCTTTTCATTAGTAACTCGTGGTATTAACAGACTGATGCTTTTACTTTGACATTGTGGTCACGTCACTTATGTCAATAGAATATTCATTTTCTAGGTGGTGGAGAGTTTAGTATATTAATCTGTTTACAAAGGAAGATACTCTAGAGCACAATGTAATTAATCATTGGTGATTTTGACTTGGAATCACCAAGGTGCAGAGACAACAAGGGCTGAGATCTTCTTTTCTCCTCTGGGGAGTGCTTCTAAGTAGCTGGTTGGTGTCAGATGTCCTGTTACCTGCTTGTCAAGTGAGATAGAGCCTAACACTCTCTTCCTTACAGAAATGGTTTAGGGGTAAAAGGGAATATGGAAACCTGAAAGCAATAAAAGATACTATGAAAAAGTTAAATGCAAAATATAGCTTTATGTTCATATTCCATTATAAAAGTAACATAATTTATAAAACTAATAGAACTATTTTGTGAGAATAGTATAATTAATTTTCAGATACAACTATTTATTGCCATTTCACATTCTGGTTTTATTTATAATTGCCTTATTCTCTCAGTGATGAAATGTAACCAAATGAATTGCCATAATTGCATAGACAATTTGAGATTGTAGTTATTTTAAGGGGAAAATACTTTTTTTTATCTAAGTAGACAGAAATCTACTTTGACTGCATATAGTATTATCAGTAGAGAATATGGATTCCCTTTACCCTCCTACTGGAGATTTTAAAGTAAGAAGTTGATTTTTTTTTTTTAACAGTATAATTACATTTAATTTCAAAGGTGTGGAATAAACTCTAGGGGATTTCTAATCTGATAGTGACTTTCAGTATTTTATTAACAGGTTTTTCAATGAAGTACTGTGTGTTCATGAACAGTAATAGTAAGAGACTATTACAATGTTTTCTTTTTTACCTTACCAGTCTGTACCATTATCAATAATTAACATTTAAGTTATACTAGCACTTGAGGATGCATGATTATTCTTGGTTTTTCCAAATAGCAATTTAATGGCTTGGTAATACTAATTACAGAGAGAATGATGTAATGCTGTCTGTGCCCTTTTCTTGTCTCTGAGCTACACAGTGAAGATGGAAACTAAGAACTGCTAAATGATATAGCCAAGGAGTAGCTTCTCTAGAGTGAAGATGAATGGCACAAAAGACCATTATTTGCTACTGCACCCTCTCGGTATACAACGTGCAGATTCTTATTATTTATATTTTCTGATGACAGTTATTGTCTTTATATCTAGAGCTGTGGTTCTCCGCCAGGGGCAATTTTGTCCCCCAGGAGACATTTGTCATTGGTTGGAAACATTTGTGATTGTCACAGCTGGTGAAGGGGGGGTACTCCTGGCGCCTCATGTGTAGAGGCCGAGGATAGGGCTAAACATCTTACAAAACACAGGACATCTTCTCACCCCCACGAGGTATCTGGTGAATATGTCTGTAGCGTTCAGGTTGAAAAACTGCTCTAGAAGCACTGAGACATTTGAGGCAAAGGTAAAGGTATGGAATTCTTTAAATGAATGTAAATGTGTAAACTTGTCTATTAGCTTTGGTAGGTAGCAGTTTTCCTTTAGAAAAGCCATTTGTTAATAAGGTATAATGGTTAAGAGCAAATTAAACAGTGCTGCTTTTTAAAATTCTTTTGTTGGCAGTAAAATGAATTTGGGTCATTTGGGGTTAGGGACATTAGGCAAGCAGCTCACTCAGCCTATGGTTAAGTATTTTTTAATTTAACTTTAATGGAATCTAATATGATCTCTTCCACTTTTAATTGCATATGAATTTGCTGCTCAAAATACATACACAATTCATATATAGCTCCTGATATGCAAAAGGAAAGAGGCTAGGTTAAAATAATATCTCTGGGATTAACAAACAAAAGAACCCCAAGTAGCTGGCTTCTTATTTTATGTTTCTTAATGCTTGTTTTAATTCAGAGTACTCATTTAAAAAAAAAAAATACAAGTATTTTTCTTAAAGATTTTATTTATTTATTTGAGGTGGGAGGGGCAGAGGGGGGATGGAGAGGGACAAACAGACTTTGCACTGAGCATGTAGCCTGATTCAGGGCTTGATTTGAAGAGCCTGAGATCATGACGTGACCTGAAACCAAAAGTCAGGGGCTTGATCAAGTATGTCCTTAATTCTGAGTATTCTTTCTTTCTTTTTTAAAAGATTTTATTAGAGAGGAAGAGAGAGCATGGGCAGGGAGGGTCAGAGGAAGAGGGAGGAGCAGACTCTCCACTGACCAGGGAGCCCCCAGTACGGTTCATCTCAGGACCCTGGGATCATAACCTGAGCTGAAGGCAGGCGCTTAACTGACTGATCCACCCAGGCCCTCCTAATTCTGAGTATTCTTGACCATAAACTTACTCTTCACCTTATGTGTGAAATGTCTCCAAGCTAAAAACTGAAAAATTGTTACTATGCATCTCTTTTTTTGCTCAAGTTAGTCTTTGTTGTAGTTTGGTTACTGTGTTGTAGGCATGAGCCCTTGTATTGCAGTTTAAATATTAGCACCTGTTCCAATGTGTAGCATGGCAATAGCACAGGCATGTTTATGGTTGTCGCTTGTTCTAGTCCTTCTACCATCTTCTTCTTTTTTTTTTTTTTTTCCGTCCCTTCTACCATCTCTAATGCAAGGTTGATAACGACACCATCAAATTCTTGTTAATAAGAACTGGAGTATGTAGCAATTTATGCTGTGGAAGGTTCTCCAATTCTGACTTCATTCTTCCTAAATATTCTTCTTAAAGACAATGTCTCATTTGAAATTTGATATTATCTCAGCTAAAAAGCTGTATCATATCGAATAGAAAGAATGGAAAGACTAGGGAAATATTGAACTGCTGTGTTTGATTTTTGGATGGCAGTTTGATGTAGTTATCGTCAGAAATATATGCAATATGGGGTTGGGGCTGGGTGGCTCAGTGGGTTAAGCATCTGCCTTCAGCTCAGGTCTTGATCCCAGGGTCTGGGATCAAGCCCCTCATCCGGCTCACTGCTTAGTGGAGAGCCTGCTTCTCCCTCTCCCTCTGCTTGCTGCTTTTCCTGCTTGTGCTATTCCCCTGTCAAGTAAATAAGTAAAATCTTAAAAAAAAAAAAAAAGAAATATATGCACTATGAATTTGGGAACAGGATCAATTATGTGTATTCATGTATATGTGTGTATGTGTGTACAGTTACATGGTTATGTGTACATACAGAGGATGTTCATAATAAGCCTATGTTATATTTTCAATTCTTCCTATGTGTTAATTTTCCTAGGAGTTCTGAGTAAGATAGCTTGGAGTTAACTATAAGGTATACACCATTATCCTGAATATTTTTTTTTCACATTCAGCATTTTATTTGATTAGATAATTTACATATCTCCCATCCTTCTCTTTAATTCAGTGTGACAACATTTCATAATAAACTACTTTAAAGAGCAGGTTTGGTCAAGAATGGAATGAAATAGCAAAAACAAAACCAAAAAGACCCAAATCACTGCTGCTTTTAAAAAACCAACACTGTCACCACTTATATTGCTCATATTCAAATCAAAACACACAAACTATATCTATATATAATTTTATTATTGTTATTGTATTGTATTATTGTATGTATTTATTTTTATTGTATATTGAGATATATATTATTTTATTATATATATATATATATATATATATATATATTATTTGACAGAGATCACAAGTAGGCAGAGAGATAGGCAGGGGGTCGGGGGTGGGGGTGGGAAGCAGGCTCCCTGCTGAGAAGAGAGTCCGATGTGGGGCTCGATCCCAGGACCTTGGGATCATGATCCAAACCGAAGGCAGAGGGTTTAACCCACTGAGCCACTCAGGTGCCCCCCGCCGACAAGTGATATTTGTGTAAAACATCTTCAGCATTTCCTTGTGGCTGGCTCTCCTTACTGCATGCACAGGGCAGGGCTGCATCTGCACATTTGTCAGCTGGTCGGTCTGTCAGTTTGTCATGCTGGATCCGGGAGGCTCACGCAGCTTCACATTATTGGGAGGGCCTGGATGGGAGACGCTTAACGTCCTGAAATCCCAAACTGTCATGGCTCCCATCGATGCCAGTAGTGCAAAATCTGCAACAATCTCTCTTGTCTACCACGTAGACAGACCCTCGAGTGATGCTCTTCTGGTGCAGCATCTCCAAGGCTGTGTTGCGTGCGGTCCGCAGTCGTGGCCCTCTTGTCTGTGCTGTGGAAGGCATCCATGGCAACTGTGTTGCACTGGAGGCTCGGGTTTGGAACGTCTAGTTTGGACATGAAAGCCCAGCAGCCCAGCAGCCCAGCAGCCATGGTCATCGTCGTTAAGGAGCATTGGGCAGCGGTCACGACCTGCAGCGGCAACGCTATTCTCTGAGACAAATGACCACTTAGGAGGGGTAGGAACTGTGTTTCCAGAGTTGAGACCTGCTCGGTTTTCGAGGCATCAGCAATGGCTACGGTACCATCATGAATGACCCAGGCCAGGCAGCTCCCGCTGACAGAGAAGCTGACCCCACACACCCAGCCACCAGTGCCGCGGCCACCAAAATCGGACATCTGTTGACCAGAAGGCCTCTTGCTGCCCCGGGGGTACTGGCTGGCTTTTCACCCACCTCTTGAATGTAGGCAGGAAACACTCTGCCTTTGAAATCACAAGATCCTCCCGCCTGCACAACCTGGCTGGGATGCCCCTCCGAGCTGAGGAAGTGCCCTGCATTTCATAGCTGCCCATGGTCGGGTCTCACTTTGCCTTTCAATCTGTATTTTCCAATAATTCCTGTGTCACACGCATTCTGATTTCTTTCCTCCCTCATTAACACGTGTATCTCTCAAAGGGTGGCGGCAGTCGCATCTTGTTGTCTGTCATAACCCAGGGGATTGTATTGCCCTCTGAATTCTGACAACACAATTTTCTGAATCTCTTCAGTGGAACACTATTGTTCTTCGTATTTATCATTACCTCATTTTGTGCATTTACTCTATTTTTGGGATCTAATTTTCGTTCGGGTGTTGTATTTACATTCCATTATCTAATTGCATAACACCTTACATGGCTTTGTTATTTTTGGGCGTTCAAAATACATATTAATTTTAAATTCCAAGGAGGAACTTGTAAGTCAGCATTCACATTCCCAGCAAGGCCTGGGTGTAGTAACAACTATCTACTAGTTACTAGTACTTACTAGTAACTAGTAACTGTGTAGGTACTGTGTTATGTGCTGGGCTGTACCAGTGAGCAAAATAGGCAAAAATGTCTGTCCCCTTAAAATTTACATTCTGAAAATTTAATAAAAAAAAGCAAAGAAACCAAGGAATATAAGTATTCCTTTGATCATTCCAAATGGTTAAAAAAAAAAAATTACATTTTGGTTAAAGGAAATAAGAAATATACAACAAACATGATACTTAATAAATTATGTTAGATGATGTTTGCATTTCTTAAAGGTAGCCAAGTAGAAATCTCAAGCCATAAAAAGTTCAAAGGTAGTATCGTTATCTCAGAAAACTGGGTTATAGGAGAAAGGAAATAAAAGTGATTTTTACCAGTTGTGTTAAATACAACTGACAATGTATTAAAGAACATTAAAGAGTGAGAGATTTTCAAAACGACATTTATTTCTGAGATTGCATCATTTACTATTTTAATTAAAGAGGAGGAGGGGAGAGTTTGAAGAGATCAGGAGTTAATTAGTAAATATTTTGTATTCTTTTATGGCAGTATTTATTTATTTTTTTAACTCACCTAATTTTCAATGGAGGAAGGTAAATCTTTTTTTTAAATATTTTTTTTTTTAAGATTTTTATTTATTTATTTTACAGAGAGCAATCACAAGTAGGCAGAGAGGCAGGCAGAGAGAGAGAGGGGAGGAAGCAGGCTCCCTGCTGAGCAGAGAGCCCGATACGGGACTCGATCCCAGGACCCTGAGATCATGACCTGAGCCGTAGGCAGCGGCTTAACCCACTGAGCCACCCAGGCGCCCAGGAGGAAGGTAAATTTTTAAAAAATCTTTTTTGTTGGTAAAATATATTCTAGTATCAATTCAGATTAGTGACAATAGATATTTTTTTACCTTAGATAAAGGATTTTTCACATATCTGAACATCTCTTTCTGTTGGGCAGCTTGTCTGATGATGTAACTTACAATAAATCAAAAGAAGGACTTTATTATACTTGTGAATCATTGCAAAATTTCTTAAGGTAAGGGAACTTTGATCTTTGAAGGTGACCACGAAAGAAGATTATATCATTCTTTTGTGTTAATACATCTTTTAGACACAAGACATTCTCAGTTGCTAGGGAACGAGTAGTCCAAAAGCCCACAAAACACTTAATAAAGAAGAAAAAAAATATAACGAAGCCATCCCATATTGCAAAATTTAAGTAAAAGTAAGTGAAATTGATTTTTGAGTCTCTGAAGCAGTTGAGGTAACAGGCATCTCTTTGCTGCCTGCATTAATACTGAAGATGTGAGAACGTACCCCTGTTAGACAGTAAAGACAGTGAAGTGATAATGATGGTTGGAGTTCTGTCCCATTTTCTTTTAGTCCCTCTCATTATTATGAGGTAGGATCATATTCATCCAGTTCACATATATTTTTGGACAATGTGTGCACATCTATTTTGATATTTTTAGCTTTTCTCTCTAGAATTTCATCTCAGAATCTCACATTATTGTGAGGGTCATAATAGAAGTCCTGAGATAATTTCATTATTTTGTAAAGTCGAACGGAAATTGTACATTTCTCACAATAGAGCTCATTCTTCCTGTGAATGAAATGAACCCAATGAGTAATGAAACGAAGGTGCAAAGTAGTAATTAATAATGTTAATCATGACTTTCAAAGCCTGAGGTCTTTCTTAGCATTTTTGCTTTTTGGAAGAATGAATCACTTGAGGAGTTTATTATAGACTTACTATCCAGAGGCTGATTATTATTGTTACCTCTCAGCTAGGAGCTCTTCACAAATAGTTCATTGTTTTAATTTTCTATTGTTACTTTGACAAGTCACCCAAAATGTATTGGCTTAAAACACAAATTTGTTATTTTACAGCCTATAGATCAGGAAGTCCTTCCCTGGGCTTATGGCCCTCTTTCTCCATCTTCAGAACTGGCAACATCGGGAGGGTTTCTCCTCATGCTTTGTTCTCTCCGGTTTCCTCTTGCATAGTCATTTCCTCCCCTTCCACTTTTCAGGACTCTAGTGATGACTTTGGACTCACTAGGAAGGTCCACGATAATCCCTTTCTTTTCAGTTCACCTGATGAGTAAAATTTCATTTCATCTGCAAATTTAATTCCCCTTTGCCATGTAACAGCATATAGTTCCAGGTCCTGGCATTTAGCAAGTGGGTCCCTCTGGGAGGCCAGTATACCTCCTAGCATAGCCATCCCTCTGGTACTCTAATATCTGCATGCTGCTGTCCTTCCACTAGTCAGACTTCTGCTTCTTCTGCCCTTGATCCACCGAACTATTGTCTCACATGTGGCGAAAGAATCCGATTGGTTCAGTGTGTTGTCATCATTTATACAGATCTTTTGGACCTGTTGCCTCACAGGCCTTCAAGCCAGAAGTGAGCTGCTTCTAGATCTGATATGTCTTGATGCAATTAGTCGAGGGTCAGGGTCAAGGTCATACATTAGACTATTGCTACCCATTTGTAAGGAAACGTGTAGGACTCTTCTTTCATCGGGGACTGTCAAAAGGAAAACTTGTCTCAGAAAGATGACTGTGGGCATGGCAGAAATCTTGATTGCTTACTCAAGATGAGTTTCATGGGAGGGAAAGGGTTGTCAAAATTTGCATATTTAAGACTCAATGTGCAGACATTTCTGCTTCTCTTAAGGGAACTTAACTTATTTAAGACCTGCCATTCTCGCCTCCTGGGTGGAAAAAAACTTAGTTGCAGAATTTCAAGGTGTCTCCCAACTCCCTTCCAATAATCTCTGGTGTTCTTCAAAACTTTGCTGCTTGGCATCTGGTGCAAGGGGAAGCCCGTGACAAGATGTGTAGTATTTCGCTGTTTTACATGCTCTTGGCATAGGTATTGAATATGATTGCTAATACTTGGCCAGTCTCTTCAGCCTCTTTCGGGCTCCTCAACTGTGGGTGGTTTGCACCATTATCCTTCAGCTGCAACTCAGCTCCCCACTGTCCATCTCTCAAGCTCTGCGTTGAAATTCCCTTGATTATCACTGACTTAGTCTCCTAGCAGACAGATTAATGCTGAGCTACCTTTCTTGTTCATTCCAGCAGCCTTTCTTTTTTTTCCATGTCCTGCTGAAGCCAGATGAGATCCCGGGCTGAGTGGTATTACAGATCTACTTTGCCTAAACGTGCCATGTTACCATTTCCCCTTCGACTGCTTTCCCCTGGGCAGTGGTTTGCTCCTTTACGATGTGATCTGGGACCCAAACTGCCTCCACTCTGATACTCCAAAGCCTGAATTTCGGTATTCTCACTAATGCAATGGTTAATCAAATGTATTTTTCAGATTTCTTAAAGTGAGTAAATGGTATAATGTAGGTGAAACACCTCAGAGTGATATAGAGTAGAAGCTTCAATGTGATTGCTAATCACTCTGAACCCATTTGGATTTGCATCCCAAACTCGGAAGCCTATCTTGCTCTGGGTTATCTGTGTTATTCCATGACATAATAGGAAGTATTCTGATTTCTGAACTATTTCTTTAGGTATGTTTATGAAGTAATTATATCAATGAGTGGTATCACTTTTTAATATTATACTTGAGATTATTTTTAAATGTATCATTCTGAAGATTATCTTTTTTTTTTAAAGATTTTATTTATTTATTTGACAGAGAGAGATCATAAGTAGACGGAGAGAGAGGCAGTCAGAGAAAGAGAGAGAGGGAAGCAGGCTCCCTGCTGAGCAGAGAGTCCTAAATGCCCTGGATCAATTACAGTGATGTTGAGGTTTATCTGTTTGTACCCCAAATCATTAATCTTTCTTTCTCTCTGCCCCTCCCCCTGCTTTTGCTCCCTCTCTTTCTTTCTCTCTCTAAAATGAATAAATAATAAAATCTTAATAAAACAAGCAAAAGAACTAGTTCTTGATCCCAGGACCCTGAGATCATGACCTGAGCCGAAGGCAGCGGCTTAACCCACTGAGTCACCCAGGCGCCCATTCTGAAGATTATCTTGAAACTATGGACTTGGAACAAAGAGACTTAAAAGTTTCCTGTGGAAAAAGGAAGGGAAACTATATTCCCTGTTGTCCATGAATGTAATAGTGAATGGTCATTAAAGCCAGTTAATTAAGATGGTAAGAAAGCAAGAATTGACAGGTGACAGATATTTTTTCTGTCAGAACTTGTGGCAGGGATGGAAGTGAGAGGATTTGCACTGCAGAAAAATTAAAGTATATGAGTATATCAGTCAGGACGAAAAATATCCTGTCTAGGATTCTCATTATATACCACATTCTTTCTAGTAGAAGAAATGGAAGCTAGTGTCAACATAACATAAGAGGAATTGACATATGATTTGAACGGAGCTCTGTCTGGTATCGAAAGCTCATGTTATTTACACTGTGTACTTTTATTTTTTTTTCTGGAAAGAATTGGATAAAATGGTAAAACAGACAATTGTTTTTTAAAAAAGGAAAAAAAGGGGCATCTGGGTGGCTCATTCGGTTAAGCCACTGCCTTTGGCTCAGGTCATGATCTCAGGGTCCTGGGATTGAGCCCTGCATTGGGCTCCCTGCTCCATGGGGAGTCTGCCTCTTCCTTTCTCTCTGCCCCTCCCCCTGCTTGTGCTCTCTCTCTTTCTCTCTCTCTCTCTCAAATGAATAAATAATAAAATCTTAATAAAACAAGCAAAAGAACTAGTTCTTTTGGTGGGGGCAGTTATATGGTTTTAATTAATTTTTATTACCAAGAAACATTTCAAAGGTGGTTTTATACATTACAGAGTACAACAGTATATTTGTATTGGGGCTGCAGATGTAAGCTTCCTTAACTTCGCTTATTTAAAGTTTCTTTGTGAATTAGGTTCTGTTTTCTGTTTTTAATTTTCTAAGCATGAAAAAATTACCCTAGAATCAACTTTAGAGAATTTTCTGTATCTATTTGAGAGGATTTGCCTATACTTGAACTGAATTGTTTTTGTCTGATTCATACTCCATTCGTTCTTTAAAGAACTTATATCTGGCATATGTCGGTAGTGACTTAATAAGTGACATTACGTTTCGTACATAATGCAAAGTACAGATTGCATATTTGGAACTGATCTCTACCGACTCTGAATTCTGTCCTAGTCCCTGTACCACAGGAAGAAGGTCAGACTTCATTTAGAAATGAACACAATATTAACGGCACAAAGCACAAGTGCTTGCACACCAATTAGCTTTATTGGTTTTCCTGTAAAGAACTAAATGCCCTGGATCAATTACAGTGATGTTGAGGTTTATCTGTTTGTACCCCAAATCAATTAATCTTTTCAGGACTTCATGTTCCTGGATGTCATCTTAGGCTCAAATGAAAGAGAGAGCCTTGGGCTGGATGGAGTTGTTCATGGGCTACTTGGTCTTTAAAACAGGACTCCTTAATCTGCCCCTTAGCAGAAAGTCTGAGCAATCCAGTAATAGGCAGGAATTCCAAATAAAACTGAATGTGGGGATTTTATATGACCGGATGACTGTGCCTTGAATAGTTGGGATGATGAACCTATAGGGTCAAAATTTAAATGACTATGAGAAAAACCTCATAGTTTGAATAAGTTAAAAAAATTAGTAAAAGCTGGATTTAAATCTTTTAAAATGATTAATTTTGAATCCCCTAAAAATATGAAAACTTCATGTAAAACTAACATGTTCAGTTACAAATACATGTTAGCGTATGCATCTGTGCATATGTGAAAGCAGCGTATACCAGTAGCATCCGTGGTCAGCTGGAAGCAGGCTGTAGGACCTGTTGGTAGTATTGCACAACGCTGGAGTTGTGCCAGAAAAAACAGGGTTGAACTGGTTCCTGCATGTGCCCTGGATTCACTTCTCCTAAGACGATAAAAACCTGCCAGGCCCTGGCTTTCAAAGATGGTTTAGTCATGCATGTGCAACCCATCTGTTGGATGCATAAGGGGTTTCCTACTCGGCTCAGCCCTGTAGCCACAAGCATGGTTGCTGTTTCTCCTCACCCCTCCTTCTTTAATTCCTCCCCCCTGCCAGGAGTGCGCGGGCTCTGAAAACAGGTGCATCTGAGGCCACTCCAGGGAAATCCTTCTATGGACACTGATGGGAGGCAAAATTACAGGCTTCTTTTGCTGCCTAGCTTGCTTCCAGCATAGTTTGATTCAGTGATTCAGAGAAGATCAAACCCCAAAGATTCAGTTAGCTAATGAAAAATATTTACAGTTACAAATTTAACCGAACTTGAATGTAGACCTCCGTGACTTTCAGCCCTTCTGTATAGTAAAGCTCCCTTTGTTACCTGGGTGAACCGGAGCAGAGGCTTCATTCTCTCTCTTTCCCTCTCCCCCTCCCTTCATAAGGTTTAGCAGCATACACTTTAATCTCAGTGGTTGTAGCTGGCAGGATAACCGTGGGGAGTCTCCTTCAGTACATTTTTGGTTCCTCCTTCCTCCTACCTTGGTTCGCTGCACACATCCTCCAAGTCTGACCTGCCATGCTTCTGTCCTACTGTTTTCTAGCATGGCCTTTCTTTAAAAAAAAAAAAAAAAAAATCCCAACGGCAGTTAAGACCAGGTTTTGCATTCAGGGAGGTACAATTTCAAGTCACAAACTTGAAATACACAGGGGCGCCTGGTGGCTCAGTTGTTTGAACATCTGCCTTCAGGTCTGGTCACGTACCTAGGGTCCTGGGATCGAGCCCCACGTCAGGCTCTCTGCTCAGTGGGAGCCTGCTTCCTCCCCGTTCCTGTTGCACCCCCTGCTTGTACTCTTTCTCTGCAAATAAATCTTAAAAAAAAAAAAAAAAGACCTTTAAAAAATTGTGTACACAGATCTTTGTGGTACAAGATATTTTCTAGCCCCCCCCCTTTTTTTATTTTAAAGATTTTATGTATTTTTTTGACAGAGATCACAAGTAGACAGAGGCAGGCAGAGAGAGGGGAAGGGAAGCAGGCTCCCTGCTGAGCAGAGACCTGGATGTGGGACTAGATCCTAGGACCCTGGATCAAGACCTGAGCCGAAGGCAGAGGCTTTGACCCACAGAGGCACCCAGGTGCCCGTATTTTATAGCCTTTTAACAGGGCATGCTAGCTGGTGGTCTGATAGCAAATTTTTACTTACATACATGTTTTTGACACATCCACATTCTAAAAAGATCACAATGAAGAAAGGAAAGAGTGGGTCTTTCTAAAGTGGGTCTGTTTAAAATACATTCTACTATGAACTTAGGAACCACATAAGCAATTATTATTAATTTTCTTTTCTCTCCATGCAGATTTATGAAAAGTATCAAGATTTGTATACTGTGGAGCCAAATAATGCACGGCAGCTGGTGGAAATTGCAGCCAGGGATATTGAGAAACTTCTAAGCAACAGATCTAAAGCTCTGGTGGTGAGTTTAAGTTGGATCTGCTCATTTTATTATTTTCCATTGCTTATTTATTTTTCATACTTCATTTTCTCTAGTATGCTTCCTTTACCTTGGAAACAGTGTCGAGGTAACGTGTTCCTAAAAGGTGAGAGATCACAGTTTCATAGTGGAACGCAAAATAATCAGCGTATTTCTGATGATTAGTTCATTTTTTATGTTAGGTGATTTAATAACATAGGAGCAGTGTATTTAATTGGGGCATATATCTGTTTATCCATTTGTAAGTTATGTGGCACATTCATCATGTTTAAATCTATGATACAACATAAGACCCACAAATATTGCCAGTACCCTTCAAACTGTCTTTGTAATCATCTCTTTTTCCTGTAAGGCGGCCAGGACTCATTTTCTTGTCTTTTTAAAAATAGACACACCTCGCATAAATGTTTTGCAAAACATGGTGGTTGTGAGTTTGCTTATTTTTCAGCTTTATTAAAATATTGTAGTGTATACAGCCATCAACACTTGCTTTCTTCCCTCAGTGTTACGTGTGTATTTATCTGAGTGTTTGCACTTGGCTTAAATTCACTCTCATTCACAGTTGAAAATTATCTTAGGAGGGCTTATCTCCATTGGTTCATTTCTTCTCTGTTGGCAAACTACCATTCGAATTATCTCCAGATGAGTGCTACTGTGAATATTGCTGCTGAATTTTCTTGAACAAGTCTCGTGGTACATAAATGCAGGGATACCTGTAGGGTGTTATATACATGACAGGAGAATTAATGACCATAGTGTACTCACAGATATGAATATTGTTTTCCAAAATGGTTCTATCAGTTTACACCTCCACCAGCTGTACACAAGTCCCCACTGATCCGTATTCTGGCCAATAAATGGCCATGACAGATTTCTTAATTGTGGACCGGCAAATGGAAGTAAAGTGTAAAGTAGAACCTCCCCTTCTTAGTCATGAGTCATAAGACAACTTAGTTCATTATCCACTCACCATTTTTGTTTCTTCAGTGAAATACCTGTTTATATGTTTTGCACATTTTAATTTTTTAAATTGATTTTTGGTCATGTATTCTTGATGGTAACTCATTTAAGTTCTGTGTAATGCAAATATCTTTTTGTGACTTGCTTGTGACTTATCTTTTCATTGTTCTGGTGATGTATTCGGACAAAATACATTCTTCATTTTAACGTAGTCACAGTGACCTTTTAAAAAACTTATGAGTAAAAAAAAGTTATTAGTATTTCAGGGTGTGTGTTTTAAGAAATCCTTCTCTGTCCTGAGATTGTAAACATTTTTTATATATTTTATTCTAAAAAGTTCTGTCTTTCAGATTGATTTACTCTGAGACTAATGTCAGTATACATTGTTAGATTGCAGTTTATTTCTATTCATTCATTCATTCACTCATTCATTTATATATGTATACTTATATGACAGAGAGAGAGAGCCCAAGCAGGGGGAGAGGCAGAGGGAGAAGCTCTCCCTGCTGAGCATCAGCCTGATGCCAGGCTCTATCCCAGGACCCTGGGATCATAATCAGAGCCAAGGGCAGATGCTTAACCACGGGTCCCTAGGTTGCACTTCAGATTAAATGTTTTTCCAACCAATTTTTCCATGGCCATTTTTTAGCTTGCCTTACCCCAGAGAGCTCCAAATATCAAGCTAGATTTCTGGCAAACCCAGTCCCTTCCCGTATTCTTCAGAAGGATCTTGAGTATTTTTGAACCTTCACAATCTAAGTTTGAGATTCTAAGTTTAATCTAAGTTTTAGATTCATCTTGCCATTATCCAAGAAAATCTTTCCTGGGATTTTGATTGGTGTTTGCATGGACTCAGACCAAACTGGGAAGATTGATATCATTATGGTATTTTGTCCTTCTCATTTATAAATAGACTCTTCTTGCCACTGAGCAAGTTTTTATTCTATTAAATAATAATTTAAAATTCTTTTGTAAAGTTCCTATATATCTTCTGCTAGGGACACTGCTGGGGCTTGTGTTTAGCTTCTCTTAGTCTACAAATCACAGTGCTGTTATAAGAATTTGTCCCAGGACAGCTCCGAATGTCCTGTTTACTTATCACTCACAGTTCAGATTTTTAGCTTACTCTATTATATATCTGTATATCTGGGCACTCAGAAATTTTGCCTGCTTTTTTGGCACTGATAAATCTTTATGGTTCTTTTTTTTTTTTTTTTTTTTTTTTTAAAGATTTTATTTATTTATTTGACAGAGAGAGATCACAGTAGACAGAGAGGCAGGCAGAGAGAGAGAGAGGGAAGCAGGCTCCCCGCTGAGCAGAGAGCCCGATGCGGGACTAGATCCCAGGACCCTGAGATCATGACCCGAGCCGAAGGCAGCGGCTTAACCCACTGAGCCACCCAGGCGCCCAATCTTTATGGTTCTTAAGATATCCAAAATCTTGTTGTAATATAAAAGGAAAGTTTTTTGGAATACTTGAATGCCATATTGCCAGAAGTTGAAACATTTAATTTTTAAGAAAGATTTACATGACTTATCCATGGTAAAGTAAGTTTTCATTACTGGAAGATTCAAAGCATTCTTCTCGTAAATTTTGGGTATGTGAATACCATTTTTACGCATCATTTACAAATGTTAAAGTGTGTTTTCAATAAAAGTTTATTTAATAAAAATAAGTACTTTCTACTTAAGTAATTAATTAATTAACTCACTCAATGACAGCTGAAAAGGATTCCAATTATACTAATTTTTATCAGCTTACCTTTTTCCTCCAAACATAAGAAGTAGATAATCCGGACAGCAAAGTCCCATGAAAGGGGTGCCTGGGTAGTTCAATGGGTTAAAGCCTCTGCTTTCGGCTTAGGTCATGATCTCAGGGTCCTGGGATCAAGCCCCCACATAGGGCTCTCTGCTCTGTGGAGAGCATGCTTCCTCCTCTCTCTCCCTGCCTGCCTCTCTTGTAATTACTTGTAATCTCTGTCTGTCAAATAAATAAATAAAATCTAAAAAAAAGAAAAAAAGAAAAAAAGAAAAAAAAAGTCCCATGAAAAATGATCACAGAATGAAATATCATGTCTCTTGCTTTAATTGGATTAAAATTGAGCCTATTGAGAGTTTCTTTTTCACCATTTGGATTTAAAGCTCTAGACACCTGGCACATTATTTGAGTCCTGTGGGGGACCAGTGACTATCCTAAATGCATTAATGGCAGAATACAGAAATCACAATGACTAATTAAATGTGGAATTAGATTATATGTCAGGGGGAAAGAGTCATGTTTGTTTTCAGACTAAATTCTTTATTTAACTTTTTTGACTCCACAAAAACAGAACACACATTATTTCAAAGGAAAATGTTTTGAGGCTAATTGAAAAACAGGTGCTACATTGTACTGTAAATGAATGCAAGATGGCATTATTAATTAACTTCTATTTTTGTTGTAGGCTTATACTCTGGGAAACTTCTTGACTAAAAGGCTTAATTTATCTGGGTGGGATGCCAATGTAATTCCACAAGTAAACATACCAGAAAATACCATGAATGTACAAATTTGACGTAGATAAAGTTTAATGCCAGATTGACCTTATGAGTATTTACTAAGTAGCATTATCTAATTACTTCTTGTAATAAGACTAAGCTCTTGACATCATTATTAGTGTCATTTTTCCATGAGAAAACTGGGTCTTCGAGAAATCTTCTAACTTGCTCAAGGAAGTGTATCTAATAACTAATCTATGCCAGTGCTTCTTAAATTTTAATGGTGTTGGTTCACCTGTGGCTCTTCTTAAAATGTACAAGCTTATTCGGTAGTCCTGGCCAGAGAGACTACATTTCTTATAAGTATCCAGGTGATACTGATACTTCTGGTATAAAACTATACTTTGAATTAGCAAGAGTGGAAGAGCATTCAAATTCAGGGGTGTCAGACTTGATTTGCATTTTAAGAGTTGCATTCTTACCTACTATATAAATATATCCTTTGGTCTAAAAAAGTGTATAATCGTTGAGGATGAAAGGAAGGCTAGAGAATTTGCTATAAATTACTGTTCATCAGAGTGACTAAGAATTACGCTACTTAGGTATTTACCCCAAAGATACAAATACAGTGATCTGAAGGAAAACATGTACCCCACTGTTAATAGCAGCCACATCCACTATAGCTAAGCTCTGGAAAGAGCCTAGGTGTCCATCGACAGATGAATGGATAAAGTAAGATATAGTGTATATATATATACAATGGAATACAGCTCAGCCGTCAAAAAGAAAATGAAATCTTGCCATTTGCAACAACGCCGATGGAACTAGAGGGTATTTATTATGCTAATCAAAATAAGTTAGTCAGGTAAAGCCAATTATTATATGACCTCATTCATTTTGTAGAATTCAAGAAACAAAACGGAGGAGCATAGGGGAAGGGTGGGAAAAATAAAACAAGATGAAATCTGAGAGGGTGAAAAACCGTAAGAGACTCTTAACCACGGGAAACAAACCGAGGTTTGCTGGAGGGGAAGGAGGTGGCAGGGTGGGGTAACTGGGTGATGGACATTAAGGAAGGTATGTGATGTAATGAGCAGTGGGCATTATATGAGACTGAAGAATCACTGACCTCTACCTCTGAAACTAATAATATATGTTAGTTAATTGAATTTAAATTAAAAAAAGGAAAAAAATCCAATGATAGAAAGAATAAATAAACAAAATCTTTCGAAGGATTAGTCAGAACAAAAAAAAAAAGACTTTGATATTCCAGTTGATAGAATATTCTGGAAGGCTACGAATTTTTTTAAGGGACTCCTGTATCAATTAGCCATCTTCAAAAAATGACTAAATGAAGTAAAATATACAGTATTGAAAAAGTTTTCTTTTTTATTTGAATGTGAGAAAATTTTAAGCCTCTATTCTTCAGTATCAAGATGAGCAACCTAAGAGGAAGAAGTAGCTTGAATTGGTTGTTTACTCATGTATCTACTGAAGAAATGGCCAGTTTAGGTTGATAATTCAGTTTTCTTGTTTGTTTGTTTTGTTTTGTTTTTAAGACTTGAGACTTGAGAGAGTGAGAGAGAGCATGAGAGGGGGGAGGGTCAGAGGGAGAAACAGACTCCGTGCTGAGCAGGGAGCCCGACGTGGGACTTGCTTCCTTCCTTTATTCTTTCTTTCCTTCCTTCCTTCCATTTAGTTCTATGATTACTTTTTACTATCTGTGATATATTTTATTATGTATGCATGTACACAGATTTTAAGGTTTTGAACCTTACATTTTTAATCAACAGCTTGTTGATTTAAAACTAATTTTATTGCCTTTTATTTATCTTGAATTTGTTTATGTGTTTGACTCTAAACTATTCCGACAAGATTGTCTTTTTTTCGTTTCAGCATTGATTTTGATGTTTTATTCACACTCATTTTATGCTACGGTCTTTTTGTGTGTTCCTTCAGCCAGCCTTAAAGCTGAAAGAGAAACCAATGTAAAAAGTTTTAGTTTCTTTCGCCCTAAAACTATGTCTTTTATAAAAGTAAAACAGACTTTTGAACTTAGTTTTTTGTTTTGTTTTGTCTTTATGACCATATAAAAACATGTTTCTAATGATTGATATTCCAGAAAGCCTATGACACAGGCACATGAAACATCTACTTATTCTTGTTTTATAAATGAGGAAACTCAGACAAGACTAGTGTTCTTGTTTAAGGCTTATACAGGTAACACGAGATAGTGGTGGAATTCAATTTTAAGATGTCTGTCTAAAGATTTTTTACCCTCTTCTAAGCCCACACTGGTAATTTTGACCATTTTATTTTTAAAATCTTCTGCTGAGTGACTATTTCTCTGGCAATTATTACATCCTTTTCTCAGAAAATGGCTCAATGTGATGACTATTAATGTTAATCAATATTAACATTAATTGCTAACATTATTGAATTGTTCTAAGACATACTCAAAGAGTGTTTACAAGCAACAACCCCCTCCAGAAGAACACCCCCAAACCACAATGATCATTTAATGTTGTTACCAACATTTATTTTGGCCTGATCTAGGCTGAAAAATCTGCAACTGTATATGAATAGTTCATGGGAGAAAGCTCTTTAACCAAATGATCTAGCTTCGAGTGGTGCCTTCTGAAAGATGGAGGTGAATGAGATCATGGTCTCATGGTTCATCAACCTGCATGGCCAAGGAGACCTACTGAGTAAATGAAGGTTTTCAGACATTTTGCTCAAAGAAAAGAGGAGCAAGATTATGATAACTGAATTTCTGTAGTGACACTTTTCCAATTATGGTGTATCCTGTCTCCCTCTGGTGTCCTGGTAAGTTTAATTGAAATGACTCTAATTTATTATAAAGCTTTAAGTACTGTAATATGCCCAACTCTTTTTTCAGCCTTGATATTGAGCTATAATGAGGTAATGAAAAGAAGAAAATAACAAATGTTTTCAATGACTCTTAAGTAGGGTCTTTCTTCTGGAAGGATTAGTTGTTGTTTAACCTAATGGTTTTGTTTTGTTTTGTTTTCTTACATGTTTCTTTAGCTCCTAATTCCATAGTTCTGTCTCTTTCATGTTTGTCAAAAATGCCTCCAGAGTTTGCTAAAATGCAGATTCCTGGGCTTTATCTCTAGAGATTTTAACGTGGAGCTATAGGAAGAAATTTCAGAAAATCGGGTCTAAAGAGGTAAAGAGATTCAGGAGGAAATGTGGAATTCTTCAGAGACTCAAAGAAGAACAAAAAATGTATTATTTTGGGTTATTAGTATTAGGAGTTATTGGTTTACCTTTGCGAGAATAGATTCATTGGAACAGAATAAAGGCTACTGTGTTAAAAAGTGATTAGATTGTGAGAAATGGTCAAGAAGCTTTTCTTCATGAAATTTGGTAGCACAGTGCAGGAAGAGAAACATGGAGTACTATTAAAGACTTTGTTTCTCTTTTCTGTTTGTCGTTGAGAATGGAGGGCATATAAGCATGTTAATAGAAGGGAAGGAACCTGTGACATCTGAAAATAAGAAAGAATGTCTGAATGTTGAAGATTGATTCCAGAAAAAGTAGGCACAGAGAAGATCAGAGTCATGTGATTTATCTTTGAACAGATAGTGGTATTTTTCACTTGAGACAAAAGGGATATGAAATATGGGGCCACCTGCATGGTTCAGTCATTAAGCATCTGCCTTCAGCTCAGGTCATGATCCCAGGGTCCTGAGATCAAGCCCCACATCGGGGCTCCCTGCTCTGCGGGGAGCCTGCTTCTCCCTCTCCCACTCCCCCTGCTTGTGTTCCCTCTCTTGCTGCTCTCTCTCTGTCTGTCAAGTAAATAAATAAATAAATCTTAAAAAGAAAAAGATATTAAATATGAATAAAGACTTCGCAGGTACAGACAATCTGAAATTCATACAGGATGACTGCTTCTTCTTGGCAAAGGGGAAGTTCATATTTTATGCAAGGGATGAAGGGGCTGTGGGATCTTCAGGCCCACACTAAAGACTTGGGAGATCAGAGTAAGAAAAAGTGAAGAGTGTGTTGTGGGTAAATGAAATGGCTGATAAATAAAACCTCGGGCCTTCTTAATATTGAGAAAAAACAGAAGTCATAAAATGACTTCATATTCTAAAAATGAGGTCCTAAGCTGCATATAAATTTGAAAGAGCTTTCTGAAGTGTGTGTGTGTGTGTTTGTGTTTGTGTGGGTGTGTGTGCTGACCATTAGTCCAAAATTTATCTCGTGGTTATAAATTTATCCAGACTGATGAGAACAAGAGAAATTACTCTGGAAAAATTATGAAATGTTGTGCTCTTTCTGTTCCCCGAAGAAAAGTGTATTTTCTCTTTTCTTTAACGTTAGTATAAATGTCTTTGTGAGGATTACTCATATGGCTTACGTGTATCCCTTTCACTCTGAGTGGTAAAGGGACCATGTAGTCTACTATTTGTTTTGCAAAGCTGAGATTACTTTTATTTATTTGGATTTGATACATACCTCTGGATGTTAAATATTGAAGTGCTGAGGCTAGACATGCTGGCCTGGTGGCTGAGCCGTGAAAGGTAGCTTCGTTGGGTATAAGCTCCCACACAGCAGAGGCAGCCCTTTTAGGACAGAGCTGGTCTGTGACTCGATCCGGTAGGATTTCCTTCCAGGGCCAAAGCCAGTGTAGCAGAAAGAGGATAGATGTACCCTCTCAGATGGAAACTGAGGAGTAGGGCTGTAAATGGCACCCAGAGTGTGCTGTTGGAGCTGTATGAACTGCTTAGCTTCAAACAGTACAGAAAGCACCATAGGAGGGGAACAAGTCAGTGTTGAGCATTCGCCACTCCCAGAGAGGACCAACATGTAATTACAGTCAAGAAAGTGTCTTCCATGGCCAGCTTCTCATAGTGCTGTTGCTAAAATCAGCGCCAAATGCTGGTAAGCAGGGTCCGCATGGGATCAGGAGGAAAAGCTCAGAGAGTGAAAATAGAAATCTCCCACAGTCCTCAACCTGAAACTCCTGAAGTTTTTCAGCCCCAACTAGTCCCAAGTCAGGAACAGGGCAACAGATAATTTTTTTTTTTTTTAAGATTTTATTTATTTATTTGGCAGAGAGAGATCACAAGTAGACAGAGAGGCAGGCAGAAAGAGAGAGGAAAGCAGGCTCCCTGCTGAGTAGAGAGCCCAATGTGAGACTCGATCCCAGGACCCTGAGATCATGACCTGAGCCGAAGGCAGTGGCTTAACCCTCTGAGCCACCCAGGCGCCCCAACCTATAAATTTTAAGCTGAGCTTTGACTTGTAATTTTTAACCTAGATGGGATATTTTAGTTGATTAGTTGAGATTGTTTTTAGGTATAAAAGTTGTATATTCAGTGCTGAATGGAAAAGTTAGAGGATATATAAGGAATAAAATTGTGTTCAAATATGATTAATACTCAAGCCAAGGAATAAAATTGTGTTCAAATATGATTAATACTTAAGCCAACTAATGGGTGATTTGGACCGATTGCAGGCTTGTTTTCTCTCATGTAAAAAGAAACCTGGAGGTAGGTAGCTCAAGAGATTTCCAGAAGTCCCATTCTGTTACTTCTGTGTCAGTCTTACTCGGTAACTCCTGTCTGCAACAGGGAGTAAGAAATGTGGGACCTTTAATTAAAATGGGTATCCAGCTAGCTGGTGTCTACATGAAGACCTTTTTAAGATTTAGTGTGTATTTTAGGGAAGAAGGTCTAGAGAAAATTCATTTTAAAGAAGCAGAGGAAAGAGAGGAAAACATTGCTGGTATGCATATATGCATGTATGGATGGATGGATGGTCGGATGTATATAGTGTTCCACTCCTTAAATATAATGCTTATATGCACAATCAGGTCGGCTTTCTCTAACAAGGCTTGGCACAATGTGAGTAGTAATAGTTGAAAGGATTGTCAAATCCATCTTGGGTTGAAGATGGGCAGAATATATTTTGTAAACATCACAGATACTTAAGAATCGTAGTTGAAATATTTGAAATCATGAACCTTGGTACATAGGGTCTGGTAATGGTCAAGAATGACAAGTTCGGGTGCCTGGGTGGCTCAGTGGGTTAAGCCGCTGCCTTCAGCTCAGGGCATGATCTCAGGGTCCTGGGATCGAGTCACGCATCGGGCTCTCTGCTCTGCAGGGAGCCTACTTCCTTCTCTCTCTCTCTCTGCCTACTTGTGATCTCTCTCTGTCAAATAAATAAATAAAATCTTAAAAAAAAAAAAAGAATGACAAGTTCAAGAGAGTAGACATTTTTATGTGGATAAAGTGTAAGTTTATAGGGAACGTCGGAGCAACAAGAAATTGTGGTAAATGATGGAAATGAAAGAAATTAAGAGTTCTAGTGATAGCGAGGTTGAGGCATGAGTGAGGGAGCAGGTTACTTAGATGGAAAAGAGTGAAAGTTTTTACAGTTTTAATAGTGCTGAGCAAACTAATAATTAGCACTTAATGAATATCTCTGCAGTGGTCCAGACACTTTGCTAGGCTCTTCCATAAATTATATTTCTAATACAATTTATATTCTGCAAAGTTTGTATAATTGTTTTCATTTATGGATGAGAAAGGGAAAGTTCAGAGAATTTAAAAAATTTTGGCAAATAATTCAAAACCACTTACATATATCTTCAAAACACGTGGTGTTTCTTGTGTGCCTCTTTAAGCTTAAAACTTACCACATCAATTCATTTAGCCTTCACAGGGCATCGGAAACCCCCACCCCCAGAAGAACAATTAAAGGTCTTGACCAAGTCCTATCTAGAGTGAGATATTTGAGCTTGAATTCTTATTTTTAGAATCTATAGGTTGTAGCTCTGTGCACCTTATTTCTTACCACAGTGACATCTGAATAATCTTAGCCAAAATATATTTATGTGTCATTTGTCCAGTCAGCTTCAGTCTCTCTGTGAAGGTGACATCCTGACTTCAATGGGGTCTCATGGAACCTTTGGATTTAATTCCTGTAATGTCAGCATCTATTTTGTTTGTCCCGTAGCATCTAACACACACTTAAAAACGTTCATTTTGCTACTAAATAACATACAGGCATACCTAACACGCAGAATGTCTTTCCAGTTAATGTTTTTGAAATAGAATGACTGCTGATTTTTGAAATCCAGTTTTCACAGAGTAGACCAATTCTCAGTACAATGTTTTTGTTTCTGGGTTTCTATGCCTATAACACAACTATTTATATTTACTGCCTCCAAACTCAGTTTTTTGTTTGTTTTTTTTTTTTGTCTGGGAAGAGTCTTGATTTACATTCCAAATGTGGTTAGTAGCATGTCAGAATCCCATGTCAACGATTGGAAGAGCAGGCCAGGTGCCAACCAGGGAGGTGTGCGTGCTTTCTTTTGGCTCTGAGAGGCCAGGCAGGGCTGATTGTTAACAATCCTGTTCATCTTTTCATCCGGAAGCTGTGTTTGTAGCATTTTACACTCTCATCTAAGAGTTTTTTACATTTTTCAAAGCACTTGGACATTTGATAAGTGCACACTGGACTGTTTTACTTAGGCTTTCAAAAGTTGGTTGGGGGTGTGGATTGATGCAGATACACGATGGATTTGTTTCCATTGCACCTAATAAATGATCAGTTATCAGAATTTTCACTCAAAATACCAGGTTTTTCTGAGGCAGATTCCTGACTTAAATGGGAGATGCCCGTATTTCTTGATGCCTTTTGTTAATGTGTCAAATGGGTATCTCTAGCAATACCATCACATTTCCTCTCTCAGCTTACACACTTTAGAAGCATCTTTATGGATTTTTCAGTCTAATATGATGGTAACGATAGGAATTTGGGGCCAAACAGAAGGGATGGTAAAGAACCCAGGGCTGTGTTTAGAACCTCTTAAATGACACTAAGAGGGAAACAGATCCATATGTCCTGTAACTGTAAGGCTACTCTTTACCACACTCAGTGTTCTCATTTTTATCGTATTCTGTTTGATTAAGATATTCTTTAAACGCTAGCAGAGAAGGGTTTTGAAACAACACGTGCTTTTGTAAAGTACTCTCTCTCACACCGAGAGAGAGTATTTTCTCCCTCTAGTGTCTGCGCTAGATGACTGTCTAAACAAAGACACTTCTGAAAGAAAGGTAGTTGACAGGTATTCCTTTAACTTGCAGGGCAAGATGAATGGTGTAGCTCCCCTACTTTTTAATAGAAGGTGTTCAGACGAGGAAAGGTTTCAGGCAAAAGTTGTAATCTATAGGAAAAGAAGTGTCTTTTGGAAATATGATTTTCATAGTCTTGGGTTGCCTTAATTTGATAGGATCCAAAAGTAATATTTCAGGTATCAGGAAGAGCCTGACTCTGTTCACCATCTGACCAGGATAACGAATGCTCTAATAATGTGGCACTTGAAAAACTTAGAGTAAAAGAGTGATGGGTTTGTTGATTGCATTTAGGAAATGAGAATTTGATGTACAAAGTGACCGGCAAAGCTCACATAGGCAGGAATGACTATGTAATTTGCGGGGCCCGATATAAAATGAGAATATGAGGCTCTGTTTAAAAAGGGATGAGGAATTTTCAGATGGCAGTTGCAGAGTGTTATACCCGGTGGGGTCCACCTGAGTGAGCCCAGGGCCCGATCCAACTGCACAGGTCACACACCTGTGAAGCTGGCCAGCCATGCACACAGGTGATTAGTGGTAGGACTGGAAATGGACGTGGGATTTGTTTAGTGCTGTGCCTGGGGTGATCGTCATAATCTTTACCTGGTGACTTGGGAGGTTGTGAAACCTGTAGTGACTGTTAGAAGATTAGCTCAAAGTGAGGCCAAAAAAAAAAAAATTCCATTTTTCTTTCTACCTCTGTTTTATGAAATTACAAACTTGTTTCAACAGCATGATGGAAATGTTCTGATTTAAATGTGCTAGCGTGACGTTTGGCATAAAAATAAATCCAGGGAAACCAGACTAATCTAAGGGCACCTTCTTTGATTCACATAATAGAATCTGTGGGTTGAACTTCGTAGCATGCCGTAAATTTGGAGGGAATCTGATCAGACACTGTTAATTGTGAACACCATTTTAGCATTTAATAGAGTCGAACTTCCAGTGGCTGTCTGGTTCCTGAATGTTCTTAACTTTGTTTTTTTTTAATCTAGTGATGTGTACTTTATCTTTTTATCCATGAACCCCATATTATCCTATTGCAGAGTTACATAAACTCTAAACCTTCTTTGGTAAATTAGTTTTCTAGCTTTTACTGAGTAACATGCAGGTAGAAGAAACCCTTTATGAGATAGGCAGTGCCAGCCCTGCTTTTAAATATATATATATATATATATATATATATATTTTAATCTATTCTCAATAATTTTTTAGAGCTTTTAAAATCAAGAACTGCATTTGCAAAGACGAGCTGTCTGTGTCTTCTTAAAATCCCCTGACACAATCTACCATTAGAATGACAGAAAGCCCTGTTAATTTTAATTAAAATATCATAGAACCATCAATCTTAAAGGAAATTTGGGGAATTCATTTTTCAGGTCTTCTCTTCTCAGATAGGTACACCACCAAGGTTAGGGAGGGCTAAACCAGCAAGGTTAGGAAGGGCTAGTTCTTCTCTCACACATTTTTAGTGATGATGTTTCCAAAGTTTTAATATTAAAACTTGTTAGTTGCTTAGCTTGTTTTTCAAGAAATTATTTCTAACCTCCACGTCCTTGTCCAATTTAAAGTTACTTTGTTTTCTGTTCTCTATGTGCATTGAATTTCCATTGGCCTTCTCCTTACAAGAATATCTCATTTTGTGTGTGTGTGTGTATTGGGAGGGTTGAAGGTGGTACAGACCATCGTCGGGTCATCCTAGCTTTGTGTTCTTAGCAAGTAATGATGATTCTCATTTGCTGAATGATCATTATTGCTGGGCATTGTTTTAAATTCTTTACACATATTATCAAATTCAAGCTTATGTGGCAGGCACATTATGGTGTCTGAAGATCAGAGGTCTTACTTAACAAGGCCAAAGCTACCTAACCCAGAGAACCAAGTGAAAGAGGTTTTTAAACAAAGGCATCTCTGACTCTTTAAAGCCCATGTTTTTTAATATGCTAAGCTCTGTAACCTAAGGAACCCTGGTTTCTTTAGCTTTCCTCTATGTCTGGACATGTTTCTCATTCCTTTTTCATTTTGTACTGTATTCTGGAACTTACCAAATATTTATTCTCCAACTTCCTTAAAATACAGAGGCCAGAAGTAAAGATGGTAATTTATAAGGGGCTCCTCAGAAAAATCCCAGTATAACTGCAAGTTAACCATTTTTCATTTGCATGTGATCCAAAGTGAGAGCTGTTATTCTCTGTGGGTTCTATGGTAGATGATATGTATGTTAGATGATTCTGTTATATTTTAAACTTATGTTGATAAATATACAAGTATACCTTGTTTTAACTAATTGACACGATATGAACATATAGTGTAAGATGAAACACAAAAACTCTGAAGAGTCTACTAGAGTAAATGACTTTTTTTTTTTTGGTGATTACCCTTTAAGGCCATTGTGTGTGTGTGTGTGTGTGTGTGTGTGTGTGTGTGTGTTATTTGCCAGTATTTTCAGGAGATGTTTTTGTCACTGGATAATAATGTATATAATTATTTTTAATAGCTTTGTAGTATTTTGATTATGTCAATATATTGTTGTTTATTTGACCAGTCTCCTATTGAGATGCACTATTTTGATATTTTTCCGCCACTGTTTATGTATTTTTGATATAGACAATACCAATACTATTTATAACACATCTTTATATATGGAAAAAGTTTGATTTTTATTTATTAGAATTAGGCCATATAAATGGTTGACTAAAAACATATAGGGCATTTATACTTTTCTTTTAAGGAAATAGAAATCTTTATTCTTTCCACTAATTCCTTCTTCCCCTTTTTTATATTTGTTTTTAAATCCCAAGGCTTTTGATAGACTCAGGTGGGAGTGACAAGGTTGCCCTTGGCCCCGTGTAATAAGTTAAATACAGTTCCTAAAACTGGAATTAATTTTAAATGATAGATATATTTTTAATTATTATAATAATGTCAAAAACTCATACTGTTCTCTGCAGATTAGTGCCTTTGTTGTTGGCAACATAATCAGTGCAAAATTAACAGGCTGGCTGGGGCAAACATCTGTCTTCCAGATTTATTTAAAAAAAAAAAAACAACTCAGTGTAAGAGTTGCAGCTGCTGATTACACATACCAGCTCATCTGCTCTATCTTGCATGCATGATCTCAGCCCCAGGCAGGACGCCAGCGTGCCACACTGCATGAGTGATCCTGCCATCGGCAGACCTTGTATTCTGGGACAACTGACACCATCGAGGCCCAGTTTAGAGCAAAAATCAAGTTGTGTCTTGACAGCCGAGGCATTAGTTACAAAAGACTGTCTATGCCGTCTGTGGCTAATTTATTCATTTAGTCCCAATTACTCCCCAACTGCAGCTGCTCTTATAAAGGTTGGTCTCGTGTTGCCTGACAATCCAATCGCTTCTGATTGCACTGTCTTTTCTCAGAAATTCTGGGTCAGCTGACTCCAAAGTCTGATAACACGTCATAATGACTCATTTTCTATGAGAGGGTTTACAGAGAATTTATTGCCCTGTACCTTACTGCCTATGCCATTTTTTTCCTCCTTTACAACAACATAATATGATCTCTTAAAAAGGAAGAGAATTAAATAAATCATCCAGTATGATGTTTATCTGCTCAGAAGACTTCTTTACAACATGGCTATGCAATAATCATTTTTGCTTACAGTTAATCGTAATGAGTTTGACTTTTTCAGAAATGTCCATAGTCATTAGATGACTGCACACATTAATAATCCCCTCTTGAATGGGCTGGTTTAAACTTAGGAGATAAAATACATTATATATATATATATTTTTTCTATTATTATAGTATATACACGTATACTATACATAGTATATAATATTCCATGCCTTTTTTTGGTAACCATATTTTGACTCACTAATTGTATCCATTGAGATGAAATTAATCCCCACAGTTTCTCAGTAGAGTGATGACATTTTTAAGTTGAAATAGTACAATGTTTCAAAAATAACAAATATCTTACATAACACTTTAGATAGAAGGATAATAGTGATAACAATAATTTACTAAGTGCTAACTGTATAATAGGCCCTGTGCTAAGAACCTTATTTGCATTTACTTTTTTAATCCTTAATATACTTCTGCACTTGGTGTTAACATAATCCCTATTTTATGGTGATACTGTGCCCAAGGATTTGAATCCAGATCCATTTAATTCCTAAGCTTTATAGCCACATTTCTCCTCATTCTGTCCTGACTTACTATGTGTCAGATACTCTGTGGAGTATTTTACATGTATTATTACACTTAATAATTTCTTTTCTTTCTCTTCCTCTCTCCTTCTTCCTTTCTTTTTCCTACTCTTGTTCTTTAGTACTTATGTAAAAATGTGTGGGTGTCCGCTGATGAAGATCACAAAATCCCAATTTTTAAATTTTTTTATTTTTTTATTAAGCTCAGTGTAATTGCTTCAGCTTATATGAGAAAATGAGCCATTTAAGAGTCTGTAAGCCACACGTTGTGCTGGGACTCTTACACCAAAAAATAAGTATATTCTGGGAGAGGCTTAGGGATACTGTGGTCTAGATATTACAACATACACAGTTGTAGTAAAAGATAAAAAATAATTAGAATTAGTCTTGTTTCTAAACTTGTGCTTAAATACCAGGCAGATAATTACTCTCATCTAAGCAGTGAAACCAACTCTCTCCATATAGCTCAGTTAGTTGACATCTCAGTAAGTAAATTTTACTAGCTCCGAACGCACTGGTGGGCTATAAGCCCAGATGCAGAGCTGAGTGGATCACTTGGGGTTCTAAAGTTAAGATATGTTAAAGTGAGCAACATTTCATTACAGACAGTGAGCAGTTGGATGTGAGGGAGATCTGGCTCCAACATTGGTCACTCCACGGATCATCAGGGTTGATTTGACTGATCTGGTTGACTGGTGGTGTGCCCTCCCCTCCCTCCTCACTGCTTGCTCTGGGTATACCCTTCCTGAAGCTACATTCTGTGACAAAGAGGACAACCTTCTGGAAAGAGGAGGTTCAGTTTTCATTCGGGGGGTATCTCAGTAGCTGTGATTTCCTGCTAGAAGCTGCAAACAAACTCTTACGTTCCATTTGTAGGGGAAGTTACAGTGGTCATCCATATAGATGGCCTTTAAAATAGATGGGTATATGGAGAGAGGGAGAAAGAGAGGGAGAGGGGCATCATGGGAGGGGAAGGTAAAACACGGACAGCCCCTGAGTTTCTCTAGTAGAATACAAAGAACTTGCGACAATTCTCCTCGAATTTTTATGCCTCCAAAGTTCTAGGTGTCTAATGTACTCACTGTTATTCTTTTGCCCTCAGATGATTTACGGGAGCTTTATAATATCGAGAATGATGTTACCTTTTGGGAATTTGGAGGGGGATAGCTTTTTCTTTAATTTCAGTGATGTCAGATGTCTGCCAGTCTTCTGGCCTGGAGAACCAAGGCCTGCTTCATGTGGCTGCGCTTCCATGATCAAATTTCTCCTCACTAAATGTAGTCTCTAGTCCTTAGCTGACATTTCACACCCACTGCCCTATCACTGTTGGAAGCTAAATCAGCATATTAAGAAGCAGCAATTGGCCCCTAATGCCTGCCCCAGAAAAAGTTAACCATGTTTTAGTTACCACAGAGATCCTCAGCTGCTCTCCCTGAAGTATTTCAGACATGCTCAGTGATTTGAAACAGCATTTCTCTGCTGCGCAGAAGGAGTACTGAATAAATACTGGAAGGAGGACAGTTTAAAGACTTAAAGGCAGTTCTTGTCAAGGCAGGCCATACTTTTCCTCTCAGCCACACACACATGGGAATTATCCCTATGATCTGCCAGTGTTTTATTGCCACATACGTAGGCGTCCGTTACGGAGGGAGCCGGCAGCGTACATTTTTGTTGTGTTTGTGTGACAATAGTAATTTCCCGCTTCCCCATTTAGTGACAGTGTTTAAAAAGGAAAATAATGTGCACATTTTAGGAAGCAGTGAGCTCCCAAAGACTCTTGATAGCTTATGTAAATGCACGATCGTATTTATGGTACAGCTGATGTTTTAAAAGTGGATAATATTCAGCTCCCGTGAACCTGTGAAGACTGGAGTCCGCCCCATGTGCCCTCGTGACGTGGGTGTATCTTTTTCTGATTCACTTGTGGTGTTAACTGGTCAAGTATTACCACATGAAGTGTTTTGATTTGCCCAGTAAATCCTGATTCAGTCACATTAATTCTTTCCTTATGCTTCAAATAACAAAACCATTCCGTTGTATTTAATTCTTGTTATTAGAGAGGAGGGAAAATACTTCAGGCCCGTCTCCTTGCAAGGAGCCGGATTTTTGTCTTTATGATAAATGGGGGTGGTGAGAAAGGAATTGGAGGTAGAACCAGCAGTGATGAAGATATTGGATATTATTTTTTCCCCCAGTGTTGATCAGAGAATAAATAGATTGACTCATGTTTATAAAGACAGCTAGTAATGAAAGGAAATTATTGAGTTAATCAAGAACATAAACAAACACAAATCAGCAGACCTCAGTGAGAGATAAAACTTGAATTGTTCTGTCCTATCAGTGTTTAGAACAGTGTGTTAAGGGCGCCTGGGTGGCTCAGTGGGTTAAGCTGCTGCCTTCGGCTCAGGTCATGATCTCAGGGTCCTGGGATTGAGTCCCGCATCGGGCTCTCTGCTCGGCAGGGAGCCTGTTTCCTCCTCTCTCTCTTTGCCTGCCTCTCTGCCTACTTGTGATCTCTCTCTGTCAAATAAATAAATAAAATCTTAAAAAAAAAAAAAGAACAGTGTGTTAAATATGCTTAAAGCAGTTATTTAAATGGCTAAATTAATTATTATATAAAATCACTAAAATACCTTATTCAATATCTAGTTCCTTCATAATGCTTAGTGATTCTGATATTGTCATTTGTTAATAAGTAAAATATATATTAGGCTTTCGAGAGACTTTGTTTACTTTTTCTGACCCTGGTAGTCCCATACCACAAAACAAATAATACATTTAAAAAAAATTCCTCTCACTTGGTGCCATTAATCTGAAATTTTTAGAATTAATAATATCATCCAGTATTTGCAAAGCATAATCAGTGATGAATTAAAATTCAGTGAGGGGCGCCTGTCTGGCTCAATTGATAGAGTATGTGACTCTTGATCTCGGGGTCATGAGTTCAAGCCCCACATTGGGCATAGAGCTTATTCAAAAAGAAAAAAAAACTTAGTAAGAAAACAAAAAGACCAGAGAATAAATTAAATTTTAATTAATTCTGATATTTGTGGCCTTGATTTATATATGGAATTAGCTATACTGTGAAAGGCAATGATTGTATTCTGTCGTGTTCAGAATTTAATTTCTAGAGTCTTAATTTTCTCATTTTCTTCATGTCATCAATAGAGAATGACATTTTATTTCCAATTGAACAGGCGAATTTTTTAAAAAATCACTTTGCCTTGTAATGTTGTCTCACTTTATTTTATTTATTTGTTTATTTTGCACATCTTTTCCTCTGCAACATTTTCAACCTTTGGCCAGAGTGTTTCTTTTAAACAATATCTATTGAATTTTTAATTTCTGATTTAATAGGATAATTTCTTTTTTTAATTGGAAGAATTCAGTCCATTCATAATTAGCTTACTGACCAAACAAACAAACAAAATCTCAGTTTTATTCCTTCCATGGGACTGTTTATCATTTTTCAAAGTTGCTTCCTCTGATGCTTTTCTCACCCCGCCCCCGCCCCCCACTCTGATCAAATTGGTTTTCTTTCTGTTTTCCCCAGTGGTATTTAATTTGGAAGTTTTCTTGTGCTCTTTGAATCCTTGCATGGCTCCTTTTCCCTTCTGTTTTTTCAGTGACCTAAATAAATAAGATCTGTGGTTTCCCCACATCGATACTGTTTTTTTCTTACTTTTGCCAGCCTCCTCTGTCCTACTGGTACAACTTTAAGAGAAAGAGTCTTTCTTTCTTACCTTCTTCTTTCCTTCTCTCTCTCCCTCCTTCCTTCCTTCCTGATGTAGAGAGAGAGAAGGAGAGAGAGAGAGAAGGAGAGAGCAGGCATGGGAGAAACAGAGAGAGAGGGAGAGAATCTCAATCCACTCCCGCTGAGCAGAGAGAGTACAGTTCTGGGCTACATCCAGGACCCTGGAATCATGATCTGAGCTGAAATCCAGAGTTGGCCACTTAACTGAATATGCTACCCGAATATGCTACCCAGGTGCCCCAAGAGACAGATTTTTCTTATTAGAATTGCCCTGAGAGTGTGTCCCTTCAGTTTCTCTCTCAAGGCTATTGTTTAAGCATTTAAATTGTGTGTTTCCACACAGTACCTCTTTATCTCATGGGCTATCATCTTGTTTCTCAGTACATTGTGGATTTTATCTCCCTGTCTTTTATTCTCCATGCTTCAGATGAGATGTCCAGGGCAGATCTGTTTTTTTCTTCTGAGTGCAGTGTGTTCTTATGTCTAAGCTTTATTTATTGGAATTCAAGAATTTTACCAGGATATGCCTAGGTGAAGGTCATTTCTGATACATCTGCTTTATGATTCTGGGAGCCGTCCTGATCTTCAGATTCAGGTCTTTTTCCAGCACATGTGTGCTTCTTTCTAGTGTATGTTTACTTTGTAGCCTCGATATTGTTTTAAAATATTTTAGTTATTTGTGTGGTTGTTGGTTGCCTGGATCTCTTCTCCACATCCTTTAGCTTTTCCTTTATTTCCATTTTTTTTTTTTTCAGTTTGAACTTCTTACATTTGAACTTTCAGTCTCATAGTTCTGATACCTATAATAATTACCCTTTTTTTAACTCATCTGCTTAATTTTTTGTTCATGTAAACTCATGATTTTATGTTACTCCCTGCATTTATTTATTTATCTTTTAAAGATTTATTTATTTATTTTGAGAGATAAGAGAGCGAGCGAGAACTCTTGCAAGCCTGGGAGGATCCCAAGCAGACTCCCCGCTGAGTTCGAGTTTGGAGCCCCGTGGAGCTGGATCTCAGGACCCTGGGATCATGACCTGAGCTGAAATCAAGAATCAGGTGCTTAACTGACTGAGCCACTCAGGCACCCCTCCCTGCATTTATTTTAGTGTTTTTCATGAGCTCCTCTTTTTCGATGTTATGTTCTGTTTCACTAATGTATGTTCTGGTCATTTTACTTAACCTTCTCTCTGGACTTAAAATTTTTATCTGTTCCTCCTGGGGTTATGGTCTGGTGATTGAAATAAACCTAATGCAAGAATCCCACAGGGGTTGAAGGGCAAAGGATTCTTTGGGCCCATATTGTAACAGAGCTTTTAATAAGTTCTGTTTTCTAGAGTCTCTCTGCATATTCTGAGCCTCAAGAACAAGGAAAACTAACCTCACTCATTTCCTCTTTGTGGGTTTGTTTTTTAATTGTTTCTATTTTTAAAATAATTTTAAGATAATTTTAAACTTACACAAAATTTGCAAGATTAGTAAAAAAAATGCAGTTGTATCATATTCCCCATATTTCCTTAAAGTACTTTATCACAGCCACATACAGAACAAGTTGCAGAAATTTTCCTTCTTGGCTTTTTGAGGTCAAAGAATGTCACAGGGGACTGTCTCCAACTTTGTGTAGGGTGTGAGGGCAACATAGATGCTAAATTCCAACTCTTCCTGAATCTTCTATTTTCAGGTCTCATGGGGTATCTGTACAACTTCCAATAAATGTTTACCCCATTGTAGAAAGAGGCTCTGTATTGTTTTTCCTCTTGGATCTTACTGTGAGCTGATTTATGTCCTTCCTCAAAATCATTTTTAAGAGACTCAGCTCCTCTCCGTTTCTCCAAATGTGACTGTATTTGCGATAGGGTATTTATTTATTTAGAAGGAAAGAGAGGGAGAGCAAGCATACACAGGGGGTGGGGCAGAGGGAGAGGGAGAAAGAATCTTAAGCAGACTCAAGGCTCAGCATGGAGCCTTAGTTGGGGCTTGATGTCCTGACCCTGAGATCATGATCTGAGCCAGAACTGAGACCTGGTTAGAGAGTTGGATGCTTAACTGACTGAACTGCCCAGACATCCCAAGATAGGATCTTTAAAGAGGTAATTAAGTTCTGGTGCCTGGGTGGCTCAGTGGGTTAAAGCCTTTGCCTTCGGCTCAGGTCATGATCCCAGGGTCCTGGGATCCAGC
Source organism: Mustela nivalis (assembly GCF_964662115.1). Lineage (NCBI taxonomy): Eukaryota > Metazoa > Chordata > Mammalia > Carnivora > Mustelidae > Mustela > Mustela nivalis. The sequence continues at coordinate 77,921,541 of NC_139031.1, forward strand.
CCCACACCCCACACCGAGCTCTCTGCTCAGCAGGGAGCCTGCTTCCCTTCCTCTCTCTCTCTGCTGCCTGCCTCTCTGCCTATCTACTTGGGATCTCTGTCTGTCAAATAAATAAAAATAAAATCTTTTAAAAAATATTTAAAAAGAGGTAATTAAGTTAAAAGGTGGTCATTGTGGTGGGCCCTCATCCAATATGGTAGATTAGGACACAGATGAGCACAAAGGTTGATCATCTTAAGACTCAGGGTGAATGTGGTTTGGCGATCTACAAGTCAACGAGATAGGTCTCAGAAAAAGCCAACTCTGCCGACAGTTTGAAGTCAGACTTCTAGCATCTAGAAGAGTCATACTTTGCTATGGCAGCCCTAGCAAATTAATGCAAATCTTAATAGCTACAATGGCCCAGAGGTAACTGACTCCTTTATATAGAAGGGTGATAGGCTTAAAAATCCAGAACAGGAGAGAGAAAAAGCTATTTGTCCTTTTATCCCCCAACAGTGTAATATGAAGAAGCATGGTGAAGGGTGCAGAAGCCATTGTGATCACTCCTACTTGCTTTGAACCTTCACATTATCACAGGTATAATGATGGATAAGTTAATCTCATGCATTTCTGTGCCATATTAAAACACTATTACTGCTGCTCGGGTGATTGGACATTTGAGTCAGGAGAGAAGGCCTGCTGTTTAAGGTTGCAAAACAAAATAGATGATCATTTATTTCTTATGAAAATATGAATCGAGTAAATTAAGTAAGGTTCTAGTATTTTTTTTAAAGGAAAAGGTGATGTGCAAAGGTTTGAACAACCTATTTGTCTCTGGAGCTATAAGAACATTGATAGCGCACCTCACTAGTGTTAGATTTCCTTGCAATATTTCCTACATATTGTTGATATTCACTATGTTTATTTGGTATACTGACTACGGGAGCAAATAAGAAGATGGTTTTTTGCCAGAAGTCTCATTATCTTGGTATTCAAAAGAGCTGGATGAAAACAACATTCTCTGGCTTTCTCACATTGTCTAATGACCCAGCACATACAGCTGACTGGAAGACTAAATGCTTTTAGCATTTTGAACACAAGTATAATTCCTTTAGTGTCCGTGAAAAATTAATGAAGACAAATATAACTTTATTTTTTCCTTCAATTTTTAATTAAGCTAAAATGGCAAATATAACAAATAGAAAACAATGAAATCAAGCAAACTGAAAGTATTTACCTGTCTGCATTGGCAGCCTTTGATACTTTGAGAGTCAGATAGAAAAGAAACCAAACATTAAGATTGAAAATGTAGTGGCTTAAATGTTATTTATTCATCTGATTCTTTTAGAACGGTATGATTTCTTTCATAGAAGCGTGGGATATAAATAAACTTGATTGAAAATAATATATATTACTTACAAATGTATTTAAATAATTGGTAGATATAATTAACCAATATATAATACAGTTTTATTTTTTTGTACTTATTTTACAGTAAAATATATTATTTGTTTTACAAAATAAACATGTTTGATATAAGAAATATGAGAATGAGAAAAACTTTACATCTTATCATAGCCGTGAGATAGCCATGATTTATATTTTTGGTGTATGTCATTCCACTATTTCTATAAAAGTATTTACTTTAAAAGTTAGGTTATGCTGACATATTTTGTGTGTATGTGCATTCATGAATCGGACTCTTGCTATAAATATTTCAAATTTATCTTCTCAGTTAATCTTCATAATTATCATAATTATCATTTTAGAGAGAAGTTACCTAAAACTCAGATAAATATATATTTCAAAATCATAGGATTTAAAAATAATGTCTATTTGAGAGAGAAAGAGCACACATGGGGGAGAAGAGCTGTAGGAGAAGGAGAGAGAATCTCAAGCCGACTCCATGCTGTGCTCAATCCCACCACCCTCAGATTACGACCTGAGCTGAAACTAAGTGTCACACACTCCACCAGCTGAGCCCCTGGGGCACCCCCAAAATCAAAAGATTAATTAGTGGTAGAGTTAGGGCCCTTTGAAACTGGTAACAACTGATGCTTTGAGTCTTAAAAATTCTGTTGTATCATTTCCCTAACACATCACTACAGTTTCTGTTCCATGTATTACTGCCTTTTCATTTATAACATGCCTTTTGTTCCTGCCTAAACTATCGTTTGGACATAATAAAGTTAATTGAGCAGTCCTCTCTCAGTAGACAATTAAGTTTGATTTCTGTTTCTCTGTAAGTAAGTAATGCTGGGATACATATCCTTATAGTTAGTCATTCCCAAATCCTGGATGATTCCCATGAATAAATTTTGCAAATTAGAGACCATAGAGCTGAGGCTGTGCACATTTCAGGTCTTTTTACTATTTATCCTCAAACTGAGCTCTGAGAGTTTGTGCCACCATTTAAGTGTACCCAGTTTTATATTGGGTATTAACATTTGAAAATATATGGCAACTGCATAAATGAAAATTTTATCATTAATTAATATATTCTTTATGATACTACATGAATTACTAAAACCCTGAAAATCTAAAGTTTTAATAATGGGCACAGTTAAATGAAGATTTTGCTCTCCCACAGAGTTTAAATGCCCATGGAACATTCTTTTTTTAAGGAAGAAATGTTAAACATACTCTCATTGTAGAATATAAAAGTATATAATTTATCAAACACAATGTACAGTTTTTTTTTAAAGATTTTATTTATTTATGATAGAGAGAGAGATCACAAGTAGGCAGAAGCAGGCAGAGAGAGGGGGAAGCAGGCTCCCTGCTCAGCAAAGCCCGATGTGGGGCTCGATTCCAGGACCCTGAGATTATGACCCAGTGAGCCACCCAGGCACCCCCACAATGTACAATTTAATGCAAACATTCCTCATTTATGTAAAAAACTTATTAAAAATAGAATGAAATTTTTGAAAATTAGATACTAGATTATTTTTGTCATCTAATATGTTAGTAGAAATTAATAAAATTCTATAAGGCTACTCTTAGCAACTCTGCTTTTTCATTATGTATGATTGGGACAGCAAGTAACATTTTGTAGTCCATGTAAAATACTTGCATATTTAGATTCATTAAACTTAGAAAATATTCACCCAAGTATTAACAAAGTAGTCACATAACAAACCTTCTTCTAGCTGTTCACTTTCCTACCCTTGCAGCTTTTATGCAATAATAACGAAATTGCAATGTGTAAATTTAAATTGCAGTGTAAAATTAATTACATTTGGATGTTATTTATCAACTTACATATTTTTGTAAAATTTAAATTTGGAAGTTGCCATCAACTGTTTTTTATAATCATTAATATTGGTAGTCCAGATACTAGTTCCTTAGTACTATATTGAAATATTTTGGCTCTGTTTTGAAAGAGAGATTATATGAATGTAATAGATATTTTAATTTTAGAAAGTATATTATACATTCATATTATATCCATAACATTTTTAACTGTCATTTGCTAATTGCCCTTAGTAGAAAAAAATGAGTTGATAGTATCTATTCTTAAGGAGATAAAAATAATTACTGCAAAAATATTGCCTTTCCTGCATACTTAGGATAGCAAAAGGAAGCAAAACACTGATGCTCCTCCCCCCCCCCCCCACACACAAATATTCTGAATAAAACTCTAGTTTTACATGATTTAGTGTTTTCGGTTTTGTTTTATATGGACAGCATGATCTGTATGGGAAATCACAGAAGGGCTTTCACTTTCCCATTTACTGCTGTATAAAATATTATTCATTTGGAATGAAACCTTTTATTTCTATCAGGGTCTGTCAGCCCTTGTATGGTCTGTTTTTTCTTTTCTTCTTTGATTTCATTTCATTTCTCTTGACCTCTCAAAATGCTTCAGTTCCTGGACCTTTTTTTAATCTTCATTCTCAGCTAAAAGTATTTGCCTATTCTTTTTTTTTAAAGGTTTTATTTATTTATTTCATAGAGAAAGAGACCTAGTGCACGAGTAAGCCAGGAGAAAGGCAGAGAGAGAGAAAGAAGCAGGCTTCCTGCTGAGCAGGGATTCCCAATGTGGGTTCGAACCCAGAACCCTGGGATCATGACCCAAGGGGCCCGAAGGCAGATGCTTAACAGACTGAGCCACCCATTCTTTCCGGAGTATTTGCATATTATTTCCTTTCCCAGGTCAGTGCTTTGTCTTCATTCCTTAGATCTCAGTGTGAGGGTCAATTGATTAAAATAGCCCTGTTTGACTGTCTTGTTGGAATCAGAAACCCCACCCAGCATTGTTTTTCTGAGTTAGACTCTTACATTGCTTTTAGAGCAGTGATTACAAATTGATAATTATACAGTTTTTGTTCATTTATTTCATTGTCTCCTAAAGCGCTAACGTCTGTGAAGGCCCATTTAAGTTCTTATTCTTTATGTCTGCCTGCCTCACATAGTGCCTGATGTACTGGACAGTTTAATAAATATTTACTGAGTAAAAAGTTGCTTACTGATTAAAATATAGCTCTGTTTGCTCAATAGTCTTCCTAATACTTCTTAGTTTTTTTGTAATCCTATTCATATAGGCCTTTAGAAATGAATTTGAATCACGTTTATATGATTGCTGCTCATATAGTAATAAAACCAAAAGTTTGAATGAAATAATAGTGAGGAGACATTGAACTCATGTAGATATATTCTTCCTTCTTACATGAAACAATCTTTGCTCTTGTTTCTGAGAATTTAAAAAAAAAAAGCAAAAAAATGAACAAATAAAAGAACCAACTTTAACATACCCCCTCAAAATAAAAAACAATAACAACTACAACTACTGAGCATAGTTTGGTCTAAGATCAACGTTTATATTTTTTCTTTAATGTTAGTATCATATCTATATGATACAGAGAGAAATTATTATTAGTATTGTTATTTTTTTTTTTTTTAAAGATTTAGAGAGAGAGAACACATGAGCAAGGGGAGGGAGAAAGGGAGGGGGACAGAGAGAGAATCTCAAGCAGACTCCCTGCTGAGCTAGGAGCCCTATGTGGGACTCCAGCCCATGACCCTGAGATCATGACCTTAGCTGAAGCAAGAGCTGACTGCTGAACTGACTGAGCCATCCAGATGCCCTGAGAGAAATCATTTTTTTCCAGTTCACCAAGTCAGACAAAAATGATTGGACTTTTACCCTTGTTTTTACTCATTAATTAAATTGTACCTACCTTAACTCTTACTATTATAAAAACTGCTTGGGGAAGCCTTCCTTTTAAATAAACTCCATAGTGTGATTGAACTTTCAATATGAAATTTAAAATAAAAAGTACTGCCACCCAGACATTAAGAGTATTATAGAAGTGAATGGGAAACTTGGATTTTGGTAACTTCTGAAATATATAGGCAAGAAAAGAAACAAGGGGGACCTCAGAGGACTTGATAATGTGATAATGATAAATTATCATTTAGTGGCAACTATAGTTACTGTCCTTTTCTTTAATAAATATTGGTAAGACAGGAATATAAAGATGGGAATGTCCCTGCAGGAATGTCCACATTGTCCTTGGATTCCCAGTTTATAGCAAATACTTAAGTGATATAGATCTTTAGACTATTACTTATTAGTGCATTTAAATAATTCATAATAACATTTATTTAGTAATTCTGATTAACATTTACGTTCTACAGTAGCTGCAAATATTTCTTTGTATCAAATCAAAGGATTTTGAATAATGTTTTCTAATTATGCATTTCAAAATAATTTTTAATGCTTTGAAGAACAAAAGTTTTTTTATTTTTTAATTTTTTTAAATTTAAACCTCAGTTATACCCTACTTGATTCTAATTAAAACTGCCCTTTAGCAATAAATTCTGCTTCTGATATATCCATATTACAAGAGTAACTGTAGAACATTATGGTTGGGTCTCTTTTGGTAATAAGGTTGTGTATGGTGAATGAATACATAATTATTTTTAAGATTTCTTATTACTTCTTCTGTTATAATGCAAAATTCTTTATTACTGGCCTCCAGCACCTTAAGTAAAATACATTCCTGAGAGATGATGTTCTACAGAATGAGCTGAACAAAGCCGTAAGTCACAGATATTAGTGAAGACCACCACTAGATTAAAAAGGCTAAAGGTAATCTTGGGAATAACTGTAGCCACTATATCTTAGAAATACATAATTTTTTATAGGGCCCCTCCTTATTCTTTTTTTTAAGATTTTATTTATTTGACAGAGAGAAATCACAAGTAGGAAGAAAGGCAGGCAGAGAGAGAGAGAGGAGGAAGCAGGCTCCCTGCGGAGCAGAGAGCCCGATGTGGGGCTTGATCCCAGGATCCTGGGATCATGACCTGAGCCGAAGGCAGAGGCTTTAACCCACTGAGCCACCCAGGCGCCCCCTTCCTTATTCTTTAATAAGTAAAGGTAAAACTTCTCTACATTTTAATTTCCTTTAAAATGAATGTTGACCTTGCTTGAGTTTTGTTAGTCTACTAAATACTACACATTCTGTTACTCTGTAGTTTTTACAATAAGATTAGGAGCATTTGCTTTTATTTAGATAAAGTTACATATAAAAAACAAGTGGTAGATTATTTTTCAAACCTATTTTCCCCCAAATTAAATGGGGGGATAATGTGTTTCTTCAATATGAGCTATCAGAAAACATTTATGTCATACTGATTATCAAGGTTGTGGTCATACTATTGAATGGGGTAGTGCATTTAATAGGATTTTCTTAAGTGAATAAACCTAGTATCCTGGACCCTGACATATAAAATGATCTTTGCATATAATAGGCAATCTTCAATTATGCTGAGCGAAATAAGTCAATCAGAGAAAGACAATTATCATACGATCTCTCTGATATGAGGAATTTGAGAGGCAGGGTGGGGGGTTGTGGGAGGTAGGGAAGGAAACAATGAGACAAGATGGGACCAGGAGGGGGACAAACCATAAGAGACTCTTAATCTCAGGAAACTGAGGGCTGATGAGGGGTGGGGTGGGGGTAAGGATAGGGTGGCTGGGTGATGGACATGGGGGATGGTATGTGCTATGGTGAGTGCTGTGCAATGTGTAAGCCTGATTATTCACAGACCTGTACCCCTGGGGCAAATAATACATTATATGTTATTTTTAAAAAAAGACACCATAATAGGCAATCTTCAACTACGTGCACAAATCCTGCACAAATCCTAACAAAAACTGTTAGATTTTTTTTTTTTTTTTTTTACTGGATATAGACCATTAACCAGGTACATAGATATTGGAGATACAAGAATTCATATTTATATACAATCAATCAGGATACTATACCACTTGTGAAACTGAGACCATAGAAGGTACAATAATAATACATAGGGGAGAATGATTAACTCCATGGTGTTGGCGTTGGGCTGGGGTCAGGGAATGCTGTAGCTGCATTGGAAACCAGTGCATACTGAAGTGAGTAAAAGTTTGACAGCTTAAAAAAAGAGACATACTTGTAAAAATAAAATGTGCAATTAGGTCTCCTAGGTCTAAGTTCCTGTAAATTCATCAGAATCCTCCCTGCTACTCCAGGAAGGTTTCTAATTACGTGTCTTTCTGCTAATTAATTGTGGTAGCTCAAAGCCTCATCTCTTGTAACAGCTGTAGTTCTTCAGACTGCAAAAATTTAGCTTGACACATCGAGCAGACTGATTCAGATGTCACAAATGCTCTGAGATATTAACCCCATTATAAAAGGGTCACTTATAGAAACAGCTTTTCCTATTCAATATCTGCATGTTTGCCTAGTGATTTCACATTTCCCCCATCCTTTAGTTATGCTGTTGCAAAGTTATCCTGTGTTATAGCAATAGTGACTCATTTATGTTCAGACATTAAATAGTACGTCCTGCTGAATTTTGAAATTATCCCTCCCAGTACAATGTCTGAGTCAGAGCATAATTTTTTTTTCTTTCTTTCTGGCCATGCGTGGGAGTAGGCGGGCCAGGTGCTCTTGTTATGGAAATTTGGATAGATGAATCTTTTTCTCCTCTGATATTTGTTACTTACTGTAATAAGGAATATTTTACATTACTGTATAAATTTGTTTTTTTCCTTTATAGAATATTTGAGGAAATGAGCAAATGGAGTATTAGAAATATAGGTTTTCTTCCCAAATAATGATGTCTCCGGTTTTACCTTCCTTTCCTGAAGGATTTTGTGCAACTGATAATTAGGTGGCAAGGCTTCCTCTGTTACCTGATTAATTTAGCATGTAAAAATATTGATAAGTATGAATCTCTGTATACTTGTTATCTTCAGCGGATATATTTTAGTCTGATTTAATTTTTTTCTTTGCCTTTTGTTAATTAGATTTTTATAAATGAATATATCATCTTGCAAAAACAGAATAAAACTGTTTTAGCAATATAAAATGTAGGTAGAAGATATAAATTAAAAAAAATAGCTTTAAATTTATGAGTGTAACCCCCATCTGAAGTTTCAGAAAGATAGTATTGATACTTTCTAGACTGTTAGATTAAATTTTGTTGTGCATGACTGGGCTTCAGAGACACAACTACTCTGCCTCTAGGTAATCATCTGTTTTGTTACAAGGGGTTCTACTATAATTATTTTAAGCATGCTAGATTCCTTGACTTCTGAAATAGGTTTTGAACATCAGGATAGTTAGTTATACAATTTATTATTAACCTTTAGTCAGTCTTTTCATTTTTAAACCTTATTTCTCTTACAAGAAAAAAACATGTCATCTCAAACTACAAAAAGTTGTATTTGTTTTGCATCAGAAAATCCCATTATAATCAAAATAAACGATGTGTCCTTTCATTTTATAGAAATGTCAGGTGCGAATAACTCTGAATTCCTAGATTCAAGGGGAAAAGACCTGGGATAAAGGAGCCTGATAGCAGGTTAAAATTATTTTTATCATGCTTCTTTGTTGTAGCTGACTCACATCAAGCAAACAAAGAACAGACTTCTAGTTTTATTTAATAAACACAATGTATTTTATTATCAATTTTAAGTAATTTCTAATGGTAAAAAGTAAATATTTGGTATAATTGTAAAAAGTATTTAACTATGTCAAAATATAGCTACTCCAGCTTATGTTGCTGTTAAACAAATGGTTTAAAAGTACTAGAGTTATGATGACACATGGTGGCCTAAACAATTGCATTTATCTTTACTTTCTCCTGAAACGCCATTAAAGTAAAATTAAGGGATGATGAGACTTAAATCCTTGAGGATAACGATTGTAAAAGAGAAGATAATGCCAGATAGGGATGCTAATAAAGTTGAAAGGAGTGATCTTTAACTTAGAAGAGCAAAAAAGCTAAGTACCTGCTTTGGGATGATACATGATCAACTCGTACTACATTGAGGAAGAAACCCATTTGTTCATCAGAGCTCTGGAAGAGTTTAGAAATTGGAGTCACAGATGATTGTGAGAAGTTGGGCTCAGGGTAGGCTAGAGATTGGTTGAGAATGTTTCAAAGTTTTATTCCCAGTCCCTTCTTCACTGATCTCAACTTTCAGTTGTACCCAAGAAGCTCTGAATTTGGAGAAACCAGGAGATATGAAGAGTGTCCTCATTCTAAAAGAGGTATCATTAACCTAAAAAAGGAAACGCTAAAGAGTTAAATGAAGTCTCCCTTGAGTTGGGAAATTCCTAGGTTCCTTTCCTCTTAAATCCAATAATTAGATATTTGGAGATTTAGTTTCTGAAGATACTGGCCCAAGAGGTAAGTCCTATAAAGACTGACGTTCTGGCATTCACTAGCAAAATGGCTGGGTCACCAACTGATCATCCTTTGGCAAAGCCCCCATATCAGAAGGGAAGTCCATGCACGAAGATCTCTTAATGAGCTCTTCAAAGCCTTACTCTTAAATATGGAGATACAAAGATTACACGTATTTGAGGACAGTTTTGAACATAATGAGAAAGTCAAAATGACAAACTGGATAAAAAGAAGAAAAGGACAAAATCAAAAACAGAGACAACACAGTGCAGGAAATAGGAAAAGTTTAGAAAACTTGGGGTGCCTGGTGGCTTAGTGGGTTAAGTCTTTGCTTTCAGCTCAGATCATGGTCTCATGGCCCTGGGATCGAGTCCCACATGGGGCTCTCTGCTCAGCAGGAAGCCTGCTTCCCTCTCTGTCTCTGCCTTTCTCTGCCTACTTGTGATCTCTCTCTCTCTCTCTATCCAATAAATAAATAGAATCTTTAAAAGAAAAAAGAAGACTATAAAAAATCCTCCTTAGTTAAGAGACCTTTTATTTTTGAAATAAGATTAGAGTGCTCTATCTAATTCTCAGAACATATAAAAATTGATAATGGAAATAAAAACATTAAGTAGAAGGGAGGGAAGAGAAAGTTGGGAACACTTTCCTATGGAAAAAAGGTAAAGGAATAGAAGACAAAGTCTTAGAAAATTAGAAAGTCAGTCTAGGAGGTCCCAAATAAAATAAGAGTACAAAAAAGAAAAAAGAAAATGAATGGGAAAAAAAGCTAGGCATATGTATGTGTATGTATGATTTTTATTATATATTTTTATATACCTTATGAATGCATATCCATGTATTCATATGAATGTTTATGTGTATCTATGTATCAATTATATATGCAATGCATAATTTCCTGTAAAGGACATGAAACCCAGATGGATAGGACTCTGTAAGTATGAAATACAAGAAAGAAAAACATTGGCAATAGGTTTTTAGAGAGGAGATATTATAGCTCTAGGCAGGAAATAAAGGATACTACACTGGAATGAGAGTCAGAAGGCAATATACTTAAAAAAAAAATACTGGAAGTTAAGAAATTGGAGTTGCTTTCAACACTGAAAAATGCTAATTTCCAAACTAGATTATATATCCAAGTCAAACTATCAATCAAGCATGAGGTAAGGCAAGTAATTTCTCAGAAAATTGTTCTCCCATACATCTTTCTAAGGAAACCACTGGTAGGAATGCTCCAGCAAAATGGGGAAGCAAGTAATAAAAGGAATACATAGATTCAACAAAACAAAACAAAGACAAAGAATTGAAAATAGAAAAGGTATGGAAATTGCTGGATGTCAGGAGAGTGGCAGGCTGGCAATAAATCAGTCCAAGTAAGTGCAAGATGGAGGCGTCTGGATTGATGTCTCTATGGAAAACACAAAGCAGATAGATTGCTCAGTATTCTGACTGAAGGGCTTGACCAAAAGGATTGACGGTTTCTTTCTAGAGCCTGGCAATGTATAACTTCAGGGAAATCGAAAGGTTGTAAAAGAAAGAAAATGTTATCACGGTATCCTACATGACTTAGCTATGACTAATATTTACATTACTGTAAATTATGCCAACTCTGAAAATTGAATTACCTAAAATTTGTGACTGTCTATGCTGGAAAACTCGAAGGAGGGAAAAAATGTTTACGTATGTGTGTACTAGGGAAGGGGAAGTAACATGACAAAACTAAGTACTTTTCATTGGAGAAATTCTATGGATATTATCTAGATTTTAAAAATATATCAGTTTTAGATTTGAAGTTAAAGTTAGACGTTAAATTTGAAGATAAAGTTATGAAACAGAAGAGGATAAATATGATTGAACGAACATAATGGAATGTAATATGATCGCATATGGCTGGCTCTGGAAATCAACCGGGAGTGGAAAAGGGTGTGGCATAATTTTTAAAAATAATGCTTTCTTTTGTCTTCTATGACTTATAGTACGTATTGACTTTTAAATTAAGCCTCTATCTGAATTATTTAGGAACGTAAAATTTAATGAACAATAAAATACTTCATGCAGTTTTTATTTGGAAGTAAATATACTACATTTATATTACATAAAGTGCTGTATTACCTCTCAAACTGAGCTTGGACTCTTGCTTCTCTTCTCTGTTTGTGCCTATTTTTATCAGTCTAATATTGCTAGAAGTTCTATCTGTTTGCTTCTCGAATTCTCCAGTTTTGCATTCAATAAGGTTGAAACAGCAACAATTTGTCCTTCCGTGCCTTGGCATGTGTTTGAGGCGTCCTTTTGATCCTTCCCTGTGTAATGGCGGCCTCTGTCCTCCAGTCTTCCTTTCCCAGACGTTCCTTCAGTCCATGAGAGTGCTCTCGACGGGAATGCAGTGATATCTTCTGAAATGATTTTCCGACTCCTAGTCTCATTGTGCATCAATTTCTTCTACCGTGCTTCCAGGTTAAACTTCAGAAGTTATAGCTGTGATGCAAGTTCTTCTTTCAGGGAGCCAAAAAGAGTTGAGGGAAAGAGGAGGCCATGTCTTTTCAATGGAAAAGCAGTTGTCCTGAGGAAGCCATTATTATGTCTGTTTCCTGGTACTGGTGAGAAGGTGATTCACTCAACGTTGTTTACTGATCACAGATATATGTCAGTAGCTCTATGAGCTACTAGGGTTCTAAATATTAGAAAGACAGGTCCTTCGCTTTTAAGTCACATTGGTCGAAATGCTGTCAGTATTCATGTTTTCACAGAGATGGCTAGAGTTTTAGAGCCAATAGCTGGCCATGTATTTGCCAAGAGAGGGTCGAATCAATAAATTCTATTTCAGCCATGATAGGTTAAATGGTGGCTCTTTTCCCCTGTACATCTTTACTCACTGGGGATATTTATTATTTTTTTTACAATGTTCACTGCTTATTTTTAATCACGGCCCTTTCATTTGTTATACTTCAGCTTTAGAGATGAATTATGGAGAGGGTTGCTTTCTTTGCTATGGTGAGCCCCTTTCCTCTCTGTCCATTTCTCTAACTCTTGTTAGGGAACTCTAGGAACTCTTGTTCCTTACCTTTTTATTCCGGGCCTCTGCTCTCTCCTATCCGCAAACGATTGCAACTTCAAGATGAATAATTCATATGGTTCATTGTATCCTGAATTGGCATATCTGAGAGCACATATAATACCTTGTGTTTGTGCAGGAAGCCTTTTGTTCTTTCACGAGAGAAGAAAAAAAATAAGTGAAGTGTCAAAAGATGTTTGTGCTAAATTATGTATATGTTGGGCATTTGCTTCTTTCAGTCATGCTAGGGGGTATGTTTGAATGTGGGGATATAGAACTAGGTTTCATTGTACTTTTTTTTGCACTGGATACATTCAAATATCATTTCATCTCAATTCATCATAAACAAATAGTATTCATCTTCTTTCAGAGGGCCAAACAGGGAACTACTTCAGTTGCATACCATCAAGATATACAGCTGTGTGGAACTGAGTATTTGCACTATGTGGTCATGGTGCCTTTCTGATAGGTGGTGGCTGTTGCAGGCTGGCTACATGACTGTGATTTATTATTTAACTATGGGCTATGTTCTTTTCAGCGGGGTGCTGCTCTCCCCGCAGCTCCTTTGAGATCAGCAACTGTCATCCTACTTTGCACAGTGGCGTGGACATCATTCTCCGTTGCAGATTCCTCTGAACTCCTCCGAAAGGATTCATTTTCATAACCTCAGTGGAACACACAGAGAATTAGTGCCTAAGCTCATTGACTCTCTGATATCCAGTGTGTTCAGAGAAGCATAAAACCATAGGCAGCTGTTCTTTTGGGTCCCAGTTGTCAGGTGGGAAATTACGAAGAGCTTCATGCTGCTCTAAATAATTAAAATTAATACCAGAAGAAAACCTGCTCAATTAGCATCAGATTCCTTACAGATATGGAATATTAAGCTAGTGTCTGTACGAGACAAGTGTGCGCTTGTGAGATACAAATATTTAAGTAGGAATAATTTTTAATCTGCCTAGACTACTTAACAAAATATATCAATTCAATGACTCTTAATAAAGAAGCGAAGTATTCAGGGGTGTGTGTGTGTGTGTGTTTATTAAGTAGGGAATTCAAAGAAGCTTTTAATATGAGCTTCTCCCATCTTCCCCCCAGGCTTCTTAACCCCAAAGCTGCCCTACCTCCTCTCAATTTCCTTTAAATCATTCATAGGATAACTTTTGGTGGACAAGGATGGGACAAAAGGGAACCAGGAAAAAAAAAATGATGTGTATCTCCCTCTCTCTCTCTCTCTCTCTCTATATATATATATATATATACACACACTTTTTTTTTTAAATGTATGAGTGAGCAAGTGGGGGGAGGGGCAGAAGGAGAGGGAGAGAGGATCTCAAGCAGACTTCATGCTGAGCACAGAGCTCCATACAGGGCTTGTTCCCAGGACCCTGAGATCACACCTGGAGCCGAAACCAAGAGTCGGATGCTTAACCCACACAACCACCCAGGTTGCCCCCCAAATAACATTTTCATTAGAAATATTGAAAAACAAGACCAAGTTCTAAATTTGGAATGAAGGTCAAGAAGACAACCATGAGAATGTTTACTCTGTGGTGCTTGAAGACCTATATATAAAATTCTTGGGAAGACTGTACCTCAGGAACTGATGGCATGTCACACAGCAGACAACCGGCATCAGCAAGCGCCCAGCATCCCTGCTCTGCTCCACATCTGAGCTGAGAAAAGCATAGCCGTGCGGGAGGCTGTAACCAAGGTAAAAGTAAGAATATAAACAAGTTCTATTCTTAGTCCTGGTGACTCTCAGAGCTTTATCCCTTTATATTTATGTCATTAGAAAGCCCACAGCTTGTTTTCTCATTATTTTAATTGTCCCCATCATTTTTAAAAAAGCTTGTCAAGGATAGCTCGCCGGAATACATGACATTTGAATCATTAAGGAATCATATTATGATATCCCAGATCTGAAAGTAGAATGTGCATTTTAATGCCATCTTTTGAGAATTTGGGTCAGCCCTCCTGGGAGTTCTGCATTTGATATTCATTTCCTCTCTCAGCTGTATTTTTTTCACCAAAAAGACGGTGCAGTGAAGCATATAGGACAGATGTTGTGTATGAGAAGGAAAACGGAAAACAAACACAACCATGCAGTGGGATTCTATTGGGAGGAGACGTAATAGATTTCAGTCTGGCTTTTTCTCTGGAACTTCCCAATCAAGTATAGCATCCATTCCCAAGGCTGCCTTACTGCTAAACTCCTGCCTGAATATAATTTAAATTAGTAGGAAATATTTTAAAAAAAGTAAACAAGGGGTGGGGAGAGCCTGGGTGGCTGAGTCAGTTAAGCATCTGACTCTTAATCTCAGCTCAGGTCTTGATCTCAGGGTCATGAGTTCAACTCCCGTGTTGGACTCCATGCTGGGCTAGAAGCCCATTTAAAACAAAACAAAACAAAACAAAACAAAACAAAACAAAAAAACCCAACTAAACAAGCACACAAAGGGACTCCCCGAGGAAAGAGAGAAGGAAAACGCTAGGTTAGATTTCCCATGTGTTAATTGATCTGTATGTACCTAACCGGACAGTTGGTGTTGAAGTTTCTTTCTGGAAATCCTTGAAAAAGGAAGGAAAATACATTGGTGCTAATTGTCGCTGCCCTGGGTTGAAGGCATATGTCATTAAAAAAGAATGTTCAAAGGACGATGATAATAAATTGTAAATGAACTGTAAATTAGATCATCTGATGATTAAAAACGAAATAAGTCCTTTAATCTATATGTGGTTGTTAAATGATACAGAAGGCAGAGAGCACCTGCCTGTCTTTCCCTTGACCTGGACCTGCTGTGCTTTTGAAACCCATAGATAAGTCAGATATGTTCCTAGCAGCCCATGGAGACCGTTTCATCTTTATAAATGGGGGGAAAAAGAAGAAGGAGAGCGCACACACACTTAAACAGTAATGAGGCAAAGTAACTTGGCTAAGGAAGTAAAAACCTATTGGGGGAAATTCTGTCTAATAAAAACATTTTTATTTTTGTTTCCTTCTTTCTATCTATCAGAACAAACCAAAGCTTTTTAAGGCCAAAGGAGGTACTGAGACATGATCTGATCTGCCTTCCCCCGACCAGGCTGTGCTACATCAATAATCAGTGCTTGGGATTCAGAGTATGAAAGTAAGGAAACCAGGGGGAAGAGAGCAAAACTGGAAAATTAAAGATTTTGAAGAAATCAATCTGTCGTGTTTTATTTTGCTATTTTCGTTTATAAAGAACTGCAGGATTACTTATCTCTTTCGGTCTCTCTCTTTTAAACTATATTGGAACTGGGGTCCATTTCAGTGAGGGGTTTTGTTTTGTTTTGCATAGACTGTGTGTATGTGTGTGTGTGTGTGTGTGTATTCAAATACTTGGGGAATCAAAATTTCCTGTGAGCAGTTCTAAATCCATTTCTTCAGAAGTGTAAGAAGAGGGGATGTTCGGCTGGCTCAGTTGGTAGAGCATGCGACTCTTAATCCGAGGGTCATGAGATCAAGCCCCACATTGGGTGTGGAGCCTACTAAAAAAAAAGAAGGGAGTATAAGAAGAAAAGGAATCGGGCAAGGGGCAGAGTAAGGAAGCAGGACAATGGCACAGACAAGGGCCCAGAGGAAAGAAGAAGAGCGGAGAGATGCCATCCAACTTCCCCACAAAGAGTGGTTTCCCAATCCTTGGGCTCCTTTCCTCCCAGCGAGCTCCACAGTGCTGTCTGCATGACAAATGGATGTCCACGGAAGCTCCTGACACACAATTGCCATGTAGGTGAATGTGGGAGAGAGGGAGAAACCGAAAAAATTGGAAGCGATGGTATGATGTCAGTGGTATGGAGGTCACAGAGGTTAGGTGACATACAAGACAAGGGAGAGGGAGAAACACAGCTATTGGATAGCCTGCGAGAACACTCTCCTCTTTTAAGGACTAAGTGGCGGACTCTGTGCCTTTTTCATCTTTGATCTACAAATACCAGAACTGATTATTCATTCCAGTATATACTCCTAATGGTCTTAAATGACTGTGCCTATTTTACCTATTTAATGTAATAGGGAAAAGATAGTTCCTAACCCACATTCTTCATAGAAGGTCCTGTGGGCTCTAGAGTCTTCATGGTGTTATAGCCAAAATCACTAGGGTACCGTTACGTTTCCTTTTGCCCAGAGCAGTCCTAATTTTGTCTGTTGCCACATGTGTTTACATATGCAGCACTCACTTTTATACCAAATGGTTCCATTTTGACAAAATTTTACATGGTCCACTCATCACAGTGGGTCCAGCCAATGTGTTCCAAGCCAAAGCTGTCACCATGTGTCTGCAGGCCCATCACTGAGACGTTCCCATCGCTCCTACCCAGTAGCTGAGATTTCTTGTAACCGTTATTTGGTTCATCAAAGAACTGGGGTTAACAAACCTTCAAGCTCTTATATGTTAAAAGTAAACAGGAAATAATTATTTCAAGAGGATCTACTGTATCCTGGCATCCTTTGTAGTTCTGAAAAATAAAGGGGCTGGGACTCCCAAGATTACCCAGGGCTAGGCCATGTAGGGATTTGGGGCCTGATTCAAGGAACATGTAAGCTGAACTGGGCAGCACTTGGACATGAGAGGGCGGGTCCCTCACAGCATGTGACTCTCCAGAAGCTGATGGCCTAGGGGCCACCATGCGGAATAGGGGGAAGGCATGAAGACTCCTGGAGGAGGGGCTGGCAGGTAGGGGCTTCCATGTTTACTGGACGTCACCTAGCATTGCTGGGAATCCTAGCTGGAGTGCTCTGATGGCAGCAGTCTACAGGGGTCTCCCCAGCCCAGGGCTTCTCTGTTGCTCAAACACGAGGGGTACGCAAGGAGGCAGCTGCCAAATGATTCTGCATCTCTTGGGGCCGTTTTAAGAACACCTAGTTGTGTCAAATTTGAGATTGGTGCCGGAGGGCTTTTGAGCTAATAGGGCTTGGTCTGCTGAGAAGAAATAACCATATACACTTGTACACGGGGCATCCCTGGCTCATTTCTCTAACAGGCTGCTCCATGCATCTTCTTAGCATTAACTGAATGAAGGGCTGGACCACTGTGGGTCTGACGCAGGTTCCAAGGACAAGCCAAACAGCTTGTGTGTTCTCTTAGCCTTTACTGTAAGAGGGAAGATGGCCAATACTTAGACACATTCTAATCGCTTTTTTTGGTCAGTTGAGGTCCTAAAACATTTTCTCCAAATATATAACAAAGGCGCTACCCCTGTGCCCTCTTAGACTCCTTGCTGTTGTGTGATCATAGTCCCTTTTCCTGGTCCAGCTCTGAACTGTGTCCAGCAGACGGACCACTGCACCAGCATGGCAGGCAATGGTATCATGTTAATCTGTAGTCACTTGTGACACCGATTTAGTGACTATATTATACTTCCTCTCCACTCAGACTCGAACGAAGCTTGGGAAGTTCATGCCGTTTTAGGTCTCTCTCAAAGGTCTCTTGCCAAGGTGAATTTGTGATACAAGTAATGTGGCAAATATGAACTCTTCTCCATTCTTAAGAAGGGATGCTCTCCTTTACCGTTTCCAAGGACACGGAGACTAGAAATAGAATCTAAAATTATAGACTCTGTATCAACATTTGTGAGGCTGAGCCCCTAAGACCAGGAAAATGTTGGCTCTATTTTATAAATTGTATAAAGGGTTTGTCCAAGGGCCCACATGAGTTAAATACCTTGGGTCTTTTCTATAACAGAGCCCTGAAGACCCTTAAGTCTTCAGACATTTAGAGCTGGTGGAGACTAGTAGCCTGCTGGGCTAATGGTAGTGATAGTCCTTTGTACGCGTTCAGTCTTCCACATGTGCAACAGAACCCGCAGTGATTGCCATCGCCCCCCCTGCAAACTTCCTTACATGTGCCTCCTCGCCTTCTCGTGCTCACCCCTACCTGTAATCTGACAATATGCTCAAATCCAAGCGCTTTCCCTTAACTCTCCAGTAATGGGAGCTACTGTTTCACCTTCCTTTTCTCTCTGGCTTCCAAGCATCATCATCATCTTTACTTAACTCACTTAAAATTTTTTTCTTTACTTTTCATTCTTTTTTTTTTTTCTATTAAAATTTTGGGTAATTCCAGTATAAAGACAAGAATAAAAATAATTTCTAATTTCTCACCTGAAGATTACCACTGTTAATGTTTTGGTATATTCCTTCTAGTCCCCAGGCATATGTCTCTAGGAGTGGGGAGAGGGGAGAGAAAGAATGTATTTGCAGGAGAGTTGAAGATGAGAGAAAGACAAGGATAGAGTTCGAGTAAGAGCTGTAGCTGAATGTAAGGTCAGAGAGATAAAGAGAATACACATGCCCGTGGGCTTGGATTTCGTAGTTACTATTTTGCAGGTTTCTTTTTTCCCTTATAACTATATTGTGAGGATTTAGGATTTTCCTGGAATATTTAAGATCACTCTCATGCCATATTGATGTAATAGGATGTATTTATTACATTTTGATGTTTTGTTTTTATATTTTATTAGTCCAAAAAACACTGTAGTAAATATGCTTGAAGATAAAAGTTTATCTTTTTCTAGAATTATAATAATTATGTTATGAAAGCTTGTTATTCTTCTAGAATATTTTGAATGCCTACATCCTGTATGAAATCAAGGCTTTGATGTGTAAACTGGGCTCCAGCATGCTTGCTTAGATGCACTACCAAGTTTCTACTTTTCTAAACCTTAACTCATATTATCTACATTTCTTTTTAAGTTTTTTTTCTAATTTTCAGTTAAAAAAAAAGACACTTTACTATTCATTTTCTTAGTAACTGGTGTGATTGAATCATTTACTGTTTTTATTTTTTTGTTACGTGGCTTTTCATCTTCTCAGTAAATTTCCTATTTCTGTCTTTTGCCAAATTTTATTTCATGGGTTTATTTTTTTGTAATTTTTTGTATGAGCCTTTATATATTATGATTTCACGCTGCTTTATCATTCCTTTAAAATTCGTTAGCTGAGTGTCGGTTTTGATGAGCATGGAGGACACAGGGTCTGAGTTGGCCTGAATGGGCCGCCTGCTTGGACAGCTATGGCCACCCAGTTGTGATACTAACATTTATTCCAATTTGCCTCTCCCTTTCAGTTTTTACTTGGCATGTTATCAGTCTTTTTCTTTATAACTTTTGTCTTAGCCATTTTGTTTAGAAAAAAAACTCCAATTTGGCACTATTCCTTATCTTTTTGCTAATTTTTTTCATTGTTTTTGTAACCCCCCTCCCTTTTTTCTCTCTGTACATTTAACCTTAATCCATTTGAATGGATTTTGGCATATGCAGTGAAGTGGGCACCTTCCTTTTCTTCCCTTATCCAGATAGTTAACTAATGGTTCCAGGATCATGTCTCCATTTATTAAAGAATTTATCATAAACCTGCAATTGAAATGACACCTTTGTTTCTAGAGTTATAGCTCTATTCGATTAATCTGTTTTATATTATCTTATTAGTAACATGCATCAATGTTATTTTTTTTCCTTTACTGTGCAATTTAATATCTCAAAGTCCACGTATAACCTTGCTTATTTAAGAAATAGATATTCTTCATGGTGCATGTGAGTATAGCTTTATTAGAATCTTTCCATAACCTTATCCCCCCAATACATAATTTTAATTCCTAATTGTATATAATCTTGCTTTCCATATTTATAGATACTGTTCTTTAAAGTCTCTAATGTCTTAATCCCCAAATCCAATTGCTTGTTAGCAAGTCTACCAGCACCTATGACATTTTATTGTGTATTATGATACATGAATAAATATCTATTCTCTGTTTGTAAATTTTAACCTTTTA
The DNA here is from genome assembly GCF_964662115.1 of Mustela nivalis. Lineage (NCBI taxonomy): Eukaryota > Metazoa > Chordata > Mammalia > Carnivora > Mustelidae > Mustela > Mustela nivalis. The sequence continues at coordinate 77,942,049 of NC_139031.1, forward strand.
CAAAACCAAAGGCTCTTCATATGCTGCTCCTTCCCAGCTTATCTTTTTTATTCACCTTGCCCTCACCTTGTATATAATAACCCTTACATGTTCCTCTCCTACCATTAGAAGGGACCTTTGGGGCAGAGGGCTTTGAAAATGTATCCTAAGCCATCAAACAATTTGAGAGAGGTAAGGCTGAATTCTGGAGTACAGACTGGAAAAGATTGATACACTATTTTCTGAAATGGTATTTTTTTAACTTCAATTCTTTTCTAGCAGCAGGTGGATCGGTACGCTTCAGGGAAGGTCTGATAATGGTCAAAACACAGTTGTAGGTGTGAGTTTCCTGTAGTAATCTGTAAGAAGTGTGGGAGACAGAAATCCATGTTTTGTTTCAGATATTTAAAGTTCTCTCATAAAGTTAAAGTTTCTTGAAAAATTCTGGAAGTATAGTCACCATTGCCTTGGAAGTGAGAATTTGACTCAGTTTAATTCTCACATTGGGGGGAATTGCAATGTTTAAATTTATAATATATTGCAGAAACTACATGATATACCTGAGTTGTCCCTGCGGCCCCACTGTACACCCAGGTAATAGATTTGAACAAAAGGGAGCTTATCAGAAATAATCTAAGAAATGTGTTTTCACTTTGCAATCCATTTTATTGACTTGGGTATCCTTAAAGAATACCTTCTATGAGTTTTCTCCCATTTTTCAATTTTATTTCTGCTGCACTTTCTTTAATAAAGTGGAATTATGATTTTATTTGTTGGCAGTATGGGAATTAGTTGTAGGTTAAGAAAATGGGATAATCATTTGGGCCAGCTCTCCTGAGAGAATCAGGCATGCCCTTCTCCTGCTAAGAGTTTTTCTCCATAGGTCCCACTCACCTCTCTGCCTTCAGCTCTCCCCTGACTCGCGGGGGTTACCCAGGGTGCATCGGTTTCAACTGTTACACAGATTTTCTGTCTGGATCTTGCTCTTCTTTTTTGGTTTAGATGTTCTCCAACTTTCCTAGATCAGTCAGCGGATCTAAACATGACCGTGACAACAGATTAGATTTGGCTTTGGGATATAGAGTTTACTTGCTTGGTTTTCTTGATAATTATGATATTATGAAAGATTTTAGAGATTGCTGTCATAAAAAGAAAATCACCATAAATCATTGCAGTAGGGAGGACTTTACATTCATAGGATGTAATGCCATTTTAAGATGGAATTAAGGAGTTTTGAATAAACATTGTGAATTTATAAATTTTTTGGCCATTCAATTAAAGTTCATAATGACATATATGTGCATTTAATGTTTCTGTTTGTATTGTAGTTATCGTATTGATGTAAAATCTGTATAAAAATAGCATATCTTTTTATAAAATACCCACGGTATACTTACAGTCTTTCAGTGATCCCTCCTTTCTTTGTGAGAATATGTAAGCAAAACAAAAGGCAGATCACAACTTTTTAAAGCTTTAGGGTAACATTGCTTAGTAATCTATGTGAAACTTAACTCAATCTAACTGAGAATGTTCACTCTCTAAGGGAGGGCAATTAGTAGATAATTGTTTACGTGCAGTTGTCGTCTCCACATTCTCTTGTTGCGATAGATAATGTGACCTTCTCTTGAACATCCATTCTACCCGCTCTCCAGTGTAGCATGTTTTGTTTGGATGTCACTGACCAGTTTCTCACATGTACTGTCTCTTGAAACAGTTGATTCTTATAATACCTAGGACTCAGTTAACTAACACATGACCTTCCATTGTCTAGAAGGACCGATTTAGGTTATCTCTTCATCAGTAGCTGTGTGAGGAAGAGAAACCTCTTTCTTTCCCACTGATCTGGAGCCTGGCTCTCCTAAGACCAAGATAGGAGCCTTTGGATCATAGGACACTTGATTCCTTGTTCATTCTGCTGAGGTGCTCAGTCAAGGAACACCGAATGACATCTTACCTCAGGACTTACCAGCTCCACCATCAAATAAATCCTTTGCTGGTCTTGTCAGTTTGAGTTCAGTTTTCATTTATTTGCAGATGAAAGAAACCTGGCTTATATACTTGGTGCCATGGAAATAGTTCTGACCTGGATTCCAAATTAGGAACCTCAATGCTTGTCTTAGCTTTTCCATTTGCTTGCAGTTTGACCTGAGGCAAACAAGTTATTTCTATATAGGAGTAGAACAAGATGACATAAAAGGCTCCTTGTAGCTCTAAGATTCTAGAATCTTGAGATCCTAAATTGGTTTCCAGATTAAAAGTAGGGGGAAGAAAAGCAAAATGTGAATTCTGCTTAATGATGAAGATGTTTAACTTCTTCCAGAGCTAGACTAGTCCTCTGGGCACTTATCAACAAATTATAGACCTTGAGAGTGGGATGACAGATCTGTGCACTCTTTGGGATATATTAAGATGACACACATCAGAGTTTCATCTGGGTAGACTTTACCATGAGTATAAAAATGCCTCAATTTCCTTATTAATTATTTGAGCCTTGAGTTTTGTTTCTCTGAGATCCTTTGTTTCTGGGATTCTGAAAATTAAGATTTCTGAGTTCTTTTGTCACTCAAATGTTTCTTGATCATATATATGTTATATGTGCACATGTATGTGGACATTTGCAGACACACATATGACCCACTATTTTTACATATTCACTAATGCCTTAATATAGATAGTAGCCAAAACCTAACATTAAAAATATTATTACAAGTAGTATTTGTTTTCACTTATGGTTTACAATACATTTTATTGTTTACATTTGACACCTATATATGTGTGTATATATATATTTAAAGATTTTATTTATATATTTGACAGAGAGAGAGATCACAAGTAGGTGGAGAGGCAGGCAGAGAGAGAGAGGAGGAAGCAGGCTCCCTGCTGAACAGAGAGCCCGATGAGGGGCTTGATCCCAGGCCCCTGGGATCATGACCTGAGCCAAAGGCAGAGGCTTTAACCCACTGAGCCACCCAGGTGCCCCAACACCAATATATTTTTAATTGCTGCCTATTTTGATTCACAGATTTACTTTAATAAATGAGCGCCACATTTTATGTTTTCTAAATCACTATGACCCTTCTTCATATTGCTTAAAAGTGAAGACATGAAAAATGTCATGGCTATTATAATTTTTTGTTTGCTTTTTTTTTTTTAATGGGTATCCAAGTATAATTTACCTTTGATCATTGAAGCTGTGAGGAGAGACCAGATTGCGTGAAAATTACCTGAAGTAAATTTAGTCTTGTCATAAGATATAACCTCATAACATTTTAGGTTTTTTTTATAACTAGAAAATTATAAGTTACCAGTAATAAGCATTTCATATAGTACTTCTTTTTTAGGTTAACTTAATTTATTTGCATGTCTTAACAGATCAGTGTTTCAGAGGCAACGTGGTTATGAGCAGTGTCCACAGCCCAAGGAGATTGCAAGTGTGTCAAGTTGGGCAAGAAGAGATGATTGGATATTATTTAAGGAATTAGTTCAGGTTCAATCTCATGCACATTTTATCTGCATTCAGATAAGAATAAACCTGGAGAAGAGGTCTTCATCTCTCTCTGGTTTCTGAGATTTGGAAACATTGATATCCGATGATGAGGAAATATCTTAGAGGGACCATTATTGGCCAGTTATTGTGGTTTCTAGGAAATACAGACACTTTGGTTGATAATCAGATTCTGTATATGGTCTGTTAATCTACAAAATAAGCATTTTTTCAAAGTTTGGATTGGCACCTTTTTGGAAGTGGCTGCTTCTTTGGCAATCTACTGCTGGAAATGGGCACATTGCATCCTGGAATGGAAGAGGAGCAGAAAGGATCGTGTCCTCTCATATTTCTCCAGAACATACTCAGTTCAGTTTATTCCTCCTCTTTGAAAATACAGATAAATCTATTTGTCACCTTAATAAGCAGATAGTATTTTTTTCTTTAAATACCAGGACCATGTAACTGGTTGACAAGATGGAATAAAATTTTCATGAGAACAGAGGAAAATTTTAGAGCTGATTTTTCTGCAGAGCTTTTCTGGCTAAAAATCCTGGGATAGGTGGCTAAGGGTAAGAGTGCCAAGAGCTAGAAAGGAAGTCAGATCATTTTGCTTAAGTTCCCAGAACCCTTTGAATCCATGAAGAACTAATGCATATGTTCTATTGATACCTATACAGGATTATCTCTGATAATCAGAGCCTTATACATGGTTGCCTTTTAAGTCTTAATGCCCCATATGCCCTCGAATGCCATGAAACTAATAAAATTTTAATTTGTGGATTAAATGGCAATCTTGTGGGGTTTATCATTAATTTTTTTCAATTGCTTATATCAAAGAAATAAGAAGATTCATGACATGTTACGATAAGTTTTTTTTTTTTTTTAAGATTTTATTTATTTATTTGACACCGAGAGAGAGATCACAAACAGGCAGAGAGGCAGGCAGAGGGACTGGGAGAAGCAGTCTCCCTGCCGAGCAGAGAGCCCGATGCGGGGCTTGATCCCAGGACCCTGGGATCATGACCTGAGCTGAAGGCAGAGGCTTTAACTCACTGAGCCACCCGGGTGCCCCTATTATGATAAGTTTTATCAGAGTTCCATTTTTGGAACTTGTTTGGTCTCCTCCAAAGATGGGAATTTCTTTTGTCGGGAAGATGTATAATTTTATTTGTTGATATCACTATATTAGGTTTATCAGTGTGTTTAAAAAATTAAATTTCATTCTATCTGTTGTATAAATTGTATTGACATAATAATATGTTGACATGCAAGCAATTTGCTTTCGTATGTGATACATTAATAAAGTTGCATGTAGGAAAGAATGTACAAATTAAGGGAGAGGAACTGTCCTTCAGAGAGCTGAAAGTTATAAATATTTTGTTATTCCTTTTTTATGATACAGTCTTAATTATATATTTTCAACATATTTGTGTGTGTATGTTTTTAGATATACATTTCACACATAAGCAGTTTCATAGAGATATATGTATACCTCCAACTAAAGTTAGAGATTGGCTATTTTTGTTGGATCAAGTTTCTGTCATTGTCCCAATACTCGATGTAATATTTATGTCCCCAGGATCAGTAATTTTATTTTTCTAATCTACAGTGATTATATAAGATTGAAAAGGACAGGGCAGCCTGGGTGGCTCAGTGAATTAGGTGTCCAACTCTTGATTTCAGCCCAGGTCATGGTCTCAGGGCTGTGAGATTGAGCCCCGCATTGGGCTCCACTCAGCTCAAAGTCTGCTTGAGATTCTTTCTCTCCTCCTGTCCTCGCCCGACTTGTGCTCTCTTTTGCTGAATAAATAAATACGTACAATCTTTAAAAAAAAAATATTTAAAAGAACAAAATACAATTAAATTTCCGATACAGAATTACACTGATGCTGTTGCTGCTGTAGAGTTAAAGGTAAAAACTGTCCAATAAAACCATTGGCTCTTCACTAGTACTGAGTTGAATCCGTTCTAAATGGTCAAATATTACTTGATGTTTAAAAAAAAAAAAAAAGTGGGGGGGAGTGCGCCTGGCTGTCACACGTAGCAGAGCATGTGACTCTTGATCTCAGGGTTGTGAATTCCAGCCCCATGTTGGGTGTGGAGCTTAATGAAATCTTTTTTTTTTTTTTTTTTTTAAAGAATGTCAATGTGTAACCTTTCAAAGTATCCATTACTCAGAAGTGGTCTTTGTTAAGATTTTATTTTTATAGTTACAAATATCTAGACAAGCTGATTTAAATAGCAGGCATATTTATTGAAAGCATGTGTTGCGTAATTCACAGAATTGAGGAAGTTTCCTACAGAGTCAGGTTAGGGTTGACCCACTTGCCACAAGCCCTGTATGTAGGCATCATCCTTACAATGCTCCCATCAGTACTGGTCACTTGGAGCTGCTGTTGCTTCTTCTAAATCTGGATGTTTCTGCCACAGCCAGGATGAGTCTGTCACTGTCTCTACTTCCCTGAGTCACTAATTTTTCATTCAAAGTCCAGGACAAGTCCGTCTAACTGGCTGAGTCAAAGTGGTGGCCAAGTCCCAGAGGCCAACAAGGCAAGCATCAGCAGCTTTTGATTTCTAAACTTGGAGATGGCCACTGCTTCCTGACATAGTTTACCTCTTAGGAAGTTCACCAAAGAAATGTTTCAAGGACCAAAAGCAGATAAGTAAAAAACTGAGACAAATGTCCACTGTAAAGTTGAGCTAATTGCCCTGTAAGTACTTTTTGAGGATACTATCTGTGAACTCTTCTCTCCAAAAATGATTTGACACCTCACGAATACCTGATGACTTGAATTAGCCAACTCAACTCAGGTTGAGAATATGATAAAGCAGAACTCCTTGTTTGATGGTTTTGTTTGTGAAGAACTGGCAACAGTTAAACAGTTATTTGATGAGGATGTAGATGAGGTGATGTGAGTGGAGACCTTGGAATGGCATATCTTTTATGGTGGAATATTTTTATTAAATGACAGTTCAAAGCCTGTTATGGTCTGCTTCATTCACTCTTTAAAAATATATCCTGTTTCCATTAAAAAAAAACAACTTTAATTATACCGTCTGTCAAAGGGTATATATATCGTCTATAAACAATTATTTAGTGCTTACTGTGTGCATGCTCCTGCTCTGTTGCTTACAAGATACACACTTGGATGTGTGAGGACTGCTGCTTTTCGGCTTCTGGGGCATATCGTCTTTAATCAGCTTGGCAGGATGGAGTGCTGATTGTGGGAAGTAATTACAGGTTTTCAATGGAAATGACAGTGTAAAGCCAGCTCGACGGTGCTTGTCATGCTGAAGAGTGTATGAAATACATACACAAAGTATGGGCTCTCTGTAGAAAGACCCCTTCCAGAGATAATGACAGAGCTGCTTTCTGTACTCATGTAATCCAGAAGAACCTGATAGGGAGTACAGCCTTCACCTTGAGGGAACAGCTGCGCTATCTATTCAAGAAGATCAGAGAAATTAAAAAGAAAATATTAAATAATGGGCAAACACTGCTGGGTACGTGCTCTAAGATGCATTTATATCGAAAGAAGTGTTAAAAAGGTGGGAGTGGTGTTGACATTTTGATTACTTGGGAAAACAGGTCAAACGTGGTCTTGATTCTCTTTCTTTTCAGGGAACTACATACAGCGGAGCCAAGGATCTCTCTGTAGGTCCTAAGTAAATTCTGATATTTAACTGAAGTAATACATTTACACTGTGATTTAGTTGGTGGTATCAGCGACCTAGTGCTTGGTGGGAAAAGCTCTGTGTTGTGCAACAGTGTATATATTTCATATCACATTTGATGCTTGATCAGAGACCCATTCATGAGCAAGGGTTTTCCTTCAATATACTTTTGCTGCCACATGCTAGATCGCAGTGTGTGTGTGTCCTTGCCTAGAATTTTCTTTGGCTTATTTTTCCTGTTCCCATACATTATGTCATCTTTATGGATGCATGGAGCAGAATGTATTGGTTCTTCCTCATTCAGTCATTCAGAAATATAGGCATCTGACAGTTTTTTATTGAGTGCCTAATATTTATCAGCCACTGATGTAGAGGCTAGACCAAACAAACAGGAACGAGTCCCCTCCCTCATGGAGCTTGTATTCTCGTACTCTGAGTGTGGAAGTGCATTGCATTACCGTGAGCCCCTGCACATTGTTGAGGATGTTGGGATGGGGTTCTCCATTTTTCTTGACCCCTTGTCATGCGTCAGTAAGGATAACCTAGCAGTGATGAATCAGGGTCTGATGAAGCAGTACGAGGTAGAAATGAAGAAGAAAAACTGGGTGCAGGGCCTTTAAGCCAAGAAGGCTTCTTAGACAGTAAGAAGAATAGGCGATAGTTCATATTCCCAACATTCATTTAGAAGACATTTCTTGAGTCCCTGCTATTGGGTGGGCATTTTTCTAGGAACTATACAGCAGTTATCCAGATAGGTGAGTTTTCTACTGTAATTTTATATTTTATAAATTAAGAGAGATAACCAATAAGTCAAAAGAGAATTAAAGAGAGATTTTTGTATAATGAAACATGCTTTGGAGATTGGTGACCAGAGGTTGGTGGGCTGCTCTGTATATGATGGTTAATAAAGGTCATCTAAAAAAATAAATAAGATAAATAAAAAAATAAAGGTCCTCTAACCTGATGCAAGAGTTATGCAGTGGAGGAAGCAGCTACATATAGCTGTGCAGGTGCCACTCCAGGGGCGGGGGTGGTCAGTGCAAATGCCCTGGGGCCCTGGGAGCTCTTTGTGTTCCAGAATCAGGAGGGCCAGTGTGACTGGAGCTGTGAGAGTGTCTAAGAAGAGTTCAGAGAGGTAGCCAGGTTCAGATGACGTATAGTCTTCGAGAAGAGCATCTGCAGTGTATGTGACAAAGTATTTCGTTATTTTCTTCACTGGATCTATTGTTCTTTCAGTATTAAGAAATCGATGAGTAGAAGAAGTAAAGAGAATACAGTTGACCTTGACCAACACAGGTCACCGACACACACAGTTGAAACTCTGCATCTAGCTTTTGACTCCCTAAAACCTTAAGTACTAACAGCCCGCTATTAACTGGAAGGAAGCCTTACTGATAACATAAACAGTTGATTAACACATATTTTGTAAATTTTATGTTTTACATGTATTAGGTATTATATGTATTTGGTGTGTCACCTTATGCTAAAGTAAACTGTGGAAAAGAAAATGTTATTAAGACAATTGTAAGGAAGAGAAAATACAATCACAGTACTATATTGTAAAAAAAAATCCACATATGGGGCACCTGGGCAGCTCATTTGTTAAACATCTGCCTTCAGCTCAGGTCATGATCCCAGGGTCCTGGGATCGAGCCCCGCATTGGGCTCCCTGCTCTACAGGAAACCTGCTTCTCCCTTACCCACTCCCTCTCCCCCTGATTGTGTTCCCTGTCTCTCTGTTTCTCTCTCTCTCTGTCAAATAAATAAATAAAATCTTTAAAAAAAAAATCTATGTATAAATGGACCCACGTCGTTCAAACCCACGTTGATCAAGGGTTAGCTGTATACTTGTAATTCTGCACTCGGGTATAAATAATGTTTGGCGCTTTTATTTCTCTTCCTCTTTCTGTCCTCATCTGCTCACATGCATGTGTGTGCAGGCACAGACACATGTGTACACATGTGCAACTTTATATTCAATTGAAGTTTATTTTTAAAGATTTTATTTACTTACTTGAGAGAGAGTGTGCACACAAGTCAGGGGAGGGGTAGAGAAGCAAACTCACAGTGAGCAGCGAGCACAATGTGGGATTGGATTCCAGGATCCTGGGATCATGACCTGAGCTGAAGGCAGAAGCTTAATGGACTGAGCCACCCAGGGGCCCTATTAAATCGAAGTTAAACTCCTTACATATTTAAAATAAGCTGTTGGCACTTGCTCTGTTAAGAATGTTTGTCTAGGTCATCAAATGTAATGATGAAAGAATGGTATTACATAATATATGAAATATACAATAATATGTAACAAAAACATATGAAATGTAATGGTAACATCATATGCATATACTGAGATCTGTGGCTCATTATAAAAGTTTCAATTTCTTAGCATCACAAATATGAATGCCATAAACATTTGTATATGAAGGTATGTATCTAAAACTCCAATTTCCTTAGCAGAATTTTCCAAGGTGGAGACATACCAGAAGTCATTATTATTATATGGATACAGCTTGCCAAAATTTCCATTCAAAATTGTAAGCAGTGTATGAGAGTGTCTTCATCTTTACTTCCTTTGCAACACTGGTTATTATTTCTTAAACATCTGAGTTGACAGATCACAAATGGTATCTTATCTATTTCTTTTGTGGTTTTATTTAGGACATGAAGTCAAGTTTGTTTATTATATTGCTGTTTTAGTTATCGATGTCTGCATAGTGCATTATCCCAAAACACAGTGTCTTAAAACTACAAACATTTATTATCCCGTGGTTTCCAGGGGAATTCGGGCGTTGCGTTGGTGGGTGATTCTCGGTCTCTTATGTGATCAGGGTAATCTGAAGGCCTGACTGGCACTAGAGGATCTGCTTTTGAGGTATCTTGATTTCTCATGACTATTGGCAGGAGATCTCAGTGCCTTTCCACGTGGCCCTCTCTGCACCCTGTTTGGCTGTGGTGGCTGTTGTGCCCCATTGCAAACAATGTAAGAGACCATGAGGACCAAGTCATAGTATCTCTTATGACCTTGTCTCTTAGATTACACACTTTAGCTTCTACTCTGTGCAGTTTGTTGGAAATGAATCACTAGGGCACCTGGGTGGCTCAGTCGGTTAAGTGTCAGACTCTTGATTTCAGCTCGGGTCATGATCTCAGGGTCGTGGAATTGAGCCCCATGTTGGGGTCTGTGTTCAGCATGGAGTCTGCTTCTCCCTCTCCTTCTACTCCACCACACTCTCTCTGTCTTTCATATAAATAATTAAAATTTTAAAAAAGTAGAATAAGTCAGGCTTACCACTTGAAGAAAGGAATGTGAGAGAATTTGTAAACATATTTTAAAGCCACACAACAGTTCTTACCAATTTCTCCCTGGCATTTAATAGGCATGGGCCGTCTTGCTCTTACTGCTATTGGACAACTAATGTACCACCTCACTATCAATAAAGGCTTTTTAATGAGTGTTTCATCGATTCCAATGACCTTGCTGCCAAAATTTTCTTTTTAAATTTGGAATCCTACAAATTAGCTTATAATAATTTTTTATAGGATAACCTATCTTATAGAAATTATATTGAGGGAAAAATTTTGTTATAGATTCTGTGTCATAAATTGATCTTCTGGATTTCTGTGTAAATGTGTTTTGACTTACATACATCTACGGTTTTTTTATGTGTACTGTTTGTATTGTTGGCTTACTATTTACTGTCTAGGACTGGAAATATTATTTATTTCAAATCAGATAGATTCAGGATAGAAGAAAATGTTAAATAGGGTTTTACACTGTAATTAGTTTCGTTCCCAGTTCCAGCCATTTACCTCTCTCTTGAAGCCTTTTTATGTCTTTGTCTCTCATTAACAACTGTCTGTCTAAAGCTCAATTTCTCTCAGCTTCCAAACAGGGACAATAAAAGAAATTTATCCACAGGTGATTGTGCTTGTGGTGCTTCAGGGAAAGAAACTATGATATGTTAGTTATTGCTTTGTTCTTGGTGGTGTTAGTGGTGATGATCTGAGGACAAAAATCAGCAAATTGAACACTAGCAAGCTTCTGTGAAATTTGGCCATTTGGAACAGGCTCACTCAAGATGGTGAAAGATACATAAAATTATAATGACTAATTTCCATTTTGATGGAATAAGTATATTTTATGGAATAAAGGATGGGTATAAAGTCTGAGAATCAAGATCCTTTATTCAGTTATTGCATGTAGGGAAGAAACAAGAGTAAAAATAAGTGACTCAAGCTTTTGAGGTTGAATGGCTGTCTGAATAGTGGTAATTTGAGTAGGAAGGGGAAACCGTAGAGGAGAGCTAGGTTCAAGAGAAAGCAGTGGCTTTGCTTCCTTACATGATGAATTTGAGATGATGGTAGGCTTTCTTGGTGGCTGCCTACCAGCAAGTGAAGTTGGAAGATTGACACTCCTGAGAGAAAGGATGGTAGGAGATATGTAGTTTTACTGAGGTGGCACTTGACATGAAAAAGCAAGAGCAGAGCGCTGAATCTGTGGTGAAGGCATTATATTTATAGGATGGAAGTGGGGAAGAGAGCCAGAGTCTCAAGGGAATGATGACATTGACATGGATAGAATAATATGTGCAGAATATATGCAGCAAGAGAAGGAGTTTGTCGTTAGTCACATGGGAGTACAGTTAAAGAAAGATGATTATGGAGAAAAGGAGATGAATTTGACGTCATGGGGATTAGCATAGTTAGGCAGAAGCCATAATGAAATAAGTTAAGTAATGGGTGAGTCCTAAGGAAGTAGTTAAAGAGAGTTTAGTGATGAAGGCATTAAGAAGGTCAGTGTTCAGATTCACTAAAGTGGTCAAATTTTTAAGAAAGACCCACAGTGCTAATTGTTCACCAATATACAGAACAACTGGAATTTAAATTCACTGGACATGGGGTTGCCCATATTTACAGCAACCACCAGTATCTAACCCTATGACCCAGCAGTTCTTAGAATATACCTAAGAGAAATGAGTGCATGTATGTACTAAAAATCATGTAGAATCATTCACAATGGCTCTTAACTATAAACAATTCAAATGTTCTTCAACACAAGATTGGATAAATAATCTGTGCTACATTTGTACACTTCGCAATGGCTCTTAACTATAAACAATTCAAATGTTCTTCAACACAAGATTGGATAAATAATCTGTGCTACATTTGTACACTTCGCAATGGCTCTTAACTATAAACAATTCAAATGTTCTTCAACACAAGATTGGATAAATAATCTGTGCTACATTTGTACACTGGAATATTGCACAGCAAAACAAAACAAAAAAAAAACAAAAAAGAAAAAAAAGAAAACCAACAACAACAACAAAAAACAAAACAAAAAACCAAAACACCACTACATGCAACAATAGTTCTAAATCTTACAGAGAGAGTGAAGAGCCAAAGAAGCCAGATAGAAAAGAGTATATACTGTATGATTTGATAATACGTGAATTTCAAGAGCAGGCAAAAGCTAATGCGTGCTCAAGGAAGTCAGAATAGCAGTTCTGTCAGGCATGGGTAGCTGAGGAGAGAGGCCAGCTGTTGACTTCACTAAGCATGAAGACACATGAATCAAGTCCAAAAAAAGTCAAACAAACAAATAAATAACAGGAAAAGTCATAAAGAGCTGAGGAAAGAATAGCTAGGAACTCAGTTACCTGGAACCACTGATGGCTCTGTAATTCACGGTCAGGGAACCGGCGAGGAAGAAGGACAGTGTAGAGCTATAGAACAACTTACGAATCTCTCCCATGTGCGTTTTTATTCTCCAAAGTCATAGTTTAATACTTTGACTTGGGAGAAGGGAAACATATGCACGAAGAGCTTTATTCTTTCGTGCCACTTTTTTCCTAGTATCTCTTGTGCCTCAGTCATTAGCTCAGAAAATTTTTACCAAGTACCTCTTATGTTGCACACACTGAGGTAGGTATTAAGGATTTGCTGCCATTGAAAGGTGCTATCTTTACCTTAATGGACTTCCAGTCCAGTAGTAAGGATTGTCAGAGAGACAAACAATGTTCATAGACGTACAAGGACCACGGAAGTCTGTGGAAGAGTTCTCCACTCCTGCGGTGAAGAGAAAGCCTGGGGGGATTTCAGGTGGTGCACCATGGGATTATGACAGATGAAGGAAATGGTGAGGTATGAGACAAGGGAAGTAAGTAGAGGCCAGATAACTAAAGGGACTGTTACGGCATGTGCCCTTGGAAGCCTGCACACTGGAGAGTGAGTGGGCACGTTTGGGTTTGAATTTCATGACTTGTCTGTAAAGTGGGGAAACTGGTGTCCATTTTGCAGGCTCATGAGAATTAAAAATGGAAATCCCGACTTGTTATTTTAGTGAGGGTAGCCCTATGAAGCTCTTAGAGGTGTCAGGGAAGGAGAAGAGGAATTAGGCTTATTGTGAGCTCACATTGACCACTTCACTGAGGTCTGGGCCGAAGGACTGCAGAATCTGGTTTGGACAACCGGTGTGAAGGCTGCTGCAGAAATCCTGGAAAGTGAAGACAGCCCAAGGGAAACAGCTCCTGTGCAAAGGCAGGACAGGTGAGAGATGAACCAGGAGGACGTCCAGGGTGTCCTGAGTTCTTGCATGTGAACATCAAGAGGAAAGAAGGATGTTTAGGTTTTTGGTTTGGATAATCAGATGGACTTGGGGCTTTTTCGCTAAGGACCAGTGTGCGGTTGGATAATCCATCCAGCTTTGGTTGCAAACTGCTCACACTGCCTCACAGTTTTCCACGCTGTCTCAGCTTGTGCTCTGCTTCCGGCCCGAGGAACCACTCACTGTCTTTTCAGGGTCCTCTTGCCACCCTCTCGGATAGATCAGGCCTGGCTGGGAGCTTCCTGGACACCGTTTTCTGTCTTTTTCCTCTCTTCAGCCCTTTATCAAGCTCTTTGGATTTATTGTCTTGGTAAAGGGTTCTTATCATCGTGTCTAGTCCCCATCTTTCATTTTATCTTTTTTCGGGGGGGGGTGTTCTAGGTGTCTCTCAAGTTCTCTTTCCATTCCCGTTTTCTCTACAGCTCATCCTTGCTTTTCGTCCCTTCTAATCATTACACAAGGCACATAGCCCCGCATGGGGCCCAACTAGTTCCTCAGCCTGTTTTGCCATCCCTGGTTCACATGACTCTAGGAATTAGCTCAGAATTCTTTTTGGGGGTGGCTGGTTTGGGTTGAATAAATAGGCGAGGAAGAGAAGTAAGAATGGTCAATGTGAGATGGAAGGAAGGGTGAAGAGCTGGGTTGTGCCAATACATGGAGTAATTAAATAAACCCCAAACCGTGTGTCTCCCGGTTTGCTTTGTATCAAGTTCACAGGTGGTTTCATCTATTTTTGTAAAAGAGCCTTTAGACGTTAATCTCGTATTTATGATATTTTATGCATTTTCAGTTGAATTACTTACTGCGTATTTATAGAGATGATATCTGAAACATTACATTCTTAACCATTATTACAGAATTTTCTCAAAGGCAAATTTTAACTTTGGTGCAGTTATAACACTGTGTTTCCTTTGATCAATTTTAATATTTCCATTCTCTGTGTATATTTCACTAAAAGTTTTTGTCATCCATACTAAAAACAAAACTTTACACCAAAAGCAGATTTTTCTCTTCCTATGTGAAGTATTTTGGTGACTGAGTTCACCAAAGATAATAAAATAATTCTTACTTATTAATTGTTGATTTTTGTTGTCCAAATAAGACAGCTTGTATAATCTATTGACTTAACAAGGTTGGCATTAAAACCTTTAGTTTCTTCAGTTCAGCAGGGCATCACACGTTGATGCTGTGTATGAGGAAGAGTGAGAAGTGATGGTTACACAAAAAAATGCTATTTAGCACCTGTAGTCCAGGAATGTATGGGCTAACAGACAAGTGTCCAACGACATTACACATTAATACCATGTTATACATTTTAAGTGCTGTAGTTGAATGTCTTTTTTTTTTTTTTAAAGATTGTATTTGTTTATCAGAGAGAGAGAGACAGTGAGAGAGGGAACACAAGCAGGGGGAGTGAGAAAGGGAGAAGCAGGCTTCCTGCTGAGCAAGTATCCTGATGTGGAGCTTGATCCCAGGACCCTGGGATCGTGACCTGAGCTGAAGGCAGACGCTTAACGACTGAACCACCCAGGCACCCCTATAATCGAATGTCTTAAGATGATTTGTTAGCAAACAGATTACTCTGAGCTGTCTTTCTGTTTGGATTCAATATCAGTTGGTGCTGGCATATATATGATTGTGACACTTCAGGGCTATCATGTGTCTCAATATTAAAAAGTCAGACTTTCAACAAATCATTAAGCCAAAATTAACCATCCGTTGAAAAAGAAGGCAAGTATAAGAAAAGACATCCCCATCCCCCACACGCAATAAACATATGAAGGTGTTTATCCCCTTCCTAGAGAAATGCAAATCAAAACATCGGTATAGCCTTTTCCAAAGATACTTTTTTTTTTAAACTGATAAATAAGTGGTTTTTGTTTATTTGTTTATAAGGGATTTTTGGGGAGGCTTTTGATATTTGCCTTGACTCTTCAATTAATTTGTCAATTTATGGAGGCTAGATTCTGGACACCTTCATTGGGAAATATTCTGGGTGATGAATTTGGTGGATGAAAGTGTATTTCAGAAATAGTTTGTACTGTGATTGAAATGTAGATATAGAACAAATCAAATGCTTCCTGGATGCAGCCTTTTTTAGGTTAATAAAGTTCTTCTTCCAGTTTATCTGGGCATTGGAAAAGGTCAAACACATTTTTGTTAAGAATTAGTTGAAGAGCTTTTCCACCAGTAGACAGTGATAGAAAGCTTTCAAGCACTGACCTCCTCTATTTGGGGTTTCGTAAGATTCTACTTGTGAGTTCATTTCTATAGCTGTTACAGTTTATTTTACATGTAAATGATAGTAAATGTGTAACCATTTTCACAAAATGTTCTGAACTCACTTAAGAGTATTTGGAGAAGCATACACTTACTGAATGCAGCGAAAGCTCAAGCATATTGTCACAGCTGAGACCTGTGAGGGAGTCTGTCTGCTGCGAAGCAATAGTACCTTGCACTTACAAACCTTAACTCAAAACCCAGATTTCAGATAGACAAAGGAGATGTACCTCATTATTATCCAAAGGCCAGGCAATTTTTCTTTCACTCTTCAAATTGGTTTATTGAATACAAATCCTTTTGTGGGTTTTGTTTTTTTTTTTTCCCCCAAGGTAATTGAATGGCTCCTCTAAGAATGTCTCTATATAACTTTATAAAAAATAATGCATTAGATGCACACAAAGAAAGCCATCATCTGGTAGATCAAGTAGATGATTGAATGAGGTAGAATATATTTCCGTGTATATTCCATCTAATTATATTACATATATTTTCACTGTTTCATCATCATATAGACAGAGCTAGAATCATTAAAAATAGCTACCCAAAAATATAGTTATAAGATTCTGTATTGCCTCTCACTTCTCAGAATCAAATTCTGGATAAGGGAGAAGGAAAATAAAGAAGAGAATGATTGAAAAATCAAAAGTTTAAAGTATAAGGAAATGGAAAATGGACTACCAATATGGGAAGTAGTTGAAGAATCAGGTATAGTTTTAAGATCAGTTTCTCTTTGAGACAGCAACAGTGTAAGTTCATGTAGAGCACGATAGACTTTCCAAATCTTTCATCTTTCATATGGGTTTGCAGTAAAAGGCTGATATTCAGAAAAGAAATGGAACCCAGAGCAGATGAAATAAACTTCTGCATATGTAGCCATGAGTCCCCAAAATAAGCTAAAAGGACCTACGGCAAATGGGATTTGGGAATTTCTTGAATGAAATCCTAGTGTGTGTGTGTATTTTTTTTTAACTAAATAGGACAAAAACGACACAGATATCAAAAAAAATGAAAAAACAACAACAACAACAACAAAAAAAACAAAAAAAAACCCCACCACATTCATATGCATGGGTTAGATTTGGCCCTGGAGATCTTAGATCAAATATGATTGGGTTTACATTGCTTTAGGAAAATTGTAAGGCAATATTTGGGGGGAAAAAAAGGATGCGGTAAAATTTAGCATTTCCATTTGAAAATAGCACTTTGGTTCTAATGAGCAGATGCTCAACTGTGTATTGAGAGACCTGATGCAATTAAAAGATGTTTTTAGGTGGGGGAGATCATTCACCATGGATCGCCTGTCAGCTCTGCCTTGGCCAGCTTTCCTTGTGACAGATGCGGTTAGTTTTTCCTAAGTCTATTCAGCCAGCCATTAATTTAACAATGGTCTCGCCAACAGTAACTTATAAGACCCGGGTTTGGAAGAAGACTTACGTGTCTCTTTTTTAATATAGCAGAGATCAGATGTGTCAGTGCGGTGATATGAACATGCTTGATAATGGGATGAATCACACTGAATTTTCAGGAGAGAAGATAGACTGAAATTGGAAACAGGACCTATCTAGTTGGGAAAATCTGCTTTAATATAGGTGTCTATTTTGCTTTGTAAATCTGTATATGGGATAGACACAGAAAGATATCGCTTGTTAAAATAAGGGCAAGAAGGCTTCTTTTTGGAGTCAGTGGATCCATCATCACTGGTGTATTGGAGATGACACTAATTTTATTTTTAACAATCATAAATGAGGAAGCAGGTGCACCTTGAGTACGAAAGTGGAGCTTAGAGACGCTGTCATTTACTGGAGGCAAAATTTGATTCAACTGATATGCTTTCCCTTGTCCATTCTTTTCTTTCTTCATTTCTCTTCAGGTCAGAGGCTGGCAGCGTAATTAAAATTTGAATTATTTATGAAGAGCCATTAAAGTGGGTGGCTTGCAGATTAGTCAAAGACAGCAGAGCTGACACTAAGCTGCATTTCTTTTACTCTCTCACAATAAATGATACCTTGACTGTGTGCCTTGAAAATAAGTGTATGACATTGAAGCTTTTAAAAGAAAAATGTATAAAACATTGTGACCATTTACACTGAAGCGAACACAAGTGTGTATCTATAATCATTATAATGTGCAAAAACAGGTCTTTGTGTGTGCATAGATACATAAAAGATGTTTCTCTGCCAATAATTCATTAATATTGAATAGAAATATAATTACCAAGGGGAACAATTTTTTTGTAGATATATAAAGATATGACTAGGACTATAAATATACACACATGGGTATCATTAAGTGCGCATTTTATATTTGGACAGGGACACTGAAACAGTTCAGAAACATCTGTCACCAGTGTGATGTGTTGAGAAGCAAAGAAATGGAAATGGGTGTCTGTTTTCTCAAAAGCATTAGCATCTGTAAACATAAACATCATTTTTTTTAATCTGCCAATTGGAATGAGTTTATGGGCCTAATGCAATTTTTGAAAACAGTGAGAGCCTACCTAATAATGTTAAACTGGAATATTCCCCAAACTAACAGAAAAAAATAAACCCATATGATGTGTTTCTTTATAACCTCATCTTAGTCTTGGGGGAGAAAGCATATTGTGGTATGTTTCATTTTGCATAATGATTGAGACAAACTTCTCTATTTTTGCTTACCATACCCATTGTTCATGCCATTTTGAGGAATATCAAACATACCTTTTCTTTCCTAGCCTTTTTCTTCTGCATAAAAAGTGGCCTGATTCTAATTCCATTAAAATGGAAAAATATTAAATGTATCCATACCTTTATTTTCATTGTTAATATGTCTCTTTTAAGATGTCCCTATGGGAAATATATTAATACTCCATTGGTCTGATCACTTTGTCTAACATTTATTCAGTCACATTTATTTCTAGTTTCAGAGTTAGTTTTCTGGATGAGGTCAACTTTTTCTTTTTCTTTTTTCTTTTTTTTTAAGATTTTACTCAAGTATTTGAAAGAGAGAGTGTGTGCACAAGCAGGGAGTGGGAAGGGCAAAGGGTGAGGGAAAAACAGATTTCCCGTTGAACAGGGAGTCCAACTTGGGGCTCAGTCCCAGAACCCCAGGATCATAACCTGAGCCTACGTCAGACGCTTAACTGAACCACCCAGGTGCCCCTGGACAGGGTCAATCTTGCGGGTTTTGTTTTGTTGTTTGGTTTTGAGGGGAAAGTTTTTGTTTTGTTTTGTTTGTTTCTTTGTTGTTTTTGTTTCTTTTTGAGTTGGTAGTAGTTTTTTTGTTTTGTTTTGTTTTTAAGAGAGAGAATATGTGCTCATGGGATTGGGTGGGGGTGGGGAGGGGCAGAGAGAGAGGGAGAGAGGGAATCTTAAGCAGCCTCCATGTCCCGTCCAGAGTCCAATGTGGGGCTTGATCTCATGACCCCTAGATCATAACCTGGGCCAAAATTGAGATTCGGATGTTAACATGACTGAGCCACCCAGGTGCTCTGATAGCAGTGCTTTAAAAGTAACACCTTGCGGGTTTAATCATTTAAGTTTGAGTTAAAGTTCTATTGTCTGGAGTCAAATGGCCAACGTGTTTTTCCTGGCTTGTTGATGTGTGTCTATCTATAAAAAAGTAACATCAGTTTCTCTTGTCTTATGTTCTCTCTCTTTTATGTCACTAAATCTCATCCAGCAGATTTTTACATGTAGGTCCATTGGTGTTGCATGATAAAATAATAACAATGTCAACAAATACAATAAACTTAATGCTTCTTGTTATTTGTTAGTATGGGAATATTCCATGTTTTGTCATTTTCAGAAAAAAGGACAGGTTGGTCAGCTTCCTCATTAGCATTTGAAATTGGCATTAATATCTCAATAAGTCACGGGAAAAGATTATTCCATTTTAACACTTTGAATGCCAAGGTGACTGAAAGAAAAGTACCAGTAACACACCTGGTTTTACCAATAGCGTTTACCCCATTTTTCTACTTAGAATGAAAATATGTCTATTTCTAACATTCTCTTTTCTCCATTTGGTGCTTATAATCTCTGTCATACGGTGGCTTCTATTTGATTGAAAATGATTAAGGAGAATACTGTTCTTACGTATAGGTGGAGCTGCTACCTTTACGAGACTCTGGAGTACTCAGAGAGACAGTGTTCTGTCTCATCAACTCGTAGCCCGTCATGGATTGGTACCTGACAGGAGCCTTCCTCAGCCTAAGGGCGCTTATTAAAATGGAAATACCATGGTTACGTAGTAGGTTGGCCTCACTCACTCTTGATGTTGTGAGCAAAAATAGGAAAAAGAGTGATCCGAGAAGTCTGGAGATGAGAAGATTCTTAGAGCTGCTCATGCTGCTAAGGAAAGAAAGGGTTATAGCACATTGTAGGGCTTACCAATGTGTGTTCCACAGCACTCAGGTTCTAAGAGACATACTGAAAATGTGGGCCATGATCCAAATCATTCTGGACATGCTTCATAATCTGTCTCCCTCTATAGACCTCACTAAACCTGTGGGTATTTAAAAGGCATGATAAGTCTCTATGTAGGAAGGTCTACTTAAGTGTCTTTAGTCCAATGTTTTGTATATTTTCAAATTATATATATATATATATATATATATACACACACATATATATGTGAATATATATGTATAACATTATAGTATCATTTGAGTATTATTTATGTATATATATGTGTGTATGCATGCATAAGATTGATTGAGTATATGTATATAAATGTTTGGAACTAATGTTCCTTGGACATAATTTCGAACAGTTTGAGAGCTACTAGTGTAGGTTTTTTTTTTTTTTAAGAGTTTATTTTTATTTTATTCATGAGAGAGAGAGGCAGAGGGAGAAGCAGGCTCCCTCCCTGCTCTGGGAGCCTGACATGGGACTCGATCCCAGAACCCTGGTATCAGGACCTGAGCCTAAGGCAGACACTGAACCAACAGAGCTGCCCAGGTGCCCTAGTGTAGGTTTTTAAATTTTATTTCTTTATTTAAAAAAAAATGTTTACATTTATTTGAGAGAGAGACACACACACAGTGAGAGCGGGAACACTAGCCAGAAGAGTGGGAGAGGGAGAAGCAGGCTTTCTGCTAAGGGGGGAGCCCGATGTGGGACTTGATCCCAGGACGTTTGGATTATGACCTGAGCCTAAGGCAGACGCTTAATGACGAGACACCCAGGTGCCCCTGGTATAAGTTTCAAAGACAGGCTTTAGGGTCTCCTGGGGGGCTCAATCGTTAAGTGTTTGCCTTCAGCTTAGGTCCTGGGATTGAGCCCCACGGCAGGCTCCCTGCTCAGTGAGCAGGATGCCTGCTTCTCCCTCTCCCACTCCCTCTGCTTGCATCAAATAAATAAAATCTTTAAAAAAATAAAAATAAAAATAAAAACAGACTTTACAGCTCAACAGTGTAAAACAAAATCTGCTTCTGTCAAACTGGCAACTTTGAGCAAGTTACTGAACCTTTCCAAAGCCTACTTCTTCAACTATCAACTAGTACAAATAATTTCTACTCACACAATTTTGTTAAGGATAGAATGCCATAATATGTGTAGAACTCTTAGTGAATTTCTATCTTATAGTCATTATTAGATATTATTAGACAATAATACACGTGAGAGACTGTTATCTTTAAAGTCGTATTTTGCCTACTTCAAATATTTGCTTACAGTTAACCTTGTGTAATTGTCTTGTTTGAATTATTTGCATATTATTTCATGGGCATAGCATTACTCCTCAAGGAAACCTTTAGTTTCCTAAAGTAAATATTTGTTGTTTTTGCTTCTTGATATTTCTTTGTATTTCTTGTGGAAAAAGTACTTGTATTCCATGTGATCCTGGTGGAATTGTCAATCGTGATGTTGATGTTGATGACGGTATCATTAATAATGGCCATACATGGCACTTGCTAAGTATCAGGCACTATTCTAAGTGCTATATTCAAGTGTGTGTATGTATTTATATTCATGTTTATACTTATATATTTGGTATTAGCTTGTATATATGATATAAATTTAACATATATTAATTCATTTGATCCTGACACCAACCCCCATAACATCTGCACTATAATCATCTCAATTTTATAGGCCCTTCCCCCCAAACAGCAACAACAACAATAACACATAGGCCAGGGAGAAGTTAAGAAACGAGGTCAAGGGCACACAGCTAGTAAGTGGGTGAGTTAGTGGACAGACTCAAGCAACAGGACTCCAGTGTCTGAACTCCTCCCACCACACCATATATAGAGCAGAGCCCTCAGGAAAGGCCTTGTCCCTCCCTTCCCACCTACGTGAGAGTATGGCCCAGCCAAGCCTAATTTTTCAGTTTTCTAGCATTCCAATATCAGTGTTCCTGAATGGTTTTCCTACCTATTTTAGAACCCTTATACCATTTAGGACTGAAAGTAGTATGTTCTCAATTGAGAAAGATGAATCTTATTTTTTATGTTGTGAAATGTTTCTAAAATACTCTGGAATTCATATTCAAATGAGATTCGTTAGCCATTTGACAATCAAAACATGTAGGTCCAGAGACCTGTTGGAATCTACAGATTTGCAAGAAGCATTTGCCATTTCAGTCCTTCATAGTTCCCATTTGTAAATGGGATGGTATGGTGGTAAGTAGTGGAAGGGGCCTTTAGCTAGGCTCAGTGACTGAATCCTTTACATTCAAATTCAGGCTCATGGCCATAAGAACTCAAATATGTATCATAGAAATATTACAAAGAGGTCCATGTGATAGCTTTGATCACATACCAATAGTTCAAACACCAAATGTGATGTGAATGTTGTACATGTACATACAAAAGGACACGGAATATCTATAATTTAAGATCAAATTAGGAAAATTCATTTTGCATTCTCACCTTATTGCCACCTCAACTACTTGCACTGAGGTCTTACCTAATGGTCCTTTCTTGCATAGAAGATGACAACTCCAAAAGAGTGCATCTGTCTGTCTGTCCTTCATCTACCTGTCTACCTGTCAGCATCGTCATCTATGCCATTTACCCATTTGTATCCCAGTATTTATTTAGGAATCAGATATAAATTTTCTCAAATCATTATAGTTTTCTTTCAATAAGTAGAAAAGAAACTTTCAAAAGTGCTGGCTTATATATTCCTCTTACGTCAGATGAATGAATATTGAGTGAAATCACAGAGGGGTGTGATTAATATTTAAATACCTTCAGAGGAGCTTTCTTGATGTTATATTTCATCTTGTTATCCTAAACTGTTTCAAGTGGCACTATGGGTTTTAAACCCATAGTTTTTTTTTTTTTTTTTTTAAGATTTTTTTTTTTTGTTCATTTGTCAGAGAGTGCACACAAGCAAGGGGAGCAGCAGGCAGAGGGAGAAGCTGAGCAGGGGACTGATGTGGGACTCGATCCCATGATCCCAGGATCATGACCTTGGCTGAAAGCAGACACTTAAACAATTGAGCCACCCAGACATCCTGAAATTCATGTTTTTCATAACAGTGGTGACTGAATTACAAACCTTAGCTCTGTAATTGCTGGTGACTCAACAAAAGATTATCTAAGGGAGGGCTTAAATGGTGGACCTGTCAGAAATGTCCAGGAGTAGACTTTTCTTAAGGAAAACAATGTATACCGTTGTCCATTGAACTGGATGGTTTTACATGTTTTCAGATTGGCCAAGAAACTCTGTCCTTGGCTAAAACTCTTAGAGATGCTATTTTCCTCTTTCTCCATAGGGAGAATGAGTAAGTGAAGACCACACTGAAGGACTATAATTGCTTATGGAAATAGGCAGAAAAAGCCACCATGATTATAAAATGGAGAATGTTTGCTTTATTTTATTCATAAGAGTGAAGGCTGGGATTCCTTCCCTTTTTAGCTCTAATGTCATCAAACTTTATCTGTATCCATTGTGCCTCTTTCTCTTCAGTCCCTGAGAAAATGTCCTTTACTTTGCTGGAAGTTCATGGCATTACCTGTTTCCAAAAACATTTGCTTCCCATCTCTTTCAACATTGGGGTCTCCCCTTCACCAAGTCTCTGTTCCTATTTTATTTTCAATATCTTCCATTTGGACAGCTCCTGCCTCAAAGTTTGTAAGTTTATGCATGCTCTAGTCTTTTCCATCTTTATAGGATAAAGCTACAAACAGAATTAATATTCTTTTTTTTTAAGATTTTATTTATTGATTTGACAGAGAGAGATCACAAGTAGGCAGAGAGGCAGTCAGAGAGAGAGGGAAGCAGGCTCCCTGCTGAGCAGAGAGCCCAATGTGGGACTCGATCCCAGGACCCTGAGATCATGACCTGAGCCAAAGGCAGAGGCTTAGCCCACTGAGCCACCCAGGTGCCCCAGAATTAATATTCTTAAATCCTGTGTTCCCTCTAGCTAATGTGTGTCTTCGCTCCTTTGTAGCCAGCTTATACCAGAGCTTCCCAGATTTTCAGTTTCATGGACCAGTATAATTTTCTTAATGTGAGAACGAGTCTAGAGAGTTTTTAATGGTCTAACAAGTCTAACAACAATTACTGTGTCTCACCAATTTACCTTCTTAAAAGGAGGTTATTATACATCATAAAAAGAGAAAGGACATGTTTATGGTTATTCTGTTCTGACTACCTATTTTAAGGTGCATATAGTCCTGGTGTGTAGAATTCGTACTCTCATTAATCCCTTCATGTCTTTGTTGTGATCTCATTGTTGTAACTCAGTGCCTGTATTCATATTTTAGGCATCACCACATTGGCTTTAAATCAAAACAAGGAGTGTGATTTAATTCAGTGGATTGAGTTGCCAGTTGTAAATGGAAATTATCCCAAGATGCATATGCATTTTCCCTGAAAATAGATGACTGGCACTGAGTGTGTGTTTTTAGTGTCAAGCCAGGGGTAATGTGTATGATTGGTGGTAAAATATAGACTGCTGTGGGCTTGGGGCCAGAGTCCTGTCTCTCATTCTGTGCCAGTCCCTTCGAGGAGCAGAGCTGACTAGAGCTGATTTGCTCGCCTGGGATGCCTTATGTAAGATACCATACTGAGTGTCATAAAAGGAGGGAAAAATGAACCATTTTCTTGACTAAAACTCAAAGAAGCTTGCTTGCTCTTCCTCCCTCCCTTCCTTCCTTCTCTCTTTCTTTCTTGTTTTGTAATAAAAAGTATTAAAATTTGACATCAATACAAATAACAATGACAGTATAGTATAATATGGTTAGTTTGGGGAATAATAACAGAATACTTCAAAATTATAATAATTTAGGTAAGACTTATTTACGCCACCCTCATTGTTGGCATTATTCCTAATGAAGCCCTAACACATATTGTGGGTAAGGAACTTGAAGTTTTGAAACCATTATTTCCAAGGATGGTACTGTAATCTGAGCATGTACTCAGAGCACGTCATCAGAGCATTAAGTCAAACCTTTAATCAGATATAGCTGATTTAAAAGTTTTGCTTCAAATATTAAATAGCTTAAAGTTTCAAGTTATTTTAGTTCTCTGTGCTTCTATTTTGTTGAGATAATATTATCATAGTATCTTTTTTTTTTTAAAAGATTTTATTTATTTATTTGTCAGAGAGAGCGAGTACAGGCGGACAGAATGGCAGGCAGAGGCAGAGGGAGAAGCAGGCTCCCTGCCGAGCAAGGAGCCCGATGCGGGACTCGATCCCAGGACGCTGGGACCATGACCTGAGCCGAAGGCAGCTGCTTAACCAACTGAGCCAACCCAGGCGTCCCGTATCATAGTATCTTCTAATCAATGATTTCGTTAGGGGTTTTTGTCCATAAACATTACTTTATAAGTTAGGTCAGAACTAACTAACGTTTTCTAAACAGGACAGTAAACTCATTTTGAAAGATTGAAATATACTTCAAAAACAGTTCGGGACACCTGGGTGTCTCAGTCAGTTAAGCATCTGCCTTTAGCTTAGGTCATGATCTCGGGGTCCTGGCATGGAGTCCTGAATCTGGCTCCTTGCTCAGCAGGGATCTTGCTTCTCCCTCTGCCTGCTGCGCCCCCTGTTTCTGCGCACTCTCTCTCTGACAAATAAATAAAATTTTAAAAACAACAATAACAACAAAAAACCCATTTCTTACAATGCTGTACCAGTAATCTTTATTCTTTCTTTGAAGTATATGCTATATGTATAAAATATCGAGAAATATGTGTGTGTATGTGTGTGTATGTATATATTCCTGTACCCATAAATGGGTGCAGTGATTACATGCTTTACTTAATCAGGATTACTCTATGGTCCAACTTAATGTGATTGCTTATAAAATGTATTAAAAAACACACAGTGAATTGTACAAAGAAAGAATAAATTTTATACTTTTTATATATTCTTTTCAGTACTTGGAAGCCTAGTGTTGAAGCTTCTGACAGCAACTTGGAAAGAAAATCAAACTGTGATAGATAGATTTTAACTGATATGCACAGGCACATATACATATTGGAAGCCTGAAGTATGAGTCTTAGTAATCCAGAATGATTGCTTCAGTAATTTGACAGAATGTATTCACGTATTTAAAGAATGAAAGCACTAAGCTGAAGGGCAGTTGGTTATTTAGTTTAAATAAAGAAGGGACATTTTAATAAGAGAAAAACCTTTGACAGTGACTAAACACTACCTCTAGAGGGAGACATTTAGCTATTGATCCTTGACATTTAGGACCCATTGAAGAGACAGTCATTGGTCCTTGTTAGATGCATTATCAGTCTCTCCTACGCACTACTATTAACTATGTGATTCATCTGGGGACCTTATTCTGATCACATGCTCAAAAGCTGTTTATCATTTGGCTTTTGAAGAGGTTTCACGCTCAAGGAGAAAACACATAGGTTGTGCCAGGGATAGTAGTCCAGAAAATGATATTTCTCGTGTCTTATGAACTGTGTTCATTTTCTCCTTAACAAAGTATTTATCAAGAGCTCACTAATGGGATCAGCTTTATTTTGTACTCTGGGGATAAATCAGTGAACAAACAGGCAAGTTGCTTGTTTTGAAAAAACTTACGTTCTGGAATGGTGAGACAGAAAATATATATTGACACTGAGAAGAATACAAGAAAAGACACGAGCGTGATGATATGACAGAGAATAAGTGGGGGAGTGAAAGGACTACTTTAGAGTGTGGTGATATCTGAGGTAGGAAATAAAGGCTAGGAACATTTGTTTAGCAAGTGAGTAGGCAAGGGTTTTCTAAGAGGAGAAAACCAAATATTCTGATCAGATTGGAGTTTTAGTGTATAAAAGAATGCTAATAGGATACAGTGAGGTTGGGGATGAAGGGAGAGACCAGATTAAGTAGAACCTTATACATCAGTGAGTTTGGATTTTTTTCTGAATGCAATAAATAGGAGAGTTTTACATCGACACCTAAGAGATAGATCAATGTCAAGGGCACTAATGAAACCAGGATTCTAAATCTCTAAAGCTGAGAGTCTGACTCTGGAATGTGGTAAATTTAAATGAGGTAACGTACTCTACCCTGTGAGGTCTTCTGCGAGGCCAGTTTTTCTTACAACCTGGACCTGTAGATTTCTTCTGTCTATTGCTAGCAAAGAGATGAATGATAGCATAATATTATACAATATCAACAATGTTACATAGTTATTGTTTCAAAACATATGAATGTTACATAATTATTATTTCAAAACATATGACTGACCCCTCTTGCTAACTTGGAAAATGTTATGCTTATTTGGGCAAAGAGAAAAAAACCACTTAGCCTAAAGGGAAATAATGCTGTTTTCCTGTAGGCCTTTTTTTTTTTTTTTAAAGGATTGTATTTATTTATTCATGAGAGACAGAGAGAGAGGCAGAGGCAGAGGGAAAAGCAGGCTTCCTGCTCAGGAGCCTGATGTGGGACTCGATCGCAGGACCCCAGGATCATAACCTCAGCTGAGGGCAGATGCTTAACCATCTGAGCCACCCAGGCACTCTTCCTCTTGATCTTAAACATGATCTTCCCTCCCACAATGAGGAATCTCTACCAAAAAGGCACATGAAGAATTAGGCACAGAATAAATAATAGGGCTAAACAAATGAAAATTGGAAGAAAGCGAACCAGTGAAAGATGGATGAAAACAAGTAATCATTATAGCTTTCTTTTCCCACAATTATATATATATATATAATACTATTTTTTTTCCTATTAAGCACATTTCAGGAAAATATAGGATGTCCAAGGGATTTATGCTGAATGTTAAGTTGTTTTGTTATTCATTTTTGGAAGGGCAGAATATGAATTAGCCAAAATAAATAGCAGGGATGGAATCAGACGAGAGGAGGGAAAGATGTGATCTTTTTAAGCCCTTAATGATAGGTAATCCACTTTCATATAGCTCTCTACTTAGTATGTGGCTAAGCAAAAATATAATTTGTATTTCCTTATCGGTAAAATAAAATAAAGATGAGATCAGTCATCTGCTGGTGGCATCAGTTTTTGATATTAGTTTGTTTTTAAGTCAGAATAGAAACACTCCCAAGCACAGAGTCAAGAAGAAGGTGAAGCTGTTTATCAAAATGACTTGTCATGGAGGAAAGAATTGTTCTTGTTTTCTTTTTGTTTTTTTTTTTTTTTTTTGTCCAAAAAAACCTGCCACTTAAAAAATATTTTAACCTTATGTTTCTTAGCCATATGGGAATATACCAAATTCTAAATTCATGCCTGGTTCAGTAGCTTCAAGGAGTCTGTTCTAAAACCTTGCACATTTCTGGAGAATAAACCTCAACTCTATTTTATTTCTGTTGAAAAATCATATGATAAAAATACATTATGTCAGACCATGAGATTTAGTAAATGAAAAATAAGAAGGATTTAATATACAATATTCATGTACATTCAGTTTGTATGCTAATACTGTACATCTTACCACATTCTTCTTGGTTGTCTTAAAAGATTTATCAGTCTCTTTCAAATTTCCTGATAACATTGTCTTCCATAACCAACAGTTTTTATCGTTGTGTCCTTGACTAATGTTCTTGGACATTATATGATACATAATATATAGCAGTACTGTACTCACACAGTTCCTTTCTCTCTTTATGGATTCCCCCTTTTAAGTAAATTTCATAAGTCTCACTGGCCATGGCCCTCATTCCTACCTCAGTTAATGCCTTTTATCATTGCTGACCTGTTTTTGCAACCGTCCTCTTTAGAGTCTCACTGCCCTTTGATTTGATTGATTTTCCACACTAGCGCCAGTCGTCCTTTTAAAATTCAAAACTTCTTTTATTGCTCTACCCCAAATTCCATACTCCTGTCTCATTCCCTTCAGGATGTAACTCGAATTATTTTGAAAGCCAAACAGAGCTTGCATTCTGGCAGAAGCCCCATTTCTCTGGCCCTTCCTCCTCCTGTGTCCGTAGCCGGCACACTTCCTTTTTCTGAATGCCCACACGCTGTGTTCTGACCTTGAACACCCTTCATGGTATTCTTCACCTGGTGAACTTGTCATCCTTAAAAGTGGGCTTCTCCCGCAAAACCTACAGAGATTTCACTCTGCTTTCTCTCTCTCCCAACTCACCTTTTTCACCTACCACAATGTATCTGGGTTGAGGGCAGCGTATTTGCTTAAAGAGCTGAGTTCTTATCACACTGTGGGGTCATTTTCTAGAGTTGTGATATCCCCTATTTTGTAACTCCTTGAGTCTAAGAACTCCGTATCTCCATTGATGAGTACAGTGGGCACTTGGTAAATATATATTTAATGAATGACCAAATGCATGTTTAAGGAAGAGAGCAAGTATGACTCGTGTAGTTGTGATAAAGCCCGGTGGCCCTGCCAGTTTTCAAGTCCTCATTCCATTACTTGTCAGCTATTACTAAGAGGAAAGTTATTTAACCTGTCTATGCTTTACTTTCCTGATGGAAAAGTGAATGCTACAAAAATAACAACCTTGGACTATGGTTTCAAAAACTCCATAATACAGCAAAATGCGGGGCGCCTGGGTGGCTCAGTGGGTTAAAGCCTCTGCCTTCGGCTCCGGTCTTGGTCCCAGGGTCCTGGGATCGAGCCCCACGTCCGGCCCTCTGTTTGGCGGGGAGCCTGCTTCCTCCTCTCTCTCTCTCTTTGCCTGCCTCTCTGCCTGCTTGTGATCTCTGTCTGTCAAATAAATAAATAAATAAAATCTTTAAAAAAAAAAAACAGCAAAATGCTTTGCATATCATCAGTGCTTAGAGGAATGTTATCTCTTATTTTTATTGTAAAGGAGGGAAGCTTATTAAAGTTACAGTATACAGTATCCTTATTTTGTCTCTTCTAAAGCATATTCACTTTCTTATTTGTGAGTACGAGCAAGAATAGGGTAAGAATTTAGAAAGTCGTCATCAAGGGACACCTGGGTGTCTCATTTGGTTACGCGTCTGCTTTCAGCTCAGGTTATGATCTCGAGTCCTAGGATTGAGCCCTACATCGGACTCCCTGTTCAGCAGGAGACTGCTTCTCTCTCTCCTTGTCCCTCTGTCCCTCCATTCGGCTTGTGCATGTACACATACGCATTCTCTCTCTCTAATAAATAAAATCTAAAAAAAAAAAGTAGTCATCATTGCAGTATCTAATAAGTAAAAAATAGCAAGTGACATAAAGAACTTGATACTCTTGTATTTTGAAGGGCATACAAATTCAGGTAGTGAAAAGTGTATGAGTTAGAGAAATAGGGGATGATTTGCTAGCCTTTTTAATCTCATGCATCCTTTGTAGTTATGCATTCGAGATCTGTTTACTGACAGAAAATGTTGGAGTTTGACTTCAGGAAACTAGGCCTTTGGTGTCAGGCCGGTCTAGGTCTGTCTCCCAGGTCCAGCGCCTTCTCTGTTGTGTAACCACTAACGGACCTCTTGGCATTTCTTAATTAACTTGGGAGTTATTTTAATGAACCTAACATGTGGCATATAAAATGCTGGAAGAGTGTTTTTAATGTATGGCTCTGAAAAGAAAAAGAACAGAGGGCATAGCAGCACCAAATTACTTACAAAGCAGAGAAAGAAAATGGAAAAATACATCACAGCTCAATTCTTGCTCGTCCATACTGTTCTTCCTGGGCCTGGCTATGGAGTGATTGCTTTATAAGGATCTCATTAATGTGTCACAGTGAGAATATATTGCAATTTGGGGGATTATTTAATATATGTCTGTATTTATGTATATAATTTGAGGCATAATTTATGTAGCATGAAATACACAAATTTTGTGTGAAATTAAATGGGTTTTGACAGATATTATACAGCAATGAAACCCAGACTCCTGTGGAAATATAGATGGTTTCCAGTATGCTAAAAGGATCCTTTATACCCTCTTTCCTGATTGATCTTAGTGGATGATTTAAAATCTCTTCGTTTTCTGATATCACAATAGCAACCTATTTTAGATGCCAGTAAACTGACCATTATGTAAGCCTCTTAAAAGTGTGGAAATTATGCAAGTGGCAGAAGCAGTTGGTGTTTCTGGCTTTGTTTGACATTGTTCAGTAACTTCTTATTACTTCATGGCATTGAGAGATGGAAGATATGGAAGAATATGAGAGATCAGCATTCTCTGTTATATCCCTTGCCTAAATGAAGATTTTTGAATACAGATAGAGATAACTGACTTATTATGTTTCTTACGACTTTTCCTTATTGTACCTGGCTTCAT
Organism: Mustela nivalis; assembly: GCF_964662115.1. Lineage (NCBI taxonomy): Eukaryota > Metazoa > Chordata > Mammalia > Carnivora > Mustelidae > Mustela > Mustela nivalis. The sequence continues at coordinate 77,973,684 of NC_139031.1, forward strand.
TTATTTCAACACATAGATGAATGTGCATAGCCTACTTTCTTAACATTTAAAAATATCTGGAAAAAGATTATTAAAAATTACACAAGCCAAGTCTTTAGGTATTTTTGTGGCAAGTGGAAAGTGATTTTTGATTGCTGGTATTCTGGGAAAAAATGATAGTGGTGAAAACAAAATTTCAAATGATAGATATTGGAAATTACCAGTGGGCCATAAATCTTTTTAAAAAGACAGGAACACACAAAAGAGCCAATATTTAATTTCTTAGAAGAATGTTGTATACTAAAAGCAGAATGCTGAATATAAGATTCAATTAAAATGTCTCATTACATTGTAGTGAGTTAGAAATTGACATTTATAAAAAAGTAAGATCTGTTACACATAAAGTCATTGCTTATTCCAAAATAATTGAAGCTTAGCCTCCTTTCATTGTGATCACCATGAGAGAGAAGATAATTAATGCCACTATCTGTGAGTCCCTAAAAATTACTTTGTCTGTCCTAAGTTATATGATGAGATAAAGAGGAGAATAATCTTCACGATATCTCTGTAGGATATGGTAAGTCCTTATTTGTATGGTGTTTGAGAAACAAAATACTTTCCCATTACAAACATTCTTTTACATGGGGTCAGCTTGACATCTTGATTTAATATGATCAAGCTTCTAAAATGCAGAAAAATGACATGGCAAGTGTGGAGACCGTTTGGCTAGTTGCCTACTTACCACCCATTTCCTGCTCCTGCCACCCCCCCCCCCCTCTTGGCTCCTTCTCAAAGCTTCCCCACTATATCAGTCATAAGATTTAGGTTGGATTGATACGAGGCATAGCTTCACAGGTGGTTTCTGGTGGTTCTGAGTGAACCTGATTTAGGATTATTGGAGATAAAATCTGTCAAAGCCAACCAGCACAAGATCTCTGCTTGATTATAGAGTTAGGCTCAGGATTATTCTTTGATAATTGTGAGACTCTGACCCTTATTCTCCCACCAGAGAGAAGAAAGGATGATTTCAGCTTGTTTTCCAGCCATTGTGCAATCATGATGTTGGCAAAGCTGAAGATGACCTCCTAGAGATAACATAACACAAAGTTGGTCAGAGTCAAGGACAAGCCTTTTCTTTCTTTAACATGCCCAAATCGGTCCTTCATGATGTGACTCTTTGCACACCTTTTCAGCTTCATCTCCATTCTGTTGCCCAGCGATGTGATTCTGTGAAGAACTCCCAGATTGTCCCATACTCTTATTTCTCCCGAATTCTTTTTCTTCCTTCTGTCCCTTTATCTAGAATCCTTTAATCATGTGTTTTGAGTGCCTGACTACCATTTGTTCAAGACTCAACTCTAGGTTATGTGTCTGCTATAGTCTGAATGTGGTGATGTGTTGAAACTTGAACCTAATGCCTAATGTGATGGTATTAGAAGGTGAGATTTTGGGAGGTGATGAGGTGATGAGGGTGTAGCCCTTGACTGGGATTAGTGCTCTTCTTCTTCTTCTTTTTAAAAGATTTTAATTATTTATTTGACAGAGAGAGAGAGCATGAGCAGGCAGGGTGGCAGGCAGAGGGAGCAGGAGAAGCGGGCTCCCTGCTAGGCAAGGAGCCCGATGCAGGGCTCAGTCCTAGGACCCTGAGATCAGGACCTAAGCCAAAGGCAGAGGCTTAACCCACTAAGCCACCCAGGTGTGCCTGCACCCCCTTTTTAATTAACATATAATGTATTATTTGCCCAGAGGTACAGGTCTGTGATTCATCAGTCTTACACATTTCGTAACACTCACCATAGCACATATCCTCCCCAGTGTCCATCACCCAGTTACCCTATCCCTACCCTCCCACCCCCCAGCAACCCTCAGTTTGTTCCCTGAGATTAAAAGTCTGTTATGGTTTGTCTCCCTCCCTGGTCCCATCTTGTTTCATTTTTTCACTCCCTACCCCCCATGACCCCCTGCCCTGCCTCTCAGATTCCTTATGTCAGAGAGACCATATGATAATTGTCTTTCTTCATTGACTTATTTTGCTCAGCATAATATCCTCTAGTTTCATCCATGTCATTGCAAATGACAAGATTTCATTTTTTGATGGCTGCATAGTATTTCATTATCTCTCTCTCTCTCTCTCTCTCTCACATCTTCTTTATCCAATCATCTGTTGATGGACATCTAGGCTCTTTCCATAGTTTGGCTATTGTGGACATTGCTGCTATAAACATTCGGGTGCTCATGCCCCTTCGGATCACTACATTTGTATCTTTATGGTAAATACCCAGTAGTGCAATTGCTTGGTTGTAGGGTAGTTCTATTTCAGGAAACAACAGATGTTGGCAAGGATGCGGAGAAAGGGGAGCCCTCCTACGCTGTTGGTGGGAATGCAAGCTGGTGCAGCCACTCTGGAAAACAGTATGGGATTAGTGATCTTCTAAAAGAGGCCCAAGAGAGCTTTCCTGTTTCCTATGCGTGTAAAGTTACAGTGAAAAGATGGCTTTAGGGGGGACCCCCACTGGATACCACAGTCTCAGCTTCCAAAACTGTAAAAAATAGTTTTTTGTTTTTTTAATAAGCTGTGTAGCTTACGGTATTTTTGTTATAGCAGCCAGAATGGACCGAAACACCGTCTCTTTGAAGTATTTCTTAGAAGCATCTTTTACCCCTGTTGCATCTGCCAGTTATGGCGTACCTCCTCTGTGCTCTCATGGCACCTTGGGAAGCAGAAAACCTCTATGTTGAATTTTAAGTAAGGAGTTCTGCCTTCTGTCTTGCTATGGCAACTTTAGTATAGACATTTTTTCATTATTGTGCTCAGAGAACTGCCCCTTCTCCCTAATGGTACTATCACAGTACAGTTGATAGACCACGTCAACGCTGTTTTTTCATAAGTGAGATGTGACTGCATTCTGATATGGTACTCCCTCTATGGAACTGACCCCAATAATCATGTTTCAAATGGCGTGAGGTGCGAGAAAAATATTGTGAACAGGGGTTCACCGTGTCACCTTCAATTATTGAAAGACAAATCCCTTGGTTATTTGAAGTGTTAGCCTGTGAATAAGAAAACATAGATTCTATTCTTACCTTTCACATCCTCGTAATGATGAAAATTCTGTTTTAAATAATTGTGAGAGCAAAGTGCTTGAGAAAACAAATGGCACAAATCAAATAGGGTCTTACTTGGGTTTAGTTCCTGTGTGAGCCCGAGAGCTTCCTTCTTTTCTCAGGTCACCCGAAGTGCCCTTGACCCCAGTTATCAGTCTCCCAAAAGGAGTGCCATTAAGGAAGAGAACTCTCCTGTAGGGGCCCAGGGAAATCTGCCAACAGCTTAGAAGAACAGGCAAAGCGAATGTCTGACTGCTGAGTGGACCTCATTAACCTAATGCATGAAGCACTTCGTCACTGTTATTTTAGTGTGGTTATTATTATTATTATTATTAATACACGTGGTCATGACCTATGGCATCTTAGAGTCCACAAGAGAGCCTGTGTAATATCTATCCTCTTTGCTTGGCCTGCTCAGTGTTTTCAAGTGTGAGCTTGGTTGCATAATAAATTGCTTAGTATCTGCTGCTTCTACCTATGCCTTTTCACACGTTTCTGGTACTTCCTACTTTCTTTTTTTGTCAAATAGGAAGTTTTTTGTTTGAAGAGCTTAGGGGTCATCTCTCTCTCTCTTTCTCTGTATATTTCAGTGTATATATGTATGTGTGTGTATACCTCATAGAGTTCAGATTTGTTCCTTGTACATTCTCTTTTCAAATTTCAGGGTGACCAAATAATGAATTTATAATGTTAAAACATTTTATGAATGTGTTAAAACACCACCTTAATTTATCCTAAGGAAATCTCACCCATTAGAGGAAAATGGTCATGGAGCCTCTGTCTGTATCATTCATAACTAAAAAAAAACAAAACAAAAAACAAACCTGTTTTGCCTACCTGATGTCATCAGTGACAAAGTACCAACAAATCCAACAGCACATGCGAGGGTGTGTTTCGGGGTAGAGCTTAGTGGGTCCCGTGAGCAGAGTTTGGCCCTTGTACTTCGACTTGCAGAGTTACACACTCAAATTGGCTTAAAAAAAAAAAAAAAAAAGAGATTCATATGGTTTAATTACAAGTTAGTCACTGAGTTGTTATTTCCTTGCTCCAACTCCCCATTTAAAAAATTCCCAAGAGGCCTGTAAGAAGAGGGCGCCTGGGTGGCTCAGTTGGTTGTGAGTCTGCCTTCAGCTCAGATCATGATCCTGGAGGCCCTGGATCAAGTCCCACATTGGGCTCCCTGCTCAGCAGGGGGTCTGCTTCTCCTTCTGATCTTCCCCCTTTCATGCTCGCTCTCTGCCCCCCCCCAATAAATAGATAGAATCTTTAAAAAAAAAAAAAAAAAGGCGGCCTGTGAGAAAAGAAGGAAGACTAATGTGGTTGGTGGTCCTAGGACTTTAGCTTATACTCTGTCTAGCACATCGCGGCTTCCCTTCCTTTCAAAGCTGTAAGTCTGGAGGATGAGCAGTGATCTGAGGAACTAGAAGAAGACCCCAGGTGAGGGGGCATTCTCTATGGCTCATCTGTGCTCAGAGTGTGTGTGTGTGTGTGTGTGTGCACGTGCACACATGCACAATTGTGGGGAGGGGAGTGAAAATGAACAGTCTGTTGATATATAAAACTGACAGAATTGAGCCAGAAGGGCAGCAGAATTCTGCCTCATTCTCCAACAGGCTTGTGTGTCTGTATCACCAGCTAGAGATAGTCTGCCCTTTTCATAAAGATCAGAGCTGTCTGAATATTCCCCAAAATAAGTTTAAAACACTTTTATAGAACAACTACCAGTTGGAGGGGCTTGTACAGATATTTCAACTGTTTTGTCAGCTGAAAATCCCTTTTCTCAGCCCTCCTACCCCCACCAAAATTCTTCCCACCCTGCTTGCTTGCTCTCTCTCTCTCTCACACACACACACACACACGCACACACACACAAACACAAGCTTAAGAGAGACTGTGTCCCAACTATACTCATAAAGCAGTTCCTAAAATAAAATTCTTCTCATGCAGCATTAAAAAAAAAAAGTTCTGTGATGTTTCTTATATATTTTGGTATAAGTAATCATGAATTGGTTCATTAAAAATGATGTATGTTTATGGTACCATTCTTTGTTTATTGACCTGAAAATACATTCACATACTGCTATAATGTGAGCAGAAGACTTACACAAGTATATTTTTAAAGTGTTAAAATATTTATGCATTAAATATATAAATTAATAGCTCTATGCATAAAATGTAGAAGTACATATAATATATACTTTGAGATATTAACTGAGTGAGCTAGAGAACATTTGCTTATTTTGCTTATCAGTGCTTTCTAGGTTTTCCCAATGATGAGCATGAGGCACTTATAAAATAAATATATATATGCATATTTTTTAAACATAGTGATTCATCAGGATTCCCAGATGCAGAAAGGCTTAGTGCTCTGAAGGGCTGTTCCTATGAGAGCCCGAGATGAGTTTACCCTGAATGCAATGAACCCAATATATACAGCCAGTATAATACCTGACCTGTAATAAGGTGAGGCCACACGTTTCTAAACAAGTGTGTAGAACACATATATAGCTTTAAATAAAGTGCTTATAAACTGCCAAAGAGAATATGTTTAAGTGTAAATCTATGGCTTATGTTATCCTATGGAGTGAAGTTATCAGGACTTTCATAAGAAACCATGAACATAACATGTATTTTATTCTCTAATGTTGCCAGTTTATTTCTAGAAGTGAAAATGGAGAACTTTCCACCTTTTCTTCAAAGTGCATTTTAAAAAAACTAAGTTTTCTAAACTCTCTCTGTGTGTGTATGTGTGTGAGTGTGTGTGTTTATCTGGATAAGAATTTGCAATGTATCAAATTACTGAATTTTTAAGAACGCTCATCTTTAGCAAGATTTGGGGGTTCCACTGCTATTTATAAAACAAGAGCCTTCACCAAATTTTACTATAAATAGTGGTTAGTTACACCATTATTATTAGAGTTTTCTTCCATCTTGGTAAACACCAAACTGAAGACTTCTTTTTCTCCTTGGAAGCCATTAAAGGTGAACTTCAATTACATAGTGGAGACTTTTGCATGAATAGAGAGTTGTTGAGAGGTTTACTCAAAATAAAAATAATTATGCATCATTGCAGGGCTGAACAAGCCACAAGCCCAGGGAATTTCAGAGAATTTTGCCTCAGCTGTGAGGATGGTGATTTGAGTAAGACTGTAATCACTGATGCTATGAAAAATTAATGTTCCAATGGCCAGGTTAAGGTTTGCCGTGAAATTGCTGTCCAGGTGACACATTGCAGTTCTTGCGTGGAATCAGTGCTGCTCGCTGGATTTGAGTGGACGTGATGGAGGATGCTTTATGCTTTGTTAGAAAGTCACCTCTGAGCCCTTGCTACATTTCAATCTTCTTACACTTTTCCCAAGTGTGAGAGGCAGTCATGATCAACGATTTTTCCCATTTATAATTCATATGATTTTGATGGAACGCACGTTGCAATTGTCTGTAGAAGTAGAATGTGGTTAAAATTCGACGATTAAAATAATCCTGGTAATTGTGTTTGTGTGTGTTAAAGTTGCAAGTCTGGGACTGTTAAGGAAAGATTTTGGAAGTGGATCTTTCAAAGGATTTAGTGTTTTCATCTTTCAGCTGCTCTTTAACACAGACCTCCAGGGTATGCTTTTTCAAGCTGTCAATTTGTGCGCCTTACTGAAGATGGAATTTGGGGAATACTTGTGGTCTGCATTAATAACCCAGGCAGCCACACCCTTCACAAGTTTTTTTTTTTTTTTTAAAGATTTATTTATTTACTGGGGTGGGGTGGTGAGGGGCAGAAGGAGAGATTCCCCAAGCAGACTCTCCACCAAACAGAGTTCAATGCCAGGCTCAATCCCATGACTCACGTGATCATGATCTGAACTGAAACCAAGAGTGGATGCCCAACTGACTGAGTCACCCAAGTGTCTCTCCCTTCACAACTTTTAAGCTACTTCTGCTTTGCCTCCTTTAGTTCAGTACTTCATCTAATGTGAGAAATATAGTATCTGTCTCCAGATAAAAATCATGTTTGTGCATTAATTAAGTAGAATATTCTACTACCCAACATTGCATTTTTAAAAGATTTTATTTATTTGAGAGAGTAAGAGAGAGAGAGAGGAGAGAAGAGAGCATGAGCAGGGGGAGGGGCAGAAGGAGGGGGGAAGCGGACTCCCCACTGAGCAGGGAGCCTACTTGAGGCTCAATCCCAGGCCTCTGAGACCACGACCTGAGCTGAACAAAGGCAGATGCTTAATCGACTGAGCCACCCAGGACCCCCAGCACTGTATTTTCATTACCTTTGTTTATTTCTGAGATTTCTTTATGTTACTCCGGCCTTTAATTTAGCTGTATGTGTTTGCCCCCAGAGTCTCCAAGAAATTTTCAATAAATGTTTTTAAAAGATTTTGTTTATTTATTTGACAGAGAGAGATGACAAGTAGGCAGAGAGGCAGGCAGTGAGAGAGGAGGAAGCAGGCTTCCCGCTGAGCAGAGAGCCCGATGTGGGGCTCGATCATAAGGGGTTCAGATCATGACCTGAGCCGAAGGCAGAGGCTTTAACCCACTAAGCCACCCAGGCGCCCCTTAAATAAATTTTTAAAGACATTTTTATCTAAGCTAATCTATGAATAAACCTTGAAGAGAAAGACTCAGAAAGTCTTACGTTGGAATAGGTGTAACTGAGTAATAACGAGACCACAGTTTTAACACACACATACACACATACACATACACATTTTTAAACTAAGTGTACTACAAAAAATTGAATTAATAATATGACTGACGATATGCCACCCATTTGCACATGTGATATTATGTAAAAAAAAAAATTACTCACGTATGGCCTACCATGTACTTAAGAAGATCAAATAAGATAACAGATGTTTCAGTACTTTTAAAAATTTGAGTATACTCAACATGGAGGTAATTTGTGAGAGGGGATACTACGTCAAGAATTCCTAAGTAATGGAGAACATGTTTCTTATTGACAATAATGTTCCTTCATGGGACCTTGTTTTTCTGTGGCTCTTAACTTTCTTTAATCATGATCATTCCGTGGTTTAGTTCTTGCATGTTTCTTGTTTAATTTCATTTTCCTTTTATTTCAACTGACATGAAGATGAGTGGCCATGCCATTCTTTTACTTGCAAATGGGCTTTAAAAGCGCATCTCTTAGAAGTCTGTACTTGATTCGGTTTCACATAGGCTAGGGCTGTTGGTCCACTGAAGAAAACTAAAACTAGACATCTAGTATGTACATAAGAAAATGTGTGTGAATACCATTTGAAAAATGCAATCATGATTAATAGTTATTTTAGATTTTGTTTCTTAAACTCACTTTCTCCCTTTTGTCTTATGGGATCTTAGAAGCCTCTTTGATAAATAAAGGATTTACGTGTAAGGCTTGGATACCTCATCCCTTAGTGTCATGAAGGGATTGAATTTAAAGCTGATTAAAATCCTAATAAATGAATATACATATGAAGTACTTATCCATTGAGATAAAAATGGCATTTTTAATAACAAGAATGAACTTTGTGTCTGTGAGATATTTTCCCTTGAGAAGCTCAATGCCTTTGAAAAATAATAAAACCCACAAATTATCTCATTAATGTGCATATTAATTAATGAATGAAAGCTCTTTTCCCTCTCATTTTAAGATACAAATCAAGGTGAAATATGAAAGGCTTTATACCTCTAAATTAGTCCATTGACAAAACAGTGAGCTCAGCCCAGAAAATTCTTAAAAGTCTTTGGTCTTTATTCCCTTTATGAAGCCAGTATGGGATTTCTGGTCACCTTTGAAAATGGAAATTTTGACATTTAAATGCAGGAACTACAAACCATACTTTAAAAAATTCAAAAGCTAGAGCTAACTGTAAATAATTCTGTGGTTTTGCTTGGAGGTTGTGCAGAATAAAGGTTCAGGGGCTGGGATCTGGAGTTTAGCTCTGTGTGTTTGCTTCATGTAGTGTGTTGTAAGGGTGTGTGCAAGCCACGGGGCCTCTGGGCCTCCCGGCCTCCGGGCCTCCAGGCCTCCAGGCCTCCAGGCCTCTGCCTTCTCACCTCTGACATGGGCATGACATGGGCTTGTTGTGGGGATTAAAAGAGAGAATGTGTGTAAAACACCATATCGCTTGGCAAATAGCATTTATTCCATAAATGCATATTTTAATCATGAATGGATAATAATAATTACTGGCAATAACAAGTAAATATTTGGGTAGTTGGTCTGTTCCAATTGGAAATTTTGTTTCCTTCTTGCAGCAAAAGATAGGCATCAATTGTGTGTCCAAAATGTATATTTGAAAACATCTGAGAAGGACTCACAAGACATGAAATAGACCGCAGATGTGAACTATAAATGATTTTAAACGAAAATCAGCCAGGATTCTTCCTTCTGATCTTCTTTGAAAAGGTCTATTATAAATATGATTTTTACTTTGGTAGTGCTTGTGGATGGATGGTGGGCTGGTAGAGGGAATAGGAGAACCAGTTCAGTTTCATATGCCATGTTTAAAGATTGGTGGTATTGTAAAATATAGAACCAGAACAGTACAGTTTAGAATATTTTGGTACAGAATTTAAATAGATATTGGAAGCACAAATATCTGTGTAATATACACCAGAATGTTTTAGTATCATAACTATCTGGAGTTAAATGTAGAACTTCTTAAAAAAATTTAATTTGTTCAGTGTTCCAAGATTTGTTGTTTATGTACCACTCCCAGTGCTCCATGCAGCCGGTGCCCTCCATAATACCCACCACCAGACTCACCCATCCCCCCCACCCCATCTCCTTCCCTTTCCAAACCCTCGGTTTGTTTCTCAGACTGTGGACTCTAAATGTAGAACTTCTAAATAATTTAAAGTTTTCCTTGAAAATTGGACTTGTGGTTTTAAAACAAGATCGACTTTTATAGTACAAGGAACTGTTTCCTAACTGTGGCACTATGTGATTTTAAGGCACACTCTTAATTTTAATAAAATGTGAACGAAATACATTTTCATGGCTTTTGCAAAGTATTTTTTTTCCTTCTGCACTAAATTCGGCATGAGCCTGACTCAACCCTGATTTAGAACGTGTGGCTGTGTATAATACAAAACAAACAAATCAAGAAAAAGGAAATCAACTCAGAGAAGTCGTTTGGAGAAGGAAAATTTTCTCTTTTATATAATGAAAATCCTTGTTGTGTTGTCTTACTTGTTTTATTAAATAGAATCTTATGCATTTGACAGACACATGTTCTTTCAGCTCTTACTGGCTATACATGACGTCATTCCAGCTAGTATATGAGAATAAAAAAGTGGACTTTAAAAAAAAAAGCAGCACTGAAAATCTTACTAGGATGAGTATAAATTAGTTAAAATCCACAAATAAAATTCTTTGTCTAACAGAAAAATGCAGTAGTTGTAGTGAAATTGAATATGAAAAAATTGACATGTTGTCTAACATTATGAGAATTGCTTGTAGGACCATGATCACATTTATCTGTTCTATGGTTTTTCAGTTTTACATCCTAGCATACTGTCTGCTGAAGATAATAATGTCTCAGATAGGTTAGATGATTGATTAAAACATTTTACATTATTAATTACTTTGGTCTAGCATATCATGGGCTACTCTATACCACTAATCCATTATTTCTCTCTCATTCTTGGCAAGAAAATTCACTTACTTTAAGGATATTCAGATTCACATAATGTCAGTTAATCCTTAAAATAGTTCATACGCTATACTGGACATTTTCACTTTTTTTTTTTCTTTATTTGAGCGTCATAGTAATCTTTTGATGACTGATTTTATCTTCTTTATGAAGGTAAAGGAATTTTGGAGAATTATTTTAGAAACTTATTTTAATGATTAAAAGCAGTTGGAGAGGTGTCATCATAAGTCTGTTCTTACAGGCCAGGAAATTATATTTTCTCCTGTCCCAGGACCTTTAATACAGCAATACTATGAATAGTTAGACAGTTGTCCTAGAGGAATTAAAGATGGTAGCATTGATTTATGCTGTTGGCTTGCTGCTGTATTTAAATTCATATTGTTGATATAGTAGTATTTACACTAAACCTAGAAATTAATTCCACATATGTGTGCTTGCGCCCAGCATTAACCCTTCTGACCTTGGCTCCCCCTCCCTCCCCTTCCTTTTATCATTAGCATGCGCGCATACACACACACACACACACACACACACACACACACACACACACACACACACACAAACATGGGCATTCTCTCTCTCCCTCTCCTTCTCTCCTATAAGCTTTCTAGAATGATCAAGAGATTAAGATAGGAAAGGTGAGATCGTGATGGTATAAGCAGGTCTCCCAGGACTCCTTTTGTCATGAATCCGCAAATTGATCCCACAGGGGAAGGAGTCCCAGGATGTTTGAAATTTCATTGTGGGGGACTGGCTTCTCTTCAGCTGCCTGACCTTAAGCCGGTCTGACTAGCAGTTCCGGGAGCTCCAGAAGTCCCCGAATTAGTGTAAAATGTAGTCCCGAGTAGCACAACTTTCTCTGCAGTTTACACATGGTAGAGAGAGCAACACGTAGGGGAAAAAAGTATTTATGTCAGAAGTGCAAAGACTTTGAAATACAAAGATACAGTTTTATTTTTAAGAAGCAATAAGCAATAATCAACCTAAATCATTAATAAAGCTTATAAAGATGTCTGATTCTTAATCAGGTTAATTACCATTGAGAAAATCAGAAATGTTCTTTTCAGTATATGTATGAGTTACATCAGTCCTATTATACAACTGGTAGAATTATTATACTGAGAGCCTGAGATGAAATTGTAGATGTTTTGGGGCGCCTGGGTGGCTCAGTGGGTTAAGCCGCTGCCTTCGGCTCAGGTAATGATCTCAGGGTCCTGGGATCGAGTCCCGTATCGGGCTCTCTGCTCAGCAGGGAGCCTGCTTCCTCCTCTCTCTCTCTGCCTGCCTCTCTGCCTACTTGTGATCTCTCTCTGTCAAATAAATAAATAAATCTTAAAAAAAAAAAAGAAATTGTAGATGTTTTAAGGACTGATTGAGGTCCTCAGGTTTGTGTACTTTTTTTTTTTTTTTTAAAGAGAGGGGAGAGGAGGTTGTGGGGGGAGGAACAGAGGGAAAGGGAGAGAGAGAATCTTAAGCAGGCTCCATGCCCAGCACAAAGCCCAGCAGAAAGCTCCACCTTACAACTCTGAGATCATGACCTGAGCCAAAATCCAGAGTCAGATGCTTAGCCGACAAAGCCACCCAGGTGTCCTAAGTTTGCATACTCTTAATTCAGCTCTAATTATGAAGTATTTAGTAACTACACCTCAAAACACCTTCTGAAAATTATTTTTAATTGTAGTTGACATAAAATATTATGTTGGATTCAGGTGTACGGCATATGGTTTCATGATTATATACATTATGAAACACCCACCGTGATCAGTTTCGTCATCATCTCTTACCATAAGCATTATTACAATATTGTACCTTTCATCCCTGTGATTTATTTATTTTAAAAACTGGAAGTTTGTGCCTCTTCCTTCCCTTCACCTAAAATACCTTTTAAGCAAAACCGTGAAAGTGCCATTTAGGTAAAATGTAAGGAAGAGGGCTTTTGGAAGTTAATAAATAATTTAATACATCAACTGATGAGCTAATAACGGTAGATAAAGCAATACAAAATAAGAGATATGATTCATGAGAATATTTTGATGTGTTGACACTGTCAAGTCAACTTTGAGATTTTAAACTCATTGTATGTCTTATATTTTCTTGAAAGGAGGCTAATAGTTTTTCTAAACTCAGATATAGATTTGGGTTCAAAATATAAAATGGGGTTTGTAGAACAGGAATGAAGTTTGAACATTCTTGAGGTTTATAATAAATTAGGTGATGGAGAAGGTGAAGAGATGTAACATGTATTGAGAACCTGCTCTTTTAGTTATATCATTTATTTAATCATCTCATTAAAATTATATGAGTTCAGTAATTTTATTCCAGTTTTATAGAGGAGGAAACAGAGGCTTGTTGATATTAACTAATTTGCCCAAGTGCCAAAACGGGTAGGATGGGTTTTACCTCTGAATCTGAATGACTCCAGACCTGAGGGTCCTTTCCTTATTCCATACTCTCTGGAAAGTGTCTGAAATTATAGTTGGTGAATTGCTCAGTACTATTTCATCTCTAATGTGCCAATTCTTAGCTAAATCCATGATGTCTACACTAGTTCCTGCTTCCTTATAATTAATGTCTTTGTCTTTTTATCATTTATTATGAAAGAGCTCAAGCACAGTGTCTGAGATCTTGTTAGTACATAAAGAAATCGAAAACTCGTCCATGTTGTGGTGGTGGTGGTTGCGGTTGTGTGTGTGTGTATGTGTATGTGTGTGTGTGCGTGTGTGTACCTCACAAGCACATAGACAAATTCAAGTAGATCCTGTGAACAGGCTATATACTTCAGTAGGTTTTTCTGCCTTCAACAAAGTATGACGATGCAGGGCGTCTTGGTGGCTCAGTTGTTAAGTGTGCTTGCTGCCTTCAGCTCAGGTCAGGGTCCCAGGGTTTTGGGATTGAGTCCCACACGGGTTCTCTGCTCAGTGGAGAGCCTGCTTCTCCCTCTCCCACTCGCCCTGCTTGTATTCCCTCTCTTGTTGTCTTTCTCTCTCTTGCAAATAAATAAATAAAATCTTAAAAAAAAAAAAAACCAACGAAAAAACCCCAAAGTATGATGTTACAATTGGCTCCTAATAAAATAAAAAAAGGAGACAAATTTACTTCTACTCTATGGAAATTCTGGCATTGACTTTAACAATAAGGTTTTGATATCTTTATAATGGATATTGGGAATATTACTCTTTATCTTTTTTTTTTGTTTTTGGTAATAAAAAGCTTTATACTACATTAATGTGCATTAAAGAGAAGAATACATTTGCTAGAAGAAAGGTACCAGATAGCACAATTATTTTTTAGCTGCTACTGGTATCATTACTAATGAGAAACTTGGAAGGAACAAGGGAGGCATCACTATAGCAGTGGGTTTTTTGAGAAGGGAATTAGGTCTACTGAATATTTCAAATTATTGGTCCATTGAATCATGATTGAGTAGTGCTAAAATTTCATTTCCTTTGTGGTGTCTTGACATGGGCTTTATCTTTTATTAGAACATACTCTAAATTTATTACATTAGGCCCATGTATGGCTTTATTTGACTATCACTTTCATTTAGGTGCAAGAAAATCTAGGTTTCTACTAGCAGCGTCCTTTCCAATGTCTTTTCTTTTCCTGACACAGTAGTATTTCTAAATTCATTCTGTTGCTCTTAAAGATATTAGAGAAAAGAGGAAAAAATATGGCTAGAACTAAAATACTGTTGTAAAAATTAAAACAGTCATTACTAGAACCTCTTCTGCATTGCTGTTTCCTTTCTATCAGTTGAGTACAGTGACTTCCAACCTATAATTAGGAACCTCCCAAGAATATATTGCTTAGTAATATTTTACTTCTCTCATAATGTCCATCTACTCAGTGTTGGGTTTTTTTTTTTTTTCATTCAACAAAGATGTTTTTTGGCACATCTGTCATGTGTCAGATATTATAATGAATTTTGAGAATAAGATGAATGAATTCAATTGCCATGTTTGTCTTTAAGCAACATCTAGTCTATCAACAAAGACAGATTCATCAGAGCCAACTACATGCTTGGCATTATTTAATGTTTCAGTTTAACAAGCATTTAATGAATTTCTATTGTATAACAGACATAGTGATAGCATTGTAGATACAAAAGTGTCGAGGTCTCCTAGGAGGTCTGGGACGCCTGAGTGGCTCAGTTGGTTAAGAATCTGCCTTTGGGGGACGCCTGGGTGGCTCAGTTGGTTAAGCGGCTGCCTTCGGCTCAGGTCATGATCCCAGCGTCCTGGGATCGAGTCCCACATTGGGCTCCTTGCTCCGCAGGGAGCCTGCTTCTCCCTCTGACTCTTCCTTCCACTCTGTCTGCCTGTGCTCGCTCTCATTCACTCTCTCTCTGACAAATAAATAAATAAAATCTTTAAAAAAAAAAAAAAAAAAGAATCTGCCTTTGGCTCAGGTCACGAGCCCAGGGTCCCTCAATAGATTGAACCCTGCATCGGGCTCCCTGCTCAGTAGAGTCTGCTTCTTCCTCTCCCTCTTCTGCTCCCCCTGCTTGTGCTCTCTCTCTCTCAAATAAAAATAAGTAATAAGATTTTTTTGGGGGGGGGGGGTTAAAGATTCCTCCTGTCAGATTCTTCTAGCAAACAGAGATGTAGTCTATAGTTAATAATGGCTATGGCTGTTAGGGCTGTGTTGACAGTTCTGGGGAAGTACAGAAGGAGTGGTTACCTGTCTTGGGCCAGGAGTAATAATCATACTGCTACTGCCTGCCTTGGGGAATGATGAATGTAAAACATGTTTGGAAGCAAAAAGAAAGTAATTTGGCGGAAATAAAGAAACCTCACAGAAGAAATCATTTTTTCTCCTATGTTTTTGGTAGCCACACAGAATGCCATGTTAAAGAATTTGGAATTTTTCTTGAAAATGACAGACAGCAACTGAGGGAATTCAGTGGATCACATTGGTTTTTAAAAATATAGACCCTGGAGTATAAACTGACTAGGGCCAGAGGAGAGACAACGTCTCATTAACGAGAACTTTCACTGTTACAGATTCTGGCCACTGGCCCATTGTTGACATTTGGCAGGTCATTTGTTCCACAAATTCTTCAAGTATCTGTAATTTTCTGGGGTCTGAGAATGTCAGGAGACCATATCATGGATACTTCCTTGGGCATTTCCTGTCGGACAAGTGTAAACATGATTTATAGTCACCCTCCTTAACGTTGTTAGAGATGGTCTTTATATAGGTCAGACCTACTGAAGACACTTCCTAAATTTGTTTTCAATGTGTATTCTTTCAATTAAATTAACCTTAATACAGAGGTCCACTGGTTTATATCTAATGGAGTCTCAAAGTTTCATGTCATATTCCTAGTGAACAACAGATGATAAAAGAGAAGCTATAGGAAAAAATGAAATACTTAGGAAAGTGTAGTGGGCCTATGAGCCTTGGATCCTTGGAGGTGCCCGATGTGTGGCATAGACCAGCTATAGACCAGACAGGTGACACAGCCCTACACATGCCGGTGTGTTTCAGATGAGTATATTATTTTCTGACAAATAAACAAGAAAATAATTTCAAAGAATTATTTACGCTTTGTTATTTATTCTCCCAGTTCACAGTTACTAAGAGCTTTACAATGGGGCAGACTCCAAAATATTTAGATGATCAAAAAAAGTTCATAAAGATTATAGAAATCACCCCAGAGGAGTCACTAATGTGTTCATACCTGGCTGCTAGTTGTGTGTTCATAGACGCCTACCGTGTCAGCTAGGGCCTGGCCTGTATGTAGTACGCGTTAATGTGGAAGACGTTAGACTCTGAGGCACTTTCAAGTCCATTTTCAAGGTATTTTCAGGTCGGTGAGGCTTTCTCTTCAGACCTGGTTTTCTTTGGACTGTCCTTCATATGACTAATGAATAGCTCCAGTACGTGTTTGGGAATGACTACTGGTGTAATGTAATTTTGCTGCTTTCCTTTTAGATTGGCCTTACGTGAATTGAGGTGTCAAAAACAAGGACTTGTTAGTCTGAGTCCATTTGCTAATGGAAAACACAGGAAAACGTAGGTTCTGCCCATGTTAGATGGTGATTGGGCCCTGGGCTAGCATACAGACCACCCTGAATCCTGTTCTCTTCTTCAGTATGAATTTGTTGTGTGATTTACTGTGATTTACTGTGAGAAAATTTAGGATCTCTGCCTTTCAGTTTCGTCAACCACAAAAGGAAGATAGTACCTGTCTCTCAAAGTTTAAGATGGTTGATAGATGAACTCTATAGGAGATAGTGTTTGAAAAGATATTACTATTTAACTATAAACTCTTACAGTGACAGTAGCTGCAAGTAATGTTTCCATCATTCTAAGTGCCCCTTGTATCTCCTATTTTGTAGTTGACCTTTAATTTCTAGGTAAGTCACCAACTGCAACAGTAGTCGCTTTGCATTCAGAAAATAATCCCATTGGAGATTGAAATGTTAAGGTTAATGATTGGTCATGATATGGTTGTAAAATAAAAAGTACTTAAAGGATTAAGGCTTTAAGACTTAAGATAAGACAACCTCCTTATACCTGATAATTCCAGTTGGGGGGGGCAGGGAACTAACAAAAGATTGGGGGAAAAAAATAACAATAACAAAAAACCAGAACAGAAATATGTATCCATGGGGCGCCTGGGTGGCTCAGTGGGTTAGGCCGCTGCCTTCGGCTCAGGTCATGATCTCAGGGTCCTGGGATCAAGTCCCGCGTCGGGCTCTCTGCTCAGCGGGGAGCCTGCTTCCCTCTCTCTCTCTCTCTGCCTGCCTCTCCGACTACTTGTGATTTCTCTCTGTCAAATAAATAAATAAAATCTTTAAAAAAAAAAAGAAATATGTATCCATGTGTTTGTGTGTGTGTGTCTGATGTTCTGCCAATAACACATGCAACTCTGGTATCTTGTGTTCAGTAAAAATTCACCAAGCTAGTTTTAAGAAATATTAGATATTGGGACGCCTTGTTGGCTCAGTGGGTTAAGTGTTTGTCTTTGGCTCAGGTCATGATCCCAGGGTCCTGGGATTGAGTCCTGCATTATGCTCCCTGCTTGTCAGGGAGCCTGCTTCTCCCTTCTGCCTGCCTTTCCCCTTGCTTGTTCACTTTCTCTCTCTCACACCCACACAAATAAATATATAAAATCTTAAAAAAAAATAAATGTTTAGTATCAGATTTTCTGTTCAGTTTCTGACCTTACCCCTTATTAGGAAAAAAAAAAAAAAAAGTGAGAGAGAGAGAAGAAAGGAAAAGATTATTTCTATGTGGAATTTTATAAAGCATGCAAGCAGACTTGAAAAGTTGCTTTTAAGGTTTAGAACATACTCTTTTTTTGTTTCTGAGTTTTTGCATAATTTACATAAGCACTGGATAAGGAAAGAGCTGTTCGAAAAAATTACTTTAAAATATATTAATTGTATCATAGAATTAGTGCAATAATTTTTATTTTTACTGCTGCTAGTATATGATTTAGGTGAACCATTAAAATAAAGAACACTTTTATTTATAGCCGTACAAAAATACCCAGGTAGAAATGTAAGTGGATCCGGCATTTGTGGAGGAAACATCTCCTCGAACAAGATCTTGATAATTGGATTATTTATTAATTTATTTGACTCTTCAATAGATAGTTTCAAAATTTAGAATAAAAATCACCTTCTTTAGATGGTAAATTAGTTTTATGGCATGAAAATGTTATAAGTGAGGAAATATTATTAAGAACTTATCAGTCAGGGGTGCCTGGGTAGCTCAATTGGTTTAGTGTCTTATTTTGGTTCAGGTCATGACCCCAGGGATCCTGGGATCCCAGAATCTGCACTCATTGGAGAGTCTGCTTGACTGTCTTCCCCTCCCCACCTCATGTGCATGCTCTCTCGCTCTCTCTCTCAAGTAAATAAATAAAATCTTTTAAAAATAAAAAAGAACATATCAAATAGAACTTAAAAAATACTAAGGTTTTGCTTCCATTTGTGTTGCTTCAAGTTAGATTCTTTTAGAAATAGCCCAATGTAAGCAACATAACTAAAAGGCAAGGGACAAAACTTCTAATACCATTGTGTGAATTCCTCATTCTAATTTAAATCAATGAAGAAAATGCTTACTCCAAGTCAATTTTTTTCTGGTATACAATTGGTTAGCGTAGAGATTAAATTATGAATGTCACATTTAATTTAAAACTAAAGAGAGAAATAGCATCAGAGAGAATGTGCACTTTTGTGAATGTCAAGTGCAACTTGTTGAAGGTCTTTTGAAAAACAAGTAGGAAAGACTTTGCATTAGTTATGCATGCCTTGAGTACCTACCAGTTTGGAATACAGATGCCAAGTACACTGTTGATCATCGCTGTTTTTAATTCATGTTGGCTCTTGGAATCACATTGTTTCTGTTTTCCTTTTGAAGATTATGAGCCTGTGCTACAGTATGGATCCAGAGCCTCTTAAAATCTGTGTAGGAAAAAAAAAAATTCTTGCCTAGGGACTTGGTTTTCATTTTCCATAATTCGAGATTTATCTAGTAACTTGCTAGGAGTTTCTAAACTCTTTCTGTGTTTCTGCTCTGTGTTCTTAAATGCTGGCTCTCCTTAATATACAAGTATTTCAGTTAGAATGGTGCCACAGGACTAAGAATGTTGCCAAATGTGGTTAGACTATTTCTTTCGGTTCACTGCTAAGCCTTTCATTTACTAAGTGGGAGAGTTAATAGTGTTATTTCATGCAAGGCCCTTACTCAGCTCCCGATATATGCAGTATATTTCCATTAGATGGATGGGAAGTGTGATGCATGGAAATCTCAGTTCTTTGGTTCAGAGACATAATTGGGCATCATCCACAGTGACATTTGAGGAATGCATGCAGTCCAGACTTGTCTCCTTAACTGGGTATGACACTATAGCTCCAGACTCCAGTGTCCAGCCACCAAAGTGGTTTCGCCTTGTTCCTTGACATTTTAGGCAAAATCTAGAAAAATGAAATGAATTCAAACATTATGGAAGCATGAGCACAAATAGAAAAGGTACAATTAGAACTGTCATCAATAGATCGATCAGTATTCTTAAGATGACTAATTTTTAGCTATTCTAGCATTACTATCATCATCATCATCATCATCTTCATCAAGACTTCGCTTCTCTGGTATCACCAAACTTGAAGCGTGATAATAGAATGAGTTATTGACAATCAGTCATCTGATCTAGTGAATTCTTAATGTTGCCATCATGTTGCCGGGGAAAGTCCATTTCCCTTTGCAGTGCCAGATCACATTTTCTCAGGCACTAACTAAAGGATTAAAAGATAATTGGTTTAGTTCCGTTTTATATTAGCACTGGTTCAGAATGTTTCTTTAAGGAGAAAAGCATCATTATAGTATTTTTGTCTGCAGAGGGAAGAGTTGATTTTGCCCATTGTACCCATAGAGAATATTTGAACACAACGTTTATTTGCTTTGTAGAGTTTACCAGTCTACCTGTTTGGTAATTTTAATGAGAAGATAAAGGAACAGATTTAAAGCATACATACCACTGTTAGGACTTTAATCTTTTAGTTTGCCTCTTTAGCCCAGTGGCCCTGTTTTGGTAATTTTACTCAATCTCATTTCACCACTGGTCCTTGAGTTAGGTATTGGGTAGAGATTATTTGTCAAGTGATAAGTCGTGGCCTTTTAAAAATTACATCTTTATGAGTAATTCTTATAAACTACCATACTTAATACTAAATGTTTAAAATTAAACTCTGAGTCCAATGGTATAGGGATATGCCTGTTTTGGAAAGAGGTAGAAAAAAGTTTCTCTTTCCAAATGCATAGCATTTATGGGACAAACCAAGGTAATTCATATTCATTTCACTTTCAGCAGTCATCTTTTTATGTTAATAAATGTTTTCTTATGTTAACTACTTCATTTTCATGAATTGATTGGATCCATTTTCAGTGTTCTCTGCTAGTTGGGTTTTCTAAAAAATTCAAAGATAGTTATGGCCCCCTTGTGGTCAAATAATGTAAAATTCCCAAGATTGAACAAGAGTTCTCTTTTTCTAAAATGATACTGTTGAAAATTCTAAGGCTGTGATTTCAAAAATCATAGATCACAGAATAGTCTAATATATAATAAAGACATCAATTTGTTGAACAGATATTTAATGTGTGGTCAAATATGTAATATTTTAGGTAGGTAAATAAATGATCAGGTTTATGTAAATAAAACATTTGTTGTATTTTGTTAAATATGTAAAACCTATTAAGATAGCATAGGATATGAACCAACATATATTATATGTATATGTGCTTTTGGTAATTAAATCCTAACATTTGTTTTATTTTATTAAATATGTAAAACTTATTAAGATAGTATAGGATATGAACCAGCATATATTATATGTATATGTGCTTTTGGTAATTAAATCCTAACATTTTTATTAAAATAATTATCTAGTTTCTCACATAATTCTATTTTACTCTTGATTAGAAAAAGAATCTTGAGCCGTTTCAGAGAAAATAAATATTAATAAAAGTAAATTTTTGTTTTCTTTTTCTCCTGCGTTCAATATATGTTTTAAATTCTCTTTAGGGATTGAAATACTTGATATCAGGAAGTATATGTCTTTATGCATATTTCATTTAATGTATTGTAAATGGAACAAGCAATTTTCATTATCACCACTGTGATAAGACTTAAATGATCCTCCTGAAAAAAATACTGATGTGGAGAGTTTACATCCTACTTTTTGGAAACAACCTTATGTATATAGAAAAAATAATGTGGATTTGGGCCAATTGCTCTTTAAAATAGCATGTGAACGTTATGTAAGATTGTTTTATGTATAAACCTTTCTACTTAAAATATGAAAACAGATGGTAGTGAACTAAGCAGAAATAAATCATGTTATGCAAATATAATTACTATCTCTGAGTTGTTTTAGTGAAACAGTCTCTTTGGCTTTGATGTGGTTGTTAAGAGTAGAGAGGAAATAAGGGTCTTATAATGTATAGTGTGTGCCAGTGATAGACATTCAAAGTCTGTCTCAATCAGTGCCAGTTTGATATTACTATTTTCATCAGGTTCACTTTCTGTGATCTCATGGGATAAACTTGTCTCTTCAGTGAAGAAATGGAAGAGCTAGCAGAAATTAAATGAATACTTCAATAAAGGTCACAACAAATTTATCAGAGCTTTGCTAGATTGCAAAACATCTGTGAAGGCAAAACTCATCTCTGGTGTTAGAAGTTAGAGCACAAGGGATGTTTGTGGAAAGCGAGTAATTTCTGTCTTTTCTACTTAAGACCTCAATAAGAGAACTTTTACCTTGTTCAAGTTGTGACTTACATACTTTTCTGTATGTAGACTATTTTCGACAGTAAGTTAAATTAGGAAAAAAAGTTGTAGACACCTATACAAAATTCTAGAATTGGTCATGAAAATATTGACCTGCCAAAGTTAAAAATGTGCCTTGAAACATACTTCCATACAGAATTCACTCTTAGATGCTTTAGAATGCCTTATTTCACCTAAAATAGACTTTATGAAGTGGTTTTCCCCCCCT
Organism: Mustela nivalis; assembly: GCF_964662115.1. Classification (NCBI taxonomy): domain Eukaryota; kingdom Metazoa; phylum Chordata; class Mammalia; order Carnivora; family Mustelidae; genus Mustela; species Mustela nivalis. The sequence continues at coordinate 77,995,915 of NC_139031.1, forward strand.
CAGCCAGGAAAGAGAAAATTGTCTTCTACGTGGCCACTTAAATATTGTATGTCTTAAGAAGTTAGCTAACAGATTTTACATGTTCCAACACTTCTGCTTGAAAGTGGTCTTGAAGCATCTTTGTAATTAGTTTGTTAATTTCTTTCTTGTGTTTTTGGGCTGTTGCAGTAGAAACAATGTCGCCTATGCTTTATCCTGAATTTTGTAAAAACAGAAGCATTTACTACGTAATTGTCAGCCTTTGAGTAGATGAGACATGAGAAAGTCTGTAGTATAAGGTGTGGCACTGGATGTGTTTTCAGTAAAAGTTAGTTTTTTCTTTTTTCTTTTTCCCTTTTTCCTCCATGGAGGTCTTACCTCAGTCTGCTGTTGGAAATAGATGGGTTTTCTGGCTTGTTGGCAATACAAAGAAATGAACATTTGTTACTTTGAAATATGCATCATTTTATGAGAGCATTAGCCAGATGAAAAATCTCTGTGGTGTAGATGGCATTTATCATTGTGATGTGAGAATGGGCTAAATGAGGATGGGATCCTAATTTCATCTGCTACTTGGTTTTATATTTTAATTCTGTGACTGTTTAATTTGTAAAACTGACAAAATTATTTTAGAAACAATAAATATGTTCATTCCCTTTGAACTCCTTTTGCTGGGTATGTATCCTCAAGAAATAATTTGAAAAATAGAAAAAAGGCTGTGAAGTCACAAACATGGAAGAGTAAAAGATTGTGGCCTGAATGTCACATAACAGTAGAGTAGTTAGAATTTGAATTTATCTGCTGGGTAGAGTACTGTATAATCTAAAAACAAATATTTTGAAGTGTTTGTCTAAGTATGCAGTGTTTCATGGAGAAAAGTACAAATCATGCATATCATGATTACCGTTATTTTTATAATTATATAATTGAGCAAAGACTTTATAAGAATTAGGAACATGTAAACATCTCTTGAACTAAGGTGTTAGAATTTGGGGTGATAATGTTCCTTTAATGTTATAATTTTGTTGTTTACCTTTAGGATAAGTTGAGGTGGGGAGGGAGAGGGAAAGAGTACTGAATGAAAAGTAAGAAAAGTTGCTTTTTAATTAGACCAAGAACAATTTTCCCGGCACACTGATTTCTGTTTACTGTACGATGTAACTTTTTTTTTTTTTCTTTTGGGCAATCGAGCTTGTTTTATTCATTTTCCCCAGGAAGTGCATCTCATGGAAACCCGAAGCTCTTGTCAGAGTTCTTGAGAAGAGTGGGAATTTTTATGGCCATCATTGTTCCCTCTGAGTTATGTGGATATGACGGATTCTCTCCCATTTTCTCCTCTAACCAAAGAGCATTCCCACTGTCCTCAAGGGCCAGTCCCCACAGACGTGGACCCCCATTGGGCTGTTCCCATAGTATTTTCCTGCAGCAAGGATGTAACTGTTTTTAAAGGTAGTATATTAAAATCTTGCAAAACTAGGATGTTTGCCATAGAATTCTGTCTGTGTTTGGTTCTCTCCAAAAAAGATCATTGAAATTTGACCTAAATATGTCTTAGTAAATTTAAAGGTAAATGTAACTTTTTTTTTTAAGATTTTTTTTTTTTTTTTGACAGAAATCACAAGTAGTCAGAGAGACAGGCAGAGAGAGAGGGAGAAGCAGGCTGCTTGCTGAGCAGAGAGCCCAGGGTTCTCTCTAGCCTGGGCTCGATCCCAGGACCCTGAAATCATGACCTGAGCAGAAGGCAGAGGCTTAATCCACTGAGCCACCCAGGTGCCCCCCCCATTTTTAAAGATTTTTTTTTTTTAATTTAAATGTAATTTCTTTTATAAGCACAGTTCATGGAGTAGCAACTATGAATATGCTATGATTTCTGGAAGCTTCCAGGTTTGGTGACTAACCTGTGTTTTTCTATTATCCCGTCTTGGATGCAACTCTAGCTCTAACCACATGGAGCAGAATCTTGCTTCATCTGGCCTTAGGGTTGGAGGGCATCTATGTGAATGCATAGATGAGCAGTCTGTGGAGGCAGAGGGGGTAGCAGGTAAACATTTACTTTCCTTTCTTTTCTGGTTCAGGCCCTTCTCAGCCTCCCACAGAGGGGCATGGCCTGTCTGCATGTTCTCAGTCCTGTGCTTTAGGGCTAGAAGCACAAACAACAAAGGGAGGGCTAGGAAGGCAGATTTAATGAATTTTATCAACTGTCCTACCACCTCATTAAAAGAACATTTCAAGGGGAATGTTTGCTGACATGGCTTTTTGAGGATTCATTTATTCCACAGACATTCAGCCAGAGCCTCCTGTGTACCTGAGGTCCGGATGGAGGGGATATGAAGACAAATCTAGCCGGGTCCTGCCTCAAGCAGTTTACATAAGTGAGAAGTTTGTCCTGCTTAATTTCAAGGCTCCCTAAAATGCAAGCAGCTTCTTTTTCTTTTTATACAACACAAAAAGGAAGCCAAGGATGCTTTTATTACACTGGTATTCTCAGATATACATATTTCTAGTAGATATAATTTACATTTTTCATAGTCTATATATTTGTAGAAATAAAACTGGCATAATACCTGTGGTTTTTTTTTTTTTTCTCTCTTAGGAAAAAATATAGTTAAAAAAATAACATTAGCGGGGCACTAATGTTATTTAGGGTGGCTCAGTTGGTTACGCGTCTGCTTTTGGCTCAGGTCATGATCCTAGGGTCCTGGGATCAAGTCCTGCATCAGGGTCCCTGCTCAGCAGAGAGCTTGCTTCTTGCTCTCCCTCTGCTTGCTGGTTTCCCTGCTTGTGCTCTCCCTCTCTCTTTCTCTCTCTGGCAAATAAATAAAATCCTTAAAAAAAGAAAATAACATTAGCATAATAGAAAATACAAGGTTGGAGCTGTGCCTATTTGGATAGTAAATTCCCTCCTTTAGTTAAGCACAAATAACATGCCTACCATGATTTTTTTTTTTATTATTAAAGAATAATTTTTGTTTCTATCCAACTGAAGCACACGCATACACTATGAGCCATTGGTTTAATGGTTAGATATGTTCTAGAAGAAATACGTAAATTGTCAAAAGAGATGCAGTCAAATGCTCATAGCAGCATTATTTTTAATAGCCTCAAGGTAGAAACAACCCAAATGCCCATCAGTTGTGAAATGGGAACTTAAGTTGTGGTACATTTATTAGACTGGAATATGGTACATTTATTACACTGGAATGTCACATGGTGGTGAAAGCCCGCAAAAGTAAGGAAAACTGAAACATAACTTTGAGCAAAGGAAACTGGACACCAAATATAGATACTGTTCTCTGATTCCCTGTCAGTAAAGTATAAAGCAAAATTACGCTCTGGTATTCACACACAGAGGTTGCTCTTTTGGGGAAAGACTCAGCAAAAGAGGGTGTTTGGGGGCTGCCAATTACCTGAACTTCTTTCACCTGTGTGCTAATGACACAGGTGTGTTCGGTGTGTGAAAATTCGCTGATTTTGACACTTAGGTTTTTTTTTTTTTTTTTACAATATTATACTTGAACACAGACTTTAAAAATTAGCAAAGTAAGTGACTCGTTGGAAAAATGTAACAGGAGATGGAGCTGTCCTCCTAACATTCATGTTCCTCATCTATTCTGCTGTTTGTGGGATAAATGAAGATCATATCACCACCAGCAAAAGCAGAGGCTCTTTATTCAGAACTCCCTCTAGCAGCCGCCATTGCTCACAATGGGCAGAGACTCAGAGGTAAGGCGGGCAGTGGGAAAGCATGGGGACAAAAATGGAAGGCTTCAGTCGTGCTGTGGTTGGCGGATGTTGGCATGGGAATGTCGTGTGGCCGGCTGTGGGCTGGCGAGAAGCAGGGCGTCTGACGTGATTGGTTGGGGGAGCAGAATTGGCTTTCTCTAGTTTGTCCTGAGTTAGAAGGCAGTGTGAAAACAAAAATGAACAAACACAGACAAACACAAAAAGCTGACAATCTTAAACCGAGTTCTGTTAGTTCCAGGCAAGTGCTGCAGAGTTGTGGTTTAGCTTCCCAGGTTGGTTGCTTCAGAAGTTGTGGGTCAGAGTTCTGTGGTCCTGTACAATCTGAGCCTATCTGTTTGGTTTTGGTTGTGCAGTGTCATCATAGAAAGAACCATGTGAAAATGGAATCAATGGACAGGCTACAGGGAAAGTGACGTGCTCTGCCAGAGTCTCACATTTAGAATACTTTGGATAGAAGTCTTGATGGCTTCCATTTTGGGGGCTAGACCTGTGATCTGTCAGTTATCCTCACAGTAACAGGGTATGGGAAAACATCTACTTAACTAACCTAACCTAAGCCCATACCTACTGAACTTACGTAAGGGATTTATAATGGAAGGACAGTTTATTTACGTGAAGTGGTAGGCATATCTTGTTCAATAATTGGACATTCCTTTTCTTCAGGGTAAGTTTGTTCAGAAATAGCCTTTAGATGCTACATGCACACACAAAAATGTCTGGATTCTCTGTGACCATATATTTGGGAGAGTGGTTCCTAATCTGACTGAATATCGTACGTGGTACTATTCCTACCTGCAGACATAGAATGCAATGTGTCTGGAGCGCAGGTACTGCTATTCGTTGTTGTTGTTGTTGTTTAAGATCTTGTGATTGTACTGTGTGGTTCATGTCAAGATCCGCTGGTTTAGAGCAAAGGTTGTAAAATGAATATCTGTACCAGCGTATCTATAAAGTTTGACTGTGTGGTGGTTGCTGGTCTTCTCTGAAGTGTTTTAGATATCTTAATATTATTGCCAGGATCCTTTGATGTAGTTGCTATGATTATCTTTCTTTTAAAGATGAGGAAACTGGAGCTCATAGTAATTAAATAACATGCCTATAGCAATTTAATAATTTGTCTAAAGTTACACAAATAGACGTATGTGAGTCCTTATTTACAGAGACAGAATCTGACTTAAACTAAGGTCAGTTTATATGTAGTCTTCATTTATCCTATTTGGTGTGAGTATTCAAACAGGTCACTCAGTTTGATTACCAGGTGCTGGAAATGTTAATATAATATACAGAATATTCATCATCATTCCTTTCTGAAGTTAAAAAAAAAACAACAACAAAGAGAGGATATTCTAAACTGTCTGGTCTCAAGATTTTAGGTGAGGGATTATGGACCTGGAGTAAGTAGTGGAAGCTGGTCTAATGAGGTCTGGAGGAATCGCTCTGAACCACCAGGCTGTATGCCTTCATGGGATATTTTTATTAAGCTGCGCTCATCTAGTGAATTTCCTGTCATCTTTCCAAGAACATGCTTATCAAAAGAACCCAAACCAAGTCCCTGTTATGGGTACATCTGTAATGTCAGGCTTGAAAGAGATTTTAATAGCTTGCTTAACCAATCACTAGCCTGTTGTTTGACTCTATCTTCTTTTTTTTTTTTTTAAGATTTTTATTTATTTATTTGAGAGAGAGACAGTGAGAGAGAGCATGAGCGAGGAGAAGGTCAGAGGGAGAAGCAGACTCCCAATGGAGCTGAGAGCCCGATGTGGGACTCGATCCCAGGACTCCGGGATCATGACCTGAGCCGAAGGCAGTCGTCCAACCAACTGAGCCACGCAGGCATCCCGACTCTATCTTCTAAGGGCTCCAAACCCATCATCCTAGAGCCTGGCCCAGAATTACTAGCAAACTCTCAACATTGTCGTTTATACAGTTTATTTTCCTTTCCTTTCAGAAAATCAGTTGCACTCATTATCTCAGGTCTTAAAGCCCTTTTGTTCTTTTCCGTGAGTCATTTAAGACCTTGACAGTAGTTTCAGATGACTAATTTTCAATTTCTCCTAGCCTGTGCCATGTTCTTTTAGGCTGAAGTTCCGTAGCTCATTTAGAATTAATAAATTTCTTCTCCTAAGTGGAAGAATGGATCTGTTTTACTACTTTTTCAACTATTTATATCTGAAGGCTATATTGACCTCTGTAACAACATCTTTCAATTTTGTTACTCTGTATCCTCGGTTTTTAAAGAATATATTTTTGATTATTAATGTGGATTTTGAGAAGGTATAAAGTAACAAAGTAGTATAAAGTTGTTCACTGTCCTTGCTCACATAAAAAAGATAATATTTATCTATTTTGTATAATGCAAAGGGAGGGCCTTGTAAGAACTGTAACACTGTGTCTGGCTCAAATGATCCTTCATTTAGAAGGAATGTTGAAAATATTCAGCACATAATGTAGTATATAAAAACATGCTATTTGGGGCTTAATTGAGGGGTACAAGATACGGAGATACTTTCCGAGTCTGTAGTTACAGAATTAAGCCTCTGAATCCTGTATTTCTTCTTCCTTTAGGGTATTAATTGCTTTTTTTGGTCTGTGGGTCTGTTTAATTTCTAATGTAATGGATGCTTGAGTGAGTTCCTTCCTCGTCTGTACTCAGGAAACCTACTTCGTTGGTCCTGTAACTCAATTGCTTTTTAATCGATCTGTCTGAAGAGCCAGTATGCTAGCAGGATGACAATGTCTCAGAGCCTGCACACCTGCCTGAGAAGTTAAATCAGTTCTTCCCTTTCAGTGAAAAGAATGGGCAATAGGAAGAACCTTTACCTCAGAAAGAAGGTCTCGGTAATACTTGCTTACCTCATCTAAGATGCAGTTCAATCTCTCTCTTGAAGGGTTGTTGTGAGGACAAATGAGAAAATGAAAAGCCTAGCAGAGTGTGAGTCAGCCTTCAATAAATGACGTGGCTGTGGTCATGTTGGAGATGGTATTTTCAGCTATAAGCATTTCTGTGAATCAGTGCATCTTTGTTTTAAGAAAGTTACTTGGCCATCAATGAGACTGTTACTCACCTGTGCTTTGCAGAAGATGTCAGAGAAAAGCTGATTGCCTATAAGCCAACAAAACAACTAACTACCTGGGACACATTAAAGAAATACTAGTTTCATATTTGGTATTAAAACCATGTTAAAGGAGAATTATGTTGGGTTTCCTAACACATATTTTACATTTTGAATTTGGTTTTATTTTGATTGATGTGTGAACGATAATTTGATTAGCATTTAGTTTCTTTAAAGACCTTAGTCCTATCCCAAGTCTCCATTTATATGGACAGCCTTAATATGCTTAGGTAGTCAATTAAAACCCATTTTAGAAATAACCTCATGTTAAAAGAGAATAAGAATCAGAAGGAACACCTCTGTATACTAAACATGTTGGTAAACCCAACAGTTTAGAAGCTGTCCTCTGATAGAGGGAGGGTTGACCTTCCTTTATGTAGAATGGTAATTTCCCAAAAGAAATGCTTGATTGCATGCCTTAACAGTGTTCTTCCATATATTTGTGTATGTGTGTATATAGAATATACAAATATCAACTTTTTGTCACAATTATATTGAATAGTCTTTTTCTAAACCTCTATGTTAAGTCATGGATTCCCTTGAAAAATTGGTGGGGGATAGAAAAATTGATATATACATACATACACAAAATTTTGTGAATGGTTTTTAGAAATTGATGAAACCTCTGAATCTAATTCCGGTAGATGGTTCAGGAATCCCAGAGTCAGCGCTGTTCTTCAGTGAACTTGAGTTAAGGCAAATCTTAGCAATTTGTTTCATTTTATAACAAATTTATTGAAGTTCAGAGGAGATAAGTCACTCAGCTACTTTTTTCAGGGGTGCACAAATTAAAAAAAAAAAAGTCTGCTTTTTATTTCTTAGCATTTTCTTCCCTTATTTCCTAGTTGTGTCCACAGTGACTTTATTCCATAATCAGCAGGGTGTGTAGCATGTGTTGTACATTACATAAACACTTCTGCTCCTAATTCTTGCTGTTCCTTCCATTTTTTTCTGTCAGTTTGTTTTCTCCATTTAACCCACTTTCTCAGCAAAGTAACAAGGTCACTTAGACAAGATAGAATGTATAAATGAGAAAACAGTAAAAGTTAAGAGAAAGGGAACACTTCCTGAATAATTCTCAGTATTAATTTTTGTCCTGACAGTCAGTTGTTGATGTCATTTTACACTGGATGGATTTATCACGCAGTAACTTTGCATCTCATTAGTGATCTACGTTTGTTTTCCAACAGTGGTACATTCCAACTTAGGTTTGAATTTACATCCAAATAGAAGCAGAAATTTCATCTGTCGTTACACATTTTGGCTCTGCTGAGGGGAAGACCCAGATGCCACAGGGAGAGAGATGTGGCCTGGGGACGAGTAAACAGCCACTCCATGATTGATGAACAGGAGCGGTTCACACAGTTGCTGTTAAGACAGGGATCCACGTCTCCTCAGACCTCTATGAACTATCAAGTGTAGGCTGACTGAGAAATAAGTCCTGTCTTATTTCTTACCCTTCCTAACATGACAGGAAAAAATGCTCTTTGAATTGTAACAAATCATTTGACATACAGTAACAGTAGATCAAAATGATTTTATGAACCCTACAAGGAAATGAATGTTGTGAGGAGACGAGGATATTTTTGTTGGGAAGTTCCTTTTGGAAATTAGTGTGTGAGTAGTTTCTGGATCTGGAATGCTAGAGCTCAAAACCAGACCATTATTTACTGTTACAGTTATATAACTGGCTGAACCTCGGCTTTTTCATCTGCCAGATGGGGACAATGATTCTACCTCTGTTTTACGTTTTGTGGGAAGACCAAATGACTTAATGCCTTGTGTGTAGTAAATAAGCGCCCAGGTGATAAAAAGCTGTTCTTATTTTTCAATTTAAGGTAAGGAAAAATGTTTCTCCATGATTTTGTAATTCTGCTGCATGCTACCTGGGAATTTTAGAAATTATTACCAGTAATGTATTCATTTATTCAGCAAATAGTCTGGGGCGATCACTATGTACCGGGCACTGCCTTAGATCCCGGACAGGTAGCAATGAAGGAAGCGTTAATGGAGTGTGGCCAAGAGAAGCTGCTAAGGTGAGCCGGTGAGGGGATGTTGGCTCTGACAGTCGACGTCAAGTATGAGAAGTGAACAGGTGAGCCCTCCAGGCATTGGGTTTTCAGGTATAGCAAGACTCCAAAGCCAGCGTGTGCTTGGCGTGTTCAAGGATCCACTTGGAGGCCAGGGGTAGGAATGTCAAACTGAGCATTGAGATTGGTGGGTGGATGTGTTGTGTGTCATGACACGTGTGTCGTGTCAGCCCTAGCAGGTACAGGGAGTCACCGGATGGAGCAACAGGGTGTTGTATGTGATTCACATTGTAAGAAACCTCACTGTGGTTGCTGTGTGGAGCATGGGGGCCACGCATGGAACGAGGAAGGTTATTTAGGAACTGTTGCCGTGGTTTCAGTTAGAAAGGATGGTGTTTGGGGCTAGCTTGATAATGGTTGAAGGTGTAGAAAAAGGCCTGATAATATATTAAATACCTACCACGAGCCCAGTGCTTTCCATACATATTGCCAAATCCACCCAACAGCCCAAAAGTGAAAATATTATTACCATTTAGAGGAATGGTTTGCCCAAGGTCATGCATTTGAAGTGGAAAGATAGCATGATGCTCTTTCTGGAGCTGAAAATAGAAGACAAAAAGAAAAATTACAAATACAGCACATCAATCAGTACCCGGCGGCGTTTAAACTTTCTTTTTGCACACATACTATAAATTCCAGCCCAGTGGGTACCTCGGGGATAAAGGTTGTAAGGGTGGTAGATTGAGGAGACTCTACAAGAGGTTGTGTGGTAGGTTTTAGAGTTTTTTCTTTTCATTTATTTCCTCCTCTGTACTCCCTTCTGTCTCTCTGCTGAGGCTTTGGAGTTTTAATTTTGAGATCCAATGCATTGAAAATAAAAGAAAAAAAAGGGAAATTCAAAACTTATTTTGAAACAAGATGAGCAGTCATTTAGCATTTAAAAAAAAAAACAACAACAACACTAGAAGGAAAGTACAAAACCAAAAAATAACAAGAACAAAAAACCCTGAAACAACTTTTAACTTTTAATTGGGTATTTATTTATTGAATAAATAATTGCTACAGTTATCTAATACTTAGTATGTGGCAGGTACTATATTAGCTACTTGGGATAAACAATGAATAAGACATACCTACTTACAAGAGTTTAGCTGTATAATAATTGATAATGACCTATATCAAAGAAAAAGATTAAGTTTCTATTTTAAGTTTAGAAAGCAGTAAATAATCGGTTATGTGTCTTGAGGATGCCAGGGAAATCTTCAGACAGGAGAATGCATTTGTGATAGAACATTGCTTCTGTTAAACTTGGACACAATTAAAAAGTTGTCTTGACCGTGGAATAAAAAAGTCGTCTTTCTTCAGGATGGAGAGCCACACGAATGTAGTCACAGGTGTATCTGACTGCAGTTACAGGTGTGTATCAACCTATCTGTAGGCTTGGAGAGCTTGTTCTGGCCACCCCGATCTCAACCTATCATGAATCATATCAGCTTCTGGTCATTATTCTCTTGAAAGTCCCTTCCAAGAAGTTTCATTCCTGACTGAGTGTTTTCTGAATCCCTGCCATGTGGCAGCAACTCTCTTGGGCCCTTCCACGTTCTGCTGTCTGATTTGAGCTGCATCTGTGGGCTGCTGCTTTTGATTTTGCAAACAGTTTGTCTGATCTCTTTCTGTCCCCCATCAGAATCCTCATTTGCTCATTTTTCAATGATACTCTTCTGGCACCCCAAGAGATGGTATTAACTTCTGCATGGAGGTTGGGATTCCTCATCTACTGGTAAAAACCCCATTATACGTAGATTAATAGGAACCTCTTATTTTCATTTCATTGCATCTGGTGGGCTGTTCTTCATCCCAAACTGCTCAGCTTTCAGACTATAGGAGTTTTTCTTTATATCAAAATCATGGCTCTTGACTTTAAAAGTGCCATTATTTAAAATATCCTATATCTTAACTAGTCTTGAAGCCATTTTAATATACCACTTGAATTTGTAGTAAACTAATATTTTTATTAGTTGCTTCACTCTGAGGTTGGAAATCCAAGGCCCTGTGTTAGCTCTTATAGAATCCTTGAGAATTTGTTGCAGAAAAGGCATTAGGAGTGAGTCTTATGTGTAATTTAAATCCTGAAACATAATATTTATTTGGTGTGTGTATAATGTAGCAATGTTTTATAAGTCATCTACATTAAAATACTCAAGCACATTGGTTCTCAAAGTATGGTCTAGAGACATCTAGAAGTCTACAGAACCCATTCAGAGGGTCTGTAAGGTATCAATCATGCATTGGTAAAGGATACATCCTATGTGCAAGACAGACCAAAAGGGTTTAATTTAGCAAGAATGAAAAGTTCATTGATAGGATTTCAGATTCCACAATGCACTAATCTTTTCTTTCTTTTTTTTTTTTTATTAAGATTTTATTTAATTACTTAGAGAGAGAGAATACAAACAGAGGAAGGAGCAGAGGGAGAGGGAGAAGCAGGCTCCCTGCTAAGCAAGGAGCCCAGTGTGGGTCTCCTTGGGATCATGACCCGAGCTGAAGGCAGATGCTTAACTGACTGAGCCACCCAGGTGCCCCCCACTATGCACTAATCTTTAAGAAACTAAGAAATGTCCACTTGTTCATTTTTAGTGCAATTATCACAAAGGATTATCCACCATTATTAATAAAGACTATTAAAATATTCCTTTGTTTTCAAACTACATACTTCTTCCATTCTTCTTACTGTTTTAAAAACTATTTTTCATTAAAGATTCATTTAATTACTAGTAGAATTATTATTTTTTATTAAGTGGATGAATAGATAATGATGTAAAAATTTCTGTTTAATTTAAATTGCAGTAAATATTAATAGACAACAACCCAAATACAGAAAACTGTTTGGGGTCCTCAGTAATTTTTAAGAGTCTAAAGAGGTCATTAAACCTTTCAAGAAATACCTGGTATAAAAAATTGTTGTCCTTGACATAAGGATGTGCACTGACTTCAACAAAACACAATAAAGATCCCTTTAAATCTAGACAACTAATTTTTAAAAGTAGTTTTACATTGATACAAAATCTGCATCTTGTGGATTTTTACAGCAATGAGTATCACTCTTGATTTGTATCAGACCTGAAATACGAAGTTCTCAGGAAGAATTGTCTTTTCAGACTCTTCTTGGTATTGCTAAGACAACAAATCCCTGGAACTCTGTGTAGATTTTAACAAATACACAAGACTAAGGGATACTCTGTGATCTCTGCTGGGAGGTGGAAACAAAGTTTTGGCACTCCAAATCCTATTGTGAATTGGATGTTTGTTCCCCCCAAATTCATATATTGAAACTCTGACCCCCAGGGTGATGGTATTTGCAGGTGGGGCTTTCGGGAGGGAATGAGGGTGAGAGGAGGTCATGAGGAGATCAAGAGCCTTCGTGATAGTATTAATGCCCTTGTAAAAAGAACAGGACCCATGGAATCCAGTAACGGCCATGTGAGGACGTAACCAGACAGTGGGCCTTCCCTGAGAACCCATCGAGGCAGGCACCCTGATCTCAAAGTGCTAGACTTCCAGACTTCAAATATTTGTTGTTTAAGCCACCCAGTCTGTGATAATTTATAACACATAGTACCCCAAACTAACTAGTGTGCTTTTGTAGGCTTTTCATTTATGACTGGTTTCTGCCATTCCCAGAAACCATGCTTTGTATATATTTTTTTTAAGATTTTACTTATTCATTGATTTAGAGAAAGAGAGAGAGAGAGTGATTGAATGCGAGCGCGGAGGAGAGAAGAGGGGGAAAGAGAGGGAGAGGCAGAGAACCTCAAGCAGATCCCTCCCTGAGCATGGAGCCAGACATGTGGCTCCATCCAGCGCACAGCCCTGAGATCATAACCGGAGTCGGAACCAAGGGTTTGAGGCTTAACTGACTATGCCAGCCAGGAATCCCCCATTCTTTCTGTTTTTAAAAAAGAAACCAGTTGAGAAACCTACATTAATCTTTATGTCATGAAAAGGAAAAATTATAATCATTTCATAAAGATTCTACACGTGAAAATCCATTGGCAACGTTGTGGATTTTCTTCAATGTCTGAAGTATTTTTGCATGGATATTCTTTCGTAGGTACCTTTATTATTGATTTTTAAATGTTTAAATCAGAATAAGATCTAGGGAAATCATAACGCGTAGATGAGAAAGTTGCTCAGGTATTTTCGTAGCTAAAATATAGTTGGAATTTAAGGATCAAGTTTGTAATTTTTATTTAAGTATGAATAGATTTAAAATTACTCTTTTCTGACCATTTTCTTGTGTATAAAAATTGACAGTGAGAAAACTATAAAAATATCTTCTTTTTAGTCCAAAGAAAATGACTTAAAAAAAAAAGATTTTATTTATTTATTTATTTGACAGAGAGACACAGGGAGAGAGGGAGCATAGCAGGGGCAGAGGGAGAGGGAGAAGAGGGTCTTGGTCCCAGGACCCTGGGATTATGACCTGAGTCCAAGGCAGATGCTTAATGACTGTGCTACCCAGATCCCCGAAATGACTTAATGTCTAAAAAAAAAAAAATTTTTTTATGTATTTATTTTCCAGAGAAAGATAGAGAGAGAGAGAGAGAGAGAGAGACACGCAGAGGGAGAAGCAGGCTCCCCGCTGAGCAAGGAGACCTATGTGGGACTTGATCCCAGGACCCTGAGATCATGATCTGAGTGGAGGGCAGATGACTAAGTGACTGAGCCACCCAGATGTCCCAGAAAACAACTTTCCTTGAAAATATTTCTGAAATATTAAAACCTAACTTAATGTCACCTAGACTTTTAGCTACAGTTCTTTATTTAAAATAAATACCATACATAATAGATAATCTTTTAATTGTTATACATTAAAATCACTCATGGGGGCCCCTGAGTGGTTTGCAGGGTCCTGGGATCAAGCCCTAAGGCAGGGTACCTGCTTTCATCCTGCTTGTGCTCTCTCTGGCTCTCTCTCTCTCTCTCTCAAATAAATAAATAAAATCTTAAAAAATATATAAAGAAAATATTTTAAAAAGTCACACATAAACAGCAAAAATATTAAATAGCTCAAAATGTATGACTTTCTGTTGCTATTGGAAACATAATTATAAACATGGAAGGGATCCTGATGCCTTCATGTAAGCCCTACAGAAAATCGAAAAAAAATAAATACATCTTCTCCTCATAACCACGTTTTCTCTTTTCTAAATTAAAAAATCTATAAAATAATTTTGTGAAGTATGCTAATTCTAATATGATTGCCAATAATAAAGTTAGCAAATACTTTTTTTTACTAAATCATGAACATTTGACCTATATTACTTTTATCCATGTGATTATAGTCTGTATAGGTCTCTGTCTTCTAAGACTTTGCCTTCCAAAAACACTTCTTTTTTTTTTTTTTTTTAGGTGTTTATTAGGCAAATACTTCAAACAATTTTAAGTTCCTTGGGTTATACCATTGTGATTTTACAAATGAATACGTTCCAAAAATATCTCTTTGATAAGTGCTTACAATTTACAGTGAATTATCCACACCACAGGAGGGAAAGTATCTGTCTTGAAATGGAGGATCCCATGAAGACCATTGAGACAAAACTTCGCTACCCAGGCTCCTTTCTCCAATTTATGGGCTGATTTCCTTATTTTCATGGTATAAAAATGTTCTTTAAAAAATCCAGAATATGTAACTGTTATGGATTTCAGTCGCCTCGTGGCATAAATAAACCACTTGAACAGCCTGACATTTCTTGAGAAAAATAGCTCACTTTCTACCGAATGGCAGTAAACGTATGAGACTGAGCTGGATGTGTGTTGTGCTGTTTCTCAGCCGTGATGGAGAAAACGAAAGTAATACTTGTTGTCTGTAGTGACACTGGTGATGAGGGTGGCAATAGTGATGAAGAGAGAATGGGAAAAGTTTTCAGAAGGAGCGATTAGTGATATTTTTTCTTTTTTTTTTTTTTTAAGATTTTATTTATTTATTTGTCAGAGAGAGTGAGCACAGGCAGACAGAGTGGCAGGCAGAGGCAGAGGGAGAAGCAGGCTCCCTGCTGAGCAAGGAGCCTGATGCAGGACTCGATCCCAGGATGCTGGGATCATGACCTGAGTCGAAGGCAGCTGCTTAATGACTGAGCCACCCAGGCATCCCGGTTAGTGATATTTTTGCCCCTGAAACTATTCTGAATTTTAATAGCTTTGAAGTTTATTTTTGTGTTTCTTTTATTTGAAATTAGTAAGATGGACATCTGGTCACTCTCATGATAAAAATATTATTTCTGTTTGTGTATGTGTGTGAACTTTCACCATAGCTTGGCAGATCTTGATTGGCAATAATCTAATAGCTGCAGTAAGACCAGTGCAGTTGCATCTATATCCTGAAATGGAATTTCCTGCCTCTGTTTAATTTTCCTTTGAATAATTTTTGGGTTGAATTTGGAAATGTTGTATCTAGTTTATTTGAACCCAGCTCTGCAAGTTCTTTATGTCAGAGACGTAGTCTTTTTCCTGATATTTACAAAACCAAACCAAACAAAACAAGAAAACAAGATGTAACAGACATAAATGTCACGTCAAGTACAAATCTTGATTTCTCCATGTTCTGATTAGCTTCCTAGTTTAGATCTTACAGCTTCAGATTGCTGTCACCTGTGTGCGTGACTTGAGATTAATTCAAAGTATATTGTTTAAAAGAGTCAGAGAAGAGGTGGTTGAGAGGAGTAAATTAAAAATCACTCACAAGCTAGGCCAGGCAGGTGGGTGATAGGAATAAAGGAATGTGGGCTTCTGTTGTTAATGGAGAAAGTCAGACATTATGAAGAGAAGGGAGATCGCACTTTATGTAGGACGTGACTGAGCTATTTTCCCACTGATTTGGCATAAAAAGGATATCATATAATGTAACTTAAAATGTCTTCAACATCATCTTTGTAGAAAATACAGTAGTTGTTGAAGTCCCCAGAATTCCTCTTATCCCCCTTTCTTTCTTTCCTCTCTCTCTTCACTCCTTCCCATTCCTTTTCCTTTCTCTCTCTCTCCACCCATTCCTTCTTCTTTTTTCCCACCTACCCCCCTTACCTTCCAATCTTTTCCTTCCTTCCTTCCTTCCTTCCTTCCTTCTTTCCTTCTGTACTACAGCTACCTAAACTTTTAGTGATACTCACTTAGGTTTATGGCCAGTTTGAATATGAAGAGGTTTTGAGTCTCTAGCTATTTATTCGCTTTGTTTTGGTTTTTGTTCATTAGATTTATTTACTAGTTTTTTTAGTTGATTGTTTTCTTTCTTTCTTTTTTAAGAAAGAGAGAGTGTGGTGAGCAGGGGGTGGTAGGGGCAAAGGGAAAGAGCGAGTAAAAGAATCTTAAGTATTTTCCACTCCTGGATCTCACGACCCTGAGATCACGACCTGAGCTGAAATCAGGAGTCAGATGCTGAATTGTAGGAGCCACTCAGGCGCCCCCATTTCGTTGCCTATTTATGGACATTTTTCCCTATTTGGAACATCATCTCGTTTTGCTTACTTTTGGATTCATTGTACTCTCCTTACTTGATTTTGCCAGAAGTCTGGTCTTTGCATAGCTAAAATATTTGACAAAAGTGAAGCCATTCTTAGGAGTAAATTGTCTTATTGTGATGCTTTGAGTTCCAGAATGTTTTATAGAAGGAAGAATAAATCAGTAGTTTAATTTTCGGGAAGGAAAGTTCAGAATATTTACAATGAAATATCTCATGAATATGTATACAGCAAACCAAATTGATTTTGATAAACTGCTTCATATTCTACTGTTATTAGTCTGTCTGAAAAATTTGGTTTTTGTGCTGAGAAATTTAAACAATGTAAGGAATATTTGGAAACAAAAAGAGGCATGAATGTCAGGAGAATAAAAGGAAAAAAGAGAAGCCATCTATTACTTTTAAAATATGCTAGGCCAAATTGAGTACATCAGTGCTTTGTAATAAATTGCCTGTGTTCAAGACGAGCAA
This sequence comes from Mustela nivalis, assembly GCF_964662115.1. Taxonomy (NCBI): domain Eukaryota; kingdom Metazoa; phylum Chordata; class Mammalia; order Carnivora; family Mustelidae; genus Mustela; species Mustela nivalis. The sequence goes on from NC_139031.1 coordinate 78,012,765, forward strand.
TAGTTTCCAGATCTCCATTTTGGTGGACTCTGTGGTTTCCTTCTGACCTTTCTATTCGATTATTCTAGACTGGGAATATCTCCTCAAATTGGTCCTGAACTGACATCCTGTTTATGAAAAATTATTTCAACCACAGCATTCGTTTGCGAGGTTTTAAAAAATGTTCTTGCCTATGTCCAAAGCTCTGTATGTGGTATGATTCAGTATATTTGAAGCTATATAACTCTATAGCTTCAAAGGTCTACTTAAAATTTTTTGTTTAGCTTTTATAAGATTTTATTTATTTGAGAGGGAGAGTGAGAGAAAGAGAGTGCACAAATGGGGAGGGAGTGGCAGAGGGAGAGGGACAACAGACTCCCTGCTGAGCAGGGACCCCTCCCACCCCCTTCACTGACACAGGGCTGGCTCCATCCTGAGCTGAAGGCAGTTGCTTAACCAACCGAGATTTCCAGGTGCCCTGAAAATTCTTCATTTTGAGTATAGTACATACTAAACAATGAAGAATCATAGTTTCATAGTTAGTCAATATGGCCAAGTAACCTATGATTTAAGTGAGAAAGTGGTCTATTAAGCTGAAAAATCTCAATTTGAGGCAAAATGGCTGACAATTTTTTTTGAAGATGCGGTAAGATTTGTTTGTTTGCTATTTTTATGTCTGGTTAAATTGTACTTAGGCAGTGTTTAGCTCGTGCAGAATTTTTCATTACCTATCAGTAAATGTACCCAATGATGAAGAAAAGATATAAAAATTATAACCGTATTAATCAGAAAAACCTTTTTAAGAAAGATTTATTTATTTATTTGAAAGAGAGAGAGAGCGTGAGCAGGAGAGGGAGAGAGAATCTCAAGCAGACTCCCTGCTGAATGTGGAGGCTGGGGCGGGGGCTTGATTCCAGGACCCCGAGATGCCTTGAGTTGAAATCGAGTTGGATGCTTAACCGCTGTACTACCCAGTCACCCCCAAAGAAACATTTTTAGGTGGAAGAAATTTTGGGTTTAGTGCTTTAAGAAAATGATTGCTGTTAAGTGATTTTGGCATAAAAGAAGAATTCATGGTGAAGAAGAAATATAAGGTAATTTAAAGACTGTGACACTGGATTTTAATGAAGTATTAATGAATTAAAATTATTTTAAGTGCTTACAATATAGGACATGCTGGATAAATGAAAAGGCTTAACAGTGATTTTTTAAAATAGCTATAGATGATTGTACATGGATTATAGTAGACATTAATTTTATTTTATATTGTATCATTTATTGCTAAAACATTCTGAGAAACTAATATTTCTTTTCATGGAATGTGAAATATAAATGCTGGGGCTAAGATTCTTGATGTATTTAGAACAAAACTATCAGAAATTCTGCTTGCTCCTATGATTCTAATATACAGGTAACTGCTTTTTATGAAAGCTTTCTTTAAATTAATTGTCTTTGGAATGCGGACTTAAGTGATATTTCTCTGAAAGAAAGAAACTTGATAAAGCTGGAGTTACAAATTCTGTTGTTTGAATTGCTTCATAATAGTTATACCCTTTTGAACTTTATGGATGCTTTTTAGCTTACTAGGTTATTATTATTATAATTATTATTATTATTTTAAGGATTTTAATTTCAAGTAATTTCTATACCCATTATGGGTCTCATACCCACAACCCTGAGTTTAGAGTCACATGCTTGACTGACGGAGCTTACCAGGCACCCCTCACTTACTAGATTATTAAGAGCCTAAGAATTAATTGATTTTCTTGATACATAACTTGCTATAAGGAGTAATTTTGATGTGTTGTGAACAGAACCACTGTATGTACACTGAATTTGCTACAGTCATTTATGCTGTTTTTCCTTTTAAATGGATGCATTGACTATGCTCGTTATTCTATTGAGGTGGTTTTTTGTTTTTGTTTTTTGTTTTTTTTTCCCAAGTAATCTCTACCTCCACTGTGAGGCTTGAACTCATGACCCGGAAATTAAGAGTCACATGTACTACAGACTGAACCAACCAGATGCCCCTCATTTTAATAAATTATAGAATTTCTTTTTAAAGATTTTATTTATTTATTTGGCAGAAATCACAAGTAGGCAGGGAGGCAGGCAGAGAGAGAGGGAGAAGCAGGCTCCCCGCTGAGCAGAGAGCCCGATGCGGGGCTCGATCCCAGGATAGAGTATTTGGTCTCATCTCTGATGATGTGGTTTCATTCCAGGCCCCTTTAACTTCCAGACTGGACATGTGTGCTCCGTTGGCCCCACGTAAACCCTCACTTGGAGCCCCCCTTTAGGATGGAAGCCCTTATTCTCTCAGCTGCCAGGAGACTTGACAGTTGGTGGCACTCAGACCAAGAAAGCCACCTTGCCCACAGCTAGGCCTCTTCAGGGAGAGAATCTGCATAAGCGTGTGATGAGGGGTAAATACAGCATGAAAGAGGCATCCTATCCCTCGAGTTCTATCAGAAACAGAAGAACATTGTCCCACCAGGGATCTGGTGGTGACGGATCAAGAAAGGCTTTCTCAGAGGAGATACATTTGTTTCCTTTTCAAGAGGAGAAAGAGGAGAAGATGCCAGCAGGGTATTCCAGGTACATACACAGAACAGCATAGGCCATTTGGAAGTCCAAAAAAAAAAAAAAAAAAAATCCAACTTGGATCAGGTACAGAACTGCCAGAGGTTCATCATGATGAATCAGCAGGTGCACTTAGAGATTGACAAGAGATAAGGATAGAGCAGTAGGCCATGGCAAGATCATGAAAATTCTTATATGTAAACACAGGGTAAGTATACTTTGCCTGTAAGTGGGAAGGTGACATGATCAAATTTTAGATGTGTAAGTTTTAGATGTATCTTCTTCTATAATTTTAATTGTGAACAGGTTTTGGTTTTGGGTTTTGGTTTTTAATGAGCTTGGATTTCAAGTCTGCCAAGTGGTTTGAAGTGCAAGAATATAGTTGTATAGAAGTAGGACCAGCTGAGAATAGAGAGATGTTTCTTTTGTGTTACTTAGAGGTATAAATTTGCCTGTACGTATTTGAGCCGTATGCGTATACCTATGGGATTCTCTATTCTGTCAGCTACAAGAGACTCAAGCGTGTCTTTCTTTGAGCATGTATGGGTAAATATGTTTTTTGAAGGACTCTTTGCAATTTTCTAAAGAACTATTTGTCTTTTAACAAGACAGTCTAGAATGTTGCTCAAGAAGTAGGACTGTGGGGCGCCTGGTTGATTCAATCAATAGAGCATGTGGATCTTGGTCTCAGGTCGTAAGTTCAAGCCTCACATTGGTCATGGAGCCTACTTAAGAGAGAAAAAAAAAAGGAAATACAGACTTACATGTTTTAAATCTCAGATCTATCACATACTTGCTGAGACCTTAAATCTACCAAAAAGAATACAAGAATACCTGTGTCTTTACTTATGGGAATAATAATGACAGGTTAGGTGAGAATGTTTCAGTTTTATGTGAGATAAGCCAAACTCGTGTTAAAAAAAAAAAAAAGAAAAGAAAGAAGAATAAAGAATGGAATACCCTGGCACAGTAACTTTGAATTGTGCCAATCCGAAGTCGAGAGGTCTTCACGGATCCAGGAGTTCCAATGATATCATTAGGATGGTATCTCTGCTTGAATCTGTGAGGGCTTCATTCACAGACAGACTTACCCCAATGAACAAAAGATGGCAGCCAGCAGCTCTGGGCGTCTGTACTACAAATTTAGCAATTATGGAAAAAATGTGAAGTGCCTTCCATCCAATTGTTTAATATAAGTGCTGGCCGGAATCTTGCCATCTCTCCTTGTAGGATTTTTAGATAAAATTTGAATATATTTGAATTTCAAATAAGCAATGAATCATTTTTTTTTTTTTAATTATGACCCAAACATTGCATGGAATATGCTTACACTAAGAAATGATTTGTTGTATATCTGAAATTAAAATTGAACTGGTCATCCTGTCTTTTTATTTGCTGGTGTTAGACACCCTCCTTAGGGCCTTTGTCTTTTCCTGCATCCTCCACTCTGGTCACAGTGATGGACCAGAGTGTCCACTAGGCCTGGTTACAACCCTCATTAGATAACACCGCACTGCCCTCCAACTTCAAACAAATGGATTGATTGAGAAAGGGGGAGAGGTAGCCGCACAACAAAAATTGAGGTGGTATTGAAGATGAGATGCTGTGCACAGAGTAAACAAAAACATATCAACAAATAGAAATGTTTTATAAAAATTGTATCTAATAGAACTTTTGTGAAGATCACATCCTGCGGATAATTCTTGGAAACCTCTTAGCCCAGTGCCTGGCACACACAAATCTCAGTAAATGTTTTCTACTGCACATATTATTACTGTTCTACTGATTCTAACACATAAGTACATTGCTCCATTCATTAAGGGAACGGGTACTGAGTAATTTTGTATTATTTCACAATTTTCATGTAGGAATAAAGGAAACAGCAGAAGAATGGTGAGACAATTCTGTTGAACATCTTTATGCTCCCTCCTCCCCAAATGAATTTTTTCCTGGGAACAGGAGAAATTTCTAGCTCAAAGAGAATGGACATTTTAAGTCCCTAGATAATTTATGTGGAGCTGGCTGTTAGTGATAGTTCTGCCGAAATCCATGTTTCCAACCATAGAGGCTGGTTGTCTGCCTTCCATCCTGGGACTTAGCCATAGTTCCTGTAACCTTGCACAGACCCATCCAGGAATCTAAACTCGTTCTCCAGTGCCCAGCTTGTATGACCCTTTATTTCCAATGTCACAGGCGAAGGTTAAAAATTACTGCTTCTGTGATTATAAAGCCTAGGAGAGACAGTCTCAACTTCCACCCTAGCACAAAGGGAGTCTCGTCCTCCAGACTGTTCCGGAGTCCTGATAAGTCAGTGTTATTACTATTTTCCCAGAGCCATATCTTCTTTTTATGGTGACTTTTATCAGTATGTCTGTAATCTTCTGATATCAACCAGCCTCCTAACCAATCCACACAACAGAGAAAGTAGTAGATAAGAGGTCTCACTTAGGAAAGCTATAGCAAACTAAGCCTGATACTAAGCCTGATATTAGAGAAAAACCAGAGTTGTGAAGTTGCTCAAATGACCATTTGAGGAGGAAGAATGAAGAATCCCTATTCATTCCAACCAAGAAAGTTGTTCAAAGAATGATTCTCCCCATTTACTGTTTTCTCCAGTCCTCTTTGTTCAGAAAACCAAAGATAAAATTGACCAAGATTGCAGTTATTGTATTTATGTATTTATTTATTTTAGAAACCTCAAGGAAGAATAGTTGTACTGAGGTTTAGCTTTGTCTGTTACAGATAAAATTGGAAGTAAAACATCTCCCCGACAAGGATCTGACTGGAACCACACTAGGGAGGCATATTTATACCTTCACTATGAATTCTGGGAGCATTGCATGGGGCCAGCCAATATCTCCCAATTGCTATGCACATCTCTCTAAAAAGGAATGGAAATTTATCTCTTTGAAGTAAATTGGCAAATTATCTATAAAGTTTAGACAACAGTTATTGTCTTAACCTAACATTCTTTTAACCAACAGATCTCAGTCCTACCAGTATCGTCTTTTCCCTAATCCTACTTACTTATACAAGTTCTTTGAGCTCAACTTCTTTGAAAATTAACAATGAACAGATGCTCAACTTCTTTGAAAATAAGCAGCAGACAGATACATACATAATTAATTTATTTAGAAAATTAATTCCGTCATTTCCTGATATTTACTTTTTTCTTTTCCCATATTGTGGTAAAATAACTTCGCATTTCTGTACAAGAGAAAACCTATGTGCAGCGTTGTTATAAATTGGACTGTATTCCATTTCTTTAATTATCATTCTGTGAAAGAATAGGTACGTGCTGTTTGACCAAATGCCCCTCATTATGTTACTCACGCATGAGAAGTTGCGTTATTAGTACCTAATACTGGTGATAATGCCCATTTATCCAGTGCTTTGGGTATGATAGATGTTTTACTTAGCATATGACAACCATTAACTCATTCAGCTCTCATATACATGTGAGCTAGCCATTGCTACATGAGGAAAAGAACACCACTTATTTTTTAAGTTAGGGAAGCCCTGGGGATATTGATATGCAACAAAATACCAGACTGTGTGGCTAATGAATGACAGAGATTTTCTTTTTTTTTTTTTTTTTTTAAGATTTTACTTTTATTTATTTGAGAGAGACCATGAGAGAGAGCATGAGCAAGGAGAAGGTCAGAGAGAGAAGCAGACTCCTCATGGAGCTGGGAGCCTGATGCGGGACTCGATCTCAGGACTCCGGGATCATGACCTGAGCCGAAGGCAGTTGTCCAACCAGCTGAGCCACCCAGGCGTCCCCAGAGATTTGGTTTTGACCATTCTGATGCTGGAAGTCTGAGATCAGGATGTCAGCATGCTTGGATTCTGGTTGAGAGCTCTCTTCCGGGTTACCTATAGCTGACTTCTTTTTTCCTTATGAAGTGGAAAATAAGCAAGAGAGCTCTCTGGGGTTTCTTTTGTAAGAGCAGTAATCCCATTCATGGTGGCCCTACCTTCAGGAGCTAATTACCTCCCCAAGGCCTCAAGTCAGATGCCTTCATTTTGGGGATTAGGATTTCAGCATAAATTTTTTTGGGGGGGCACATTCAGTCCACATCATGTGCCAATTTATAAAGTGGTGTAGTTGCAGGAAGGATAAGAGGTTGTGGTGATCTAAGACCAAGAAATCCCCAGAAAGCTGGGACAGAAAGGCAAGTTTCCATGCTGCACACTAATCTCATTAACTGTTTGGTTGGTTACATATAGAAGGACTGTATGTGCCAGTATTGTGTAAGGCATTAGTGGGTCAAAAAGGAATATAAGAATTAGTCTCTGCTCTGAGAAGCTCACAGTCCCATTGAGAAGACAAAGCATACAGGCCAAGGCATAATGCAGGAAAATTAGTGGTTAGTATTACAATGGATGCTAGAGATAATTAACATGCTTGGAGATAAGAATAACAGCAGGGAAATATGGTTTCACTAATTTTATTTTTATTTTTACTTTTATTATTTTTTAAGATTTTACTTATTTATTTGACAGAGAGGGAGATCACAAATAGACAGAGAGGCAGGGGACGGGGAGCAGTGAGCCTGATGTGGGGCTCTATCCCAGGACTCTGAGATCATGGCCTGAGCCAAAGGCAGAGGCTTAACCCACTGAGCCACCCAGGTGCCCCTCACTAATGTTTTTTTAAATCTGAGATGCCATCAATTTTAGGATTTAGTATAATAATACATTTTTAAAAATCTATAAACTAGGTCTAATCATCCATTGTTAAGACCCAGATTATATAATTGTTAACATGGGCAAAAATGTATCTGTCCAATTAATAGATGAGTAATACTTCAAATAAAATGAGACTTAAAGCTTCAAACTATTGCATATCAGGTGTCATTTTAAAGAGAGCTATTTTGAACTCAAGTTAACAAGCAAAACAATGAACCCAGTACTAATGATCTTTTTGATTATTCATTTGTATGACAATATTTGCATAGTACATGCTATTTCCTAAGCAGGTTCTTGTTATCATCATTTTATATTAGCATCTGTGAAAAATTGGTTTTATATTTAAGTTGAGAAATTTTGTCTAAAGTTAATGATTGCTGATCTCAAAAGAATGCTGGTACATAAGGCCATTTGCTTTATAGTTGGAAGCTATTTTTTTTTAAATTCAAAGATTAACATGATGATTTAAGATTCATACTTACATTGAGGATGTTTTTAGATTATGTTGTAAATGTTGGTCTGAAAGTGCTAAAAATGTACTTAGTTTGTTGATTTTTAGAAAGAAAGAGGCGAGGTGTTTTTTGGTTCACACAGTGCACACGTGGGGCAGCGGCTACAGAGGGAGAAATTTGGCAACAGAGAAACATTCCACGACCTCCCTTATGTCAGAAACAATGCCTGGTTTTGTTTCTTTCACTGTAAGAAAAAATTAGAGATAGAACTTTACCTGGCGTATATACAGAAATGAGCTCATTAGTGCTGGAATATCTTCTTATAACTGTTGGGAACTAGGAAAGAAAAACCAATCTGTTTGTTCCCTATTTCATATTCATGAGGCCGTTCAGGAGACAGTTTGATTGACACCATTGGTATATGTTGTCTGCTTTCTTTAGATCAAGCTGGGGGTTTTGGTTCACCTATCACTCACTTCCACTTTGTTACCGAGGTCTATTGTGGCTCTCTAAATTGTGTTGTGATGAATTGCCCACTTGGGAATTTTTAGGACATCTTAATCCCAGTATGACAGAAATCCCTTCAATAAATAATCTACCAACCCTTATGCCAAATGCGAGTGGATCAGTGGACACAGATTTATGACAGATTTCACAAATGAAAAGTAGCAGCAGGAGGACTTTGCCAGTGCCCTGAGAATCTATGAATGGTCTCTATTTCCCAGTTTAATTTTCCCCAGATAAATTTGGTTGAAATGTGCTCTGCAGGATTTCCTTTTAAGCTGTGTGTGTGCGTGTGTGTGCACGTGCGTGTGTGTGTCCTGTGTGTGTTCGAATTTGCAGTGATTTCAGTGGTAAGACTTTACAAGCAGTTGTTGAAAATCAATTTTTTGTTATAGGTTGGGCTTTTTTTTTTTGATAAATACAAGCTAATAAAATTGGGTATTAATACGTTGTTAAAATTTTAATTAAATGCTTGACAATGATATTGACATCATTTTCAGATGTCTTTTGAAAAATCACATTTGAAGAAAACAATTTGAGATTGGGTGAATGACTAATGGCATTAAAGTTTGAATGATAAGAATAGGACACTCGTTTTAAGTGATTTTATTTCAAAAAAGTATTTTTTATGTGAGAAGTTACCCATGATAATCTCATTATAATTATATATTTCAATCTAAGCTATTTGTATGAAATTGGTATGACATAAAAATAGCAAAATGTAAGTTTGATAGCTTGAACCGTTAGTCTGTAATTTTTTAATGTAAATTTTGTTGGTTTTGATAAATTATTTATGATATGAGTCATTAGTGTTTGACATGAAAACTTATGTAAAAGAATAGAATCTAGATAGTATACTTCATGTATATTAGATATATATATAATGCTTTTCTATTATTAGACATTTAAAAAGTAAGAAGCAATTTTAGGAAACATCTGAAATTGAGTCTTCTTTTTTGTTAGTAATTCTTGCATTATCACATTTAGGCTGTGAATTCTGTTGCTCTCTTACAGAAGCGCCATTCTTTCTGAAAAGTGACAACCCCCTTTTCTCGCCCTTAAGGTATATGGCACAAGTTCACAGCCAGTCAATGTGACATGTTGCTGTTTGCCATTAAAAATTTGACAGTTTTATAAGCTTTTTATGAGGCCCAAGGTTTTCTTCAGTAATGAAGAAAAGAGATGGTTTTGTACTTGATGTATATGCTCATTTCCCTAGTGAGATACTGTGTATGTTTTTTGTGTATATTTGTAAAAACATGGGGGAAAAAAACAACCACTACCACCAGGGGCTGGAAAACTCTGTGGTTTCCTAAATCCACAGAAGTACATTAAAACAGGCATATTGTTGATGTTGTCATTTATTAAAGACTGGATTTTTCCAAATCAGCCCTTAAGAGGTTATTAAATCCCTGCTAAGTACCAGCTTCTTTTCCTTGGACACTGGAGCTACCAGCAGGTGACTGGAGCCTCATTAAGGCTGTAACACAGGGTCAAGGATTGGAATTGCTTCTGGCGTGGATGACTGAAGAAAATCAGAGCCTTTAAATTACTACACTTGTGTTCAAATTAGACAGTATTACATAGTTTAAGAAAAAAAAAATCTCACATCGTCCCTAATTAACCATGAAAAGTACAACATTGGATAATTGTTAAATTGAACAAATTGTTACCATTTTGGGAGGCACTTGACATTGCATAAAGCTTTTTTATTGCCACAGTCTCCTTTGATCCATACGATGATCTTGTGAGGCTCCAGGGCAACTGTTTAATTAAAGTTACATCCCAGGAAAATAAACTGAGGCACAGAGAGAACGGTGATTGGCCTAAGATCACACAGTCTCTAGGATAAATCAGGTTTACTAAATTCCGCCTGTTCCTTTAGAGCCCTGTTTCATCATGCTCTTACCCAGGGGTGATCGAACAGCCTTCTCTTCAGCCTCCCTCACTCCTGCCTCCGGGAGTGTCAGGGTGTTTGGGTTGTCACAATAACAGTTGCTGGCATGCATTTATTTATTTATTTATTTATTTATTTGTTTGTTTGTTTATTTATTTATTTATTTATAAGATTTTCTTTATTTCTAGAGAGAGAGAGAGAGCATGAGTGGCGAAAGAAGTTATAGGGGGAGGGAGAGAGAATCTGAAGCAGATTCTGCACTGAGCTTGGAGCCCGAGGCAGAACTTAATCTCAGAATCATGAGATCATGAGGTCATGACCTGAGCGGAAACCAGGAGTCAGATGCTTGACCACTTGAGCCACCCAGGCTCCCCAACAGTCGCTAGCAGTTAGTGGGTGGGGGGGCCAGGGATAGTTTCACAGCAGAATTTTACTGCCCCCAAATCCTGTCATATGTCTGTGGAGAGACATTTACAATCCCTATGCATACCAGGGAAGGAGATTCTTATAATTTTATTTGCATGTTTAAATTCCACTTCATACATTTATTCCTTGTTTCATTTGCTTTTATAAAATGTGTAAGAGTATATGGGTAAAAAAATGTTTATTTTCCAAAGAATACTACAAGTAGAATTAGTAAAATAATAAATGGGTAATTATAATTCCTCATTCCCATTTTGGCTGTCACCTATAACATACACACATAAAAACATATCTGTGTTTTCTATATATCTAGTGTGCTTTGTTTAGTTCTGATTTTTTCCATGTTAGTAATCTCACTATTGGAACAGTAATTTTTAACCCTCTTTTAAATTTTAAATACTGCATTGGAGACCAAGGGGAAAGGTAATTAGCCTCGGGCTTTGCCTTAAGTAACAACAGCAAGTGTTCCTTTTGCAATTAAACTTGCATGTTTTTGCATCTATTTAGTATCTGATTTGAAAGGTCCTAACTATTTTATTTCCTAAATATCCAGTTTGGCTTGTGGAACATTACTGTTGCCATTTGAGTAGTTATGGAATAAAAATAAAATATCATGTACAATGTTGCTACTTATTTATTAAGTAAAATAAATGTTTCATTTCATGGATATTGTAGATTTACCTCTCCTACTTTCCTCATTCATGAAGGGGGATAAGAAGATAGGTAAATTTTTGGTAGTCTTTTCCTATTAAAAGCATAGTCTTTGAATAATGTATATATGTATAAAATATAAATATATGTATATACATATATATGTATATTTATATGTATAAAGATATATACTTGTCTGTCATAAATAGGATGTATGGCCTGTGTGCAGTTGATTCACACTGAACTTGTAAATATGCTTCCAAAAGTAAGAGACCAACATTTGGTTAATAAATTGGGAAAAGAACACAATATTCACATTCATGCCATATTTTATTAAATACATATTTTAAAGTTATAATTAATAGATGTACCATATACCTCAGAAACAAATCCTTTAGACATTGAAGGGAACCCTCCATTCCATGTGCTTATATTTTTCTTTAACTTTTACTTTACTGATTTTGTTTTATACAAAGAGTTTTTAAAGTTTCATATCTGCCAACATAAAAAAAGATTAGAACCATCCTATATAGTAGGATTGAAATTTCTAGAGGGAATCAATTGAACTTGATTTAGTTTTTCTTTATGGGAACTCTTTCAGAGTGTATCATACTATAGTCTCTGTGTTTAAGCCTTTTTAATACTTCAAAGCATTAACAGTTGCAAATAATATGGGTTGAATTTATGTTTGTGTAGATGTTTTTTTTTAAACCCCTTTATGTAGGGAAATCTATTATTTGCAATTACGTACAATGTACAAATAGTTGTGGCTATCTACATTCTTCTAGTAACTAAGAATATTTGATTGTAATTACTTTTTTACCCAAAAAATTAGTTGACATTTCTTAAAATGTATATTCATGCAGTTTTTCCCTTATTTTATCTCTATCCTCTTCCAAGTCATAATGCACTCTTAGTTATTGTTGAAACCTGGAAGTATTGTTTCCCAGTTATTGCTGCAATTATGTATAGAGAACAAAGTGCCCAGAGATTCTTTCTTTTTTTCTTTCTTAAAATTAAGATTATTTATTTATTTATTTGACAGACAGAGATCATAAGTAGGCAGAGAGGCAGGCAGAGAGCCCAACTTGGAGCTCCATCCCAGGATCCTGGAATCATGACCTGAGCCGAAGGCAGAGGCTTTAACCCACTGAGCCACCCAGGCACTCTGTACCCAGAAATTATTATCAGGATCTCACTGAGGGATTTTATAGTGACCAGCCTGAAAGGGTAAATTACTTATTTGGGAGCTTCAAATAGAGTGATCCTGGTACTTGGGTGGTTGATCCGGGTACTTCTGTTGAGCATCCAGCTCTTGGTTTTTGGCTCAGGCTGTGATCTCAGGGGTCATGGCTTCAAGCTCAGCCCTGGACTCTGTCCTTAGCAGGGGGTCTGCTTGAAGTAAGCAGGAAGCCTGCTAGAAAATCCTCTCCCTCTGCTTCTTTCCCCACCACTCTCTCTCCCTCTCTCAAATAAATAAAGCTTTACAAAAAGAAAAGATCGATATAAATTAACATAGGAGTGAAAAAAATACAATGTATAAGAGCAAGAGGTTACTATGGAAAAGATTTGTTAGTCTCTACCAGTTGGTTTTGATAAATTATTGGCCACCTGCTACTGTATACTATCAAAATTTTCTTTGCAACAGTATTTGCCCACACACAGGGAAAGTGATCGCTCAGTTGGGGCAGCTAAATGTTTGCAGTTAATGCCCTCTGTAGCTGAGGGTTGGGTGTGCTTGGCCACCTTGAAGTTCCATGGAGGGTAAGCCGATGGCACCACCGCTGTCTGATCGATTAAGTCATGTTTGGTAATCTGTAAGTATTTGCTGAGTAATCGTTCTGAGGCTGTAATACTGGTCAGATCATTCAGACATGTAATGCATTGTTTGAAATATCTTTTTTTTAAAATTTTATTTATTTATTTGACAGAGAGAGAGCACAAGCAGGGGGAGCAGCAGAAGCAGGATCCCCACTGAGCAGGGAGCCCAATGCAGGGCTCCGTCCTAGGACCTTGGGATCATGACCTGGGCTGAAGGCAGACACTTAACCAAGTGAGCCACCCAGGCAACCCTGAAGTATCTTTGTGATATGCATTCTCTAGTGACTAAAACAGTGTGATTAGATCTGTGGGACTCAAAAAAGCAAACTATATACCACATAAGTTGACTGAAAGTCTCTCTGAGGTTTTAGTGTCCCTAAGGGACACTTTTCTTCATTTATATCATTTAGCCTTTTCTCACACCCTCACCATGGCTTCTGTCATTCTCAGCACACAGGTTCATATGGTCGATAACACCCTTAAGCAGTGTCCTGTTAGTCTTCTGTCAACAAGCACCTCTTTCAATGCCTGGTATTTAATGGCCCCTCCTATGTATTTGCTGAGTGAATGAACAGGTGATGCTGTATGTGAATGGACCCACCTAGGATTAGAGAGAATTGAATAATGAATAAACATACACACTTTGTGATTATTTTTCAACCATGTTTATTAAGAACTCTTTGTAAAGGGTATATCTCTGCTTCCGTGCTTAGCTTACGTGCACCAGTACATAGACAGGCGCTATCATTCTCCCTTAGCAAGTTTTCTAGCCCTAAAAGCTGCATAACTCTCTGTCTTTCTTGTTGTATAATTGGCTTCACTTAGATAAAGTAAATAGCTTATCTAAACAGCTTCACATTCCTGAATACTCAGAGTTTCACACAAATCATTCTTCTGGTGATGTACTTTTGCATAATGAGTGTTCAGACTCTTTTTCAGGGTCATTATGGTAAAAAAGTATGGAATAGCCTCTGATAAGAGTATATATTCACAAATAGGCAGCATTTTATGACAGAAAAGGTACGATGGTGAAGGATCGAAATAAAGGCCTTAAAGAAGAAAGTTCATTAAGAAATAAAGATTAAAAAATATGTAGAGTACCATGGTACAGAGTCAAAGCAAACAAATGATATATAAGAAATCGTGCTCTTTGTTCATCAAGAAGATAGAAATGAAGTTAAACTCAACTGTTGTGTTCTTTGTCAAAATAGAAATATTATTTTAAAATAAAAATATATGCTATGATTTAAAGAAAAATAAGACAGTATGAAGGATTTTAGGACAAGAATAAAAGATGTAATTATTATATCCTTATTAATGTGATTCATCAATATATGAACATTTTATAAATATCTATATGAAAAAAATATATATGTGATAGATAAAGACGTATACATCTTTCTTTTTGGTAAACTATATAAAATATACATTCTAGTTGGTTTATAAAAAAAGAATGTTAATAATTATATATTAAATGAGGGCACCTCAGTTGGTTAAGTATCTGCCTTTGACTTGGGTCGTGGTCCCGGAGTTCTGGGATCAAGCCCCACATTGAGCTCCCTGCTCAGTGTGGAGTCTGCTTCTCCCTCTCCCTCTGCCTGCTGCTCCCCTATTCATACTCTCTCTCTCTCAAATAAATAAATAGAATATTAAAAAATACATTATTTGTTAATTAATTGGATTTAAATAAAAAAAGAAAAGAATGTTAAACATTCATAATTTTTGAACCTTATTTTGCTGCATTGTCTTTGGAATCTATACGTACAGGTATGTATGTTTGTACACATCCAGAGGTGTTTCTCTTTTTAATGATGCTCTAGTTTGCCCCCAGCCCTAGGCAGACACCATTTTGACTTTTGTCTGTGAATTAGTTTTGCTTTTTTTTTTTTTCAGTTTTGCATATTCTTGTGCTTCATAAAAGGAAATAATGTGGTACGTGTTCTTTTTTGTACCTGTCTTCTTTTACTAAGCATACTACTTTATAGATTCATTTATGTGTTGATTTGTATAGTAGTAATTTCTCATAAATATACCACAATTTATCCCTTCTCCTGTTGAAGTACATTTATGATGTTTCTGATGTTTTGTTTTGCTGTTATGAATAAAACTGCAGTGAAAAATATTTTGTAGGGCTTTTTGTGGACATGTTTTTATTTTGCATGTGTTCAGTGCTGGGGGAGAGTGGAGTTGTATATTTAGGTTGGAGTTGTTGGGTTCTAAAATGGGAATATATGTAATTTCATAAGAAACTGCCAGAGAGGAAAACTCAGTATGAAGGTAATTTCTGGTTTAAAAAAATGTTAATTATTTCTAATAGAGCTCTCATCATATAAATAGGGGTAAAGATGAAGTGTTCAGAAGAATTTGGAATCTTTTTCCCTGTGTATGGATATATCTTATATAACAATGTGTCTCACAAAGCCAGTATAATTCATTAGTGAATAAAAGCTTTTAGGGTGAATTATTTAAAATCATTTTTACATGTTCCAGAGCCCCCAAACTCATCCTTTTTTATGATAAAACAAATGTAACTACTTAAGTAGTTAATAGTTATCATAATATAACTGCATAAGACATTTTGTTTTCATTAATTTTTCTAAAATATCTATTTCCTGCTCTTGCTATTGTCTTTGGTCATACGCTATATATCAAGGCTATACTCACAGACAAAACACACATGATCATCAATATTGATGAAATTGACTCATTGATGCAAATAATTGATAAGTAAATACAGGTCAGTAAAAGCTAAATAAGTCCATGAAAATAGTACAATATGTAAATAATATTACACTTTTTGAACAAGTTGACATCATGGTGGGGGGGAAAGCAGTACCCATGACTACCACAACTATAAACTGGGATCGAGCCCCGCATTGGGCTCCCTGCTCAGTGGAAAGCCTCCTTTTCCCTCTCGCTCTGCCTGCCGCTCTGCCTACTTGTGCTCTCCTATCTCTCTATCAAATAATGAATAAAATCTTAAAACACACACACACACACACACACACAAACACACACACACATAATACCACTGCCGTTCCCACTCCAGATGTTCTGATTTCATTGGCCTGGGATCCAACTAGGTATCAGTGTATTTGGAAGCTCCTTGGTGTTTTTCATGTGCAGCAGCATTTGGGAACTGCCATCTTAGAGCCTCCTAGATCACAGGGCTCCATGCGTTTGTTTTGCAGATGAAATGCTGAGCCCCAGAGGGAGGGAAGGATTTGCTCAGGTTAACTTAGAGTATCTGTGACAGAGCCAAGATTAGCTATAGTATACTGGTACCCTCCCATCCTACTGCTTCTCTAGGTAATTAATCTCCCTGTGCTTTGGTTTTCTCATTTGTAAAATGGGGGTTTTGATGGTACTTACTGGTAGGGTGGTTGGGCTGGTCAAAAGAGATTATGCTTCATGAGAGTTTAGCATGGTGCTTGATTTGCAGCATATAGTATCCACTTACTGTCGTTGTTTTTATTTGTACTGGGGGCACGAAATGAATGAGATACCCAAAGGACAGTGAACTCATTGAAGTCAGGGACTGAGTTTTTTTTTCTCCTTATCTGGCATTCCGTACAGACTCTGATGTTTAATGAATGTTTTTTCAATGTGGGGGAAAAAAGTGTTTCCCCTTTATTTAAAATTTATGCATTTGCTTATTTATTTCTACATTTTTTATTTATTACATATTTACATGTATAATATATTTATACAATTTATTATATGGTATGCATAAAACTCCCCATAGATGTCACTGATGTTAGAATAATAAGCTAAGATATAATGTAGTTGGAGTCACATTGTAGCAAATAGGTTTTTAAAGAGGTATCAGAAGGAAAAGATATGTAACTTAATTCTCTTCTTGAATTTTAGTTTTCTGCATATTGTGTTAAAAGTAATTATAATTTAATGTTTAAGTCCTCTGAAAAATGGTTTCTAACTTGTCTGTGTCATGTCTGTGGAACATCCATATAACAACAAAATTTGTGAAGAATCACCAGGTTTGATATTAGGTTTCTTAAGTGCTTGTAATGTATCACAGTACATTAAAAGTAATTCTTTCCACATACATAGTAAAAGGAACATCTGTAGTTCATTATTCTGCTGCATATAATAGAAAGTTATATGCCTTTAAATTCTAGTCCTTGCAGTAGAATGCCCTACATTTATATTGTGATTTATGGTTTACAGAGTTAGAGCACATATGTGATTTTAAACATTCCTAATATTCTTGAATTATAAAAACCAGATTATTTTCGAAGTAGATTCTGCAGTCCCTAAAACATCCGATATGTTATTCAGAGAACCATGGGTAGGGTGAAATTTAAAATACCCTCTTCTGTTCATCTCATAAACCTCCTTTATATTTTAGCTATTCTCTTTGAACATTCCCAATCATTGTTTCCTGCCACATGAATGATGTTTTTCATTAAATAATCTTTATATACATCTTAATCACTAATGAAGCAACTTTTTTCTTTTTTGTATTATAATAACAAAATCATGTATATGACAGTAAATACTTAGAGTAGACACAATTTTTCACTGATTTGTTTTTATGTAATACTTTGATTTTTTCAATTCACATTAAGAAAAAGGATATTTTTCCTTAAAAATTATCAAAGATTATATAATTTATGTTACTTATCCCTAGATAATCCCATCACTTAATTCTCCAAAAAAGTATTATTTCAAAACTGTACTACTTTCCTTCCACTCTGCCTATCCTCCTTTATTTTAAAGCAGCTGGCCTCTGTTCATTCAGAGAGAAAACAGAGGCTGTCAGGTGGGAACCTCCTCAATGTCTTTGCTCATCTGATTCTCATCGGCAACCGTCTTCATCTCTCTCCTTTATTTCTGACTCCCTCAGGTTAATTGGACTCCACTTTGCTTAAGTTCAGCAATCTTCTCTTGTTATTTGGATGTCTTTCCCCACTCTTTAATGACTTGGCTCCCCTCCATCAACTCTTGTTTTCTCTTGTTCTTTCTTTAAAGTAAACAAATCTACGGAAAGACCGACCAATGAAACATAAAACATTATCTCTAGGCCACAGAGGCCCAGTTCTCATTACTATCCCCTTTCTGCTGCTGCTTCTTCTTCTTCTTCTTTTTTTTTTTTTTAAGATTTCATGTATCTATTTGATAGACAGAGATCACAAGTAGGCAGAGAGGCAGGCAGAGAGAGAGGAGGGGAAACAGGCTCCCCCTGAGCAGAGAGCCCGATGCGGGACTTGATCCCAGGACCCTGGGATCATGATCTGAGCCGAAGGCAGAGGCTTCAACCCACTGAGCCACCCAGGTGCCCCCCCGCTTTCGCTTCTTGAACCTCCTTCATATCACTGTTCTTGGTGTCCCTATTTGGAAGTGGGATCTCATCATTTTCTTCCTACTGTGTTAGGTCTGTAACTATTCAGCAGGAATCCCTACTTCAGGAATGTCCATCCTATGTTTCCAGCATCCATCATAGAATGCTTCAGGGACCTTTAAAATCCAAAACTCATAGCCTATTAAATTGGTTGTTAACATGAGACTGTTCCTGTCTGGATATTTTGGCTGGGCCCCAAAGCAAAGAATCGTGAGTGCCAAGGATCCCTGCTCTAAGGAGAGATATACCATGCGTATAGGATTTGCAGAATAGTTCCGCAATCTAGTTCTAATTTTTGCTAATCTCTCACCTTAAGGCTAGTTAATAAAAAGCAAAGAGGAACCCTGGTGGGAGTCGAGATGTCCCCAACCAGAAGTGCCAGGCTGTCGGATTACCAGAATCCCAGTTGGATGGAAAGTTTCACAGGGTAACCGGGGAAGGAATCACCATTTCTAGGTGGCCACATTTGGAAATCTCCAGCAAGGCAATTTCTGTGGAACTGCTAAGGTTTCCCAGGAAGCAGAATTAGCACTGGGATTGCTTCACACCCAACAACATCGAATTGCAATAGTGAATTGTTGCAATCAAGGAAGACCCTTTGTGCCATTACCTCTCTTGCCCCTATGTCAACTAATGAAGGGTTGCAGCCAGTGGGAAAGGAAAGATACAGAGCTTGGGAAAAAAATAGTGTTGAGTTATTCTGCAAGTTTCTTTACCTGAGTCAGGACAACCTAAAGTAAAAATGTTGAAAAGTTCAATTGAGAGGGATGTCATTTGGCCAGAGGGTTTTTGGTGTTTTTGTTTGTTTGTTTGTTTTTAAATATGGAAAGGGGATTAGAAAATTACAGAATCAGGAGGAGATAACATTCCAGGGTCAGGGAAAGGAAATTTGGCATTGAAGGAAGAGAGGCAGCCACTTGCCCCTACAGTGTCCTACAGACTTAATAAGAACGAAAATCACTTCAGTTCTGGTAGCAAGCAAGATCCTTTAAATATTTGCTATTTATCTGGCTTTGCTTTTCGTCACCAGTCCTCCAGTCCTAAACTCTGTCTTACCAAAATACTTTGAATAGCCTTCATCACCTGCCTGACTTGACGGACTGCTATTTGATCTTAAGATGCAGTTCAGAGATCACCTTCTCAGTGGAGCCTCCCATAATGTCACAGCACACCCCATGTCACCTTAGGTGTTCCCGTCATTGTTCCTAGGGCGTACCACTCCTTTCCACCCTACCACCCATTAACCTGCTGACCTTATTTATCTTTCTTTTTTTTTTTTTAAGATTTTATTTATTTATATGAGAGAGACAGAGAGAGAGAGAGAAAGCAGGGAAACAACAGAGGGAAAGAGAGAAGAAAACTCCCTGCCAAGCAGGGAGCCCAATGTAGGGCTCAATCGCAGGATTCTGGGACCATGACCCGAGTCCAATGTAGACACTTAGTCAGCTGAGCCACCCACGCGCCCCCTTTTTTATCTTACTTATGAGACTATGTAATTCTCTTTTATACCTGCATCCCTGATCCAGGTTGCAGGGTCTTTAATAAACTTATATAATTTTGTAAATGAGAATTAATTGATAATGTTAGCATTACATTGAGATATAAATCTGAAAAAATACTTTGTAGTTCACAAATTAGAATTTTTTAAAAAGATTGTAGAAAAAATATTTTCTGTAACAGATGAAATTCAAAATGTTGCCTGTGCCCATTATGATTCCCTTTGTGTAACTACTTGGACGCTCTCTCTCGTGTGTGCACTGTCTCTGCTTCTGTCTTTCTCTCACTGTATCCTTGTGCTGGGAAGATGTCAAAGGACAGTACTGCTCACCCTTCATCCATCAAGTATTTTCAGTCTCTTATCTCATTACAGAATACACTTGAGAGTTCCTTTTCACAATAGATATTTCAGTCCTTCCTCACAGATAATTTTACTCTCTTTCAACTCCCCCGTTCCCCAATCTGACCCTTGCCATACAGGGTTATTGATGCCATTTCCCACATCTGAAAGTGTTTCCAGAATTAATTTTTCTTTAAGACATGAATATATATGAATAAAAATATAATGTGCTTTTGTTTGCTGGCTTTTCTCATTAAGATTTCTGATGTTTCTGCTATGATTTCAGCTTACTAGCTATAACTCATTAAAGCAAAAAAAAACACACACACACACACACACAAAACAAACAAACAAAAACCAAAAAACCCAAAAGCAATTTAAGGAAAAATGGGTGTGGGCACCACTGAGCAAATACCTCAGCCCTCCTACAGTACGTCCCTGTGCATCCATTCCCATACGTACAAATCATGAAGGGAAGAAAATGTTCAATTTCTGCTGTTCCAATAAAGGAACCCATTTTTCTAACCCTCTATGAACTTGCAGAGGCTTATTGTTATTTGTGATTTTGGCACAAAGCATAATGATGTTTGTAATCTTGAAGGGCTGAGTGGAGACAGTCACAGGCGTTCCTGTGCCATGATGAGACTAGAAGAGCTGCTTCCGGTTGGCTCTCAGTGGGAGGTTGTTTCCGGGAACCAATACCCAGCTCCCCTGAGCTGCTCACAGGAGAGCAGTGTGGACTCTTCCACTGACTGGTGCCAAGTCCTTTCAAGCTAGGGAAGACTTTTAGTAGCTACTTTGAAATCTTACTCTGATAAGGTTGATTAGTTTAAGAAACTTAATTTAACACAGACTTCCTCACTGAAGGGGATTTGCTAAACAACAATGGAGTCTCATAATTTTGATGGAGAAATTATTTTAGTGAGATGGCAGTCTACTCTGAAAGTAGCTATCCAGATGTGATACCTTAAAATATATATATTAAAGTTCATAAAATATACATCATAGATAAAGAGAATATTTTGAAAGCATTAATAAATATGTTATTAGATTTCATTTGAGACCGCCAAATGAATTTTCAGGTTAGAGAGCAGCTAAGATAAAGTCAAAATATGTCAAGTGTCCTACCTGGCTAGGTTGTTAAATACATGTTTTTTTAATTTTTATTTTTATTTATTTATTTTTTAATTAATTTATTTATTTTCAGAAAAACAGTATTCATTATTTTTTCACCACAATACACCTTCTTCCAATACTGAATTTTGGGTGGAGTTAGGGAAAGATTAATACTGCAAGCATTCTACAAGGTTTCCAAAATATTGCCGCAGTGATTTAGAAAACTGTGAAATTCCATGCATTAACTTTTTTACACTCACTTTAATGTTGTATGCACTTCTAAAGCTTATGGCTCAGGTATAATGCCTGTTTTGTTTAAGTTCTTTTTTAATATACTATATAAATGAGACCTTTCATTTTGTTCACACTAAATCTTTTTTGACTTAAAAATATGCCTACAAACCCACACATCTCGGAAGATTTGGCAAACTACAATGAAAGCAATTATTGTTAATTCCAAAGACTGCAAAAATATCCCAGATATTTGTCCGTTTGCCTGGAACTATTTTGGACACAAATATAGAAGAGATTAATTTTCTATTGTCATATGGCCATTAGTCATCAAAAAATCCCCCAGATAATGTGTTAATGTGTATTGTTTGAAATTACTTCAGAGAAATTTCCAGCTGTATTTAACATAATAGTATTTAAGCATTTCTCTCAGATGTTTGGCCTTGTTTACCATGTTGAATTGCTAAGAGTTAGAACTCAGGTAAAATGTATGGTTCTCTCTATATCCAACTGTAAAGCCTCTGGTTATATCTTGGTACCCCCTTTGAGACCAGCATATTACTCACCAGTATAGTTTGGCAAAAAAAAAAAAAAAAAAAAAATCAGACAAAGGGGATTAAGAATTAGAACAGATGGAATCTACTTACAGTTGAATTAATGATTTGAAGGTGACCTTGATAATAATAACTGGTTGTTGTTTTAAGGAGATGATGACTGAAATATTAATATTTTCTCTGTAGGTCAGGGTAGTTGCCATTGTACAGGAGAATCATACTTCCTGGAGCCAATTTCAAAGGTATATGGAGAGAATGTATGGTGTGTGTTGTGTGTAAATGGGATTTAAGGTAGATTTTGCAATAAATTAAAATAGAAATGGGATCATTGCTCTAGTTATTATTTCTAAAAATCTAAGTAGAAAATATAGAAACAATGGAAAGTATTGAAGAGTTGGCATAGGGAAATCTAGGCAGCTGGCCCTTAGCCAAAGGGAGTGGATTTAATACTTACACCCCCATTATTATTTTATGTTTTGTTGTTATTACCTCCATTATTATTATCACTGAAAATGTAATTACGTGTCCATAATGGAACTAACTAAACATCGTGAATTCTTGCTCTCTGTCTTCTTTACTGGTTGATCCTCTACCTAACAAACATGTTTCTCAAGGACTGGCCCTTGACTTTACTTGCCATTGTCTTTATATTCTCTTTTGCATATAGGAAGATGGGTATCAATTCAATAACTTGGGTTTTTTTAAGCCCTACTTTCCCCTCCCCAAACACCGAAATCTCTACCCAGATTCCCAGTGTCCACATGCAACTCAGAAAGCCACACTGAACATTTAACATTTGGTTCAAAAAATCCTTTCTCAGTATTGTTGTACTTCTACGAAACAGCAATGTCATTTTTGTATTGAACTATGGTGTCACCATGTGGCCTCTTTCTTACACGCTGGCCTCAAAAACACTGACTGCATTTCTTTGATTTCCCAGAACGAGCGTGAGTGTCATTTTAAAGATTTCAGGGAAAAGTTAGCAAAGTAATTTAAGTCTCTGTCACAAAAATAACACCAAATTGAGAACTAAGCTTCCCAGTTAATTAAAAAGTTTTTGGACTATCCAAAAATAAGAAATTGTTACTGGTCTCATTCCATGTATTCTCCATCCAGAGTCCGCCTTGAAGTGTCTTTTTTTCCTTGCTTTCCTCACATCCCCTGGAACAGCCTCCCTGGGGGTTTCATTTTCCCTTATGCAGAGTAATTCCGCTTGCCAAAGCTTGACTTCCAAGCTTGCGTCTGTAAACCCAGCTAGATCACCCCTGAATACAGGAGGCTTCTATTTCACAGGATTTAGTCTCCTGAGAAGGAATTCATTATTTGTAGGAATAATTTTCTCTAATACCAGTTATTCTTACTCTGCTTCTTCCCTATGCGGTCCCTGTATTCCATTTAGTTTTCAAGACCAAATTACCCCTTTGTTGGTCTCTCTCTGGGTGAGCCACGCACCACCCAGACTTTGATTTCTTATTTTTTATTTCTTATTTTTCTTATTTCTTATTTTTTCTCCATCTTTAGAAATTCACCTCCTTTATTATTGAATAAAATGCTTCTAGATTTCCTGTTTTAATTAGCTTGCTGATCTTGGGCCTGTTCTCCAAAAGATTTCTGTACCTTCAATACAGTTGTAGTAATTCCTGTTGATAGGGTTTTTGTGAAATTACCTGGCACAATGCTTGGCACACAGTCCTAAGTGATTAAATGTTATAATTCTCTTATTTTCTTCCTGGGGAGTCCCGTCGAATATTAAGTAACTTTGGGGTACTACATTCGTTATCTTCTCTCTCTCTTTCTCTCTTTTTCTCCCTTCTGTTTCTCTACATTAAATTGTGAAATTCTTAAGAGCAGGAACTGTACTTGGTGCTTAAAGAGCACAGTAGAGAGGGATAGTTACGATTCAAACATTTTTTTCAAATACATGAGTTTGTGAGAATATGGCTTTAGGAAGTTACCTGTGGCAATAAGTCTGTATTGTCAGTAAGATGATACTGATGTTGTTTGGGGATAGATGGTGACTACACTTAAACGGTGAGCACTGAGTAACGCATAGAATTGTTGAATCATTATGTTGTACTTCTGAAACCAACGTTAACACTGCATGTTAATTATGCTTCAATTAAAAAAAAAAGCTAGCACCTTAAAAAACATGTTTAAAAAAAGAAGTTACCCATAATATATGGTGAGGCTTTTTGTGGAGGGGCGTGGAGCTCAAACTCTCAGTAGATTGTGATTATCTTTCTTTGGTTTTCTAAGATGAATGTGAGTCCTAATTGAGAGAAAAGTGTTTCTGATTAAGCTGGTATATTGCAGCTTGTTCCTTTGAAATAGATCCATTAATACTGTAATTCACTTTTTCCATTTTCTTTACTTTTCTTTGTTCCTTTCTTTTGATTTGCTGCTTTCAAATACCCATTTGTGCTTGAAGTTGATTTTATATACACACACACATTCACGACTCCTTAATAAGAGAAGAAGGGAATTATTTGGGTGTATTCATGTTATGACTTTGACTTTTTTTGGTATATAACTTTTTTTTTCATTTTAAAAAAATACAAAATACTTTTTTATAGCCAAACTTTTCCCAGATAGAAGGTGGAATCGAGTGGAATAAAAAAAAAAAAAAAAAAACCAAAGGTTTTATACAGGATAATATTCAAAGCAACTTGCCTGTGTTCTTTGAGTTTGAAGGTGGTGATTAGGTTTTCAGATTTAGAGAAGTGTGAGACAACCTAATTAAACACCTTTTTGCTGAAAAGCAGCTCGATAAATCCAGATTGCTTTGGGAATCTCTCAAAGCTTTTATCAGAAAGATAATATTGCAAAAGTCTTTTAAACTAATAGTTTTTGAAAAATTATTGCCCAGACTGAAAATAAATTCTAAAAATATTTAAATAAATATACATGCTAGAATACTACATTGCATAGATGTAAAAATATATCTTCTTCAAAAGTATAAGATGTATAGTCCCTAAGTGTGGTGGGACCCATTTTCCAACAATAGTTAAGACTGCTTGGATCTCAGATTTCTCTTTACAAATTCTTAATAATTATTTGCTAGAGGGATCGTATGGAGATGATGATGAAGAAGAAAAATCATTATAAATCATGGAGTTGTTGGAGTTGTAATAAAACCTTCATCTATATACCTTCATCTTATACTCTCTATAAGCGTAGTGTTTACGATTGCCGTCACCAGCCGTATACTTATTAAATGTGAATTGTTTACCTGTGAATGCAATGGAATGCATTTTGTGATTTTTTTTTAAAGATTTTATTTATTTATTTGACAGATGAAGATCACAAGTGGGCAGAGAGGCAGGCAGAGAGAGAGGAGGAAGCAGGCTCCCCACTGAGCAGAGAGCCCTAGGCAGGGCTTGATCCAAGGACCCTGGGATCATGACCTGAGCCGAAGGCAGAGGCTTTAACACACTGAGCCACCCAGGTGCCCTTGCATTTTGTAATTTTGAAGTATCATTCCAGTAGCGTGCCTTCCTTTCTAACAAAAATATTTTGGGGTTGCCCTTACTGACTTTCAGTGCCTTAAAATACTGATCCTTTATATTACCAATTTTGTCATTCTGTAAAGTGAGGTGGATGGACTCAGTTACCTCAAAGTTCCCGTCTAATCTGTAACAACATATGATTTTATGACTTGATGTTTTTTCTTTTTGGTTTTCATGAGAGAACATGTTGATGGATTTAAGGAGATGGGAGGATTCCTTTATTTAATTGAAAATTAATTGAAAATAGTCCACAGCACTATCAGAAAATATTTAATAAGATGGTATTACAATTTGAAGAGAGCATGAGATTGCAGTTAGATGGTAAGGGTGTAAACAAATCCACACACTATTAGGTTGATTAAATTTATCTTTCCGAAAATTGAATATATGGTGGTCTTTTATATTACAAATGAGATTTGAGGAAAATTAATGAAGCTGAATCCACATTAGGTGGCCATGCTTTTCTTCATGTTTGATTGATAGCAAAAGATTGCTACTATCTTTTAGTAATTAATCTTCTTTGTCCCATAGAACAAAATTATTTTAAAATTTAAAACAATTTATTCACAGTTAATACAATTATGGATATGAAGCAGTTAAACATTGGCTTACATTCAGGATAAAGAAAAGGTAATTGATAAACTGAATTCCTCATTCACAGAACAACAGCAGTCCAGTTTTGCTGTAGAGTTGATTTTTTTTTCTGTGGACGTGAAGAGCAGTATCATTTTGGCTTCTAAAATGGTTACTTTCAGTTACAAAATTTTGTGTCTTTGTCTCTTCCAAAGCATTTACTAAAGAGTCCAAAGTGGCAATTGCCCATGGTCAGACACTACACTGTTTGATTGCAAACTCTATAGTAAGAAATGTTTTCTTTTTTTTAAGGCAAGGTAAGGTTTAGCTAATTATTTCAAATGATAAAGTCATTTTAAATGGCTTAGCTTTGAACTATATCCGTAATAAAGTTTGTGGCTACTGTTGTTTTATTTTTTTAGTGTAAACTTTTAATTCACCCACAACGTTCACAAATTTTAAAAGAATTCTTTTGAATTCTTTCCTAAAGCAAAATTCTTTCCTAAAGCAAAATTACAATAGTCCTAATGCAGCTTGTACTCTTTATTCATCTGTGTATTTCCAGCAGCTAGTCTGGTGAAAGAAGCTCAGTTAAACTCCAGGAATGAAAGTTCAGTTTTTCCTACAGAAAGGTTTCTTGCATGAATTTTTCCCTCTCCTGTAAAGTTCAAGTTCTGTATTCTTCCATTACTCTCCAGGATCTGCGGCTTGGAAGCTTGAAGTTCCCATGCCATAACCAGGTGGTAGCTCTCATTCTAAAATAATCCTTTTGTTCTCCTTTGCTTTTAAATCTTTGTAAAATTTCCCATTTTCTGGTATTTTGCCCTCTAACTAAAACCAATGTAAATTAATTTTTAGTAATTCCATGCAAAGAAAATTCATGGTGATTATTCCCATGGATAGTTCAGTTTAAAAGCACTTTTAAAAATAAAATAAAATAATAAGGTACTTTTAGAGTGGGTAGTGTATGTTTGGGGCAAATGAGTGAATCTTGGATGGAGAAACTTTTGACCTCTATTGGTCAAGCAGGGAAAAATTGAGGCACAAATTTAGCCTGCTTTATCTTTCTGGAGTCTCATTCACTCTGTTACTCTGCTTCACCATTAAATATACTCATTAATCTTCTGTCTATACGTTCAGTAAGACCAGACCACTGTAGGCCCAGTACTCTTTTCATCGTGTTGAAATTAGTGGATTCCTAAAACCCATCGTTTTCTTTGCTGGCTGCTTGGAAAGTAGACCTTGTACCAACTTCCTACAGTGAGACTTTTCAACAACGTGTTATCTTATTTTCTGAGACAAAATTGTGCTACATCAATTTATTTGACATTCAATGAGCCAAACGAATACAATATGCCATACGTGAAAACTGTACCATTTTGTTTTTATCTCACCCAGCAGATACCATTTTCTCCCAGTCTGCTGAAATCCTGTTCTGCTTTCTTTCTTTACAAATCCGTACTTCTGTTCTGCTTTACATATTTTTTTTCTTCGGTATTTTCTCCTGCTAGATGATGACATTCCATAACCTGGGCACGAAGTTTAGTATAGGTATCATGGCTTTCTACAAAGCTTCTAAAATTAAGTTCTATGTTCAGAAAGTAGGTGCTTATAAATATGTTCTAATTGATTTTATTAATTGGATTTTAATTTGTCGATGGATCTCAGCTATGTCCTCAGAAATCTTGGCTATTACTGTCCTTTTCTTTTTTTTCTTGTTACATGTACCCATCTTTTGATCTTCTCTGATGTTGCCATTGAAATGGTTCTCGTCTACACATATTGGTGGCATAATAAATTCTCTTGGGCTTTGTCGGTATTTCTGAGGTTAACTTTCTATCAGGTGAATTTAAATTAATGTATACTTTTTCATGCTTACTCTGTAGGTTAGATAATTTCTGGGTTTGCTATACCATCATGCTTGAAAGAATACCAATTTAATGTTTTTCTGTATAATTTTAAATATTGAATCACTAGTCCTTTTGGAAATGTATTTATTTTATGCATTATTATGGTTCTTGCTTTTAGCCTTTGAGGTTGATTGAGAGTAGAGATGATTTTTTTAAGGTTTTATTTATTTATTTGAAAGAGAGAGGGAGAGCATGAGAGGGGAGAAGGTCAGAGGGAGAAGCAGACTCCCCATGGTGCTGGAAGCCTGATGCGGGACTCGATTTTGGGACTCCAGGATCATGACCTGAGCTGAAGGTAGTTCCCTAATCAACGGAGCCACCCAGGCACCCCCGAGATGATTTTTTTTTTTTTAAAGATTTTATTTATTTATTTGTCAGAGAGAGAGCGAGAGCACAGACAGGGAGAGTAGCAGGCAGGGAGAGAAGCAGGCTCCCTGCTGAGCAAGGAGCCCAGTGTGGAACTTGATCCCAGGATCCAGAGATCGTGACCTGAGCTGAAGGCAGACACGTAACCAACTAAACCCAGATATCCCCCATTCTTTTTTTTAAAGTTTCACCAAATCATTTTTTTTTCACTATGCGAGATTTTTTATTACTGGTGTGTATTTAAAGCCAGATATTTGTAAGTGTTAAATACATGCATTTTATAAAATCATTTATTCTTGTTTGTGATCTTATAAATAGATTGTTATGGAAGGAAGAGACAACTTAAGAGATCTGGCATTTACTGTGAATTCATTAAATTTTAGATGGGTTACGTTTGTTGTGACATTGTACCTTTTACCATAAACTTGTGAGGGCAATTATTGTCTTCTTTTTACAAAAGAAGAAATTGTGATTTAGAGACCTATATCTATAGTGAATTCAGATCTGTGTCTTATTCCATCATGCATCTTTCTCAGATCTATTATATAATCATATAATGGTATATACTCTTTAGCTATTATGGTCTTTAGGTATTAGATCACTTATCTAGAAATCTTCCGTTATACTCATTCCATTCTCTTTGTCATAATCTGTTTCCCAACATGTTTCCCATTCTAGAAATAAAATTAAGGTGTAGTAAACTTTAAAACACATGTTTACCCAAACATTTCTTTGTGATAGTTTCTAGATATGATAATAAACGTTTTAAAAAAATTAGTTAAAAAAATTCTCTACAAGGTGGCATTTGAACTCATGACCCCAAGCTCAATAGTCACATGAGCCAGCCAGGTGCGATAATACCCTTCTATCTCTGTTAGGTCTGAGGAACTTCTAAACATACTGTGAGTTGTACATGCCCCAGTGTTGCCAATGACAGGAAATACCTGTGCTCTCCTCTTTCCTTTGCTCTATAACACACGTTGAAGTTACACTGCCTTGTGCTTTTAGTCTCTTACTGAGGTTTTGAAGTCCAGTGATTTTTACTTTTTTTTTTTCCAAGTGTCCTTGGGGACCCTGGATAAGGACAGTATGTATTCAAGAGGCTTCCTCTAGCATTGACCTTTTCCACCTTTCCCGAATGTAGCTTCTCCCCCTCTTTTTAAAGCAAATGTGTTTGCATCTATGTTCCCTTTATTTAGAATAAACTATTTTCTTGAAAACTCCTAAATACTTTGAGTGATAAATCTCTGTGGAAACATTGGCAGAGTGAATACAATTTATGTATCCAAAGTAAATACAGTCCTCCTCTTTCACTTGCCTTTTTAACCATGGAGATCCTAAGTTTCTCTGGAAGGAGTAGAGCCGATAGAGTTTTAGAGGAGAAAACCCTACCTCCTCAATCTATTTTTTATTTGTTTGTTATGATATGATTCTTTGTCCATTGTTGATAGTCATTCTAACTGACAGCTCCTTTTAAGTTACCAGGATGGGTAACACTTTCCTAATTTTTAGCTACATGTTTTATCTCATGTGACCTATTGTCCTCACCTATGAATGCTGTAGCAGAGCAGTGTAGTGTGGTGGGATGGGGAGAGACAAATAATCAGATATAAAAGGATGCTACAGATTTAAAAAATGAACAGAAAATCAAAGACATGCTATGGGAGATATTTTTTTCAAGTGCTTAATGGTTTGTTTAATACAGATCTGTTCTACTCTCTAGTGTACATGGAATCAGAAGAAATTAATTACTCCTGGTTTATAGTTTTTCTTCTACTTATGTGATGTGGAAAGCAAGTTGTATAACTTTTTCCATCCATCGGGTGGGATTGGGGCAAGGGCCATGGAAAAGGTGGCCATATTCAAATGCCTACTTATCCACCATTTTCTCTTTGTCAAGCCCTTCATTGGAATTATCCCATCTATCCTTCTGATAAACTTAGTAGACACTGTCACTAGCTTCATTTACAAATGGGTGAACAGACTTTAGAGAATGTAAGTTGACCTTCATTTCTGGCTCTTGGAAGTCTGTTGACTCTTCTATAAAGTGTCTATTAAGTTTGTAGGGAAGAGATGGGATCATTCCTCTAAGGTGGTTAAAGAATCAGTACTGAAAAGATGTCATGCCGTACTCTTATTTAGACCTCATTATGATGGTCAACTGAGATATTGTCTTTAAGTCATTTTTTAAATCTTTATGTTCAGTTAGCTAGCATATAATACATCATTAATTTTGATGTAGTATTCAGTGATGAATTAATTGCATATAACACCCAGTGCTCATCACCACATGTGTCCTCCTTAATATCCATCACCCGATTGCCCCCTCCCCTCACCTCCCTTCTGTAGCCCGAGTTTGGTTCCCAGTGTCCAGAGTCTCTCCTGGTTTATCTCCCTCTCTGATTTCTTCCCATTCAGTTTTCCCTCCCCTCCCCTGTGGTCCTCTGCACTATTCCTTATATTCTGCATAGGACAAAAGTAATTTTGTAAGTTATAAAAAGTGATATACATATTAACCATCATTATTCTTAATAATATGTGCATTGTATAATGAATATGTAATTTTATTTTTTCCCAGAAAAAAAGAAAGAGACCTTCTTGAACTTTCCACTTGACAGCCAGAGGTTTAAAATTTTGTCATTTCTTTGAAGTTTATATCTAAGAAATATGAGCAGAAAATTATAGAATAATTGTGCAAATTATTAAGAGAATTTTGATAATGTCAGATACTGGAAGCTTTTTATTGAGATCATTAAAAACTCACTTGAGAACATGGAAAAATGGTAATAGTATGATTCAAGTGAAAGAAAATCTAAAGAATTACTGAATATAGCAACTTAGGAACCATATTCTCTAGAAAAGGAGAAATCAGGAATGGCATTTTTTTTTTCAGATTTATATTGGATGATGTTTCTGATATTTAAAAACCTAGGCTATTGAATATTTTACCAAGGTGGTTGACTAATTTACACATCATAATGATTTTCCAAAGTCTAGGAGGAAAAATTATACAAGTGGGGAGGGAGCCCATGGTACACACTTTTATCCACTACAGAGGATGAAACCTTCACTCCCAATTTATTAACAAAAATGAGCAGAAAAAAAGTGTTTCCATAGCAACATTAGCAAAACAGAAAATTTGCCTACTGTCTAAGATCATATATTTTTTTTTAATCCCACCCACTCACCAAACTGGAAGCCTGTGAGAATTAATTAAACTCAAAGATAAATTATTTAAAAGTGAAAAGAAATTAAGATAACATGGCAGGAATGATAAATTGTTTACAACCAGTCAAAGCATAGCTCGAGGTAAAGGAAACACATCTCCTTTGATATAATAAGAATCAAAGGGGGGAGGGTTGGCAGAGGAGAGCTGGGGATGTCAAATCATTATGGTAAAATTAAAAGGATGGAAGTCGGCTGAAAGAGATAGACTCTGACAGGATCTGGGGTGCATCACTGTACACTTAGACCATAGGAATGGATACCTGTTTGATTATAACCTTCAGTGAAATAAAGGAATGACTCTTTTTTCCCCTTCCTGATGATTCATAATAGCTACTGTTAACAGAGATGTCATGGCTGTATTTGCTTTGTAAAAATCATGAAATCCCTAAACAAGTCTGTGAAATGGGTATTATTATTTCTGTTCTACGGATGAAGGATGGAAGTGTGGAGAAATTAAATAACTTGTCTCTTGTTTCCAAAATCAATACGTGTTTTATGGTTTTCTGAGTTTTTTGAACAAGCATTTCACAAGATTTTAACTCAAAGTAAAAACTAATTTCAGAATTGTATTCAGACCAGCTGAGGGAGCACTTTATGTAATATTTTTTGTTACCACATAATATTAAGATGTTGTTGCATTTACTGGTGATTAAAATGTATATATAGTAGCTGCCCGGGTCAGTTATCTTTTCGAAGAGTGGCTTGCATGCAGTGGAAGGTAGTGGATGGCTGTCTGTGAGTTGATTTGGAAAGTTAATAAATTAGACTGTTTTAAAACTCTTAAACTAAGGCAAGGAAAATATAGTGGTCAACACTTAGGGGTTATAAAATGTTGAAAGGTAAATCATATATGCAAAAAGAAATGATCTTTTACTAAGAGGATAAACCTTTTAAGTTAGTTTTAAGTCAGTTTCCACTCTAAGCTAGCAAAATAAATTTGATTTTTTTTTTTTTTAGAGAGAGAGAAAGAGTGGGAGTGTGCATGGTCGGGGGGAGAGGCAGAGGGAGAGGGAGAGAGAAAGCCTTAAGCAGGCTCCATGCTTAGTGTGGAGCCCACCTCTGTGATCAGTCTCATGACCTTGAGATCATGACCTGAGCCAAAAATCAAGAGTTGGATGCTTAACCAACTGAGCCACCCAGGTGCCCCCAATGTGGTAAATGTTTTTATGTGCCCTTCCTGTTAATCTTGTTTTTTTTCCCTCACTTTTTTACTACATGTATAAACTTATATGTGTGAGTAAATGAAGCTAATGATAAATTATAAGTATATGTTTTTTTGTTGTATGTATTTATTTGTATTCTTGCTTCCGGTTTTATGATCTTTGAGGAACTGAAGTCTTTAGATTCACTCTCTGTTTTTTCTTAAAAAACAAACAAAAAAGGTAGAAATAAAATACCAAAAAAAGAATTTTCAAAGGCATTTTTCCATCTGGCATGCATTTTTTATTACATCAATTTGCATCATTTTCAATTAAGTTGTGTCTTTGCTCTTTCCGTAAACTAATGAGATCCACATGAACTTTGAGACATTTATAGATTTAAAGACAGGTGGAGCCTATCACAAAGTATGTGTGAGTGAAAAGTGGCCTTTCCAGATCTTTTCCCTTCTGTTTATTTTTTTATTTAAATACATTTTAAGTAATCTCTATACCCAATGTGGGGCTCACAACCCCAATATCAAGAGTTGCATACGCCATTGACTAAGCCAACCAGGCAACCCGTTTTCCTTCTTTTAAAGTGGTTGTTCTTGGGGTGCCTGGGTGGCTCAGTGGGTTAAAGCCTCTGCCTTCGGCTCAGGTCATGATCCCAGGGTCCTGGGATCGAGCCCCACATTGGGCTCTCTGCTCCGCAGGGAGCCTGCTTCCTCCTCTCTCTCTGTCTGCCTCTCTGCCTACTTGTGATCTCTGTCTGTCAAGTAAATAAGTAAAATCTTTAAAAAAAAATAAAGTGGTTGTTCTTCTGTATTATCTGATTTCCATGAAGATTTGAGCATTTTATTATTATTATAGTAATTTTCCCCTTTCTGCCTTGTATAGACTTTTGTACTTTATGCTTTATTTGACAGTCAACATATTTGTTGAAAAGGGACTTCAGAACAAATATTTGTTGTTTTATTTCCCACAGCTATAAGAGCTTGCCATTAAACTAACACAAACTTCTGTTAAACAATGCTATGAATTTTTATTTTTGTCCTTATTTTTTGAGAGCCATGCTTCTCAAACTGTAGTGTTCGTTGGAATCACCAGGAGAGCTTATTAAACCATGATTGCTGGGATCTACCCCAAGAGTTTCTAATTCCACAGGCCTAGGGTGGGTTCTGAGAATTTGCTTGTCTAACCAGTTCCCAGACGATGTTGTTCCCGCTGGTCTGGGCCCACTTTGAGAAGCACTGTTCTAGAGACACCAGGACTCTGAAGCAGGGTGAAAATGCATGCTGTGCAAAGAATGGAGGATAAAATAAATATGACATCAGTTAAGTGCTGATGAGAGTTTGAAGGTATAGAGATGAACCATTGACCACTTTTTATGGAAGCAGATGCATCCAGATGTGGTGGGTCAAGAAATATAGAAGGTCTCAGATTTTTACTCTTCTTCCACACCAAAAAGATAGCTAACCACAATGTCAGGGATTCAGAGACTCCCTTGAATCAGATGCAGTGGCCTTGGTGACTCCCAGCACAGCAGACTCCATGGGCACCTTTTTCTCATGAGTTTCTCCTGACCCTAAGTCCAGTGGGCCATGCTGAGTAGCCCAGATGGATACTCATATGCTGTGAGTTTGTTTTATAGCTGAGGAAGCCTGGCTTGGGAGATCCCAATCTTTTAAAGGGAGCTTACCAGCAAACCTGTCTAACTTTGCCCTCTATTTCCCTGAGCAACAAATAACTCTGTTTTCCACCCTGCTGGGATGTACTCCCTCTGTCTTCCAAGGCTGTTTGCTATACAAGTGTTCTAGAAAAGATACTCTGGAGCAGAGGCTCTCCCTTCCTCTGCTCCCATGACATGCAGAAACATGAAAGACCTATGGAGAATTGTCTCCCAGCATGGTGATTGGAAGTAGGACAAACTCAGAGGACCAGTCAAAACCCTTTTGATGTTTCTAGTCTCAGCGAAGTTACACCTTATTGATGACCTTCTTTATTCCAGAAAGAATTTAAGATGAATTTTTCACTCTTAAGTAGTGAAATATGTATATTATTTCTTGGTGATAACAACCTCAGGATTTTCAGCTTATTAGCTTTATAATTTCAGTCACTTAACTGCTTTTGTACTTCAGTTTTTAAGTTTGCAGTAGCTTCCATCTATTAAGGATTTTATTTACTTATTTTTTTAAAAAGATTTTATTTACTGGGGCACCTGGGTGGCTCAGTGGGTTAAAGCCTCTGCCTTTGGCTCAGGTCATGATCTCAGGGTCCTGGGATCGAGCCCCTCATCGGGCTGTGTGCTCTGCGGAGAGCCTGCTTCCTCCTTTCTCTCTCTTGGCCTGCCTCTCTGCCTACTTGTGATCTCTTTAAAATCTTTAAAAAGATTTTTAAAATCTTTAAAAATCTCTTAAAATCTTAAAAAAAAAGATTTTATTTACTTATTTATTTGACAGATAGAGATCACAAGTAGGCAGAGAGGCAGGCATGAGAGAGAGAGGGGGAAGAAGGCTCCCTGCTGAGCAGAGAGCCGATGTGGGGCCTGATCCCAGAGCCCTAGGACCATGACTTGAGCCAAAGGCAGATGTTTTTACCCACTGAGCCACCCAGGCGCCCCTATTAAGGACTTTATAATCATTCTTACATATGACATGATATATGTGCTACTATAATCCTTGTCTTATAGTTTAGAAAATAGAGGTAAAAAGGTGTTATTTAGGCACACCTGGCTGGCTCAGTCATTAAGTGTCTGCCTTCGACTCGGGTCATGGTCTCAGAGTCCTGGGACTGATCCCTGCATCTGGCTCCCTGCTCAGTGGGGAGTCTACTTCTCCATCTCCCACTCCCCCTGCTTGTGTGTGTGTGTGTGTTTTTTTCTCTGTCTCTCTCCCTCTGACAAATGATATCTTTAAAAAAAAAAAAAAAAAAGGTGTTATTTAACTTAGTACTTGGTCATATCCTAACGGGTGGTAGGGCTGTTTTCACCGTACTGTGATCTTCTGTTCTTCTGTGGTTGTCAGTAGTGAAAAATAAAAGCTGGATGTGTAGTTGTGAGGTTACTTAGGGACATAAAATGACCAACATAGGATGAGTTAGATTTGGTATCTGATGTATTTGTAGGCAGTTTGTTGGTCAGCAAAGTGTTAGCATGATGTATTTAATAGAATTCAGATCTCGGCTGAGGAGATGTTTGGATGACCTGAATATAGGATTTCCTCATGTAAGTACCTTGATGGTGTTCCCTAACTGTGTGGGACTTGGGAGCAGATTATCAGCAAGAATAGGGCTAGACTAGTTTTAGAAACTGCCTTGTTGCTGCTTTTCTTTCCTCTGCTGCGCCAGTCAAATTCTCTTCCTTTTCCACACTGATTATTTCTTGGTTTCTGAATCTGCATTGGTGCTCAACTGTCAGAGAATAAGGCCACTGATCGTAGATTAATTCTGGAATTCTAGAGTGCAATCACATGGACCCTAGATCCCTACCGCATCCACAGGCAAATTCTATTAATATATTTAAGGATTAGGTGATGATGAATTAATCCAGCAATTTTTGGTGAATTAGGTAATGATGTATTAATCTAGCAAGATGCTTGTCATGTAGGAAGACAGCTTCTGTGGCCTCTCAAAGTACCACGATAATGAATGATGATAATTTAGTGAACCTACGTTTAAGTCTTAAAAGCAACTGGATAAAAACATCGAAAATACTTGGAAATGATTATTCCCACATTTTCACACACATTTAATTGAGTGCCTGCTCTTGTTACACGTTTTGTGAGATGTTGGAGGTGGACAGATATGAAAGAACTGCATTCCACATGTAATGAACTCACATCAGTGGTCTATTGAGAGAGAGAGAGGGACCGAGGAAGATGAGCACAACTTTGTGTGGCACTCATCAAAGGCAATGCGTTATTTTTATTGATTTCCATTAAATTATACTCTATTTAAGACAGCGTTTCTCCAAGAGTAATTAAATCCATATGTCTAAGATAGCTACAAATGTTTTCCTCTCGGAGGAGGGTGGGTGGGTTTCAAGGATTAGTCCCAGGCAAAGGTGTACTAAACGTGTAGACACTGGTAATGACACCATGTATAGAAATCAGAATCTTTGGGTGGTGGTGGGATTGAGTGGGTTTGTATGCGGTGTGTTGAAGAAACCCATCTGGTGACTTTTTGCAGGTTTCAATGAGGAGAGCTGATACAGAAATTAATTCACTTGAACAATCTTTTTATTTTATTGTTTTGTGCTGTAGAGCCAAAAAAACAGGGAAAAGGTAATGATAATTACCAGTTGTGTATTATTTACTTTCACTACGACTCAAAGGAGTTTTGCTGTTCTTACCAGATGACATCTCCTTTAGCCCGTCTTCTGTGTTCCAAGAGTCGGCCAGTTTATTTGGAGCTAATTTCATCTCCAAAGATTAGAC
The DNA here is from genome assembly GCF_964662115.1 of Mustela nivalis. Taxonomy (NCBI): domain Eukaryota; kingdom Metazoa; phylum Chordata; class Mammalia; order Carnivora; family Mustelidae; genus Mustela; species Mustela nivalis. The sequence goes on from NC_139031.1 coordinate 78,050,019, forward strand.
TTGAAGCTTTGTGGTTCATTTCAAAAGCAGTTTCTGAATATAGCAGATCCAGACTGAAATCTATACAATGTGATCCAGAAGCCATGTTCCAAAAGATTTATTCTTCCCTGGTCTCACTAATAGAAGAGTAAATGATGACTGGCTTGATTTCAACAGCTTTTATTTATATGGTTTGCATATATTATACTCCCTTAAAGCTTGCACTTGAAAGAGAAATAATGTTTGTATTATGAAACTTTAATTTCACATAACCTGGAATCAAATCAATTGTAAGAAAATGATAGGCTATCAAAAAGAATTAATCTGTAGCCTTACTTGCATCTTATACAGTATAAGATTTATGTTTAATTTGGCTTAATATAGTCACAAATTAATGTTTTACTATTGATTTTCATAATTCCTTTATGTCATAATTCCAGTATTTACAGAAGTATTAAAATATTTGAAAAGACTTAAATAATAAGACCACATACATTATTCTACTTGGTCAGTTTATTTATGAATAATTTTAATCAATGTTATATATTAAAAGTTACATATTATGTAACCTGTTTCTCATTATAAATAGTCAAGATGCAAACTCCTTTTTTTTTTCCTCCCCCATAAACTCAAATAGAAGGACTTGTGCTAAGCTATTTTTTCAGAGTCTATTAGAATTTTCCAATCATTGGAATTTATTTTTCTAAATTAAAATAAAATTTTATAATAAATAATTTTTTGTGTCTTGGAATCAATTTGAGATTGCTCTGCTAGAATAACAAAAGTGAGTTTGGAAAAAAGATAATGATTATAATTATGTGCTCATGTTTCATGTCATCAAACAAAAGCAGGAATTCTCCAAAAACGTATTTTAAGCAAGCATAAGTAAAACATAAAAACAGCGTTTAGTTATCTTTTTTAAAAAATATTTTATTTATTTATTTGAGAGATAAAAAGAGAGTGAGCAAGAGAGAGAGCACAAACCAGGGGACAGAAGGAGACTTCCCCCTGAGCAGGGAGCCTGATGCAGGCTGGATCCCAGGACCCTGGGATCATGAACTGAGTTGAAGGCAGACGCTTAACCGACTGAGCCACCCAGGCACCCTAGCATTTTGGTTATCTTTGTCAACGTGGGCTTAGTAACCCATAGCTCCATAGTGAGAGGGAATCGACATGTCTTTTGGAAGGTAGTTTCGGTTATGTGTTGATTTCGCTTCTTTTAAACCGCTTGTGTAACGCCTGTGCAGAAGGAATGATGGTCCCTTGATGGAAAGAAGGAATAAGTATGTTCTGATGGTGAAGATGCATAGAGGTTTGGTGCTAAAAAGTGATCTTAGAAATAGCTCTGGTTTTGTTTCCCTGAGCATTCTTCTCCCCTCTAGGCATTATCTTTACTTTCTAAAACCATTTGTCAAAACTCATTGACATTAATTGATTCTCATTTTCAGTGTTAATCATCACTTGCAAGGGTCATGGGTTTCTCCTCAGACAGATCCTCCCCACCCCCTTAAAGCAGGTAGTTTCTCTTTTGCATTCAACTTGCATGCAAACTATTAATTAGAAAGAAGAATCCACGGTGTCAACCACAGATAACATTTATGCTACTAAAAAAAAAAAAAAAAAATACATGCCAAACAATGCCAAAGGATACAGATCCATGCCTTATACAGATTGCTCTGGGTAGGGAAATTGGTCAGGGGAGGTGAATGAAGAGAACATCAAGGTTACTTTTAATATTGTGTTTTGTGGGGGTGCCTGAGTGACTCAGTGGGTCAAGCCTCTGCTTTCAGCTCAGGTCATGATCCCAGGGTTCTGGGATCGAGCCCCGCATCGGGCTCTCTGCTTGGCAGGGAGCCTGCTTCCCTTCCTCTCTCTGCCTGCCTCTGCCTACTTGTGATCTCTCTCTCTGTCAAATAAATAAAATCTTTTAAAAAATTGTGTTTTGTGTATAAAATGTTTTAAAGCAAACCTAAACATAAAGATGAATTCTGAGTAATGGATTTCAGACTATTTTTTTTCCCATGCTTTTCAGCATTTTTAATCTCCCCCCAAGATCAAACAAATAAAAAGACCCATGGCTAAATGTCAATGTCTAGAAGTACACACTCTTTTTAGAATCTGTCCTGTTATTTGAGATATTTCCATTTTTTATAAAAGCACTACTTTAAAAAAATGTGTTCCCCGTGTGACAAATTCCAGTGACATAAAGTAAAATTAACGAAGTATGTATTTTGTAACCATTAGGAAAACATCTGTCAAACACTAATGACATGATCTATTTGTGTGTGTTTGTGTGTATGTGTGTGTCTGTGTGTGTTTGTGCTGGTTTTATAATATATGATCTAGGGATGTGTATAAAAACACCTTAAAAGTAGGGACTATGTCCTGTATTTTTATTCACATAACCGTTCCAGTACAGCAAGTATCTAATAAGTATTTATTGAATAAAAGTTTTGAATATAATATAATATATTGAATATATTCAATATGAATATATTAAAATTCAATATATTGAGTATATATTGAATATACTTAGGTTCAATAAATTCTTACTATATATCTCCTATATATGTCTTTCTATCTATCTATATATACTACTATATATCCTTACTGTATGTTTTCCTCCCAGTCAGGATGGGTATTTACATAGTGATCACAGTTATCAAGTGTTGAAATGTGCCACATTTAACTCACCTTGGTTAGTCTATTTAAATTTTATAACTTTTCAATCTTAAATTCCAGTTTCCAACCTGACTTCTTCAGCCAATAGATCTTTTTCAAAGAGTTTAGTAGATGTGACTTTAAAAAAAAAAAAAAAAAAAAAATATATATATATATATATATATATATAGCAATTTGTCTACATGTTAAAATTTTAATAGTGATATTTTTGTTCATCAGGATATAGTAAGTTGTTCAAGAACTTTGATATCCTGCAGGACATATGTATTTATATCAATTTAAATAAAATTGTTTATGCTTTGTTTTATGTGAAAAAGAAACACTACCTTGTTTCTCATTATTTGGTTAAAGATATTGGAAAGAGAAGTACATTATTTTATCGTTGAAATGGAACACTGTATTAGATATGAAAGTATGATGTTGTCTACTTGAGGTCTTCACCTCAAGTAACTCAAGTAGAGTTATTTGTAACTCTCAAGTAGAGTTACTACTTGTAAGTACAAGTTACTACTTGTAACTCAAGTAGAGTGAGTTATACCTCACTCTCTTTTTTTAGTATTTCAAGAAATGAGGTAAGAAAGCAGAACATTAATGATCTGTTCTTTTTTCTTATTCTGTTTATGGCAAAAATAAATTAAAATTGAGCTCATTTTATTGTCCACTATATTAAATCACTATATCCCCTGAATTGCATTTGGACCACCATGTGGTTCTGTAGGCAAGAGATTTTATTTAGGGCAAAATACAGTTGAAAATGTAGGGACTGTTAAGATGTTCCCATTCATTTCACTCATATATGTCCATGTTGAATTGGTCATCAGTGATTATAGTTCTAACCCAGTCTAGTCTTTGAAGTTACATTTGAAAGATTTAAAAAGAAGCAAACTTCGTTGAGTTTCTAATATGCTAGCTATTTAGCTTAGAAATAGAAAATATGAAGGTAGATATTGTTCTTAAAATGCTGAAAAATGTTAAGTCCATTGCCAAAAATCCCGTAGTTAGTGAATAACAGCACCAGATCTGGAAACCAGATCTGTTTGATTGAAAAGTTCATGCCCATTACATTATACCTTCAACGTAATTGCCTGTACCTATAGGAGCAAACATAGAAGTCTCTTCATTCATCCAGGTCTGCTGTTTTCAGAAGGTAATGTTAGACCATGGAAATGATTATTCTGATTCTTTTAATATGTTAAAAACATTTTTGATGAAGATAAGCAAAACTCATTAGAGTAATTAAAAAATTGTCAAGATAGGCAGAACACAATAAATGGCTAATTCTTAGTGGGTGTTAAGTATTTGTAAATTAATTACATTAACTTGCATATTTTACTTAGATTAGTCTATTGTGTTCATCGATTACCTCTTTCTTAGAAAGAAAAATCTTGACATGACTGGCCAAAGAAACTGTTTCGAATTGGAGATGTTTCTTTGAATGAGATTTCTAAACCATTCTTGATATTAACATGAGTGTCGACATTATTGGAATCTAACTGAACTGTCAGATGATACCTGAAGGTTTCCTTTCAAAGCTATTAAAAGAAAATTCTTTATAATTAAATATTTCAAAAAACTTTAAGTTTTCATCTGCAATTAACGAAAAGTCTAGGAATCTTATAATATGCAGGTTTAGAAAATAGTCTATTCCAAGAGAAAACATATTTAGGTATTATAAAAGGGAATGATAGAATTATTTCAGTATACACTGAAATATACTGCTTGTATTAGACTTTCATAACCTGACAGAATTCAGTGCTAGTGAAAGAGATAAGGATATGACAAAAAGTGAAGGCTGAGAATGAATAGGCCTTCAAGGGAGCTGGTCTTTCTCTGATCTGATAAACATCTCCCATTCTCTATTTCTGTTTCTTTCTTTTCTTCTTCATCTTCTGCATCTCTTTCTTTTTTTCCCTTACAGATCACTGCATATCAAAAGCCTTTTCTTTGATTAGCAGTGTTCTCTCAGGATCTGAGGACAAGACCTACGTAAAGACCACTCCTCAGCTGATACATGATTTTTTGTGCTGTTTTGTTTTTTGTCTTCAGCAATTTCCAAAAATTTGCTGGGAAATTTTACATTAGCCTGTAATAGTTTTCTACCAGTGTTTCTGGTTTTGGTACTATTATATCTTTATATATTCTCTGAATGTCTGGTGATGTTAATATTTTTAATGGGTTAAATGGAGACTTGTTTGGTTTTGTAGTCTGAGTATAAGCTTTAGAGTCAGAAGGCTTAAAGTCATTTTGTTAAACTCATGAGTCCTCAAAATAGTCTTGAAATGATTTTTTGTTTTAAAAGTCTTGTATATATACTTACTTGTATATATACTTACTGTTCTATACCCAAGGAGTTTTCATATAACATATGCTGTATCATTTATGATAAAGCCATTTAATCTATCTGACTTATCTTAATAAGAGCAGAATTGTTTCTATCTTCTCTCAAAGGTATTTATGCTGAGTTGAGTCTTTTGTATCTGTCTATACTTGGTCTGGTTTTAATGTTTGATACTAGATTAAACTGTACTATAAATTAAATGAGGAAAAACACATTTTCCTTATTCTGAATTAAGTTATTGTTACAGGATGGCACTGTGGCCATAACAGTAGTTACATACTGAGTCATATACTGAGCAAATGTTCACATTTTATTAGGTAGGAATTTTATCTGTCTTAACACAATTTGCCCATGGCATTTAGCTGTAGATCATTGGCCTTAAAAATAAAATGTCACTTGACCAGAATAGAAGTTAATTAAGGACTTGAAGTGTCCAGAAGACATGTCAGTTTTCTACAAGTCGTGGCTAGTTGGTCTTTTTCCACAGGAAAGAGCACCATCATCAGCTATTGGTCCTCAAGACACTCTGTAAGTGTAAAGTTCAGTCTTATGTTTTATCATGAAATTTACTAGATGAAAAATATTTCATTAAATTTTGCATGAGCAAAGTAGTGCATTTTCATGATTATGTATTTATAGATTTCCAAGCTGGGGATATAAAATTTAGCAACTTTTAAGCTTCAAGCAAATCTTTCAAAATACCTTTTTTTCTTATACATAACTACATTGTTAAGTTCCTAGAACCATTTTAGAATCTTGCAATAAATGACATTCCTTTATAAAATGAGTGTTTACAAAATATTTTTTAATGTTTTTTTATTGATTTTATATTGATATATACATATATCAATAAGGGAATATATATCAGTAAAGAAATAAAGCTGACTTGGTCTCTCCTCCTAGGAGAATTATCTTTTGGAAGTCTTTTGCCATTGTTCATCCCTTTTAATTTTTTTTCTAGAACTAATTAACTGACACTTACTGTCATTACAGCTTATAAACATGGATTATATTCATATCATAAGCCATGTGATTCAGGGTCAGATCAATTAAGTTGTACTTTCTTATGCTCTCCAGCATAGAGAGCAATGCGGTAGTTAGAGCTGGAGCTCTGAAAAGCACGTTATGGCTCTGTGGGTGAGAATGTCCTCTAGTGTGTTTTGTCTGTGGGAATGGCGACCTCCTTCTGTGTTTTGTGCAAAGAAAAATCTTAACATTCCTCTCTAAGACATAAAGATATTTTAGAGTTCTAATCTTTCTTAGTCAAAAAACTTAGTTAACTTATGTAAGCTTTACCCAGTATTTTGTTTAAATTCTCAAAATGTTCATTATTCATCCTGTACATATGAACATTTAGCTCTTCATGTATTGCCTGTTAAAAATGAAGACTTGTATTCTGAATTTTGTCAAGAGTATGCCTTCTGGGGGTAACTGGGTGGCTCAGTGGGTTAAGCCTCTGCCTTTGGCTCAGGTCATGATCTCAGAGTCCTGGGATCGAGCCCCACGTCAGACTCTCTGCTCAGCGGGGAGCCTGCTTCCTCCTCTCTCTCTGCCTGCCTCTCTGCCTACTTGTGATCTCTGTCTGTCTAATAAATAAATAAAATATTAAAAAAAAAAAGAATATGACTTCTGGTTTATTTTCTCATTTTTTCTTTTCTTTATCTTCCCATCCTAAAGTTTTCCTACAGAGACCATTGCTTCTATTTCTACCTAATTTTTATTAACTTTCTGCAACATTTTCAAACTGAATTTGAATTTTCAGAAGTATTGTGTTTTTTTGTTTGTTTGTTTTAAAGATTATTTATTTATTTATTTGACACAGAGAGAGAGAGAGGGAGAGAGAGATACACAGCAATAGAGGGACACAAGCATTGAGAGAGAGAGAGAGAGAGAGAGAGAGACGAGAGAATCTTAAGCAGGCTCTATGCTCATTGTGGAGCCTGACATAGGGCTGGATCTCTCGAGCCTGAGATCATGACCTGAGCTGAAATCAAGAGTTGGGTGCTTAACCAGCGGAGCCACCCAGGTGCCCCTACTACCTCTTCTTTTAATCTGTGTTTGCGTACTGGCTGATAAACTGAAACCATTGTCATTTTAAGCACACTGGAGAAGTTTTCTTTTAAATTCAGCTTAGGAATTCCTAACTGTAGATCTCCCATTTGGCAGTATTTTATAGTCATCAGTAATACCTACTTAATAGCTTCACAAGTGAACTGATCATAGTATTACATAACAGGGCATCCAAATCAGTAACTAATATAAAAACTGGCATAAAGATATGTTTCCGTTATCAAGTACAGTCTGGACTCCTTTGGAAGAGCCCTCGCTGAGGTGTAGTTCATAGTGAAAGATCAAAACGTGAACCAGTAATCCATTACAAGATTTATACTTCTTTAAAACCTAAGCCTGATTGTTTCTTAAGAATGAGTTCAATATTTATATTTACTGTATTTACTGTTCTGTTCTTCTTCTTTCTACCGTCATCTCCTAGCTGTGCTTGGGGGCAGGCTACTGCTGAACTTAACATTGAGTCATTTCTCAAAGGGATGTGGAGTGCAAATGGAATGAATCATAATAATTGAAGTTAGATAGCTCACATCTATGTTCCTCACTGTCAACCAGGCACTGTTCTAAGCACTGCACATTAAATCACTCACTTAATACTTTCAGCCACCCAGGAGCCTACTTTGCTATTATTCACCTGAGAAAATTCCCAGGTGTGCCCAGCTAGTATGCGGCAGGGTTGGTATTTCAATCCAGGCGGTCTGGTTTCAGATCTGTGTTATCACTAAATGTCACTGTGTCTTGTAAAAGCTTCTCACACAGCGTGATAGTAACTCTGAGACATACAAAGAGAAAAATCTGAAAACTGTTAGAGAAAGAATAAAAATAGAGTTTGTCTATAAAATGTGATTAGCAGACTGACAACAGACATTTTATCTCCGACTGAACTTGATGGAATAACATTTTAAACGTGCTAAAGGAAAAGTCAGGCTAGAAATTTTGAACTCCATTAATTACAAGAGCAAGTATGACATAAGGCTATTTTCAGATATGCAGCTTGTGACAGTTGGGTACTCACAGATTATCTCTGGAAGAACTAATAAAAATGTACTTCAGCAAAAAGAAAATTATCTCATTTTGATGGCTTTTGGTAAAAAACAAAACAAAACAAGACAAAAACCATAATATGCTGTTAAGAAGATGCCTAGGATGGCATTGAGCCCATATTGGTCTCTCACTATCATTTCCTTTTTATGTATATAAAAATATATGCTATGAAGGTATTTACAAAAAATGGGGTTCTACCAAGATGAATATAATCTACTTATTAAATCTTTCTCTGAAGCTGAAATATTAGTCATTAAAAGCAGGCATTCCCGGTGTCCACATCCTCTGATGACAACAGAGGTAATAAACCATGTTATTCAGGAATAGTTGTTTATTCATACTACTTGAGTAAATTCACATATATCAGCTTTAGTAGGTTAGATTACTAAATGATTGGGAATTTATGATTCATGCATAAGGAGTTTCTTTTGCTTTTTTTGTCCTTATAATTGATTTGAAAACCTTAGTGTTTTGTGTATTCACAAGTATATATGCATGTGGTCATTTGAATTCTAAGATACGATGTTTCCTTTTCAGCGCTTGGCTTTGGAAGCAGAGAAGGTTCAAGCAGCCCACCAGTGGAGAGAGGATTTTGCGGTAAGGACCCTTTTTAAGCACTTGAGTGACGTTTTGTGCTTGATCTATTATGATTAGGGTGATACTTTTTTAGTGATAGAATCTTTCATGTTTTAAGACCAAAACTGTGCTATATTTTATTTCTCTAAAAAGTTTGCTTTTGGGTAGTCAGGGCCAGTAAGTTAGTCAAAATGTTCCTGCTTATGTTCCATATTAAAATAAGTCTTTTGAAATGTTCTCCTATAATCAAAGTTACTTGTAAAATTAATTACATCCAGATAGAATTACATTATAATATCTGAATCACCACTGTAGATATGATGGATACACCAGTTGAAAAACAAGATGCATTTAACAACTTGGGAGTTTGTAAGAAGTTTTGTGCATATTACCATCACCTTGGTGGTGGGCAGTGTGACTGAAGTAAGAATGAATGTATTAGACATTGAAGAATTTAATTTGCTCCACTGTAGCTAGAATCAATCTTTCTTTCACTGTGGCCTACTTTTAGAAGTTCTGATACTAGCTTTTCCGTATATATTTTTGATAAGCTTGTACCCTAAGAGTTATTGAGCTAATTATACAAATAGCAGAAATTCTCCTCGTAATGAATTTTGTCTATTTGTCCCCTCCGTCCGTCCGTCCGTCTGTCCCTCCATCCATCCCTCCGTCTGTCCTTTCATTCTTCCTCCCATCTATCCATCCATCCATCTGTCCATCTTATCTATCATCTATCTTTCCTTCTTTCTCTATGTATCCATCCACCCATCCATCTATCTATCCATCCATCTTCTTTCTTCTGTTTCTGTATCTGTACATGCATCCATACATCTATTGATACATCTATCAATGTATCCAGCCTTTCACCTCACCAATCAGTCAATCAGTCAATCAGCCAGTCTCCTTACAGTCAGGGCATAGTGAAAAAAATTTGTCCTTCATTGTTGAAATGTTTATCTTACATATTTGAATTATTTCATTTAGAGTGAAAAATCTCTCTAGTTTCTGATCATAGAAAAGTTCCATATAACTAATTTGGGGGATATTTAAAATAGAATTAGAGTATGAATGACAGCTTGGTTGTTATTAAATTGGTTTTGTATGTTTTGTAAAACAGAAGTCTCAAAATTGTGGATAAGAAAGTTGTCCTTAAAGAACACAATTAGGAATTAGCACTTTTACTTTGCGTTAGCATGATTATGTTTTATATCAAAGGAAAATATGCTACATGATATGATATTCACTTATAACATATGGTAATGGTTAGTCTTCCATGCCTCTGATGTTATTTATTGTTACTGTCTTTTCCCAAAATTTATATTTCTTAAGCCAAATATCTAATCTACCAGCTAGAGACTCTATTTGACTACAGTCAGTTTGTTTGGTTCTTTTACTCACTTGGTCATATTGCCACTGTTGGTGTCATGTAGATACAGGCTTAGCCCATAATCGGACATAATTGGTCTCATCCATAATCTATAGAGAAAAAAATTGGTGTTTAACTTAGAAACATAAGTTTGAGTATTGAGGGCTAATTGTAAGTGCATCCAATGAAGGGATTTACAAATTGTTAGTTTCTTTTAGATGAAAGGAACACAAACTTGAATTTTTTGTTGTTGTATTTATCCACACATCCAATAGACAAAAAGTAGCCAAACTAATTTGTCCAAATAAATATCGTTTTGATTAGTTAATATTAAATAAAAATAATTAGTTAATATTAAATAAAAATTGATCTTTTCCTTCCATCTCGAAAGTGGCATTGTAAAGGCAATGTGAAGACATAGTGGGTATAAAGCTCGACCTTCTATTCTGCTTAGTGTTGAGTTAGTACGATTAATGTTGTTTTAGTTTAAATTTTGAGTAATTCTTAGAATTCAAAAAATCATTAAGTTCACACAGATCAGCTTTTGTAATATATTGATTCCACTGCTGTTCATAAATTTTTCTTTGGAATTAGGTACTATTTCTCAATAGCCATTTATTAATTATAGGTCAGTTTCAGTTTCCTAAGGAGAAATAATGTGGTCAAGAATAAAGAGGCAGGGGCACCTGGGTGGCTCAGTGGGTTAAGCCTCTGCCTTTGGCTCAGGTCATGATCCCAGGGTCCTGGGATCGAGCCCCGCATCAGGCTCCCTGCTCAGTGGGGAGCCTGCTTCCCTTCCTCTCTCTCTGCCTGCCTCTCTGCCTACTTGTGATCTCTTGTCTGTCAAGTGAATAAATAAAATCTTAAAAAAAAAAAAAAGAATAAAGAGGCAAGCAGTGATATAGTAATGCCATTTATATCATTGGTATCATTGCTATTGTTTGGTTTAATTATTATGTTATAGCTTTCTGGTTTAAGGGTTTCTTTTCTAGATTTATTGTAAATCCCTTGATATTGTCAAATGATTAACACTAAATTGACATTTTGGCAATGATTTATTTCTCCTTGCATAAGTAATGGGCAACCGTTGTCCACGACGTAAAAACTCTCACTCTGTGTTGGCTGTTAACATATTCTACCGTATTTTATGGCATCCGAGCCATCATCAGTTGTAAGACACCCTGTCATTTATGTATTGCTAAGGAAGAAAAAAAGAAGCCAATTAAGTTATGAGGCATTAGCAATTTTAAGATGTATTCTGACTTCTCAGGTGTCAAAATGTGAAAAAGTTTACCTTTAACTGTAACCCCTGTTCTCTGCTCTCTTGGTGCCTGTCCCCACCGAGTAACACTGCTGGGATCAGTCATGCAAGAGGACACATTGGTCCACCATGACACAGAAGCTATTACTCAATCTTACGTGGTTAAATAGAAAGTAAATGGTTTTCTCAGTAAGTATTAGGAGTTCTTAGCAAATAGTGACCACCGTGTAACAGAATTCTTGGACAAATTCTGTTCTTAATTTCCCCCTAGATTACTTCACAATTTATTTAGGACCTATGAACATATTGATTGACATCAAAAGAGATTGTTAAAGGGAAAACAAGTTAGTCCACTTTAGAGCTCTGTCAACTCATTTCCTGAGTACCTTTCTGGAAGGATTGTGAACAATGTGCACAGAACACAAAACTGTCCCGGTTTGCACACTGAGAATTGATACTTTATGTCTTAAACCGTGCCAGCCACATTCAGTCTTCACAACAGTCTTCATATTTCAAGAGCCCTTTGAAATATCATGTTATTATATGTTCAAAGAAGAGAATGTGAATGCAGATTGTCTAAACTCAAATATTGCAAAAATAAGGCACACTTTTTCCTTTTTTTCTGCCTGATGAACCAGATGATGCTTCAATGCATGTTATGTAGCAAGAGTCAACAAATCCTTCGACGTCATAAAACAAATCAAACTTAAATTTTTGTCTAGAAAGTAGATATAATCAACATTAAATCTCTTTTTAGGAGACTACCCAAAATAATTGCAAATTTTATCACTACTTTACCCAAATATCTAAAAAATATTTAATTTGAAGGTAGATGCTATCATATTCCCTAAGGCCCTCTTTTTAAATTTTATAATTCCTTTGTCTTTTAAGATATTTAACTCTGTATCACTGTGACAATTCTTTAATGCCACCCTTTAGTAATTTAACAGTAGGGTGATTTAGAAGGCAGGAATCATTTCCTAAGAGGTATGTTAACATTTCCCAAAGATACAATTGTCGGATTCTTCCTTCCAGTGTCAGTAGGCAAAATTCATTCATATTACTTAGGCAAAATGTTGATTACCATTTCCTATTCTTTAATGTAGCGAAATCTCAGGAACAGCAAGAACAAAAGGCAGAGCACTAAAATGCTGAAAATGTTGGCAACCAGAAAAGGCCCCTGTTGTAATTCACACTCTCCCTCCACGCCACTCAGTTCCCAATTGAATGTACAATTGAGCTAACAAAGGGCATACACTCTAAATGGATTAAGATTTATGCGGTCATGCATTTACAAGTTCAAACTAATATTTGTAAATAAGCTGTATCTACCAGCTGCCTTTCAGGTCTCCACGCAAATTATGGGTGTTAACGGTGACATTTTATGTCACTTATGATGGACAAATTATTAAGGACAGGTGGGAAGAGAAAAAAGAGAGCTTAGAAAACTAATTGTTCTGCATGCAATAATTGCTGTTATTTCTACCGAACGGATCTTTTCCAGTTGCGTTTGAAATCTCATTTGATTACTTTGCCATGGTTGGTTAACTTAAGCAATTTTGTTTCCAACTAAGCCTGCGATATTAATTGTACTTACACATGTATAAACATAAGGGGTGCCTAATTTGTATTTTAATAAGTAGGATCTTTATGTATGGCTTATTAGCATCAGCTTGTTACTTTGCAGACTGAGTACAGTCGCCTAGAAATTGGCCAGTAAATAAAACATTTGAGGAGCCTTTTTTAGCTTCAGCTCTACGGAGAAACTAAATTAGAAGGTGAAAATTTTTTCTGGTGAAGCTGAATGTTATTGAGTGTCAATCATGCTAACTTGGTTCTCCTAATTTAGTGTTATTTTTGTGTCTTAAAAAAATCATTTTGCTCAAATTGAATTTTTGAAATGTTGCTTTAAGAGTTTTTTGTTTATAGGAGTTAAATTAATAGATATGGGTGTAGGTATTTAATTATTTCATCTGTCTTATTCATTTCATGGAACTGCGTCTCTTCTGTTGATTGAGGCACAAACAATTGTGAATATGTGAACTGTAAAAAATATCATATTTATTTGGTTACATCATATCAAGATCAACATTGTTCTAAGTTATAAATTGGTATAGGTTCTAGATGTGGTAGAGCTGTTGTCAGGAATAAAAAGTGGGGAAGTGGCATGCTATAGTAGTGAATAAGTGAATTAAATGAAAGAATTTGGTAGATTACCAAGATAATTTTGGGCTCTGGGTGGATTAATTTTTTGTTTTTGTTTTGTGTGTTTTTGTATCTGTGTGTTTTTGTTGTTGTTGTTTAGTTCCTTCCTTTGGTGGAATTGCCCTGTTGAAGAATATAAAATATTTTAATATATTTTTGCTACATGTCTTCCACTTTTTTACTACTTTCTTTTAAGAGTCTTGTCCATCTGTTCTCGTTATGAAGATAGATGCAAAGGAGCCATAGAGCAAAACTGATTTCCCCCCCAGATTCTGGACAACCAGTTTCATGGGAAAGAGACATGTTTGTGACACCTTACTCTTTTTGTTTATGCATATATATGAATGTCCATAGTTAGAGCATTATAATATAGCAGAGTTGAAAATAGTAACCATGAGCTTTATTTATTTATTTATTTTTAAGATTTTATTTATTTGACAGACAGAGATCACAAGTAGGCAGAGAGTCAGAGAGAGAGAGAGAGAGAGAGGACGAAGCAGGCTCCCTGGTGAGCAGAGATACTGATGCAGGGCTTGATCCCAGGACCCTGGGATCATGACCTGAGCTGAAGCCAGAGGCTTTAACCCACTGAGCCACCTAGGTGCCCCATAACCATGAGCTTTAAATGATTAGTTATTCTAGGTGGGTAACCCTTATCTTTTGTTTCTTTTTTTTTTTTTCATTTATTTATTTTCAGTATAACAGTATCATTATTTTTACACCACACCCAGTGCTCCATGCAATCCATGCCCTCTATTGAAATGTAGAAGCTAAATATTTGTACATTAATTACCTATACAATAACACTGGTTTAATTTTTCATAATTTTTGTTAAGATTTTTAATTTATTCATTGGTGACAGATCAAGCAAGAGCAGGAACAGTGGGGAAGGGCAGAGGGGCAGAGGAAGAGGGAGAAGCAGGCTCCCCACTGAGCAGGGAGCCCGACATGGTGTTTGATGCCATGACCCTGGGATGGTGATCTGAGCCGAAGGCACACATTTAACTGATCCACTCAGGTGCCGTCATTTTTCATAATTTTAATATTTAATAATAACCTTCCCTAAGTTCACTTTCTATTATTTCTGTTAAAGCTAAGGTCACATGATAGTACATGATAGTACAGTACCCTAAAGTAAGACATCATGACAGTATTTTTAGGATACTGCAAACTTAGATTTAAATAGGGCTATAATTTTTTTGTTTGTTTGTTTTTGGACACCTATCTCAGGAAGGGAGGGAGAAGTTGCAAAGACAGGTATCACTGACTTAGGAAACAGGGAGATGGATTGTGGGTCTCTCTATTTTTCAAGATCCATCTGCTGCTTTAGTATCCTAACGTGGAAGTGATAAAAACATTGCTAAATTATTGGGAGATTCCTGGAATCAGTGCCAATGTTCTAAAAATGCTAGCCATCTAGAGCACCCAGAATCATCCTCATTGACATTGAAGTTAGAATTGATTACTGTCACAGCTGGTGCCAACTTGTAGCTGTCACAAGAGAATTTTCCAACCTAGTGATTTCATTAACTTCTCCATTATTTTAGCTGCATATTATTAAAATTTTTGGACACCAATTTATTTGCATTAAGATGGGGTTTACTATATTAATTTTTCAGCCACAAGAGAAATTAAAAAAAAAGAACAAAAATGTGTAAATGTTATGAATCACTGCAATTTACAAATATCATGCTGTCTGCAAAGAATTTACTGTATAACCTTCTGTCCATTTTATTTCCTTTTTAAAAAAGTTTCAGTAACTCTCCATTTAGCATAAATGGCATACTTTTGTCTGCCCCGTCTTACTTTCCCTAAGTTTCTATTGCAATATCCCCCAGTAGCTGTTATCATTCTAAAATTCCAAGCATGAAACAGTGAACTGCTTGACGTTTCTCTGCCGCATTATTTCTTTCTTTCATCTTCAGACCTTTTGATGATGTCTGCCTAGAAGTCTCCCCCATCTCTCCAATTTCCTCTTGGTTTTGATCCCACAGTCTTGGATTTGTTGTCTGTTTTATATAGTCCCCTCATTCCCAGTATGCATTCCTACTCAAAATGTACTCACTACATTATTTTCCTTTTTCTCCTTTCTTTCAGCACTAAAATGTAAACTTCCTAAGGATAAGAACTATGGCTGATGCATTGCTAAGAAAATTGTAGTCTAGTCGGCAATCCATAACACAGAGTAGGCTTTATGTAATTTTTAAAGTTACTTACTTCTAGTTTTGAGATACCTGTTTTTACTCTAAACATTATGGTCAGTTATACTGGAGATATAGTGAAAAATGTATTTGAACAGCACGTTTTATGTCTGAATATATTTGCCCACCGCCATGGCGTAGTTAAAGAACACTGGGTTTGGAATTATGCAAATCCGTTTCAAATTTTGTCTTTGCCACTAACTTGCAGTGCACTTTTTAGAAAGTAATAGCCTTTGGAATATCACCTTCTTTATTTAAAAACTCCTGGTTTTGTATTCTCTACCAGCGTAATTATTTTTGTTAGTTGCTCAGTAATTGTCTCTCTGTGCTCCTGTAAGCCCTGTCTCTCAACCAAGGAAGATATTTTCCAGAAACCTCATGATTTCTCCATGTGTTCACAAGTGGGTTGACCAGAGGTCCGTGAATGGTTGTTCACCTAGTCTGGAGGGCATCTGCTAGCTCCCATGGCTGTTGTTTTTTCTGTTTGCTGTCATTGCTCCAATGGAAGAATACGGTTCTGCTCAGGTGGTTGTCACCTGGTGCATTGCAGGCTCCAAAGCCCTTGAGCTTAAGGCAGAGTGTGCCTTATGCAGACATAGGGAGAATGACTCTATTTCCACCCATGGAGGGGTTGTCAAAAACCTAGATAAATGATATTTGCATCAGTTTGAAAAGAAAAAGTGAATGCAAACATCCATTAAACCGAATACCAAATTTTTAAAGTTTTGTGAGAAGAAACATGATAGCTACTCTCTGGAACAAAATTTAATACAATATTGCTGACTACAGGTACAACGTATAGCAGATTTTCAGTGCTTACTTATCTTGCTTAGCTGGAATGTTATGCCTGTTGATTAATAACTTGCCATTTCTCCCTCCCCTGACCTCCTCTTAACCACCATTCCAGCCTTTGAGTTTATTAATTTGGCTGTTTTAGATACTTCATGTAAGTGGAATCACACAATATTTGTCTTTCTGTGTCCGGCTTATTTCACTCAGCATCATGTCCTCAAGTTCCATCCATGTTGTTGTATTGCTGAATTCCCTACTTTTTAAAGGCTGAGTTATAGTGTGGGTGCTATATACACCGCATTTTCGTTGTCCATTCCTCTGTAGATGATCATCTGGGTTGTTTCCACATCTTAGCTATGGTGAATAAGAATGCAATGAAAATGAGGGTGTTAGTATCTTTGAGATGCTGATTTTCATTCTTTTGGGTATATACCCACAAGTGGGATTGCTGGATCCTATGTGCTTCTACTTTCAATTTTTTTGAGTTATCTTCATAGCCTCTTGTGTAGGTGGCTGCACCATTTTGCAACAACGTGCAAGGATTCCAGTTTCTCCACATCTTTGCCAACACTTGTTGTACCATAGATAAAGACTTAAAGATGAGATCTGAAACTGTAAGACTCCTAGACTGAAACATCGAGGAAAAGCTTCATGACATTGTTTTTGGCAATGATTTCATGGATACAGCACCAAAAGCACAGGCCATAAAAATAAAGAAGTGATACTACACAAAATAGAAAAAGCTTCATAGCAAAGGGAACAATTAATAGAGTGAAAGGTAACCTGCAGAATGGGAGAAAACATTTGCGACCATGTATCTATCTGATAAGGGGTGAATCTTGAAAATACATAAGGAACTCCTACAACCCAGCAACAAAAATCCCGACCCTTCAGGTTTTTAATCACCAGGGCTCTGAAGCTAGTTTTCATATTCCCTGAGTCACGGAGATCAAGAAAAGAGTTCATTCATCATTTATTTAAAACTTCTCTCAGTGAGAGCATAACACCTTTCTTTAGGAGTCTTTGAAGAGACTTATTTCTTACTATATCCTTCTAGTTCTCAGTGTCCCTTTGAAGTCTTGTTTATGCATTTCTCCTTTAGGAAGCCATCAGTTGACTTCCAGCAGATGAGTGCCTGAGAACAGATTCCTGATAATTTTCCAGCCCCTAACCTTTATTACCGTGTAGTTCAGCTGCATCGTGGAGGACCTATCGCCACATACATTCTGTCACCAAAAACCTGCTGGAGATTAAATGAGACGGTTTATGTAAATATGCTTGCACTTTGGAAGGTCTTCAAAAATGATCATTTTAGTAGAAGAGACACTGTCTCCTTCTAGATTTATTTCTTCCAAAAGGTTGGCATATTGTTTTTTAATGATTAAGTATGGCTGATTATACCTTCTGAAGAAGGAAAATGTGCATTGCCCATCTGCAATAGGCACTGGATAAATACTTATTCAATTGGCTTACATTCTGTTCACCTTATATTTCATTTATGTAATAAGACGGTACTCATGTAGAATGCCTGCATTTTGAAGTGATGTGAGGATATGGAGGGTAACCAGATTAAGTCTTTACTTATCATTGATGTTTGTATTTATATTTGTATGAAGTTCTGGTTTACTCGATGCCTAAAACAACTCTGGTACAGTCCTTTCTGCAATTAAAAAAAAAAAGTATGAATGTATCTTGAGGAGGTACAGAACTAATACATATATTTATTTACTGTAGATCCTTGTGGACTGGGGCCCCAGAGCAATAACTCTTATTATTCCCCAAAATAATTTTTATCTTGAGAATTACATCAGATGCTGGAATAATTTCAATTTAGTGGAGTTAGGGTTGTGTTACTAACTTTGCTCATATTGCTATGGGAAGGAGAGTGTTTCACGAATTGAAGAACTGGCCAAGAGAGTTTTCTTCCTAAAGGCTTAACACTATGGTTGAAACTTGGAGCTTCAAATAAAGAAGCAAATTTTGAGGAATAGGCAGTTCATGTAGGTCATGGAGTTCAGCCACTAGTAGGTACATTTTGACTTTGGGAGCTGGCTGGGATAGTGGACCATGGTGGGGACTAAGGGTTTAGCATACTGGATTAGCTGGAGAGATATTATGTGTCCAGAATGTGGGAACACTGCTCAGACAGGGGTTTGGATCACGTTGAGGGTGAATTTTGCACCCAAAAGCTTAATTAAAAAAAAAAAAAGTCTCTAGACAGAAGAAAGTTTTGAGATTTCTCTGATTTAAACCTGAGAGGTTAAAAAAAAAAAAAAATGGAAAGGAAGCCTAGATAATATTCATCTGTAAGTTTCATAAGTTTTGTAACTAGACTTTAGTGCTGGATTTGAATACATATGAGAACAATGATTTGGGAATTTGTAGGAATGACCAACTCACCACCCATGCAAAACTGCCAACTTCTTCAAAGCTTATGCCTTTTGTCATCTTCTGACTTTCCAAAACAGCCTTTCAGTGGATTTATTTGTCATGCTATCCTCTCTCTAATTAGTCAACATTTTCCCCCTTTTCATCAACATACAAACTTGCCCTAGTCTCTTTTCATCATTAAGATATATATATGTCTCGCCTTTTTTAGCTTCAGCATATTTGTTTGCTAACTTATACTGCAAAACTCAGAAGAAATGTAGACCTTCGTGATCTCTCCCTTTTCCCCTTTGTCCCCCTTGTCAGCCTGCTCCAGTCTGACTGCGGATTTCATCCATGGTTCTTTGTAGTTCACATGTCCTTGTCATCCAGTCTAATAGGCATCCTCTGGGTATTGTCATACTTGGTCTGTTTATATCATTTTCATGGACCACTTACTAGTTCCCCTTTCTTCAGATACTTTCTTTTCTTAGTTTTCAGGAAACCCCACTGAACCCAGTTTTCCGTTTTTCTCACTATCTGTTCCTTCTCAGTCTCCTGTTTACTGCCTACTTTGTCCCAGGACACCTCCTCCATTTCACTGGATTTCAATATAATTCCACTTAAGTCTCTTTTCTGCACTCTAGGCTCATTTATCTAACTGACCACTTGCTGCTTTCACTTGGTTGTTTTGCTTGCATGTCACTAACATGCTCAGGTGAACTGCTGTTTCCGTGACTCTTCCGTAGTATCCTGATCATCTTGATTTCCCCATCTCAAATGCTGTCCCCTTCTTCCCAGTTAGCTTAGCCAAAATCAAAAAGTGAACCTTAATTTCTTTCTCTGCCATAAGCCTTCATACAGTCTGTGTATAAATTCTGCCAATTTCAAATATATCATTCTTCTATTTATTTCCCTTCATTTCCTTTACCCTCATCTTTGTACCCCCTCCAATCTGGCAGAATAATTTTGAAATTGTCAATCAAATTATGAGTAAAAGTGTCTACAGCCCTGTGGTACCCACAGATTTGTTTTATATACATAGTTCAATAAGATTTTAGACTCTCATTTAAATAGAATGATGCGGCTTTATCAACAGTTTTATAAGATAGTGGAAAACATAGCTTTGCATATCCTTCTGACACAAACATTTTGAGAATCAAGTAAGACCAACAAGTTTGAAAATTTTAAATCAATAGGATAACCAAATATCCGAACAGAGTAGTGTAGGTGCCACAAACCTGAATTTAGAAAGCATTGTGCTGCTTTTCTCACACTGCCAATGAAAAATGTGCCCGTGTGATAGCAGCAACAATAAAATCAAGGCAGCACAAGTAACAAGTTAAAAAAAAAAGACCAAATATTATTTTTAGTGAAAATTAATGGCACAAAAAAATGTGGTTTTATATGTGAATTCAGTTTTAAATTAGCAGTTACAAATACCTTTTTCTGCTCCATTGGAAGGTCTATTGGTCTGAGAAATAGAGATCATATTTGCTGAATGTTATAGATAATTAGTTATCATGGCATTGTAGTATTGTGTGCTATGGGATATATTATATGTCAAATTATTAGAGTCCCCCAATTATGAAATTACTGCATTGCCAAAACTGTTTTACTTTGTTATAGTGTTTCACCACAGTGTAGACAGTTCTCCTTGGGGATCTGAAAAGAATCACCCGGAAGCTTTTTTTTTCCTTCCCCTTCCCAAAGTCTTCCCTTATGTCCTCCCAGCAGAGTTCTCAGTGACTTCGTTATGGGGGTGGAGCCAAGACACCGAGCCTCCTCCTCTAGTGAACAGTGACTGATGGAGTGTGATCTATCTGGCCTGTGTGTTAAGACTGAAGAAAGGTTGGGGCGCCTGGGTGGCTCAGTGGGTTAAGCCTCTGCCTTTGGCTCGGGTCATGATCTCAGGGTGCTGGGATCGAGCCCTCATGGGGCTCTCTGCTCAGCAGGGAGCCTGCTTCCCCCCTCTCTCTGCCTGCCTCTCTGCCTACTTGTGATCTCTCTCTCTCTCTCTCTCTGTCTGTCAAATAAATATATGAAATATTAAAAAAAAAAGACAAGAAAGGTTGACAACTACTAACTGGAGGACCTATTAATTCTAAGAATAAAAATGATGAGTCTGAATGCAATGCTAAAGCTTAGAAGGGACTTAATGGTAAATAGATTTGAATATAGAAAATAAGACACTGGATTTTCCAAAAAAAAATCTAGTTGGGTTTAAAACCCAAACAGCAATAGGGTGAGTAGTCAAGGTTCTTGAATTACTTTCCTTCCAAAAGAATAGTACCTTAAATGTTTGTGTAAAAATATTTCAGGATCATTACGTCAAAAACCCAAATGATGTCAGTAACTACAAAAGGAAAACTAAAATCTCTTAATTGCCACAACCAGATATATTCCTTGTTTATATTTCGTGAGCATTATGATGTTCAGTTTATCTATTATCTCTTTTCTTTCATGTATTATTTTCTGACATATACCAGGAAAGGAAAAAAAAAAAAAACACATGGTTATAGGATTTGAACAGAACTTACAAACTTGTAGCAGGAGAGTGCATTCGACTGAAAATAAATCAACATGTTTGTGTTTCTCTCACCTTTCTCATTCATCCCCCAATCTTATAAAATTACTTTGACAGTACAATTTAGGCTCAAAAACCATAATTCCCATGGTGTTTAATCCTGGTTGTGTATTGTGATGGCTTAAATGCTATCATCAGAACTTCTACTGTAACTTTTCCATACAGACCTTGTTTCTTTATAACGTTGTTTTTCTTTAATTTGTAATTTGATTGGATGGATTTTACTGTTGGGTAGTTTGACAGAGAAGAGCCATTGGATGCTGCAGTCCCTGAGTTCTTGCATGATTGAGACTTTCTGGGATTTCATTTTGGATTTGAAAGAAACTTGAGCTAAGTATGGCTTTTTTTTTTTTTAAACCTGAAATTTGGAGGCATTGTTTCATTGGTAGTGGCTCTAAAGAAGTCGTAAACCAGTCTGATTCGAATCCCTGGACCCCATCCTGAATTGAGTTGAATTTTTTGCTTGGTCCTAATACATTGTTCAGTCTTAAGGTTGAACTAGGAATGATACATCTTCTTGTTGATTGTTTGTTGTCATTGTATCCAAGTTTTAATTTTATTTCAGAGATGTATACTTCCAGCATCTTTTTGAATATTTTTGTCTAACCTCCTTTTTTTTTTTAATGCTCTTTTTATCAAGAATATGACTTAATGTAAATTGGACCACCTTTTCTGTTTTCCATAACTGGTATCTGCTCTATTATAATCTTTTTAAAGGATCCTTATTTTTTTCATTTCATTTGGCTTGGTTTGCTGAAGCCTGTCTGGGATGATGGTCTTTTCATATGCATCTGTGCTTTCCGTGTTTTCATGTCGCTTACTTCTCTAAATAATCTGTTTTGCGTCTCCCCCTTTTCTGTCAGTTCTGGCAGCTCCTTTGCCAGTTTATAAATAATCTCATCGTTAGACGTCCTCTATCCTTTATTCTCTTGCATGATTTTCCTGACCCTCCCTTATCCATCCCTTATTTTAAAGAAAAGTCTGTAATTTCTCTGAGACTGAAGAGCCATGATCTTAATTCTTATTTTTATTTTAGAATCACAGGTCTTTTGTTAGTTTTCCTTCCTTTCTTCCCCTTCCCACAAAATGGCTCTGTATGGATTCCTGAATCTCTGGGTAAACTCACGATTTGATGGAAGATGATGAGGGAGAATTAAAAAGAGAGAATCCCAAGGTAGTCTGGGGTTTCCACGAAGATGAATAGTCTGAACTGCCTCCCCAAATATGTTCTGTACTTGGCATGTTTCCAGACTGGTTTAAACGTTCAAGAAGACAGTGAGACTTAAGGTATGGAAAAAAAAAAAAACAAAAACAATTAAAGCGTGGCTTTTCTTGTAGCAATGTGATGATTGCCACTTCTTTTTCCTACTAGAATTTATTTCCTTTTATGTTCTATAGCTATCATTTATTAGGTTAAAAAAAAGAAAACATTAGCTGGTATTAGAATTAATTGCATTTTCCAAGCCAAAATAGGGAATGTTCAACACCAATGCAAATATATGTCTGATTATTCCCTAGATACCAGGTGGATATTGTAATTTCTACTTTTAAACAATTTATTAGGAAACATGAAGAAGGAAGTAAAATATAATGTAAACCACTGCAAAGATCTAGAAAGCAGAAAATAAATAGTCTGATATTTCAACAGACACCCTAAAGGTGATACCATTTACACATGAGAAACACTGATTCAGAGTGTACTTCTGATTCCAGTTCTTTCAATAAAATATTTTGTCCTCTAATTTAATAGTAAGTCTAAAATTATTTTTGAGCCATTAAACAAGTCAGAAAATATTATAGTTAAAAGGGACATACTCTAATTAAAAGGATTGCCAACCTAGGTGCCAGAAAGAGTTTGATTATTTCTTACACTGTGATTTTTGGCCAGTTTCTTCACCATTAAAATGGGAATGATGTTGGTACCAATAGCGTAGAGTTATTTCGAAACTTAATTGAAATAATGCATGGAAGCCTTCACAGAAAGTCCGTTCCTGGCCTTCCACGCGTGGGGGCTTGGAGTCGGCCACACCTGGCGTGAACCCCACTCCCACCCCTGCCCCATGGTGTGAGGCTGGGAGCCACCGCCTGACCTGTGTGAGTGATCCCCAGCCCCTTCCCCTATAGGATCTCTGACCTCCGGAGCCCCATCCCGGCGTTGGGGGGAGGGTTGGAGAATTCTAGGCTCGAAGTCGCCCTGTTTTCTCTCCGTCCTCTGGACTTTTTGGTTCTCTGTTTTAACTGGGGGAGGGTGAGTGGGTATGTAGGGAGGAGGTGAAGGCTGGGTTGGGACGCTTAAGTAGAATCAAGCTTAAGTAAAGGAAATACAAATGACATTACATTATTGGAGAAATTGATGGCATTCAATGTTGGGTAAAGAAATATGATTGAAATTTTATTAACAGTCGAATTTAGTCCCCCCCGCTTTCCTTATTCCCCTGCTTGCTTCCAGGTGGAATCTGCAAAGTGTCCAACAATCTGCCATCATCAAACACAAATACATCTGCATAATCAATACACTGCGTGGACATTGATTTTGCTCTCAAGTGTGCCGTTTATCCCTTTGGAAACATATTTTTAAAGATTTCCAGAACACATAACTGTGGAATGTTAAAGAAACAACGGCAGTACAGAATCAAAATATCGATTTTGATAAATTATATTCTTGCTTTGATCAGAAATGCACACACACGTATATTTCCACACAGCTGTTTTAGCCTGTTAATGTCCTGATAGCATTTCTACACTCCTAGTTTGGTATCAATGTTGGAATCCCATTACCTTCCAGCTCACAATCAGCAAAATCTAATACATTTTACATTTCCACACTTGTATTTGAAAGTCTTAAGCATTTTTATGTTTTTATGTTCTGAGGGTTTTGGGGTTTTGAAATAAAGAGCATTAGTTATACTCTGGAGAGAACGGATTACAGAATCCAAGTTGTAATAAATCTGAAATGTATGTTTGATGCTTCAATGGCTAAATTCTTTTCTCATAATCCTTATGCTGAGTCAAAATGACCAAATGATATATTGGAGATGATTGCAGCCTATTTCTTTGGCTAAAAGGAAATGAAACCACCTGACAGAGAATATTAATGTTTCTGTTATTTTAATAGCGTAGATGTTAATCCCGAGGCTTCCCAGAAATTTCTCTAATTTTTTTAGGGTTTACTTTGAAATTCTCATTTTTCACAGTTTCATTGAGGACTAATTGACATGCAGCACTGTGTAAGGTTAACAGATCTGGCATGGTGATTTACATGTATTGTGAAATGATTACTACAATAAGTTTAGGTAATAGCTATCTTCTCATATAATTACAATAAAAGAAAGATAAAAGAAAAAATTCTCTTTGTGATGATAACTCTTAACAATTTTTCCTCTGTACTGTACAGTAGTGTTAGCTATCGTCATCATGTACGTAATATGTTGTTGTTTTGCTATTGAGTTATATGGATTCTTTATATATTGTGGATATTAACCCTTATCCGATATATGGTTTGCAGATATTTTGTTCTCATCCCTAAGGTTGTCTTTTCACTTTTTGTTGATGTTTTGTTTTTGTTTTGATTTGTTTTTGGCTGTGCAAGAAAGTTTTACTTTGCTGTAGTCCCATTTATTTAATTTTGGTTTTGTTGCTTATGCTTTAAGGTGTCATATCTGAAAAATTATTACCAAGACCCATGTCAAGGAAGTTCCTTATGTTTTCTTCCATGTATTCATGGTTTCAGGTCTTACATTTCAATTTTTATTACATTTTGAGTTACTTTTTCTGAGTGATATATGAGTCCAGAGACCGTCTTTTCTCCATTGAGTATCTTTGCTTCCTGGTCAAATATTAGTTGGATTTGAAATGTTGAGATTTGGAAGCAAAAGAATTCTTGAGATGTCTTTGGGGAAAAAAAGGTGATTTTATTTAAGCATGGGAACAGGAAGCATGGGCAGAAAGAGCTGCACTTGTTTTGTGAGGAAAGTCTTTGTATATAATTTCAAGCTGGTAGCAGGTTAGGGATAGTGCAAGTCTCTAAGTAATTTGGAAGCAAACCTTCCAGGACCTTGAGGGGAGCTAGTTGTTAGGGAACATTTACTACTGCCTAGTTAAGCTCTCTGTCATGAGACCCTTCAGGTGTTTATCAGTGGGCCGTATATTTGGAAGATGATTGCTAACCTATATCCTGTTGGGGGCGGGCAGTACAGATAAGGGTAATTTCCCAAAGGGTTTTCATATGTTCAAGAGACTTAGAAGATCCTGGAGTTTGGGCTAATGAATTTCAAGCTAAGGCTGCCTTTTGCCTTTACCAAAGTATTAACATTGAGGTAGTTGAGTTCCTGGAAAAATTTCACTCTGCCTGTCTCAAGTACTTGTCATGAGAGTTTAATTTAATTTAATTAATTAATTAATTAATTTTGCCTTTGTTCTCCACAACAAGTTGACAATATATGCTTGGGTTTATTTCTGAAGTTTTGATTCTGTTCTCTTAGTCTTTTCTTTTTTAGGCCAGTATGATGCCGTTTTGATGACTGTGGGTTTATAGTGTAGCTTGAAATCAGGAGTTGTGTGATACATTGTGCTTTGCTTTGTTCTTGTTTCTCAGAATTTCTTTGGCTGTTTGGGGTCTTTTATTATGATTCCCTATAACTTTTAGGAGTCCCCCCCCCCCCACCACCATTTAAAAAAATGCAGTTGGGCAGCGCCAGAGTAGCACAGTTGGTTAGGCATCTGACTCTTGGTTTCATCTCAGGTTTTAGTCTCGGGGTCACAAGATTGAGCCCCATATTGGGCTCTTTGCTCAGTGTAAGTCTGCTTAAGACTCTCTCTCCTTCTCTCTCTGCTGTCTCCTTCCATTCTCTCTCTCTCTTGATCTAAAATAAATAAATTTTAAAAATCAATAAAAAATGCAGCTGGAATCTTGATAAGGATTACATTGAAACCAAAAAGATGAAACCATTACATTGAAACCATAGATGGCTTTTAGTAGTATTGATATTTTAAGAATATTAATTTTCCAATCCATGGACACAGAATATCTTTCTATTACTTGTGTCTTTGATTTTTTTCATCAGCATTTTGTACTTTTCAGCATAGATATCTCTCACCTCCTTGGTTCAGTTTTTTCCTAAATGTTTTATTATTTTGATGCTCTTGTAAATGGAATCAGTATCTGTATTTGTATTTCAGAAATATTTTTGTTGTTGTACAGAAATGCTACTGATTTCTATGTATTAATTTTGTATCCTGCAACTTCACTGGATTCATTAAATGGATCTAGCAGTGTTCTGGTTAAGTTGTTAGAATTTTCTGTATATAAAATCATATTGTCTGCAAATAAAGACAGTTTTACTTTTTCCTTCTCAATTCTGATACCTTTTATTTCTTTTTCTTGTCTGATTGCTCTAGTTAGGAATTCTGGTACTATTTTAGAATCTGCTCCTTTGCTTCCTGAACTTTCTCTGAAATTCTGATTCATGAAATTATCTTTTTCATTTGATAACCTAGACTTTAATCTCTAAAATTTATTTTATCTTGCTGGATTTTACTAATTATTTAAAAACATTTATTTATTTTTAGAGAGGGAATGTGAGAGAGCAAGCATCAGTGGGAGGGGCAGAGGGAGAGGGAGAGAGAATCCCACGCTGACTGGTGCCCAGCACCGAGGCCAACAGGGGCTCCATGTGGAGCTTTTTCTCACAACCCTGAGACCGCAATCCCAGTGGAAACCAAGAGTTGGACACCCAACTGATTGTACTACCCAGGCACCCCATCTTGCGGACTTTTAATTCTATATTCTCTTTCATAATTAGTTATTAGTTTGTGGTTGCAAGTCAGAATGGTGGAAAACTGAATACTTTTAATCCAAAAATGAATATCCACAATGTGTGCCGTTTTCTTCAAACTGTCTATTTTCTTATCTGAAGGCAATGAAATAAACACCAAGAGAATGTCGTGGAACTTTAGAACATTGGATTCTCTGGCATGGGGGCTTTGTCTGACCTACTTGCTGCTGCTTCTTTTCTCAGTGCTCTCAAAAGTCAAGGGTATTTCATTAAAGAATATAAATTGCCTTGATTCATGCTTTGTGATCTCAGGAAAAAACAGCAATGACAAGAAAAGCCAAGGTCTATCTACAAAAACACTGTTGGCTATGTTGAAAGCTTTGTGAATTTAGAATGAAGACGGGCAATTGTACTATAATTCATAGCTCTGCCTGAGAGTGCCAAGAAAGCCGTATCTTTCAACAGCTTTAAACTTCTTCAGGAGATGTAAAATTCAAGGTTACTGTTGAGTGAATTAAATTCATCAAACTACTTTGATTTCTAAGGGTATCAAACATCTGTTGCATGGTTTGAGAGGAAGTCTGTATAGTCACGTTAATGCTAGTCAACTTGGTGATATGGAAACTAAATTTTAAGCAACTTTCACAGTAGATTATAGAATATTTACTAAAGCTTTTGAGCAAAAGAAGTCAAAGCACATTTTTGTGAAAGAGAGAAATTGACTTGGCTTTCCATTTCATTTCCCCCTCTATCTCACTTCAAAATAAAGAAAGGAAAGAAAATGTAAGTGGCTAATTGTGGTTAATAGTTTGGTTATTGAGATTTTGTATATGAATCTGTTATTTGAGGTTGTGTACATAAACATCTCCGTTTTGGGGAGAACGATGGGAGTTTTTTTATTGTCATAGTAAAATTATAGTTTTCTCAATTATTTATATACTTTTTAAGAGATGCAGTTAATATATGTGGAGAGATATAGAATTCCTTTAAAACTCAGGGAACAATATATTATGTGGGATTATAGAGTGCAGGTTGGTTACATAGAGAAATCAGAACTGATTTCTGAGTTGCTTGAGATTGATTTCCCAGCTTGGATAAAACTGACATAGGTCAAGAGTTTAACTTTTAAAGGGCTTGTGAGCTTCCCTGTAGGTTGACTTGTGCAAGGCAGTTTGGTTACAAAGGGTTTCCTGCTAGGATACCTGAAACCAAAAGTGCATAGAAAGCAAAAGTAAAGAGAAGTCAACAAAACGGGTAATTAAATAGGCATTGTACGTGCTGATTGTTGCTAAATTTAAAAGCAGGGTTTAGTGAGTTAGAGCAGAAGTGTGGGCATAAAGTGGACTGCCTAGCATGCCAACATATTTTGTGTACATTTTTTTTTTAAATCACACCATTAGATATTTTGCAATTACCTTTTGGTGTGTGTTTAATCTTTTAAATCTTACATATTGATGCCAAGTCTTTAATGATATAAAAATTCATTTGTAGTTCTAAACCTGATTTTTTCTTAAGCAGCTGCACCTGTTTTATTCACATTCCATTTTTTTTTTTGTAAATTGAATGTTTGAAGAATTAGAGAAGGTGGTAAATAAAATATTATTAACATGTGTATAATGACATTATCTAAGCAAACATGACATGCTCAGTAGATTGCTGTTCAAAAATGATAGTATTTTGCTGATGTTCTTGACTGTGTTTCCCTCAACTTTGAGCTATTTTTGTTGCTCTCTAGTGCAATACACAGTAAGGAAGATAGTAATTTTTCACACCTTTTTTTTTTTTTTCCCCAGGTGATGAAACCTTATCTTTTATACCCTTTCAGTCTTGGATTGTTCTTCTTCTTTTTAGGTCATCTGCCTTAGACTTGGCCTTCCTGGCAAAAACCAGTCAGGGAGATGTGAAGAAGCCCAGAGACCAACTTAGAGAAAGTTTAGGCTCTGAGGAGCTCATTTTCTTTCACTAAGGACGAAAAAATACTATTTTAATTAGAAGATGACCAGGAGGGATTTATGCTATTTAGAAACTGAGAGATTTAAGACTTAGGATTCCCGTACTAAGGACGCTTCTATTGTTTATCAGTGTATGCATCATATTTGCATACAGAAAATACTAGGGTGATATGAGTAAATGAAAAGAGGACATTCACTTGCTCTAGAGGAAATTATATGAGCTTTTGTATTAGCTCAATCTAGAGTCAAATTCTATTTTGCTCCTCAGTGAGAAACTTTGAGAAATTGGCTTACCATCCTAAACCTCAGTTCCTTATCTATAGATTATAGTAATAGCCATCTAGTTGATCGTTGAGAGTACTGCATGAGATTATATACTTTTCCAGCCTAAATTATCCACAAATGGGCAGAACATGATTATTATTATTGTTTATACCTTGTTTTAGAAATCTGGCTCTAGGGGCACCTGGGTGCTCAGTGGGTTAAGTCTCTGCCTTTGGCTCAGGCAGGTCATGATCTCAGGGTCCTGGGATGGAGCCCCGTATCAGGCTCTCTGCCCAGCAGGGAGCCTGCTTCTTCCTCTCTCTCTGCCTGCCTCTCTGATTACTTGTGATCTCTCTCTCGCTGTCAGATAAATAAATAAAATCTTAAAAAAAAAAAAAAAAGAAAGAAATCTGGCTCTACAAAGATCAGCTGGCATTCATTTTTTGAATCCTATTTTATACCTCATTTAAGCTCAGTGCAAGTCTTTTCCTGTATTTATATGAGCATGTGTATATGTTCCATGTGCTGTAGTGTTCTTTTTGGGAAGAAAAATGAGCGCTGGTCATCTTAGGTTCTCTTTTTCCTCTGCACATGTATAAAACTCACATATTTAAAAATATTTTGCTTAAAGTATTGTGCTGGCAAATATTGAAAAAAATCTTAAAAGAAAGAATGGTATTAGATTGTTGTTTATTGTCTATGTAAAATAGTCCTGTGTCCTTTTCATGCATTCCGAAGGAAACTAGACTTATAATCTTCTCAACAAAATAGCTGGTGGCCACAGGAACTACATTATTTAGGTGCCACTTAAAATTCTTGGTTGGTGGGTTTTACCAAGTTGTCAGCATTTCATGTACCATTGACATCAGGAATAACCTCTCTCTGGGCAAGTTGTACCATTTGACCTTGTGTATAAAGAAAGAAGGATTACATAATAGGTTTGAAGTTAAGTAGGTAACCAGACTGCTGGTCAGGTCATGGCCATCAACTTAGGTGGTCTGTGGGTTGGTAGGTATAACAGCCATCTTTCTCTTTTCTGACTTTTCTCAAAGGATTAATAAATAACATACTACTGCTGAATTATCAATGCAGTCTTTTTGATGATGCCTTTATGTATTTCAAAATGAGAATTAAATTAAATGAACAATGCCAGATAATTCTATATGTAAAATTGGAAATATTGAAGCATACAGTGCATTTAACTCCAGATTTTTCTAAAGGCTGGAGAAGTTTGTAATTTTGATGTCACTTCTTTGAAATCATTGTTCCAGATTTAATTTCTAGGGTTCAATGGGACAGCATCTTTGTCCCTTCCAAACATTCCTGCAACAATATTTAATTTAAAAATTGTTGGAAATAAAATAAAATGGAAACAATATAGAATATGTTTAAGGGGCGCCTGCGTGGCTCAGTGGGTTGAGCCTCTGCCTTCAGCTCAGGTTGCGATCTTGGGGTCCTGGGATTGAGTCCTGAGTAGGGCTCTCTGCTCAGCGGGGGGCCTGCTCCCCCCCCCTCCTCTGCCTGCCTCTCTGCCTACTTGTGATCTCTCTCTCTGTGTCTAATAAATAAATCAAATCTTAAAAAAAAAAAAGGAATATATTTAAGTGATATAATAGTATCTTACAAAGTAGGGTTGCTCGATTTAGTACATAATATATAGGGTGCTCGATTACATTTCAATTTCATATAAACAAGAAATATATTTTTAGTATAGGTTTGAAACATACTTTTTACTAAAAAAAAGTCACTATACAAAATTCACATTCAATTGGGTATCCTCTGATCTCTATTTTATCTCTCAGTGCCAAAGTACTAAGATTTTCTAAAGCTCATACCTAAAAATTCTTAGCCCAAGGTTTCCTCAACTTTTTATATTTATTGAGCTATGATTTCTTTTTCTGAGGAATTTTAAACTTAAGTTTGTAAACAATACTAGGTCCGTTACATAACTGATTTTTCTACCATTTACTTGATGGGGACAGAAGAGGACATAATGTATATTAATACTTATCAACTTTGATTAATCAGTTTTAGGTTTCTCTCATCTATTTTATACTGTTTGAAAAATTTACCTTTAACATGTAAGATATAAATGATAATTTCACTTGCCATGCTTTTAGTTTACTTGTTCTTCTTGGGTGTTTCTAGAACTGCTATATTTTTACCAAACAAATAATCCATGAAAGTGTCCAAAATATACAACAGATTGGAGGAAAAAACATAGCCTTCTAATTTTGTAGAGAGGAAATTGTGTCTGTAAAGGTTAATTGGCTGCTAATACCTTCTCTTCCCACTTCTCACCTGGATATTGACTTTGAAATTCTTGGTTCTTTGTATGTAAAATATTTTTCATACTGATTTTCTTATGCATTAGGAAAGAAGCCAATATGATCAAAAGATGAGTACATTGATGTATTCCTTTGTTCAGTAACACATCTGGAAGCATGTGTTTAAAATGTAGACAACTCTATAATTGGCTTGGCTTCTCTGCAGGATTTTTGCTCTCCACTGAAGTGACATCAGCCTCTTGTGATTGAAATATCTTCATTTAGGCAAGTTCTTTAGCTGATCAATTTCCTTTGTTCTCAGTTTCTTATTTGAAACTATCTAAATTTCATTGCTTATTCTTAGCCAAGATGAATACCTTATTTTTTGTTTTATTTTGTTTTGTTTCTGAAAATTTTTATTTGATATTTCAACTTCCTTTATTGTATTCTTCTTGTATAATTATATTACACAAATGTTTTCTGGGAACTTAAATCATGGCCTTGGTTATAATTGCATAAAACAGTCTAAATATAATTTGAATACCAGATAATAATATTAGTTATATATATATACATATATATATATACACACACACACGTATGTGTATATATATAACTAATATACATATGTATATATGTATGTATATATATATATATATATATATATATATATATATTCAAAATTTACAAAGTTCTTTCAGTTAAATTATACCATTACATTATCATGCCACCCTTTCAAGTTGGAGCTCTTTGTCCAGGTGATAAATTAGGAGACAGACAACTTTGGAGAGATTAATTTGTTTGTCAACAAATTAATAATTGAACTGAAAAATAGAATTCAGATTTTTAAAGTTGTCCTTTGTATTACGTCATGTTGCCTCTGCTTGGTACAACTCTGTAATATTTTGAAAAATGTCTTTAATTAATACTCTCAAGAAAAAAGACTACATTTCCTTAAAAAATTGCACATTATGAAAATCAAAATGAATAATGTATAAAGTATGTTTGAGGGAAGAAGGCTAGTCCACAGAATTTCCTTTCCCCATCCCTCTTTTTTTTTCTTAAGATTTTATTTATTTATTTGAGAGAGAGACAGAGAGAGAGAGCATGAGTGAGGAGAAGGGCAGAGAGAGAAGCAGACTCCCCGTGGAGCTGGGAGCCCAATGCGGGACTCGATCCCGGGACTCCAGGATCATGATCTGAGCCGAAGGCAGTTGTTCAACCAACTGAGCCACCCAGGCGTCCCTCTCCGTCCCTCTTTTTAAAAATTTTGGACAACAGACAAAATGCAATGAAGAGTATGTTGAGAATCTTCTGAATTCCTTGAGAATCTTTTGGATTGTGGCTTTCATAAATTAACACTTTAACAATTATGCATGTTTTAATTAGAGACAAGTTATATCTGAGTGAAGAGTTTGAATTGAAAAAAAGCTGTTTGAAATACAACTTAATTAAATACAGTTACTAAAACTAGGCTAATGAAGTATAGAC
Organism: Mustela nivalis; assembly: GCF_964662115.1. Lineage (NCBI taxonomy): Eukaryota > Metazoa > Chordata > Mammalia > Carnivora > Mustelidae > Mustela > Mustela nivalis. Next base: position 78,083,232 of record NC_139031.1, read on the forward strand.
TGGTAGGAATTTTTTTGTTTCCAAAGTGATTCTGTGTTATTCAGCTGGAATGGGGGGGTCTTCTGAAATGTCAGAATTTATTCTATTCAATTCTTCTGCCGCAGCCTTCCTTTCTTTGTACTGTTAGTGAAACTATTTTCACAGAGAGGTAGTACAGATTTAAACTGTAATCCAGCCCCTAGGAAAAAAAACCCCGTGATTCCTACTTTAGTTAAACATACATGAATAGTCTTCCATTATATTAATGAAAGGTAGCAGCGGTTGATCTAGAAAACTTACTTTATGCTCTAATGGAGAGATTTCCAGGTTGTTTTTTGGTAGGAGTAAAGGGGTTTGATTTTTTTCATATTTACATCTTAAAAAGCGATTCATTCAAGCTATTTGGGGAGTGTTTCTATCTCCACACCTGCATTCTTAGAAAAATGGTTATTGTTTTTCAGGGATAAGTGAATATACTTTGACTTGATCTTTCAAGATACAAAGAAAAATAATGATGTAGAGCTTCTTGCACTTGTACCTGTTTCTAAAGAAATATGTCAGAGGAATTTCAAGTAAAAAAAAAGAAGAAGCACTGCCTTTGTCTTTCAGAACTAAAAGAGATCTCTTTTTTATATTCTGTTGCGTGTTCACAGGAGAAGAGAAAGTAATCAAAGGCTCACTGAACGAAAGAGATGAACATAGCTCCTGGATCTTCGTGTGTGATCTAAAACAAAACACTTACTCAGTGGAAATATCAAAATATATAGGTGGAAGTATTCTAGAGACCATATTTATCGACTGAGTCATCACTTTGTAGTTGAGGAACCAAAGCCTAAGAAAGTCACACTGTTTAAGGGCTTGAAGCCATTTGTTGACTCAGTCATGTGCTCAGTAAATATTTCTACAACACTGAGTGTCTGTGATAGATGTTGATTTCCGGCCCACATCTTCTCAGCACACACACGTGAATACATACACACACACACACACACACACACACACACACACACACTCACTCACTCCTGTAGCTTTCTACTCAAGCATCTGCAAATCTTGGCTTGAGTGCCCTCAGTGGGGACAGAAATTTGTGGAAACAAACATCTCCAAGCAATGATGACCAGTACTGGTGAATACTACCCTTGATAAACAGTGATTCCCACAGGAACTGAACCCCAGTTGCCCAACTGCTCTTTAACACACATCACATCAAAATCCATTGTCTCCATGTCTCACTTCTCTACTCTCCTATTATTATGTCCTGAGATCACCTCTCTCGTTGATTATCTGTGCTTAAATCCTAATTGAGTGTCTGTTTCTGGGGGAAACAAACTGAAGGCAGGGGTGGAAACCTGTTCTTAAAGACCGTGTCTGTAGAGGATAAAGATCATTAAGCAGGCCATTCAACAACTGTGAGGAAGGCAGGCTCATTCAGTTCAGTCATTGGCATGTAATTTTTGACGGACCTCCAGCCAGATGTTAAGCACAAAGATGATCAGAATAGTGTCTCTCCCCTTACAGTGCTTAGGCAAGTGAACACAATAGATTGTGATAAGTTCAAGGGTCAAGGAAGGGGGTTTAGCTGATCTTTGGATCTGGCTTTTACTTGTTAATTCCACACAACAAACCAGTGAGGTTCCTATTTACTCTTGTTCTCCCTGATTTAGAGAGGAGGAAAATGTCAGAAGGTGCTGTGACAGATATTAACAGGGGTACTTAATTGATTTGAAGTGAGAAAGTGGGGGAAATTTTCCACAACAAGAAAAGGTTTATGGCTACTTTCCAGGTGTGTAAAGACCATAATTCCAGAATTCCAAATAGGAAAAGTGGCAGTTTGCCACTCCTCTAGAATTTCTCCCAATTCTTTCGTTTCTTACTGTTTTCTATGGGTAAAAGGAGCGAGGCCATGTATATTTCACTCTTCATGCTCTCTGTATGCTTCCAACCCAACTCAGGAAAATCTCAGCAGTTATTTCCTCATGGTAAGGAACATCTCTTATTCCATATGTTGTGTTCTAACTCTCGCTTATGGTTTAGAATTTCTAGTTTTATCTTTCTATATAAAGTTACCTATTTTCTTAAATTTAGAAGTCTGTTCTCTAATAAGAGTGACTTTTAAAACTATTGCCTGCCTGATAGGAACTTAAACCTAATGAAATACCTGGGCTGAACAACGGTGTATTTATATTAACCCCAATATTCAACTTAGAGTGCCAAACTGATTCTCTCCATAGTGGGGAGTTGGGATGGAGAGGAAGAAGGGAAAGGAAATCAAAAAGCAATGATATAAGGTTAATTATGTTTTTATCAATGTATTATTTTCAATAAGATCATATCTATGATATAATCAGAATATTATTATTATTATTTGAGAGAGAGAGGGGGAGAGCATGCACATGGGAGGGAGGAGGGACAGAGGAGAGGGAATCTTAAGCAAACTCCAGGCCCAGTGCAGAGTCAGACACAGGACTCAATCCCAGGATTCCAAGATCATGGCCTGAGCTGAAATGAAGAGTCAGACGCTTAACTGACGGAGCCACCCAGCCCGCCCCTGTTCAGGAAATTTTATAGAACATTTAATGGTCTATGCAAATGCCCCTCATGTAATGCACACATCGTCAAAATCTCTTCTCCTCCTTCTTTCCCATCCTATACAGTCCCTTAAGCCCAATGAAAGAGAAACTAAATTGATATAATGGTTATTAGTTTACTGTTCTTTAAAGCTCTGATTTTGGCCAGATTATTTTATGCTCAGTAAATGATTGGTCATAGTTTAAGTCTTGATAGATTGTGTTGGTATGATAATTTTCTGAAGTTGATAATGATTAATTTGAAAAGGCAGTGCTAATATTACAATTGAACAAATGAACATGGCTCTAATACTAGGACATCATATATTGTTATGATCAAGTGCTGTTAACTTTGATCATGAGTCAAGAAAATCAAAGTCAATAGGAAGAAGCATAAAAAACAGAATATGTTGGGGGATTAAGTTTTAATGTTTTAGATGATTATACCCAAAACTTCATTAGAGTTTTAGATTAAAGGAGATTAAAGCAAGTTCCTCAGCATTATAGATGTGTTTGTCCAATTCTGGGCTGAGTTTCCTGGGGGATTTGGTAGCTGAAGAAAAATAATATGTTTATCTTCTCATATTCTGCTTTTGCTTTTCTTCTGCAGTTTAAATCATATATTTATCAATTTTATTTGAAGCACTAAAAAAAAAACAAACCTTACAGGCAGATTCTATTGAAGTTTATCAGATAAAGAAATAAATTACTGTAGCTTTTACTGTTTAATAGAAATTGATCTTTGAAGTTCAACAACCAAGGAGCTCTGAAATCACAGCCCAATTGGAATTCCTCTTTGATTTCTTTTAGAGTAAAAGTGGTATACACTTTGACTTAGTTGGAACTTTTTTTTAAAGCTACATACTTTTTCTCTACTCTGATGCATTGTGTGTGTGCACATATGTACATTTGTGTGTGTTTTGTTCTTCTTTTTAGTCTAGAATTTCTGATAGTTCCTTCTAGGCTTATGTTATTCATTTATTCATTTATCTGTCCATTCAGTAGTAGTTCATACAACATCGCAGACTTTGTGCAAGCACTGAATAGACATTGAATACAATGCTGTCTCTACTCAAATCAAATAATTTAATCTTCTCTCTTTTTTTTCCCTCAGTTTATTTTTAAATTGCTTTTATGCAGAAGTGATGAACATTTCCTTTGGCGAATATTACAATTATTTTTTTCCATGTAGGGTGATCTTTCCAATTGTGTTGCTAGCCTCATAGTATGGCTTGGGGACGGAGTACTTGAACGTCTTTGTAATTAGGTAATTAGCTATAGCAAAGACACCTGGGTCTATTATCTTTTGCTGTGACTACTTTTCTTAGAGGACTTTGGCTCATTGATTGGTTAATGTACTAAGGAATTCTTCAATTTACTAGCAACATAATGGAAACCTAAAGAACATAGCAACTGTAATATTACAAATACATAATAGCAGTTACTTGATGAATAAATGTAAAATGCTGTTTGCTGAAAGTAGAAATAAGCTTTAAAAAGGATAAAGTGATTTTCCAGTTCTTTCTTCTTCCATTAAGCTAAAAAAATTAGTATTAAATTAAATTCACATTTTAAAACATTATAAGTCAACATTAAAAGAACAGATAAGACAAAGGAATGTGTCTCAAAGACTATTAGACACTAGTTTAATTTTAACAGTCAGTCTAATATAATTTTTTATTTTTTATAAACATATATTTTTATCCCCAGGGGTACAGGTCTGTGAATCACCAGGTTTACACACTTCACAGCACTCACCAAAACACATACCCTCCCCAATGTCCATAATACCACCCCCTTCTCCCAAACCCCCTCCCCCCAGCAACCCTCAGTTTGTTTTGTGAGATTAAGAGTCACTTATGGTTTGTCTCCCTCCCAATCCCATCTTCTTTCATTTATTCTTCTCGTACCCACTTAAGCCCCCATGTTGCATCACCACTTCCTCATATCAGGGAGATCATATGATAGTTGTCTTTCTCCGCTTGACTTATTTCGCCAAGCATGATATGCTCTAGTTCCATCCATGTTGTCGCAAATGGCAAGATTTCATTTCTTTTGATGGCTGCGTAGTATTCCATTGTGTAACAGTCAGTCTAAAAAAGCACAGGTATTTGGATTTCTGGCATAAAGTTTGACATCTGTATAATGCTCAGTATATATTTCTTATGAATGAATGCTTGAGAGTTCAGAGAAAGAGTAGAATCCCTATATTTTTCTATTGTATTCATTGATCATTGAACACCATCTTAGCAACAGTATCACACTTCCATCTTTAGTAGAATTTTTAAGATTTTATTTATTTGACTGAGAGAGAGAAAGAGCACAAGCGAGGAGTGGGGGGAGCAGCGGCAGGCAGAGGGAGATAGAGAAGCAGGCGCCCCGGCTGAGCAGCGAGCCTGATGTAGGACTCAATCCCAGGATCCTGGTAACATGACTTGAGCCCAGGGAGGCGCTCAACTGACTGAGCCACACAGGCGCTCTAATAAATTGTTATATTGGGGGCACTTGGATGGCTCAGTCAGTTAAGCAAATAGTATTGGCTGCTAGTAACGGAATTAGAATGGAAAAAAAAAAAACCCTTATTGTAGGGACTGTGGTATTGTATTAGTACTATCAGTTGTAAGAGCTTAGAAAACATAACCTAACAAGCCTAAAAATAATAATAAGTAATAAATTACTGGTTCTATCACTGAGAACAAACAGATGGAAGTAGCCTCTGTCACATAAGGATTCAGACTTTAAGCATTTCAGCTTTTACAACCATAACTACTCCTGAAGAATTAGAATCTTCCTAAGAATGGAAAGGGAAATGAGATACTATCCTTGCATAGATTTTGGCATCTCTGAGTTTCTCTGGTCAGAGAAGTGAGCTAGTATAATTTGCCAGCCAACTGAATCACATGATTGGAAGAAATGGTTCTCCACAGTCGGTAGAGTTTCTGACTAGGAAAAAAAAAAAAATCTAACAAAGCAAATCCTCATGTTTACTATGGTTGTTAAAACATGAGGACCGTTGACTTACTCTATGCAAAGGCGTTTATATAATTTTCTTCAGCCAGATGCCCCAGTTTGGGTGTTCAAATGGAAGCACAAGCTTTTGGTTTAATACAGAGCTGGAATTTTTCCAGGCAGGAGCCTGTGAGGATGGAGGTGTAAAGGAGATGTGGGGTTAGAAAGAGTAAATTTAGAATCACAGAGAAATTGGAAGGACAGTAACAGATTTAATGGACAGGATGCATATAAAACCTTCACACATTACCATCTGTATTAGACTTACTCTATAATTTTTTAAGTAGTCTCTATACCCAACATGGGGCTCGAACTCATGTCCCTGAGGTCATGAGTTGCACGCTCTTCCAAATGAGCCATCCAGATACCCCTATATTTGACTTTTTAATGAATTACCTCATTTAATATATCAGATTAAAATATTAACAGCAACTAATAATCACCTTTCTTCTCCAGGGTGCTCTGTGGAATCCTTGAAGAAGGGACTTTAATGAATTAAATAGACTCAGCATACTAACTAGTCTAAGAAAAATAAAAATGATAACCATTTACATTAGTTCATATGTAACTACAAGCTAAAGCTAACAGATAACTTCTGTGGATATTCCTGGTTTTTCTTTTTCAATATATAGAATAAGAGTTGATAACATACAGGGCGAATATTGTGTGCCAAGCACTGTGGTAGACACTTTACATCAGTTGTCTTTTGTCATGATGTGAATGTAGGTTTTTCTCACGCCTTCAATCCAGTAATCTGTTGACACTGACATCCAAATGGAATGTGCCCATCTTTAGTTTTTCTTTTTATTTTCAGCAGTAGCATGCTCATGTATCCAGTGACATAAAAAATACTTTTTTTCGGGGTGCCTGGGTGGCTGAGTTGGTTAAGCATCTGCCTTGCACTCAGGTCATGATCCTGGGGTCCTGGGATGGAGCCCCACCTCTTGAGCCCAGTGTCAGGCTCCTTGCTCCAGTGACACTGTGCTTCTCCCTCTCCTCCTGCCCCTTCCCCACTCCTGCTCTTTCTCAAATAAAAAAAATAAGATGTAATTTTCCCCCCCAAAAGCCCCCGTCTTTAGTTTACTGTGTCAACCACTCTCAGCTCTCTTTGGGAAGATTTGTTCACATTCACCAACCACTACCCACCCCTACCCACCGCCACACATGCATGCACACACAGTGACACATACGTAGTAGGTTCCTAAGTTCTTGTATTCACACAGGTTTGCAGTGCTATGATTATTGCGTCCCTTGTACCCTGGTTGACTTGAGTATAGGTCAATGGCAGTGGTGTGTAGGTTTACCAGGTCAGGTTGTTACAAAGATGTATGAATCAGGATATTTACATTGTAACTGATTTGGGCTACACAGTATGTGGATCTTGGTAGGCAGAAACCATTAACACAACTCATTGATAACAAGAGTATCCTTTTTCCCCTCTCCTTTTACAAGAGTGTCCTTAATATTTGTCTAACTGACTTCATTTTTTGAAACTGAAGAGTGATGAACAATTAAGAATGGGAGTTTTAGGGGTGCCTAGATGGCTCAGCAGGTTAAGCCTCTGCCTTCGGCTCAGGTCATGGTCTCAGGGTCCTGGATTCGAGCCCCTCATCCGGTTCTCTGCTCGGCAGGGATCCTGCTTCTCCCTACCCCCCCCCCCGCCTACTTGTGATCTCTCTCTCTTTCTGTCAAATAAATAAAATCTTTAAAAAAAAAAAAGAATTTTTTTTTTTTTAAAGCAACTTTAGCAGACAGTACGGTTGCTCACCATTTGTCAGGCTGTGGATCATGTGCAGAGTCAGGTGTGCAGCCAAGAAAAGAGAATTAGTAAATTGGACAGGAATTTAATCTCTATTTGGATTTTGAATGTGTCATATATTTCAGATGTTGGCTCTAAAATCCCGATTTTCGGTTCCAATATTTAAATCTTTGGCACCATCTCACTTCCATGTGGAAGCTTTGTACTTCTGCTTCCGATGTTTAACATAAATTTATTCTATTCATCAGAGGCCAGCTTTTATAGGAGAGTGGCATGTAAGGGACTGTCACTCACAATATACGTTTTTAAGATGGAATGGTCTGTTTTGCCCAGATTTAATTTTGACTCCCAGAAGACAATGGGCACTGAAGTAATTTATCTCTCAAGTTGCTAGGGGAAGCTTTAAATTTCAGCAAGCGGCAGTATTATATTAGCATGGAACATTTGGGTAAATTTGTTGGAGGAGATAATAAATAACTAAACTACTTGGTTAAAAATCAGAAACAAAACAATTTGTTCTTGTCATCTGGTGGTGCTCAAATGATGAAAAATAGCTCTCTAAAGGTTTCAGTAATCTTGAATCTGGTTTGAGGCCGTTGCTGGCTTTATCCTATCATACTGCATGTAATACCCTAAAATCCACTAAAAACTTTTGTATTGGAGTGTAAATACCTTCCAAGATGATGATGTTTGATAATTTGCATGAAAACATCTAGCCAGAACAATAGTAGAAAAACAAGATGACTCAATTTTGTATTCTGTGCCTATGATAATTAGCTTATATGCCATCATTTTAAAATATTAAAGGATAACTGACATAACTCTATTTTCTGGAAGAGGGATTGAGGGAGCTTTGAGTGGTAGGATAGGTGAGTGAATGAGAAACACACACATGCACATCCACACATGCTTGAATTGATTAGAAATAGAAGAGGATGTTTTAACTCTGTGAAGTTCTTAATTCTCATCTATTTTGAAACCTGAGAAAGTTTCGGTTTGTGTGGTCATGTCATCCAACAATGACAAGAGATAGTCTTCAATTATAGCAGATCAGAGCAACTGACTCTGATATTCTGGCCACTTGTGTATCAGCAAGGTGAGGAACTTGCTTCTTACAGTCAGGGCAGAGTCTTCATTTTTGTTTCTCCGAAACAGTACAGAGCGAGGCCGCCAAAGTATTGTTGAATGAGTGACGTGTGGCTCCCTCTGTTGGTTGGGAGACCCCAAAATCTCCTTGTATACAGTCTAAGTGGCACAGAGGCAGGGGACCCTGTAAAGGAAGAAAGAATTCAACTGGTACCTCCTCTTTCTTTTTTTTAATGCTTCCCTCCTCAGGCCATTTAATTGTTTTTATACAATTTGGTCTCCTAACTTTCTTTTAGCACAGTGTTAATTTTAACTGACATTCGCTCCTATAAGACACCAGAACATAAGAATTGGGCTGATTCAGTGTGGATTGCCATTTATTCCTGAGAATTATCTTTTACCCCAATCCTGTTGGGATTGGGTTTGGATATATTTTGAGCGATTTGATTTCAGACTGATGTAGTTTAACATAGCTACACATGTCATGTATTTTTATATAGCAGAAGAGATAGCTATAAATGAATATGATAGGAAAGAGAATTATGTCTTTACCAAATTAGACTCTTCCTCAAGCTTATATTTAAAATTCTTTCTGAGCCACTCTTCCAACCCTAAACAAAAGCCACAATAAAATAAATAATTGTAATTCTCTGTAAGAAAGCATGAGGAACTGAGAGTGGACAAATTATTTATACATGGTTATACAAATTAAATGTTCTGTGAATGTTTGCCATTAATTTCGGTCTCATACTACCATGTAAGTGTGCTTATACTTGACAAATTCAATGCCGCGACAGTTTCCCCAAATCCTGATGCCCTACATAGATTTATGCTTATGGAAGGGGATCAGTTGAGCTTTTCTGTTAGGTAAAATCAGGGAATAGATGAAATGTGCATGCTCTCCCTGCAAAGTTTAGGGTTAGAGAAACACATATGGGTGAAGAAGAAATTCTGTTTGAAGACAGTGGACTTAATCAATTCCATTATGGTCTTTGTTCTATTAAATCATGACAAACTGTCTAAGAACACGTATTTAATTAGCTACTTTTTGAAAAAGATTTTATTTATTTATTTGACACAGAGATAGAGAGAGTGCATGTACAAACAGGGGAGTGGCAGGCAGAGGGAGAGGGAAAAGCAGGCTCCTTGCTGAGCGGAGACCCTGACATGGTTCTTAGTCCGAAGGCAGACACTTAACTGACTGAGCCACCCAGGAACCCCTAAAGGAAGCTTTTAAAAAGTAGAAATATAAAATATCCCAGTTACAATGAGTACGGTTATTGTATATGCAGTATAATTTTATGACTAAGGTGTTGGTTTTGTTTTCTCAGTTTACTTAATAGAAAAATAAGATGAGTTTTGAGGATCTTGTGTCTTCTGGAGTCTAGAAAGCCTTGTGCAAATGCATAAAATTCAAGTAAATTTTGCAGAACACATTTGCATAAGTTTTAGAAGCAATATAGAGTTTCTAGAAGAGAAGTAATAGGATTTTGCATAAAATATAGTGTAGTAACGAGAGGAAAAACATTTGAAAAATTCTCAAACTTAGATTTTCTTCCTTTTTATTTTTATTTCAGGCACACTTTATTGTAATAGAATCAAAATACATAGTTTTAGTTGAAATTAGCATTTTGTTGTCATACTTTATACTCTTTTGACATTGTATGTGATACTCCTAATTTTAGATTTAATTAAATTCTTTTTTGTCTTTATATGTGACCCTGTGCCACATATAAGGAAAAAAAAATTAAACAGTTTAGTCCATTCACTCTAGTACCATGGGGCAAATGTAAGTCTAAACATATTAGTTGTTTTATATAATTGATCTGTATCTGTTATTTTATCTAAAGGATAGGGATAGTTACATTTAACTTATTTTGCATCTCTCTTTGAACAGGAGTGTGTGCATCTAGATATTTAATGAATGTTGAAAATAATGATGTTGAATCACTTAAAATGTAATGCAGTTTCACCTTGTTTTCTACATTTCAGTTCTATAAATATGAGGAAGGAGTTGGCAGAAATGAAGTCTGAAATGAAGATAAACTTATTCAATATTTTATCTTTTGATGGAATCCACATTTTAAGTTGAAAATTGTCTCCTAAGTATAAATTACAGAGTTGCAAGAGGGATCAATAAACTAATAATTAGATTTGGGGCTCTGGTGGATTCAGAAGATTCTCTTGCTTTGTGTATGTGATGAATTCTGATTTTGTGTTTTAACTTTGTTACAAAATTAATGCTGTAAGAAATGCTTCAGGAAGTAGAACTTTTATGCATGTTTAAATTCTTTAGCTACTTAGTTCTTTTTAAAAGAATTAATTAAATGGTAATTTTTAGAGCTGTTGATTCTAAATGAAATAAATTCAAAGTCATGGTTTCATTCACTATCATGAAGTATGTATTCTGTTATTTATTAATACAGTTTTTGATTTATTTGGTCTTAGAGCAATCTTTTATAGAACTTCAGGCTCATGATATATTTCTCAAATTAAAAAAGAGAGACCGATTCGGCAGCAATTAAATTTGAGAAACACAACAAGGTCTGTTTTATTCTTGAAAATGTATAATGTACATTCATATACTGAGACTCGAGCAAAAAAGAGGTTTTAACTTCATTGTTTATTCTAAAGTCATATCGCCATGGAATGTCTTGAAGAACTAGTGATTTGTAGTGGAGGTGATGTATATTTTAAGAAGCACTGATTTATTGAGTTTTTTGGGAGGAATTTTCTTTTTAAAAATGTGTATTGCATTTTCTTTTAATACAATTTTAGAGTGTCCATGTTTTTGATGTTAAAGAGACACAGAAAACACATTTTTCACATAGTCCTCTGATTACTACTGAAAATGTATGGAAGATGGATTATATCAGTTCAGGAGAAGAAAGGAAAAATAAATTAGTATAAGTGGATTATTTTAACAGTGCATAGAACTAACCTTGAAGTCTCAAAGAATAAAACTTTTAAATTCCTTGACCACCATTTTGTTCATTCTTTCCTTTCCATTTTCCAACGATTTATATCCATAATTTATAGTTTTGGCATATTTCAGCAACACTGGTGGCTGGCAGAAATGTCTGAATACATTTATTTTTGAAAATCCAATGCTTCTTCACCACTTTGGGAGAATATGATAGTATCAGTGTGTTAGAGAGTCTGATTTTTTTTGCTATCTAAATTCAATTATTCCTGATCCCTTTTCTGAATCATGAAGAAATTTCTGCCAGTACTGTCCAGATACACCCTGCCTTACTAATTTCAACGTGATATATATATATTAAAAGTCGCATTGTCAGTGAAGTATAACAAGGCACATTCTCACATTTTTCTTGAATTATTCTATTCATAATTTCATGATTTAGGGATTTCTCTGTGTGTGTGTGTGTGTGTGTGTTGTAAGTGTGTGTGTATATAACTTCTTTGCATCATGCATTCTTTATTTTTTCTTGACAAATGGGTCTCAGACCTATACTGAGATCTTTTTTCCTCAGTGCAGAATGTACTTTTCAATATCGCAGATACAGTGTTTTAAAATGTTTTTAGAAAATATTGGCTAATCTTTATGGATCTTTGTGGAGTGTTTTATGAGAAGAATATCATGAGAGGTTTATTATTTAAAATATGCCTAAAATGTGTTCAGTGCTTGATCCAGTATATTTTTACATTTTTACTCATATCAATAAAGCACTCTTCTTTTCTTTTTTTTTTTATAGAGCAATGAAGTTGTCTACTACAATGCAAAGGATGATCTTGATGTGAGTATTAAAAGTTTCACATTAAATTTCAAGATAAACCGAAATGCACTAGGATGACTGGCGTTACAGAACAAGCTGACCTAGCAGGTTGAGTTTTTCAGAAGATGTTCTATAGCGGTAAGCAGTATTACTGGTTGGCCCTAACAGGGTAATGATGAATCTTAGGGCTTATATGATCTTTAACAAATTATCCTGGGCGTCTTCTGGGGTGGAAACGCCATGTGTCTCTCTGGATCTGAACTCTCTGTCCCTGTCCAGACCTCAGTCCATTGCACTGGCTCAGATACCCTGCACTCTATCAGTCATGTGGCAGACTGAGGTTGGGTCCCATCCATCTCTGTCACCCAACTCTTGTCACCCGGGTTACAATGCAGGTCTCCTCTGGCCTGACCTGCACACACCAGGCTCAACCCTTATTTCCCCTAAAGTGTGAATGACACCCTAGAAACGGTGCACCAGCTGGACTTGCCCAGCCAATTTTTGAAGCCTAGTGGGTGTTCATTCTATCTTTTTAAACTGATGACTGTTGTATACAAACTCAGATGACGTTCCAACGTGGATTATTTTAGCACAGAGAAGTTACTTCTTATGATGCTACCTTTGGACAGACTTCTGGGAGATGTTGTAATTAGCTTATGGTGGAAGCATTTGCAAAATTACAAAACAAAATTTTACGCTTAAGTTGATTTAAATTCTCATATCTGTGACTTTTCTATTGGGGAAAAGTATGTATAAGCACTAACGAGTATATCCAGAAATGTTTGTTGAGGACTTCTTGTGTTTTCTGTGTTCTTCCGTGAGCTTAGAGTGATTTATCAGTGAACAAGTAAAACAAATATTAAAAAAATAGATTATTTGTTATTCACTTTTTAATCTGAATCAAAACACATGTGTATATGCTACTTTATTCCAGCTACTTAAGCTGGCCTTCAAAAAATTTTTAAAAACAATACAAGGTAGTTTGCTTGAGATGCCACCTCTTTCCAAATCGCACTACTGCTTCTGCGGAACCTTCTTAGTTTACTGAGCACTAATTTTCCCTGCATGCTGCTAACTGGTCTATACAAATTCTTTTATTTAATTCCCATGATGACGCTATTAAGGAAGGAGGAGATTATGTTTTCTCCATTTCATAAATGAAGAACTAGGATTGTTTTAAAACGTGTTTTCTTTCGGGGCGCCTGGGTGGCTCATTGGGTTGGGCCTCTGCCTTTGGCTCAGGTCATGATCTCGGGGTCCTGGGATCGAACCCCACATCGGGCTCTTTGCTCAGTGGGGAGCCTGCTTCTCCCTCACTCTCTCTGCCTGCCTCTATGCCTACTTGAGATCTCTCTCTCTCTGTCAAGTAAATAAATAAAATCTTTAAAAAAAAAAAGTGTTTTCTTTTTACTAGCCATAGGTGTTTTGCTGCTGCTTTTATGATAACAGTTATCCTTTTATGATAATTATATACATCATTTTAATGAGGTAGGAGGTTTATTAAGGGTAAACCAACAGCTAAGAAAAAATGTTTTAATAGTTTATTAATGGGATGAGGAGGCGCCTGTATGGCTCAGTCTGTTATGGGTCTGACCCTTGATCTCAGTTCAGGTCATGATATTGATGGCTCAGGTCTGGAGATGATGAAACCCAGCTCTGGGCTCTGGGCTCACCGGGCAGTTTACTTGACATTCTCCTCTCTCTTTCCCCTTGCCCCTCCCTCCCTGCTCGCACTGGCTTTCTCTCTCTCTCAAAATAAAGAGCTCTTAAAAAATAGTTTATTTTTTGGTGTTAGAATGAGTATTATTTTTCAACAGACATTTTGTTTCACTGTTAGGATTAGTATTTAATATTTAAAAGTTATGTGGTCGTTTAAATTGCCTATGCTAAGTCTTGATCAGCCTTCCTGGTGCTACACGAGTTATAGCTTTTCAAAAGCAGTTAGTTTGTAAGACTATGACAAAGACTTCATGGTAATTAAAGTGGATGTTGACATGCTTGGTCCAGTCTGCGAGTTGAGTGTTGCCTAAAGATGATGATACCAAATTGCAAATATGTTTTTCTTTCCTCTAAACTAATGAAAGAAGTCCAATTTTTGATGTCACTTAAAAGTTTTTTTTTAACTCAAGTTTGCTCCTTAATTAGAAAGTTCTTTTATTTTGCATAGAAATTGCGAGTTTTCTGTGTCCCAGATTTTAATAATCATAGGCATAGATGGAGATGTAACTTTTTAGGGCGTGCCACCCCAGTTAGTACTCAGTGGTATCATTGAATAGTTCAATAGTCAAATTCATAGTATTCAATCACTATGCTGCGAAGTTAGCAATACGTTCGTTATAAATGGAAAAATGTGAGTGGGGCCAATACTGCTAACACTTGAGATGTGCTCAGCACTCTAGGTTCATAATTTGCCTGCACAGATCTTTATTCATATATTCAAATAAAAGCCTATGTAAGAGAGAAAGGGATTAGTGCAAGTGAACCTAGTGAACTTGCCATGTGTTTGGTTTTTTTCTTTTTTTCTTTTTCTTTTTCTTTTTTTTTTTCTGCCTTCTCCCATCCCCAAAAGTCTATATTATTACCATAGGTTATAAATATACCCATAAAGATTTCATTCTTGTAGGCCAGGAGATGAGGTTTAGCAAGTTAAATTGAGACTCTATAAAAAGCAAAATATCAACTTTAGAATTTAAAACTTAAAAATAGTGCCCAGAAAAAAAAAAATAAGAAATGGTGCTCAGGATTTGGAGAAACCATTTTCACTTCTTTATATATAAATAAGAACAGTGCCAGAATGATTTACAGAGAATATTGCATAGTAGGAAGAGGGCCAGGATAGGAATCGGAGACTTTGGTTCATGCTCTGTTTCACCCTTAAAATTGTACTCACTCGTAGGGCATGAAAGCTCATTAAAATTGGGACTGTTTGCCTCTCACCTAAGACATGCTCCAGGTGATGAGGTGATCTACACATTTCATTGCAGTTCAGAATATTCTTGGAATACTGCTCTCGGGGT
Source organism: Mustela nivalis (assembly GCF_964662115.1). Lineage (NCBI taxonomy): Eukaryota > Metazoa > Chordata > Mammalia > Carnivora > Mustelidae > Mustela > Mustela nivalis. The sequence goes on from NC_139031.1 coordinate 78,098,386, forward strand.
CAAAATTGCTGGGAAATTTTACTATTTCACGTACATCTTTTGAGAACTTATTAAGAACTGGAAGGTAATTTATATCACACTAAAACGTTTTATTGGGGAAGATTAAAGTGCTTTAGCTATGATAATACTGTTGCTCTTGTAAGCCCTTAGACATTGAATAAAAAGGAACCACATTTAATGACTGGTATATTGGTTTGGCTCTTAGAGAGAGACCTAAATTAAAAGGGACTACAAAAAGACAAAAGTTTCTTCCTGTCTCATGTACGCATTCTCATGTACTCATATAAGGCCTATTGGAGTGACTCTCAATCTTCTAGGTCCCGGGGTCCTTCTTTCAAGTTTTCACCCCTCCTCAGTATAGCTTTTTCATGTTGGGATCCAAGATGGGTGCTCCAATGTACACAGTGATTTTTACATTCTAGAGAACAGGAAGGAGGCGAGGGTATGTTTGGAAATTGTGGACATCACTTTTATCTGCCTCCCCTGTGCACAGGTTAGGGCCCAGCCTCGCCGGTGTATATCACAAATGTGGAATATAATCCTCATCCCCAACGTAGGCATGTACCCAAACAAAATAGAGGGTTCTGTTACTAAAGAGAGACCAAAGAAAATACTAATTGCAAAATAATTAGCAGCTTATGAACTGATCTGTCATTTGCTCTTCTTGACATTTTGAAGCTAATTCCAAAATTCTACTCACTTATCTGAGTGGCTTCTATCATTTAACTATAGTCAAATCCTTCAACTTGGAACTGAGGAAAAAATTCTTTTTTACAGTAAATGTATATAAAATTATATGCTATGTATTGAGTATTATTCAGTTTCCCTAATGCATGTGTTTTGATCACTACGATCAAAATATTTTTTTGCAGTGGAAGTACTTATTTTCTTACAATGAAAGAAAGTTAATAAATGTAAATAAAAGTTGCACCTTGGTAATCTACTTTAGACTTTTGAGTAGTTACATATTTTTTTGAAGATCGTTGCTTATCTCATGGATGAAGTTGGACTTACACGGATGATGAAATTTATAAACCTTACCAAAAGTTTTCCAATGAAGGTGGATTTAATTGGCTCCTATACTCATAATTTCATACATGTAGTGTTTGATATTTCATATATCAAAAGTTCACAAATCCTAATGCCATCACATTGTTTTGGTTCAAAATGGCTTGCCATCACAGTTCTTTGTCCTAGATTTATTCTATACTGATTTAATTGTGTACAGTATTTTTATTGCTCAATTCCATGAAGCCACATCCTTTATTAAAAATTGGTGATTGGAAATTACAGAATGGGAGTTCTATCTCACACATCAGCGCTAATCTCTAATGAACAAAAGAACTAATTGGAATAGTAAATACTGAGATAACATTTTCAATTAATTTGTCCTCATTGTTCGTATGATAGTATAAATGTTTGAAAGCTAAATAAAGTTTCTGTTTTAAATGTTATGCCTCCTGAAGGAGACTGAAAGATTGTAAATCCTGAGCCTATGATTATGATTTTTAACTTTTCCCCATTTCTGCATTAGTAGGAGAGGATTCGTCTTTCTATCATCGTGCCTAGTGGGATAGTGGTCATTTTCCCTATTTTCTGCCTTTCACATCAATCATTTCATTTCCATGTCCATGACGATTGTTTGATTTTAGACATTATTCTCAACTATTTATTTAAGGGCTTTTGAAATGGTATCACCTTTTATTTTATGCTTCTAAATTATCTATGTACCTTTAATATATTATGCATTATTAATATGTACATGTTTCTAAAATGTTATATCCTAATTCTTTTTTGATTCCCAAAATCTACATATCAGTTATTATTGCCTTTGTTTGATATTTAAGACACTGATGAGAGCTTACTGGTTCTTTCCTAAGCTATCATGAATTTTGCAAAGAAATGGCAGTTTCTCCTTGGAGGCACAACCAGTTTTTATAAACTATTCCCTTGGGGTCCTTCCCTAGAGTATCACTTCCTGGAGGGCAAGCTCCCGGGTGCTCATGGCAGGTGACTTAGGTCTTACGATAACCAGCACACTGTAATCCCTCAGTGAGTTTTTGTTTTTGTTTTTTTTCCTTCCTCGAATAAGTCAGTGAGTCAGAGTTCCAACAGCAGCTTCATGTGACACAAATACAAACTGGCGGAAGGATTCAGAGTCACAGCATTGCTCTTCCCTCTCCGCGCTCCACACGTGGTCTCATTTTTAAGGATGCCCTTTCACCGCCGCCCTCAGTTTCAGCCCAGACCCGCGTGAGTTTCTGTAATCTCAAGGATTGCAATCCAAAGACCCCGAAGAAGACATTTGCCCTTTGCACCTGCTTCCCGTTGACCAGAAACCGTAGCATCCATTCTATATCATTCTTTGCCTTCAGGTTACAAATACGACAGAAGCAGGAACAAATGCTTGGAAAGAAATCTGTACCATTTTACTGTTTCCTCATCCAGAGACAAGAAAGGTCTTTCCTCATTTAATACTAATCGAATAGAAACCCGTTAGTGGAGGAATACGTGAAAAGATCTGTAACAGTACAGTAGAAGTACTGAAGTATTAAAGACCCGGGTTAAAGACATTTTTCTTTTGAGGGATTATTTCACGTACGTCACTGAAAGCAACACTAAATGTATGCTTAGTGTCTCCAAAGAAAGACCCAGTGATCTGTGTGACAAGTAGACTGCAGTAAAATCATCAGAATCAATACTGCTAAAATAACAATTCCATTGGAAGAACTAACAAATTTGCCAGTGCCTGATTACCTACCCATCAGTGATGCAAAGAAGAGACAGGATGTCAAAAAGGTTAAAAAAAAGTTATGGGAGGAAAGAGAACATATGGAGGAGAACAATATGCAGTGAGGTAAACCGCAGATCAGGTGTTCTCAAAGAGCAAGTCAAAGCATATGAATTAGAGATAATAAAGCTTTAACGGGAGAAAGCATTCAGGCATCCAAAGAAATCCGTATATAATTGTAGATTTGAATGGCTACAGTATTTCTTTCGTTAGAGGAGAGAATATGTTGACATTAGATTGGACACTGGATTTAGGAAGATTTTTTAGCAAAGATTTTTAAAGGATTTTAGCTAAAACGCTCAGAAGACAAGAACATTTATACCAAAAACTTGCTCAAGGATAGACCAGAGGAGATTTCTGATAGGCAGCTAAAAGTTGAATTTGGCCTAGACTATGTTTATGCTTAGCTTCTGAGTGGACTTCGAAAACAGGTGGCTGACATTTGCTCAGCAAGTGTGAAGTTTCAGGTGTAGCCAAAGATTCAATTATGGATACGGTATTTCGGTGGGCTGGTGCAGTGTTAAAATCAAAAGGAGTCTGCGTGATTTGGAATGTGAGACATTGTCCAGTTTGCCATTACTCATGTTTCACTCTCAGCCTGTTGCACCTGTCTACACAACATAAAAACTAAAAATGTACAGGAGAGCATCCTTGACACACCAACCTGTAAGGGAAGGTGTGAGCGGGGGTAGGGAGTGTCAAATATGAATAGCTGGGAATGAACAAGGAGTGGCTTTCCTAATAGAAAGAAATTATACAAAGAAGGCCATAAATTTAGTGTATGTTGGATTCCAGATTAAATTTGGAATCTCCGGTTTCCTGCTATTCTTCCATGTTTATTATGCTGGTCTATCACCACTTAGGATTTGAATATACAGAATGATCTATTCAAGTGTAGTCTATTGATTTTGTTCCTTATAATGATGATACATGGCCTCACTTAAAGGTAAAACAAGCATTCAGAGGTGATCCATTATTCCTTTGGAATATAACCTTTCAGTTGGCTGCATCTGAATTAGTCAATTTTCGGGGAGCTATGGGGTTATAAGCTTTACAATGGCTGTGATACGAGACAATTCCTCAGGGGCATTTTACAATTTCTGTACTCTTATATTTATATCAGTGGTATTTATATTCACCTTATGGGTATAAAAATAAATACTCAGTGACAGCCAGATTTAGCTGAAGCAGTTGCTGAAATAAAGAGTAAAATTAATGTTCCTTTGGATTGCATAGTATGATAAAACGTTATGACTATAGTTATTTAAACAAATTCTCCAATTGAAACTTAAAGGTGCAGGTGTAACTGGGCTAAATTATTTGGTGAGCCACAGTTCCGTGGAGAATGTAATAAACACATTCTTACTGGAAACTTAAGAAAACCATTCCTGTGTCCGATGTGCTAACTAATATTAACGGAGTCTCTCCTCTAATTATATAATCATGACGTTCAACCATTTTTCTAATCAGATACGAAGTATTCTTTAAAAACCAATTCAAGGGTGCCTGGGTGGCGCAGTCAATTAAAGCCTCTGCCTTCAGCTCAGGTCATGATCTTAGGGTCCTGGGATCGAGCCCCACATCAGGCTCTCTGCTCAGCAGGGAGCCTGCCTCTCCGTCTCTCTCTGCCTGCCTCTCTGCCTACTTGTGATTTCTGTCTGTCACATAAATAAATAAAATATTAAAAAAAATAATCCAAGTACTACCTTCTTTGGAAGCCTTCCTTGGTTCTTCTAGGTAGCGAGCAAATGGTATTTCCTTCCTTGGGGTGTTCTTAAACAAGCAGTTAGACCTATCTGGTTTGATGGCCCAATGCTTTACACTATAGTATTTGTATACAGGGATAATCTATTACATGGTAGCAACTTGAGATAAGGATCTTATTCACTTTTTCTCTAGTATTAGTAATAGTTTGGAGTAATGGTTGAGATAATGCCTCTTAAATTGAGTAGGTGCTGATGTGTTTCAATCCCCACATTACTTACTTATTTATAAGGACATGTTTGCTTTTTTTTTTTTTTTTTTTTTTTTTTTTAAGATTTGTCTGTTTATTTGAGAAACAGTGAGAGAACTCAAGCGGGGCAGAAGGGCAGAGGGAGAGGAAGAGGGAGAGACAGGCTTCCTGCTGAGCAGGGAGCCTGATGTGGGGCTTGATCTGAGGACCCCAGGATCATGACATGAGCTAAAGCCAGAAGCATAACTGACTGAGCCACCCAGGTGTCCCAGGACATGTTTACTTTTTAAAGTGGTGCTCTATGTGCAGAGTAACTAGGAAATCTCTGGCAAGCATGGTAGAAATGAAAATGTTTACTTCATTTCGAGGTTGGGTGGAAACAAGTTAAGAGGGTAATGGCAAAGCTGGCCTTGTCATGGACACTGTTTCCTTGTCTGCCCCTCCCTCTCTTGGCCCCTAAAACAGTCATGAGGACTAAGAATAACATCAAAATAGACAATGTAGTTTTCCTTCTGTCCAACACTGATTCAATTTGGGGATAAGCAGAGTTAGAATATTTGTTTTTAATTGCTACAAGTGCCATAAGAATCAGGATTTTGGGTTCCAAGTCTGGGCAGATCTGCTAACCTAAATTATTAAGAATCTCTGCGATGACACATGGTATCAGGCTTATTGTATTTACTCCATCAAACTAAAGTTCTGTCTGATTCTGCACATAATTAGAATAAATAATAGTTGTTGAATTTCATTTCCAAAGAGGTGATAGCATTAAAATGGGTAATTTCCGTGTAAGTTTCTTTTTTAACTTTTTTTTTTTTTAAGATTTTATTTATTTATTTGACAGACAGAGATCACAAGTAGGCAGAGAGGCAGGGAGAGAGAGAGGGAAAAGCAGGCTCCCAGCTGAGCAGAGAGCCCGACACGGGGCTCGATCCCAGAACCCTGGGATCATGACCTGGGCCTGAGGCAGAGGCTTTAACCCACTGAGCCACCCAGGCACCCTTTTTTTTAACTTTTTACCATGAAAAAATGTCTTAAATATGTAGGAGACAGAATAATATAGTATCTCCATAATTGCTCCATCTATTAATTATTTAGATATTTTAAGATAAATTAGATATATGATGTTTCATTCCTATTAACTTCTCTGTGCAACTTGGTTTTCCCTTTAAGTGATAACAAGGCACACATGTGTGATCACTATACACATTGTTGTGTGAGGAGGTAGTAGAGTGTGATGGTTAAGAGATTGCTTTCTGGAGTGCCACTGCCTGGATTTAAATCCCAGATATGCCATTTTCTTTTTTCTTTTCTTTCATTCTTTTCTTTTTCTTTTTTTAAAGGATTTTATTTATTCATTTGAGAGAGGGAGAGGGAGCACAAGCATGGGGAGAGGGAGAGAGAGAAGAAGGCTCCCCACTGAGCTGGGAGCCCGATATGGGGCTCCATCCCAGGACCAGAGCTCATGACCCAAGCCCAAGGCAAATGCCTAATCATCTGATCCACCCAGGCAGTGATATTGGCAGTCACATAATCTCTGTGTGTTTTACTCTCGTTGTCTGTGAAATAAAGGTTATAGTAATACCTACTTCACACAGTTACTGTGAAAATTAGTGAATATATATAAAGCATGTAGAATGTTCCTTCCTTACAGTAAGCAATCCAGGAATGTTAAGGAGTATCATTTAAAAAAATAATAATTATTAATATGATTGTAATAAATTTAAGATTTCTTTGCTGTGATTTTAACCCCAAGTGGAACCTGTTTGTATGTGTGTATTTGTTAACAATAATGAAGGGGTATTAGACTGAGCTATTTTCCTTTTTATCAGTATGAATAAAATCCTTCCTTTGTGTAAAAAAGTTACGACAATGCATAACAAAATAAAAATCTGAGTAGAATCCTCAAAAGACACTTTCAAAATATGAACACAACGCAGCAATTTTTCTTTGTACCATTGTAGACTTTGTATAACCATATTTGAAAGAAAAATTTAATGTCAAAAAAAAAAGAAAAGAAAATGCTACTAATGCAACATTTTTTAATGAAATTTCACATTCAAGTTCTCCTTCAATTTGAAACTGATCGAGGTTCTTAGTTTAGGTTTTAGAGACATCTGTCCCAACAAATCTTAAATTCCCTGGAGGTTAGTGAAGCAGATTCCCCAAAAGGCTTGAGTTGTGCCAGCAAGCTGCACTATTTTCCTAATTCCCAGAGCAAGCAAAAAAAAAAAAAGCAGATCATTACAAACCCTTATTAACCTAATTCCAAGATCTATGTTTCTGACTAAAATCCAGATGAAATGAGTTCAACCCAGAATTCCCATGTCGATAAATTGAGTTGATTTATTTGCTACATTTTATTGTATTGATCATGTTAAAAATTTGACCTGTCTGCGACATTTGGCTAGTCTCCTGAATTCCCTTGCATATTTATGTTGCTATTTATTTTCTTAGCAGAATCTTATCCACATTAAAATTAATTCCAACATAATGCCCTATTTAAATGTCTTTTTAAAAGCCCAATCTTTCATGATTTTATTTTATTTTAGAGAAATAAATGCGATTCAAGAATGAGCTAGCACAGGTATGCATCGAACAGCAAACAAATCATTCTAATTATTCAAGAAACAATCAAAGTCTAGGTTTCTTTTCTAACTTTTTTTTTTAACACTCTCTTATAATATGCAACCTTTATTTTCAGACTCTATTAATGACTGACATTGATTCCTCACATAAGTGAGGACACAGAAATAGAATATTAATTGCTTCCTTATAGTAGTTGGTCTAATCAAAATTGCTTTGTGCATGAGTCTAAAATAAATGGTTTACATATTTTGGATAGTACATATTTGGATTATTAACAATTCTCAACATGTATATACTTATTCTATCCTTGGCAGTAAATGCTTTATATACAATGGACCTTTTAAAGGCTACACTAATCCATTCTGGCACATACTATTATTTTAATGATTTTCAGATAAGACAAGTACAGTTTAATGAGCTCAAGGGCTTGCCCAGTCTCAAACACATGATACTTGATCACGCAGGGAATTGAATGTCATGCCGTTGGTATGATCCACATTGAGAGTTGTGTGTCCCTATTCTGTGCCACCTGTCTATACCCTGGGCACCTGTGGGGGATAGGAGAGGGCCCTGAGATGCAGCTGTGATAAGTCAAGACTTAAGGTTAAATTTTTTTGAGAGTTTTGATATACAATTTTAATTTATCAAAGCTTTTCGTTAGTCTGTCCATATTTAATGAGTCGGCTTGTATTTTATCTAGTCGGCTTCATCATTGACAGTCATTAGTTTATGGTGATTTGCAGTGGGTAAAATCTCGGTGATTGAAAAGGTTGTTAGACTTCACATCATAAATCTGTACTGATCTGATCTATTCTCCCCAGTGATATTTACTATGGATACATTAAAACTATGCATGTTCTACTGTGTGAAATACAGTCACATTAAGATTCACTGGGGGGAAAAAAACATGAAACTAGTGAAAAGGAAGATTAGATCAGTTTCTGTTTCTTCTAGGAATTCTGCCTTTTGGTCTTGGAAGCTTTCAAGATTTTTTCAGTATTTTTTGACAGTTTTCTAATGCTTTGTGCTCTTAGGTATATACTCCTTTTGCACAGATAGTTTGAACATTGGTTCTAAGTTGGTCGGAGTAGTGGCCTATAAACTTTTCTTTTAGATTTCATATCCAGTTCTTTTCAGAGATTATTCACTCATTTGTTCATTTTTAGAGAGAGGTAGAGAGAGACAGCAGGTGGAGGGGCAGAGGAAGAGGGAGAGAGAGAGAATCCTAAACAGGCTCCATTTCCAGTGCAGAGCCTGATGCGGGGCTCGATGCCATGACCTTGAGATTATGACCTGAGCTAAAATCAAGAGTCAGATGCTTAACCGACTGAGCCACTCCAGTGCCCCCAGTTCTTTCTTTTTAGAAGTAATGTATGGTACATTTATTTAGAACTCAGTGAACATTGATTACGTTTGGCAAAGTCTTAAAAGTCGTTATGTGGGCAGTTTATACTTATCCTGTGTAAAAGTTTGTAGAGTGAACAAAGATGGGGACTGGATTGTTTTGAATGGTATCTTCAACCTTTGTTTTTGGTTTGCACATGCATTATTAGTTAAAAGTTAAATGCACCTCTTGTTATAAGAATATTTACTTACACATTCTGTATATGTGCTACTGTACTAATATGTTGACAAGTCTCAAAGAGACTTTGTTTGCTGAGACCTTACAAAGTATTGGTTTATGTGCATATGGCATTAAAAATCGTAAGTAAAGGCATAATGATGCTTAATAATGATTACTATTCATATATTTATATATTAATAATCGTATTACTGTGGGAAATATCTCAACTGGCCACATGAACATGGGGCATTATTATCAGTGGTAAATATGGATCCAAATGTATAATAGTCTTGATAATATTGACTTTTTAAACTAACCTGCCTAATCTAACTGGACCACAGTTTTTCTGTTGTAACAAGTCAGTGCTGGAAATAGAAGCATCATCTTTGTCATTACCTTTGTGTTCAGTGCGACTTCCATGACTTGAATTTCATCTTCCATCATTATTAATTTGTGGAAATGTTTTAAAATTACTGGCCCATGTTAAATAGGTTAAACCAGAGACGATAACATGTAAATTTACATTCAAGCATAGAATATTACATTGAAAGTGACTGTCTGGTGAGAAGACATCATAACCCGTCAGCGTGAGGGGTTTCCACTTTCTCCTTTTGCTACCTGGAGTGTGACGGACCATGTGAGACCAGCTCACAACAATGAGTAAAGCAGGGGAGGGGAGTGCTAATCTCAATCCATACAGTATGTATTAGCAGACGTTAATATTTTTTTCTTATTTCATTTACTTGAAATAAATGCAGATTCTGTCTTCGTCCAGCCTTCCAGCGAATTCTTTTGGAGACTTTGGACACATGGAACATTCATTTTTATTTAAGTTCTTATCAAAATGATGGCCTCGATTAACACTTTAGAAGGAAGTAACAAGGAATCAAATCTGTGAAATCGAGGAGTTAAAGTCCAACTAATGTTTTATATCAAGTTTGCCTACAGATTTTCTTGGGGTCGGGGGCAGGGAAAATCAATCCAGAATGCAAGAATGCAATCTAATGGCTTGCATTCTTCCTGGGTGGTAGGTCCTGGCATAGGTGGTTTTTCCCCCTGCATTCATCCATCCTGCAATCTTATTTTGAGGATGTTCTAAGAGTCTATCTTTTATCTTTTTTGAATGTTATCATGGTAAGCATCATCAGCAGGAAACCTCAATACACTTTACTTAAGGAATGTCTATTTTGACTTTTAAAATGTGATTTAATAAACAAGTTATTGCGGTGATTGATCTCTCTTTTTCAATTAATTTAGTCCAGTTTTCTGTGTTTTATTTCACATTCATGCTAGATTTGACTTGCTGTCCTATTTAGAAAAGAGTATACCAATTTTTTAATTGATGTATAGTTGACACAAATAGAATTATATGTATGTATGTATGTGTATACATATATGCATACATGTATATATGTCCTTAGCACCCCTTCAGTATTTATATATACATAAATGCATACATGTATGCATATATACCCACTTTGGTATTTATACTATACTAGTACCCACTTCAGTATTTATATATGCATATACGCATACATGTACATATGTCTTTAGAACCCACTTCAGTATTTTTTAACTTCTGTCTCTGTTATTGCACAGTGTTAGCTCCTTACTCTTCCGTCCCCCACCCACCCCCCGCAAAATTTGCTTATTTCAGACTGTTTCTTCTTTCTTTTTTATATGTGGTAATTAGTAATAGAAAATACATGGAGTCTTAACAATGAATCTAATCTTTAAGAACTAGAATTGTTTCTTCAATTTTCCTTTGACCACTGATGTTATAAATTTGCTTTTCATGTTCACTTTAAAGCATTCTTTTATTAATGCATTGAGTAAATGGCCTCTGAGGAATTAATGCCATAGTTTTTCAGGGTAAATCTAAGAAATTATAACTTTTTAATTACCTGAAAAACTGGGGAAATCCTCTGAATTTAAACAAAACCTCTTGTTTCTTTGTGAAACATATTATGATTAGCTAAACTAACACATTTCTGTAAGGACAATAGGCCATTTATTAAATTCATAATATAAAATTTTTATTCTTATTGGTGTTATGATTCAGTCAAACAAAATCCAAGTGTGTTATTGAAGTCTTTACTGCGTAATTTAGACTGTGTCCTCCCACTCATGTTTCCGTTTTAATACCAGTCACTCGCTGGATGCATCCCTGAGTCATAGCAACCTCAAGGTGAAAATAGCATCGCAAACCAATTAACTCGGGAGATGCAACAATGTTCTTCCTGCCACAGCACCTGGATCATCATTTAATGTTCAGCCTGGCTTCACAGCCCGACCAGAATAATGAAGTCTGGATGGCACTTAGCAACTTTCTCTCTCTATCCATTGTTAATTAATTGGGCATGGTCAGCTGGCAGCTGCTTTGATGAATCTCCATTTCTAATTGATGCAAATGACTTACCTAAAAAGGAGGCTTTGGGGGCATCTGGGTGGCTAAGTTGGTTAAATATCCGACTCTTGGTTTTGGCTCAGGTCATCACCTCAGGGTTGGGGGATCGAGCTCTGAGTCGGGGTCCATGCTCAGCAGGGAATCTGCTTGACATTCTCTTCTGTCTCTCCCTCTCCTCTGCCTTCTGGCCCTTTCCTCTCTCTCCCTCAAATATATATATATATATATATATTTTTTTTTTTTTCCCAAAAAAAAAAGGGAGAAGAAGAAGGCTTTTCTCTATAAGGTCAGAACAGGGACTCAGCCTTAACTAAAGGAGCACTGCAGAATGCTTAGATACCAAGGGTGAACTAGTGGTTACACAGGCAAACTTGCTTTTTAATCTGTGGAATTGATTCCAAATGCCGGACATTTCAAATTTAGTGACTGAGAAAGTGCATTTTAAATATAATATATACATGGTAATTATTTATATTGGATGATGAATGCCATGCCTAAAGGCGTATTATATATCCAGGATTTTATGTGAGACTGGAAATACCAGTAGAACTAAACTAAACTAAACTAAACTAAAAATCTTAAATCAGTTATGGCTACATTGTCAAAGTTACAGATCTCTGTTGTAAATAATGTCTATAAAATAGTTGTGAAAAAAGAAAAGAATGTGTTTAGAGGTGGAAATTTTATAAGGAGAATTGTACACCAGGGTATAATCTCTAGTTATAAAGAATTTGGGTCATTACACAAGAACTCGTTCATTTAACTCTGTTTTCACTTGGGCGATAGAAATGCCAATTGTGATGCTTCTGTAGGGAGTCTTAGTGAACTATTCCTTCTCAGAGTCAACTAGCTTTCTGGCAGTGTTTTGGAGCACAAAAATAATGGAGAAGCAGGGGAGTTAAACTTAGCCAGAGTATGATTGTGAACGGGGTTTTTAGGTGAGCATGTGAAGTTGGAATCGTGACAAACTAGTTAAGACACTTTGTATTGCAATTTAGGTAAAATATAATTTTAATTTTAATTTATAAACATTTTGCTCTCAGAATTGTTTTAACACGATAAAGGTAACACAACATTAAAAATAAATATTTTAGTATAAATACTAAATCTAAGAATGTTTCATTTGAGGTAAGTGTATCAAATATGCCAGAGCCTCTTATATCTGCCATAGACTTATCATTTTGATTTTCCAAATTAAATTTGCCAATATGTGCTGCTTGTAAAATTGAATGGCCTACGCATCCAACACTGACCTGTACTTTGGTCTCTGAGTGATCTAATCTATTATTTAATGACTGAGATTATATTGAGATGAATAGTATGAGAAACATACTTCTCATGTTTCACTTATGTGTTCTAATAAATGCAATCAAATCCATTTTAGAATAGACACATTCAGTTTCCAGGTACCTTTTAATGTAGGGTAGTCTGGAGAATTCAAAAGAGATATTTTTGGGGAAAAGTGTTGGTAAGAGATATGCTTATTTTTCTCCTGTGTATTCTTGTTAATAGGAAATCTTAATTCCAGGAAGGGAATTTATTTGAAATTTATAGTCAACATAGTAAACAATGTATGTTCAGAGGCTTTTCTCTGAATTCCTTTTCTCACTTTTGCTTTTGTATCTAATATTTGCTGTATTTACATTATATAATATAATGCCATAATATATCAAGATAGGCAAAGACATGACTTATGAGGGTATCATAAGTAAGTTATAATAATTTCATAAGTTTAAGGAAATAAAAGAGTTATATTAGAAAGTCTAATATTGTCATGAAATTATTTTTTATTATTATAATTTTTTTCTTTATATACTTATCAACTGTGCATTAAAACTAATCCTGACACATGATTATACAAGTTGAGAAGGACATTAATAATTTTTTAATTTTTTTGAAAACTGCATTTTTAAAAGTTATTCCTAAAACTCTTTATGTGGTAATTTAAAAGTGTAAGGATCTCCATAAAATGTATTTAAAACTTACTTTTAAGTATGAGAGATAAAAGTATAAACAACTTTTATCTTTGTAAGATAATCATACAGTACTTGATAGTGCAAAGGGCTCAAAACAAAAATTAATGTTTTTTTATTACAAATACATTTTCATTGTATATTGGAAAAAACAAGAAAACACAAACATGAAACATATAGTTATATCTCATAACTACAAAACCAACCAGAGTGCTTATACCGTTTGCTCTGTACTCATCCATTCATTTCTCTGTATATCAGTCTTTCTCTCAAAATAATAGGTCTTGGGGCACCTAGGTGGGTCAGTGGGTTATGCATCTGTCTTTAGCTCAGGTCATGATCCCAGGGTCTTGGGATCGAGCCCTGAGTCGGGTTTCCTGCCCAGTGCCCTGCTTCTCCCTCTTGCTCTGCCCCTCCCCAACTTGTGATCTTTCGCTCACTCTCTATCTCAAGTCAATAAATAAAATCTTAAAGAAAATAATAGGCCTTTTCCTCCTTCTTTTTGCTTAATGTTTCCTTTTTATGCTTAAAGTCATTTTTAAACAAACAGTTTATATATGCATTCCCAATGTAATTGCTCTTTTATATTACTTAATAACACATAAGTATGACAGTTTGCTATTGTTGAACATTTAACTTGTATCCAGGTTTAGATATTAAATGGCATTTCTATAAACATAATGTCAATAAATCCTTCTCCAGTCTGCCAACAAATATGTCTCAAGTGACTGAATGGATGAGATACTTGCAAATGTCCACATATTCCTAACCCTCATATGCACATGTACTTCATTATTTGTCTATTAATCTATCATCTGATCCTACTCTTCAGATATGTCTAGTAAATTTGGCTAGAAATAGATGTAAATGGAATTTCTGGGAAAGAGAGAAAAGTAATGTGTTCTTTTCTAAAATTATAGAAACGGGACTATAATTTTTTTCAGAACTGAAAATTATAGATTTTTTAGGTTGAGGGTTCTTAACGTAAGATAGGAGAGAATATTAGAATCAACTGAGAGATGCTTTCAAAAGACAGCCTCTTCGTTGTGATCATGTTATCATTAGTGGGGCCTCAGGTTCCCCAGCTGATTCTGATTGGGTCCATGGGCTAAAGACACCACCTGTGGCCTTACACCATTGATTTATAAGCCAGAAAAGTGAACGCCACAGAACGCCGAGTAGCTCAAGTCGGAGAGGTTATTAATGCAACAGGGCAGAACCAAATGTTTTGGCCCGCATGCTTTCCGCTCGGCTTTTCTACGGAATTTTTTAAGTATATTCTTTGCAAGAGGTATTTTGAGGGGAAAAAGGTCCCAGGTTAACATAGGCTTGAGAATGCTGGGTTAAAATCTTGAGTGAGGCCTATCTCAGAGCCTTTGATATTCCAATGTGCTTTTTGTTATTCTTTTACTGGAACAGCCTTTCCCCAATCTAAATCAATATGGCACCAGCCCCTAGAGTATCTTGAAAGATTGTTGTCTTATGAAACAAGTTTTTTTTTTTTATTAAGATTTTTATATTTTATTTTATTTTATTATTATTTTTTTAAAGATTTTATTTATTTATGTGACAGAGATCACAAATAGGCAGAGAGGCAGGCACAGAGAGAGGGGGAGGCAGGCTCCCTGCCAAGCAGAGAGCCCGTTGCGGGGCTCCATCCCAGGACCCCAGGACCATGACCTGAGCCGGAGGCAGAGGCTTTAACACACGGAGCCACCCAGGAGCCCCAAGATTTTTATATTTTAGAGAGACTGCATGCGCAAGGGAGAGCGGGCATGAGCAGGGGGAGGGTTAGAGGGAGATGGGGACTGAGAATCTCAAGCAGAGGGGGTTGGGGGCAGGGGCGCCTTGATCTAAGATCATGGCCAGAAGTGAAACCAGGAGTTGGACGCTCAAATGACTGAGCCCCTGAGATGCCACTCTCTTCTGAAAACCTCTTTTGACAAATCCTCCTCACCATACTACCATTTTCGTGCTTCTGTTCAGAAATCCTAAAACTGTTATACATGGAGCGTTAAAAAAGTAGATGTTCGTTAATATGCTAAGTAGCGATCAACCCAGATTTTTTCGTGAGTCGTCCCGAATACAAACCTGACTGATTTCAACTGCCGGTAGTTTTAAGCAGTGGACCCCCCAGTGTTCGTGAGTAGTGCATCACCTGGAGGCCTTGTTGCCCTGCAGATGGCTCAGCCTTTCCCCGGGTGTTTCTGACTGAGTTGATTTGGGGTTGGAGCCTGAGAGCCCACATTTAAAAAATTTCAGTGGATCCTGCTGCTGCTTATCCAAGGTTCGTACTTCGAGAAACCATTGTTGTAAAATGTTGAAATTTTCAGAATATTTTCAGCTGCGATAAATGGGGACATCATTCATAGTTGGTGTCCTCTTAATGAAAGTCGTTTGTTTTAATGTGCCCCTTTCCTTATTCAAGTCACTAGGGCTCAGGAACAGACAATGGAGTGTCAGTTTTTCAATGTGGTAAAATCCAGGGTTGAATCCACAGCTGAATCCTAGTTACCATTTTCATTATTTATTAAATAACCATTGCCGTCAAGGCTGATGTGTTAGGTTCAGAATTCCTTTCGCTCTCTGATTCCTATTTTCCTTATAACTCTTCTCCTTTCTTACACTCTGCAAATGCTACACACACACACACACACACACACACACACACACACACACACACACACACCCTTTCTTTTAGAAAAGAGTATGATTTATGCTTCAAATTTTAGACCTGAAACACTATTGTTTGGTTATATATTCAGTTTCTTTGTGGATAACTATTATTTATGGCTTTCATTTGAAAAAAATCCAGTGATTGGTTTTCAAGTACTTTTGTCTGTGACCAATTTTATAGTCAGCATCACGGTCTAATATGTGCACATATAAACACATATAGTCCTATCTGAAACGAGCTTCACAAAATAGCTCTTCATTTTAATATACAGAGTGTACTTTTTTAATATTTTTAAAATATGTTTTCACTTAGGGATTCCTGGGTGGTTCAGTTGGTGAAATGTCTGCTTTCAGCTAAGACAGGATCCCAGGGTTTTGGGATCGAGTCCCACTGCGGGCTCCATTCTCAGCAGGGAGCCCGCTTCCTCATCTGCCTGCTGCTTCCCCTGCTTGTGCTCTCTCTCTGACAAAGTCTTAGGTTTTGGTTTTGTTTTTTTTTTTAAATAAAGTATGTTTCACTTAAATAATTTGGTCATAACCAAGTTTAATGTTTCATTTAAAGGATAATTTGGTTTATAAGTACCTATGAAATTGATTTCATTACCTGATGGTGGGTTGGATTTTCAGCTTTGGAAGACACTGATTTTTTTTGTTTTTTGTTTTTCATTTAAGGCCATATTGTTCGTATCAATGTCGAAATATTTCCAATGTTGCAGTTTCCCTAGGAAAAAATAAACACATGAGCATACACACACATACACATGTGTGTCCTAATATCTCAGCATATTAATGTGCTACTTGGTCATTTACATGTTCAGGGCTGTATGGACAGCTGGACACAGTTTGTTGTAAGCCTGATGACTTTATGTTGTTGGCACTGTCTTCTAGCTGTCTTGGGAAATTTTCTGGTTGTCCAGTTACGTCTTTTCTCTTCTTTATCACTTGTATCGCTGTAGTGTGCTGCCAGAAGGAGTCAAATGTGATTTCTTTTTCAGTTTGGTTTTGATGAGATTACCTTTGGAATTTGAAAATAGTCTCCAACACTGAGTTGAAAATATAAACCGCAGTTAATTAAAAAAAAGGGGAGGGGCAGGTTTAAAACAGCTGTATTTGAACTGGGGAAAAAAAATTAATGTAATTAGCCAAAACAACAACAACAAAAAGGTTACAGAGCTGCATTTTGCATCAATGAATGGAATTCTCAGTTTCCTGTGAGGGAAGGCCAATAAGGTGGTTCAGTATCAACAGCCTAGTTTGAATAGGTAGAAAATGAATTCTCAACCTTAAACTTTTGTGGGCTTTTCTTGAATCATTATTGATTGGACCTGACCCCCCACCTCAGGAGACAAAATGGTTGCAGTTAGGATTTAATTGTGCTTAATTACAAAAGATCTTTTTTTGTTAGTATACTTTATTTTTAAAACAAAAATTGGTACAACTGGAAAGCCTGCAAAAATCAAGGGAACAGGATATAAAATAATCCTTCATTGCTATCTTTTTGCAGTCATGTTTACCACAAGTTGTCAAATGAAGAATTACCCTCAACCGCATTGTAAGAATTGAGTAGCATAGTGAAATTTATATTGGGGGATAATCTTAATTTGATTCTATTTAATGGAATTTGTCCTGTTCTGTAAGGTTCTTTGTAGTAAGTGCTGCATATGAAAAAGCTCTGGTCCCCTCAGGAGGATCCACAGTGACTCTAGCATTGAAGAAACGAGGAGAGAAGTTAGATTTTAATGTGAATAGTATGAAGATAATACTAATTCTGAGTCCTGAATATAATTTGTGTATCTGATATCATCATGGTACTATATATTTTTTCATTGTGGTTTCTTTTTTTATTCTGATGTATTTAACATATAACGTTGGTTTCAGATGTAAAACACAATTACTGGTATTTCTGTATATTGTAAAACAAGTACCACATTAAGTTTAGAGGTCATCATGGTCGTGTATTTTTAAATATTCTTGCAGATGGTTTTTTGAAGACCACACATTTGTCAAATGAAGACAGCAAAATGAGACTGTTACCTCAAGTTGTAATATTCTTTTTATCGTCTATCTTTTTGGATACAGCCCGAAAAAAATGAGAGTGAACCAGGCAGCCAGAGGATAAAACCTGTTTTTATTGATGATGCTAATTTTGGACGACAGATCTCCTATCAGCATGCCGCAGTCCATATTCCCACGGACATCTATGAGGGCTGTAAGTAATAAAATTTAAACAGCTGTTGGAATACCATGCGGTTGTCTGTCTTCTCTGTCTCCAAACTGGGGAAGAAAAAGGAACAAATGGGATACCGTTTTGTTTCCATGTCATTGAAGAGTCTGTGGTCAACTCTCTATAAAAGAAGAAATCTGATTTTCACAAGTAGTTTATGTTCATATAGCCTCACTATGTGAATATTTGTAGGAGAGTCTGCATCCATTGGGGATGTCCTCCTATTAATGAGCAAAAAATTCTGACTTCCCAATTGCCATCGAAACTGAAAATTAATAGATTTTTAAAAAAAAATCAAAATTACATAGCACAAGTACACACAAATACACATATACAAACTATAAAGGGAGAGAGTGATACATTTTAGACTATGCAGTTTTAAATCCCGTCTTACCCTAGGATATAGTTGAAAAATACATGCATCTCAAAACATTGTGGACTCCAGTGAAGTTGGGGAAAGATGAAAAGTCGAGAACAACTGAGCGGAAGACTTGCTTGAGAAGGCTTCCCTCAGTGAGGGGAATAAATTACTTAGGAAAATAGAGGGCAGGGAGCTTGTGTCAGTAGAGTCTCAGAGATAACCGATATATTAGTGGGCGTAGAGCCTGAGAATCTGACTAGGATAACCTATTTATAAGGAGTACCTGAGACCCCGAAAGCAGGGGCTTTGTTCAGTCATGGTCTCCCATGTTCACCCTTCTCTGACCAGTTTCTACTCTCCCTGCTTGTCTACGTAATTAGTAAGAAGGAAGGACCATTTGAGATTTTTTAAAGTGTGCTTCTTACATTCCTCTTAATTAGAGAGGCTGTAGAATGAATTGGGTATCTATAACTTCCTGGGTTCTGGAGCCAGATGGCCTGAGTTCAAAGCTAAATTTTTGCAGGGTTGTTTTTGTTTTTGTTTTTTGTTGTTGTTGTTGTTTTTTGTTTGTTTGTTTTTTTAGATTTTTATTTACTTGAGAGACCGCACAAGGGCAGGGGGCATGCAGACAGAGAAGGCAGGGACAGACTCCCTGCTGAGCAGGGAGCCTGAAGTAGGGCTAGATCCCTGGACCCCAGGATCACGACCTGAACTAAAGGTAGACGATTAAGCCACTGAACCACCCAAGTGCCCTTTTGAAATATTTTTTCCTTTCTTTTCTTTTTTAAATATTTTATTTATTTGACACAGAGAGAAAGAGAGAGAGAGAGAGAGAACGCATACACCCAGAAGCTTGGGGAGCAGCAGGCAGAGGGAGAGGGAGAAGCAAGTTCCCTGCTGAACAGGGAGTCCAATGTGAGGCTTGATCCCAGGTCTGAGCCCAAAGCAGATGTTTAATGGACTGAGCCATCCAGGCACCCCTGCAGTATTTTTTTTCTTGAGCAAATGGTATAAATTTCTGTGCAAGCATTTTCTCACCTGTAAAATGGGAATAAGATAACTAACCTAAAAGATGAGTGAGGATAAAGGAGGTTAATATACTTGTTTTCCAGCCTGGTAGTAGGTGCTATTTAAATGTTTGTTGCTCCTATTAATTATAATTCAAATTTATTTAAGCACAGGAGACTATGTATAGGGACTAAGAATATAAATTATCATTTATACTTTGGACTCACTGTGAGATTGTTTAAAAGGGAATTTGAGGAGTGCCTGGGTGGCTCAGTGGGTTAAGTCTCTGCCTTCAGCTCAGGTCATGATCTCAGGGTCTTGGGATCCAGCCCCACTTTGGGCTCTCTGCTCGGCAAGGAGCCTGCTTCCCCCTCTCTCTCTGCCTGCTGCTCTGCCTACTTGTGATCTCTCTCCCTCTGTCAAATAAATAAATACAATCTTTTTTTTTTTTTAAGGGAATTTGAAATGTATGTGTGATTCTTCTCATAACAAATTTCCTCTTGATCAAATTACTGTATTTATTCTGTTTTTAATTTTGAAAAAGTACACAATGTTTTCTTCCTATCAGTTCTTTTAAGGTTTTAAGTGTAAGACTTTTCTCTTGATAAAAAAAGAAACAAAATGATGTATATAGGTAGTTTCTGTTGTTACATGAGAATTAAACATAATTAGACTTCTTTACTGTTAATTCTAGATCCATTTAGGAATTACCTGGGATTTAGGTTCAGATTTTTTTTTTTTAAACTTTGATCATTGTGTACTTTTTTAAAAGCATTATCTTGATATTTGCCATTGCATTTTGTAATTGTTACAACTATTTAGACAATACTGAGCTATATGATGCTTTCTAATTTTTAAAAAATTTTATTGGCCTTCATTTCAGATTTTTTTATCCATTGTTTGTTGTGTATGCCAACAAAATAATCTTATTGCTTTAAGGTATTATCTTCCTGTTGAATTCACATTAGAAGAACACACTGGCTAGATATGGAAGTTTTGAGTCAAAATAATTTTTTGTCCATCTCTACGGATTTCCTGGCACGGGTTTTATTTTGGGTGGAGGGAGGGTGTGGTTCTGTATTACTATGTTGACGAAATTGAGACCAACTTCAATGTTTTCAGTTTGGTAGAAAGCTGTTCTTATTGTGCTTCTGTTTTGTTGTCTCATGTTTGGAGATTTATTTTTTCCTTACTCCTGAAAATCAGTAGCATTACCAAAAAGATACTCAAGTCATTTTTTTTTTTTGTAATAATCTATGGAACATTTTGTTAAAATAAAATATTTTCATGGAAAAATATGTAAAAAGAAATTAAAACAAGAACTACTATGACTGAAATAAATAGGGCATGAATTGAGCCCTACTTACTTAACCCCTTATGTTCTGGAGAGGAGGTCTGTCCAGTATCTGTAGTCTCGATGGATTCTCTGAGTAAGTCCATAGATTGTTTGTTGTGCTAGAAGAAAAGAAAAATAACAAGGTCAACTGTATTGAGGTTTTAATCTGCTTGCGTGTGAATGTGGAGGTTTGGGGAAGTTGGGAGGGATGTTTTGAAGAGCTTTGTCTCCATGCTGATTCTGCCCACGTTCGAAAGGGTTGAAAGAAATAGTGGGCCACAGCACTGTTCCTTGATGGACATGGATGGCCTTCACTGGTGAAACTTAGCAGCAGGGCTTGAGCCTACTTACTAATGCTTCTCTAAGGCCAGTAGCTTACTTCCTGGTCTAGATGGCACATGAGACACCATTTCAGACCAGTATGGTATACAGATTCTGTTACCTCCCTGATCCACTCAGCCCAGTTCCCTCCCTTCAGTTACACAGAATAATGAGGCTCCCTGTACTTTCTCTAGTTCACATTCCTATAGAGCAGTAAATCTATTTTCCTCTCCGTAGAAAAATTTCCTTGGGGTTCAGGCAATCTATGAGGGGTTGTCAAGAAATTCTGAAAATTTTCATTAGAATTTCCCTCTCTAAAAAGCATATACCATGATGGCAAATTTTAATATAGCACACATATTTAACATAGAAAATTAAAATCTCCAGCAGTGGTACCTCCTGAAGCTAATGACTATTTGTCATGATTAACAGGTAGGGGCCACAGTCCTATAGAGTAAATGCAGCAGCTAATTGTCCAAGTAAGATTTTTTACACTGCTTTTCAACTTGCTTTTTTCCTCAACTTAGAGATTCTTGGTAAGGTATTAGAAGGATGAAAATAGGAGAAAGATTTCTCCTCAGTAATAGATTACCCAGAAAAAATAAAGTGACTGTGCTTAGTTTCTCAATGACATATTGGAGAAATAAATGAAAAAAGAGATTTCTCATTTTTTTTCCATAGATAGTTAGTGCCTAATTTACCAGTCTAGTAAGTTACCTTGTGTGTACATTTTGTGAACAACAGGGTCAGAAGAGTCCACAATTCCACTGGTCTGGTTAGTTAAGGACACTATTTTTTCTGAATTTGTAGTTGTTTGACTCCACGCCAACCTTTTTAAATATAATATCTCCTTTATTTACTATAACATTGTTAAAGTAATTTTGAAGAAGGGGAAAACTGAAGCACTCCTCAAGGAAAAGCCATATTATTAATAAGAGATGGGGTCCAACTTCAAAAAAAGTCTAATTCCAGTCTTTATATTTTCAATCACTATAGTAAATGAAATTCTTGATTATTTTACTTTTGAGTTAATTTTAACTCTTAACGTTATTTGGGAGACAGAATTGTTCACTGGACTTAGTAAGATAATGTGTTCTACATGAGAATCTTTATTTTCTTACTCTTTTTATCCCCCTTCTTTGATTTCTTGTTTCTGTTGTTGTTGAAATCACATTCATAGTCTTCCTCTGGTATATGCTGGAAGAGACATAAAAATGGACACAAAGTGAATCGAAATATAATTTTTAAAAATAACACTGTGACACAGTATAGGTAGGTTTAGGGTGTTTTTTGTTGTTGTTGTTAGTATGTTGCAAAAGTTTTGAATTCTATAAATGTTTTTCTTTGCAGTTTAAACTGTGCACACATATGCTGAAGGTGATTTTAATAGTCTCAGAGAATAAAAAATACTTTGATTTAGAAAATGAGATAAAACATTTAAATAGGTGTTTTTAGAAGTCTGAGATATACTTGGGAACGTGCCTTAATTAAAAAAAGAAAAGACTCTGTCTTGGATTATTTATTTAGTCTCATTTATCTTAATATTGGCTTCTCCCCCTTTGTTGAAATCTCATCAGTGAGACTCTGACCTTGCCTGGCCTCTACTCTTTTAAAATTCATATTCCATGTTATGGACCGTGGGAGTAAATGACACAGGAGTAAAATCAGAAATGTCAACAAGATCTTGAAATTTAATAATTACTGGTATTCTTCATGTGGTTCGTTGGAACATATCAGATTTACAGGATTGCTCTAGGTTTCTGAATTTAATAAATGTGAAAGCTTACTTTAATTGAAGGCTTAACTGAAGGAAACAGCCTCTTCTTTTACTAAGATAGTTATGTGACTGACTTTATTCTCATAAGGAATCTCCTATTCTAATTTCTTAGAGGCAATTACTTTTTAAAGTCCCAAGAATTGCATGTGATTATCTTTGCTCATTGATATATTTACAGTTTTAGAGTAGTACATTTAATTAGAACCATATCTGAAAGTGTTCATTTTTTAGAATTTCGCTGGTTGGTACTTTTATTTTCAAAGGCTTTCAAGCCATAATTAATTTTCAGATCCAATTTATCTGTTGGACAAACATAGAAACTAGTAAAAGAAGGACTGAATATTCAGACCATTTGGTTTCAGTTACAGAACTTTATTTTTTAAATTTCTTTAGATCGAAGTATAGGAAATGTCTTCATAGAATGCTCTATAGTCATCTATCAATAGAAATTTTTATTTATAGAATAATTATAGTTCCAAAAGAAGCTTCAGTAACAAGGGAAATAATAATTCCAAATTGCATAACATTTTCAGGTACTCAATACTTTTGTCCTTACACATTGTAATGTAAGCAAGACAATTATTTCCATTTTAGAAATGGAAAAAATGAACTTTTATCAGAAGGGAGTACTCATTTTGATAAAGGGAGACAATTATCAGGAGTTGTATTGTCTTTTTTTTTTATTAATTGTATTGTCTTTTAAAGTCTCCTTTGCTTTACTAACAATACTTACGAATTGAACTTACAAATAAAATCAATTTTAATTAATAAACTGATTAGCTAATAAAATTAATATTAATGATTAAAATTAATAATTAAAATGACTAATATTGCCATTGTAATTTATCTTGATGTTGATTTATTTTGTCTTTATAGCCACAATATCTCAAATGATATCAGTAAAAAGAATAGAGTAAAAACCTACCCTGCCTTTGCTGACAATTGTATAGCTAGCTTTTCGATCTTTATAAATTTTAACAACAAATCTCTTGGAAGAGATGGACATCGTTTAATTGTAGAGTGCTAATTAATAGTTTACATTTGTTTTAAACAACTCGTTTTATTCTAATAAGGAATAATATGGGTAATAATCTCTTTTATAGTTTTAGAAAGTTAATATTTAAAAAAATTTTTTTTAATCTTTTTTTAAATTTATTTATCAGAGAGAGAGAGGGGGAGAGAGTGAGCACAGGCAGACAGAATGGCAGGCAGAGGCAGAGGCAGAGGGAGAAGCAGGCTCCCCGCTGAACAAGGAGCCCGATGTGGGACTCGATCCCAGGACGCTGGGATCATGACCTGAGCCGAAGGCAGCTGCTTAACCAACTGAACCACCCAGGCGTCCCTAGAAAGTTAATATTTTAAATGATTGGCATTCATATATACATATATATATTTGTTGAAAAAAAATTACAGATGTAAATCCAGCCTTTTGACAAGAGCACCAAATTTTATACATATATATACATATATACATATATTGACAAGAGCACCAAATTTTATACATATACATATATATGTGTATACATATACATATATACATATATATATATTGACAAGAGCACCAAATTTTATACATATACATATATATGTGTATACATATACATATATACATATATATATATATTGACAAGAGCACAAATTTTATACATATACATATATATGTATATATGTATAGATATATGTATAAAATTTGGTGCTCTTGTCAAAAGGCTGGATTTACATCTGTAATTTTTTTTCAACAAATTAGAGTACATGTGAAAAAATTTCACTAGATTGATGTTACTTTATAGTATTGCTTCACCAAATATATTTGGTAAGAAGAAACTTTACATCCTATTGGTAAAATACTCACTTTCAGTGTATAGTCTTAGTTTTTAAATTGTAGTTAACTTAGAAATAAAGTTTGTCCCATATGTCTTTTCTTTAATGAACTGAAATTAAAGAGTAAAATTGTGAGTTCTTGGATAATAAGTGATTTGAAGGAAACGCAGCCATGGGAAACAGGATTATTTGGTGTAACTTAGAATGATTAATATGAATAAGGCAGATTACTTGGGATGTAACTGGTTTGGTTATAACCGAAGTAGATTTTTTAAAGTTAACAAAAAAGAGTTATCAATTGTAGAGCTAAAGTGTTTTTTCACATAGTGTTTGGTTTCGAAATATGCATTTTCTTCTATTGACTATAATGATTATTGGTACATTTTAATTTCATTCATCTCATGAGAGTATCTTTCATTTGTAATTGGTGTATTTAAGAAATATTTTGAATTATTTATGAGATAGCTCAGAAAAAAAACCCAAAATCTCTAGACAAAAATCAAAGTTGTGCTCTGTTCTCAAAATACTGAATAATATAGATTGCTTTTATATATGCTAAGAAAAATAACACTTTTATAATATAGCAGTATTATGCATTTGGGTAAAATGTTATTAACTATCTAGTATTAGTGTAGAAATCTAAGAAAGTTCATGATAAGATAACCTGGACCTCAGGGTTTGTTTTTTTTTATGAACTGTGATATTACTGAATTACCTCCAAAGCAGGCAATGATTAAGTGAAAGTTCACTAATTTGAGATTAATTTTAGGTATGTTCAATGTGTATCATGAGGAGAAAAATTATAACATGTTCTCCTTATTTTGCCTGTAGTGGGTGGGAGTGGAACATAAAATGAGCAAATAAACAATAGAATGGGCTACATGATAGAATAAGAAATGTTCTTTTTAAAAGTAGGCAAGGCGTATAGGTACTTCCTGGGTTAGGAGTAGGGAGCAGATATTTTAAAATAAAGGGAATCCCTTGTGGATAAGGCAGCAGAGGTCTTTGTCATATATAGCCCAATGGATAATTGCTTAGACTTTGATTTTTACTGATACTGTTAGAGTTCAGTCTACTTTAACAAAATACCATAGACTGAGTGGCTTAAACAGTAGATACTCTTTCTTATGGTTCTGGAAGGTGTGAAGTCCAAGATGAAGGTGCTCGTGGATTTGGTTCCTGTTGAGGGTTCTCTATCCGGTTTGCAGATGGCCACCATCTTGCTGTATGCTTGAATGACCTCTTTGTACACTTGGAGGGAGTGAGCACGTGAGCTCTGATCTCTCTTCCTCTTCTTGGGAAGACCCTAATCTTGCTTTGGAGGTTCTATCTTCATAAACTCCTTTATCTCTGATAACTTCTCAAAGGCCCTACTTCTAATGCTATCACGTGGGGATTCCACCTAGGAATTTTGGGAGGACACAAACGTAGGAGCTGTGTGGAAGTAATGATGGTAAAATGAGCTGATACGGTTGGGCCCCGAATCTTGCAGGATTGGTAGCCTTTTAAAAGAGGTTTGTATATGTACTCACACAGAGGAAAGGTCATGTGAAGGCATAAGAAGGCAGCTGTCTACGAGCCTGAAAAGAATGCTCTCATAGGAATTCAAAAAGACAGGCACCTTGATCTTTGATTTCTCAGCCCTAGAACTGTGAGAAAATAAATTTCTTATTTAAGCCACCCAGTCAATGATATTTTGTTATGGTAGTCCGGGCTGACTAAAACCCAAATTTACTTCCTGAGAAAAAAATGCTGTAGTCTTAAACTTGTGTTTTAAAAGAATAAAAACAAGCTATGAGAAAGTTCAGTTGGGTATTTCATACTTTGTACTAAAATATAATATTTGAGAAATACTCATCTGTTATATTTGGGTTTATACCCACCCTTTTTGCATTCTGATTCAGAATCACAATTTCTGTGCTTCCTCTTTAAGCATTTGTGCCCTGGAAACCAATTAATGTTCACCAAACTGAACAAATGAGTAGACTTGACTGAAACGGCAGTAAACTTGCAATTCTGACCTTCTATAGTAATGATCAGATCGATCATTTTCCTGGAGAATTACCTAAGTTACTGAGTGGATATGTAGGCTTTGCAGATGTAGAGATTGAAATTTATAGTTCCTGAAGTGTGGTTTTGTCTCATTTTTGTTTTTTCACATTTAAAAGCGTGCAGAAGACTATTCTGACAACCCGATTGTCTAGGCCTTCGATTGATCATGGTGCCCAGTGTCCAGAATGGTGCTGACAAATTGTTTACTGTTTTGTGCAGATATGATTGTTCTATGCACACTACAAATTGATTACATTTTGGAACACTCCATACCTGGTTTAATTTGCGAAGTCCCTTGATTGAAACTTGAGGGATATTTTAACCCATTATGATATTTAGAATTACAAAAATCTGTAGCTCACTTTAAAAAGTTGTAAATTAGGGGCGCCTGGGTGGCTCAGTGGGTTAAGCCTCTGCCTTCAGCTCAGGTCATGATCCCAGGGTCCTGGGATTGAGCCCCACATCGGACTCTCTGCTCAGCAGAGAACCTGCTTCCCTTCTTCTCTCTGCCTACTTGTGATCTCTGTCCGTCAAATAAATAAAATCTTAAAAAAAGTTGTAAATTAGCTCTTGAGAGAGCTACTGTTGAAGGTTCACTCAACTCTTTTATGTAAACGTATATAATGGTGGTTGCTTCTGTCTTTTGTATCACCTGCCATATTACTCTCAATGACTCACTATTTCTAGCAATTTTTATGGCATGTTCTAAACAAAATTTAAGTCATTTTACCCAATGTTTTCCATTTTATATGACCATGTCACATTAACATCTCACAAGTATGTATTTCATTTATTACACTTAACCTCTTTACTCAGAAGATCTTCTACTAATGACAGGTGGGCACAATAATTTTCATAAAATTTATAACTAACTTTATGTTCTATAGGAATTACTTTCTTGTGTACACATGGTTTGTTGTGACAATGTAACTTTATTTTGTTAACCTCCTAAACTTTTCTAGTCAGTGACCGTGAATAAAAGGGACTTTCCTTGGGACTTTATAATAATAAAGTGGCCTTGGTCACTTGAAGTCCTAAAAACAGTTTAAAAAGTTTCAACTCAGAAATTAAAACGTGCATTCCCATGTAATAGTCAAAATTCCCAGTTTGACTTGGTATTTATTAACTCTTCTCCCCTGTTCTAGATGAGAGCTAATGGAAGCCTACAGTAGAAAAGGGGCCAAGGGGGTGAGCATTTCCTAGCCATTCTCTGAATTTTACCCCCACCAGGTAGAAGCAAGGAGAGGAAGGGAAGGTAGAAGATCCTTGTTGCTGGGCTGGGTGGCTTTCGGCCAGAGCTGGGTAGAAGATGGGTCTTACAGGTAATTTTAACTTTTTCTTTTGAGGAGCGATTTATGGGTTATTGAGACATTTCTTGCTGGGTTCTTCTCTTCTCTAGTTCCTTTGACTCAACAGACATCTCTTTATATGGTGAAAACTTAATGCTAGTTGACTCCATAGCCCTGGGTGGCATTTTAGAATGGCCTCCTAGGAACCATGGGAACTATAGGACAATGGTAACATCTACATGCTTCATGCCCATCTTAGCAGATGCTACCAAAATCAGACAAAATTGGGGCATAAAATGTGGCATCGTTCATAATGTTTTACTGTATGTCTTTTTATACTAGATTTCATTACATAATTTTTCTCTTCATGTTACATATTTGGTCAAATGGAAATTCTCCGGTTAGGAGCTCCATGAAAAATGTTTTCTAAGTCAAGAGTACTTAGAAAGGTGTTTAGAAAGTTTTGTCAACATACATGGTCAATTTTGGTACTGAACGAAATGTAAACCTCATCTAATCAGGCCAACATCCATGTTTAGATCATATAAATCTCAGCTCTTGGTCTAGTGTGCATATAACTCACTAAGGAATATCCTAGATCTTCACTTGTTTTCAGAGTTGATATTTCTGTTTTCTTCTGAAGGAAGAGATAAAATATTATACAGCATGTTTATTAAATGTCCTTAATTTCTTTTATTTCTCATACCTTACTGGGAACTGTGTTAAAAAGAAAATACTCTGATTTTTTTTTTTTTAGTTTATTTTTTAACAAGAATAGGAATTTGTAAAAGGACCAGTAACTGCTACACTTTTGCTTACAGTTGAGTGGGAAGAATAAATAAAAATGAACTGTTTTATTGTTTCTCTAAAGAAATTTGAGAGGGAACATGGAGGCACAGTATAAAAGGATGTGTGTACAATGCAATTCCTTTGTAAATTTGATAGCTGGAAATCAGAAGTGTACTTGGCTAGCTTCCTATGATGCATATAACAAGTGACAGGCCATTCAAAGGTTGAAGAAGAGAGATAATGAAATCTTAAATTAGAATAGCTTTCCAAACAGACTGACAGTACTGTTCACAGCAAATTAAAAAGGGATTGACAATTGGAGAGAAAACGGAGGCCTGGAATTTGAGATGAGAATTTTTAATCATCTGGCATTTTGCTTCTTGTATAAAATCTTAGCAGATTTCTCCCTAGAGATAAAAAGGCATTTAAAAGATCTTTCAAAGTCCTATTTAGAAAGAAAGACTTTGAGTGGACTAAAGATTCCAGCACTATTTTATCTCAAGATAGATCATATTTTAAAAGTTCAGGGACTGTGAGCTACGCAAGTATTGAAATTGGATTTAGTCAGTACTTTCAGTAGAGCAAACGAAGTTCTATTTTAACTTAATGAATAATATGTGACCCTTTAAAAAAATAGTGCTTAAGGTATATAGCATTGGAAAGATAGAGTGATATAGGCCTTGCTGGTTATTTCATTCCTGTGTAAAAGTGTTTTTTCTTTCTTGTCAATGATTGTAAGTGGAAGTTGGGAGAAGTTCTTTATTAGCTCCCATGGACACTGGGGCCCTTTCTTGTCTCCTCTTCCCTGGGTCTGGAACATGCCAGAAGAAATGTTCCATATCTACCCTTCCAAGTCTGTAAAGACCCATTGTTGTTTCTGTACTTTCTTGGTGATCATTGCCAGTAATGTGGAAATGATCAGCAGTTATCAGGCCACTTAGGATAGAGACAATAAGCTCCAGGAGAATTACACAAATAGTGGAAGGCTTTATTTTTTAAAGAAATTAATATTGTATTCAGTGGTATCTGCATTTTTTTTTTCATTTTGTTTTAAAGATTTGAGAGAGAGTGAGAGAGTGCTTGTTTGGGAGGAGGGGCAGAGACAGAGGGAGAGAGAAGCAATAAGTAGACTCCCTGCTCAGCCTGGAGCATGGCTTTGATCGCATGACACTGGGGTCATGACCTGAGCCAAATTAAGAGTCAGTCGTCAAGCCAACTGAGCCACCCAGGCGCCCCTAAATGGTATTTTTTAATTCTTAAAATGACTTCTCTATTTAATTTTTTATCTCTTCTGATTGGAGGGCATCCTTAACCCATAGAAGAACATCCTTACTCCAGAATAATTTAATTTTTAGACCTTCTTTGCTTATCAGCTGCACCCCAAGCTAAGAAACAACTGACAAGAAAAAGTGGTGTTTTGATAATTTTTCAGCACACACATGCCATCTTTTTCCATTTCTAATGGAAAAGTTAATGGAAAAAATCTTTTCTCTTTCGTATTTTTGTCATTTATTGTTTGAAGTTTTTGAATCATTAAATTTAAAATAACATTTTTTCATAAAATGGTTTTCTTGGGGCATCTGACTTGCTTGAGCATCTGCCTTTGGCTCAGGTCAGAATCTCCAAGTCCTGGGATAGAACTTGTATCAGGCTCCCTGCTCAGTGGAGCCCTTGCTTCTCCTTCTGCCTCTCCCCTCCCCCTGCTGGTGTGTGTGTGCATTGCCTTTCTGGCTCAAAGAAGTAAAATCTTTAAAAAAAAACAAATGCTTACTTTCTAAATGTGAACTTTTAAACAATTATTTTGCATATGTGTTATTTCTGGTATTTTGACCTAAAAATTCCTTTTTTATAATTAGCTTCAAAACCAGTTTTCTAGTCTAGGGAATAAAAAATAAAATAATTACCATATTAAAAAGCAGTCAAATTTTTCATCACATTTAATTCAAAAGGATTGATAGCTGTTTGAAACATAAAATGATTCCCCAAAGGGCCAAAATTTTTGCAATCAATTTAAAATATAACTCGCAATATGGAACTACAATGTTTGAGACTTAGAAACTTCTCTCAAGTATATAATTGATAGAACTGAGTGATAGCCATCTATAATTTTAAAAGACCATGCAAACATTAGGTATGTAATCATCGTAATGTAGAAAGCTATTTATTTTAGTTGTAGTGAAGTCACAGATCATACTTACTTGTATTTCACTTCTATTATTCACTTCTATTATGTATTTAACTTCTATTATGGTTTGTTATTTAAACCAAGCCCTGTTAAAATCTTGAGTCTAAATTTATCAACCCTATTGTCTGATACTTTTTATTCTCAGAAGGATGTGTAGGTTGTTTTTGAAAAATTTTGATATATTTCTGAAGTAGAAAAATTGAGTAGTACTGCAATGGTAAAGTTTGGAGTAATAGAAATAGAGAATGGTACCAAAAATTAAAAAAAAAAAATTAAGGGGTAGGGAAATTTTAAAATAATTAAAGGAAAATGGTAGTCTCATGAATATTTAAATTAACAACGATTTAGCAAAAATAAAGTTGGCGTTTGTGAGAATATTTTGATATATACCTCTAGTGCTTATCTCGGTTAAGAGGATTGTTAAGAGGATTAAAAAAAAAAGCACTCAAAATAAGCAGGCCATTGTTAGATGAGTGTTAAAACAAAATACATCCTATATTAACAGCCCTCATTTTCCTAAGAAAACTTAGCAATAGGGGTGACTGGGTGACTCAGTTGGTTAAGCATCTGACTCTTGATTTTGGCTCTGGTCCTAATCTCTGGGTCATGGGATAGAGCCCCACATAGGGCTCCACATCCAGTAGGGAGTCTGCTTGAGATTCTCTCCCTCTCCCTCCCTGTCTGCCTTTCCCCATTCATGTACACGTTCTCTCTTTCTCCCTCAAATAAACAAATAAATCTTAATTTATACCTAAGCTTTCTTTTTTTTTTTTTTTAATTTTAATTTTAGTCTAATGAATAATGTCCTCTGGAAGTTCTTAACGTGTAATTGAGCACCTATATGTCCTCTTTTTCATTCATTTGAGTTAAAAGAAACCAATGTTTAATACATATTCAATAAAATGTAGTGAATTATAGAATTAAATTCCAGTGTCAGTGAACTAGGAATTATTTTATATTGATTAGTTGATATTTATAGCTCTTTGGTCAAGGTTATTACCATATCCTTTGTAGTTTGTGAACATGAACTTCAGCAGATTTTAAGATTTTAGTATTTTAATGGATAGACTGAGTCTGAAACTCTGAATTTGAAAGTATATTTACTTTGAAGAACATAAATTTTTAATTTGCAGTCTTTTCTGTAATAAGCGGTATATTTTCAGAGTTCATCAGATTTTAATCTTTATTTGTTTTTAAAGATTTTATTTATTTATTTGACAGAGAGACACTGAGAGAGGGAACACAAGCAGGGGGAGTGGGAGAGGGAAAAGCAGGCTTCCTGCTGAGAAGGGGGCCCAATGATGCAGGGCTCAGTCCCAGGACTCTGAGACCATGACCCAAGTTGAAGGCAGATGCTTAATGACTGAGCCACCCAGGTGCCCCAAGATTTTGATCTTTAAAGTTCAGTTAAGTTTAATAAGCATAACTGATAAACAAAATATTTTGCTACCATAAAGCCAATTCTTAAGAATGAGTAGTATTAGCAATACCTATCTGGGTATTAGGGCATTATGTACATTGTTTCTCTTTTTCTCTAAAAGGATATGCTAAGATTGATAATGATGTCTATTTTAATGTGTGCTAAGAAAATGTGAATAAATGTATACTAGTTTACAAGGATCTAATTGTATAACTGGTATTGATTTATACAGAGAATATGAGAAAATCAAAATATAAGAATGAGAATAAGGCTGTTAAATAACTGACTTATGGGCATTTTGTATATGACAGTATTACAGCATATAAGCTATGTAGTAAGCATTAGGAATTAGGTAGAAAGATGAGTTATTTGGACTGTGTGTTATATAATAGCATAATCACAATAATATTTTCTTTCTACCTTTTGAGAATTTCAGTATGTGGCCATCTTCTGTTGTCTTTATCAGAGCAGTCTTCTCCATGGAATCATGTTCCACAGATGATTGCAAAGGCAGTTTTGACAGCCTTTTATTAGGTTGTTCCTTTCGTGTTCTTCTATCTAAATCATAATTAAAAGAGAAGCCATTGTTGTCTAGTTTATACGTTATGTTTTAATGAAATTAAAAAGAATCACTCCATGGATGCGCTTTGAGGGTTTTGTGCTATGGGCCGAAGTTTGGTAGAGACGCATTGTCATCCTTATCTGAGTCTCTTTCTTTAGACCAATTGGAGGATCACGCCTTGTCCTGCTTGCAACCTGTTCTTGACTGGTGCTGCCCAGTGGTTATGGTGGTAGTGCTGTGTGTGGCTTTTTGGCTGGTAAATTTAAATGTCTGCGTTAGATTTTCTGGAACTCTCTTCCCTCCCCATGACCATATGGGTGGAAATGGATGAAACCTGAATCAGTCTAAGTCCCTGTGTTGAGTGAGTACATGCTGCAAAGACTAACCACTCTTTCTTACCTGGATCCCACTAACAAAAAGCTCTGGGTTTGTAGGATGAGTGAGGAAAAGCACACAAACTACTTTCATGTTTTATCCACTAAAATCTTATTCATAATATATACATGTAAATATGCATACATAGTCACATATTCACTTGGCAACAATACTCTGATGGTTCTACCTCCTTACTTTCTAAAACAGTACTCTTTCAT
Source organism: Mustela nivalis (assembly GCF_964662115.1). Classification (NCBI taxonomy): domain Eukaryota; kingdom Metazoa; phylum Chordata; class Mammalia; order Carnivora; family Mustelidae; genus Mustela; species Mustela nivalis. Next base: position 78,132,078 of record NC_139031.1, read on the forward strand.
CTTACTTTTGTGCCATCATTCTGTTTATAAAATGACTAACTACCTGGCTTCCTCTGCTTTTCAGGATTTTTTTCCCCTACATATTTGAAAATCAGAATTTTAATCTCAAAGTTGATCTCTAAGATAAATTTTAAAGCTTGATATTTACCAAATATTAAATCCCTTATCAGACATATTTATCTGCAACTATAAAATAAATGTCACTGGTATTTTTATTTTCAATCTTTTATTCTGTTTTTCTTTCTTTAATGCACATTTTTAAAATATGACTGCTTAGGGAAAATAAAAACTCAAAGCTTTCTCTATTAGGACATTGAATGATAGATTAATTTCAGACTGACAGTTTTAAATCCGTATTTTGGTTCATTTCAAAGTCAACAGTCAAATTGAAGAATTATAAAAATACATAAATCCTACATGTTGAAATGATAGGCTCTAATTTATCAGTTTGTTTTAAAAGAAAAACTCTAAATTATTACAATATGTGGTGATAACAACCCTTCCCACTGACATGATTAGACCATTGATGATTTATGACAATATAATTGAACTAACATGTACACTGTAATCACTAGGCTAGAAGACCTTTTCAAAATAAGAGATTTAAGTTTAAATCCTGAGTTAGTTGGCTATAGAGAATACATATATAGAAAGAATATAGATTTTTTTATACATTTAATACTGAAATATTTCTGTCCGGTCTTATGATGAATCAGGAAGTGTTAATGAAAACTGGGAGAAAAAAAAAAAAGGTTTTCAGTGGGACAAATTGGAATTGTGTATGCCTTCATAATTTTCAATGTAATGATGAACTATGTTATTTAAAAGTTTCATTTTGACACTTTTAGGTTTTCATTTGTTTTATGAGTTCTGTGTCTAATTTGGCATTTTATTGGTGTTCATTTGTTGAATTTATGGGGAAATAATGAAGACCTCATGTGTGGCCCATCATCTTCTGTCCACATCCCCAAGATTTTGGCCGTGCTGAGTTTAGACCTTCTCTAGCAGTAAAGATACAGAAGGATGATTTGGTACAGTAAAAGATGAAAATTCTGTTATGACCAAGACATTCTTAATTTCAAACTTAAGATTCTTTTAGTACATATAGTAGTATATGTGCATAGTTATTTTCTTCTTCATATTTTCATTTTATTTTAATTTTGTAGTTACTACAAAAGTAATCTATTCATATAATCTTATAAATAACAAGAAGGCTCCCTGAGGATAGAAGTCTATAAAGGAGTGTTATATTTATATATGTGTTATATCTGCACTTAATTTGTGTTTAATATAAATAGTAAGGTATATATTTCAATGTAAAAGAGTATCAAATATTTAGATGCCATTGTATCTTAAATGATTAGACATGATTAGACCATTGATGATTTATGACAATATAATTGAACTAACATGTACACTGTAATCACTAGGCTAGAAGACCTTTTCAAAATAAGAGATTTAAGTTTAAATCCTGAGTTAGTTGGCTATAGAGAATACATATATAGAAATAATATAGATTTTTTTATAACCATAAACTCCTGGTCTTAACTATGATTTATATATTTCAAAAGTGAAAAGTTCTAAAAATTTCTAAGCTTTCTATTTAGAAAGGTGACATTAATGCATTTGTCAGAAAAATAAAACTTTGAAATATTTTGAAAATTTAAATACTTAAAATACTATTTCAAATCTTAATCATGATTTTACTTTGTATAAATGCACATATGTATACATTTCATATATGTATAGCCGTCCAGTGAGGTATTTTTTCTAGAAAACTGCATTGATTGAAATTTCATTTAAAAACCCCTTAAGCTAGGGGCCCCGGGGTGGCTCAGTCAGTTAAGCGTCTGCCTTCGGCTCAGGTCATGATCTCAGGGTCCCGGGATTGAACCCTGCATTGGGCTCCCTGCTCTTGGGGTGGAGTTGGCTCTTCCCTCTTCCTGTGCCCCTCTCCAGCACTCATGCCCTCTCTATCAAATAAATAGAATCTAAAAAACAAAACAAAACAAAACAAAAAAACACCAAATACCTTAAGCTAGGAAAAAAAGTATCCTCCCGTAATCTATATTTTGATGTTGATAGCACAAATGTCAACTTTTTCTGAGCTAAGGGAAAGAATTGTTTAGAAGTGGCCATAACAATGTTCATAAATTTTAGAGAAGATTTCATTTTAAGAACACATTTTTATGCTCAAACAGCTAGTAATACCTGTGAAAGATTTATTAAATAAAAGATGCTAAATTTTAGACAATAACAGACTTTCTTTTCCCCAAAGATTTTATTTATTTGAGAGGGAGAGAGAGCATGAGCAGGGGGAGGAGGAGAGGGAGAGGGAGAAGCAGGCTTACTTACTTACACCTGAGCAGGGAGCCTGATGTAGGGCTCCATTCTAGGACCCTGGGGTCATGACCTGAGCTGAAGGCAGGCACAACCCACTGAGCCACCCAGGCACCCCAGTAGCAGGAAATATTAAAATTTGGTTTAAAAAATAGTAAAATGATAAAATGGGTTCCAGTTGGTGGAAGGATCACTGGGCACATCGTTGGAAGGAAGGGAATAAATTTGTGTTCAGGAGAAGCTTTGAGAATTACAAAGAAATGATAAGTTGAAAGGCAATGTCATCATATTTGGAATTTCCAAAGGCATAAAAATGTTTTTTTCTGTGCTCACACACACACAAATTTGTTTGAAGTTTTGACAGTGTCTAGAAGGGCTATTATAATTAAGTGCTTTTAAAATAAGTTAAGTGGTATTGACTATGTGCATTATAAGTATACATGAGTTTAAATAGATAATAGAAAAATACCTGGTTCCCATCGTGATTCTCAGACACACACATCCCTACCATCTTCTAGAAAGTATTGCTACTTTTTTTTAAAAGAAATATAATTTTAAAAAGTAGAAAAAATTTCAGAAAAAGTTCATGAAATACAGAAGCATTTTTTAAAGAATGGAATTATAATTGATACTTAACAATCTAGTAGTTTCAGGAATACAGCATAATGATTTGTTACATGTATACTTTGTGGTATGATCACATTAAGTCTAGTTATCTATCACTAAGGTAAGTTAAAGAGAAAAAACTGTCTTGCAGTGAGAACTCTTAAGATTTATTCTTAGCTGCTTTCAAGTATGCAATTCAATATTGACTATAGTCACCATATTGTACATTCTGCCCCCGTGACTTAATTTATAACTCAAACTTTGTATCTCTTGACCTCCTTTACCCTCCCACCCACCCCGAACCCTCCTCCCTTCAGCAACCACAGATCTGTTTGCTGTTTTTATGAGTTTTGTTTTGTTCATTCATGTGGTTTTTTTTTTTTTGTTTTGTTTGTTTGTTTTTAAGATTCCACATACAATTGAAATTATTTGGTATTTGTCTGTGGTTCATTTCACTTAGCAAAGTACACTGCAGGTACATCCATTTTGTTGCAAATGGCAAGATGTCATTCATTCTTTTTATGACTGGGTCATATTTCACCGTGAAATATTTTATTGTATACACACACACCACATCTTTTTCATTTACCTGTCCAAAGACACCTGGGCTGCTCCCAAACCTTGGCTATTATAAACCAGGCTGCAGTAAACATAGGTGTGCATATATCTTTTCCAGTTCATGTTTTTGTGTGTTTTGTTCAGTTGGCATATTTAGTTTTGTTTATTAGTTTTGTTTTGTTTTTAGATAAATACCCAGAAGTGGAATTGCTAAATCATAAGGTCTTTCTATATTTAAATTCTTTTTCTATTTTTAAGTTTTTTGGTGAACCTCCTTATTGTTTTCCATAGTAGCTGTACCAGTTTACATTCCCATGAGTGGCATACCAGGTGTTCCCTTTCCCCCATATCCTCACTAACACTTGTACTTGTCTTCTTGATACCCGCCATTGTGACTGGTGTGCGGTGGTATCTCATTGTATCATCATTTTCCAGATGATGAGTGATGTTGAGTATCTTCTCATCTGTCCCTTGGCCATCTGCATGTCTCCTTTGGAAAAATGTCTGTTTAGGTTCTCATTCTGTGTTTTAGTTGGATTGTTTCTTGTTTTTTTGTTGTCATTGAGTAGTGTGAGTTCTTTAAGTATTTTGGATATTACTCCTTTCCAGATTCATGATATTCAAATAAGTTCCTGATTTCAGTCAGTTACCTTTTCATTTTGTTGATGATTTCCTTCACTGTTCAGAAGTTTTCTAGTTTGATGTAGTCCAGTGAATTTTTGTTCTTGTTGCTCTTAACTTTGGAGTCAGATTCAAAAAATTATTACCAAGACTAACATCAGGGAGCTCACTGCCTGTTTTCCTTTAAGAGTGTTATAAATTCAGATTTTGCATTCAAGTCTCTAATTCCTATTTTAAAGTAATATTTGCGTATGGTGTAAGGTAAGGATTCAGTTACATTCTTTTTGCATATAGTTGTCCAGTGTTTCCAGCAGTATTTACTGAAGAGACGATTCTTCTCTGCTGCATGATCTCACCTCCGTCATTGTAAATTAATGGATCATATATGCTTGAGTTTATTTCTGGGTTTTCTCTTCTGTTCCATTGACCTATGTATATGTTTTTATGCACAGGCTTTTGATTTTAAACCCAAAATGTTGGCAATGTCATATTTATGAATAGCAGATAAGAAGGCAAAAAAAAAAAAAAAGTGAGATTGATACTCTAGTAAAATAAATATAAGAGATTTTCGGTTGAATCAAAGAAACGAAAGGCTTTGCTTCAGACTGATTTGGAAGGCCAGAGAAACTGACAAGTCCTAGAAAAGATACTGGCTTCCATCAGTTTGATACAGAACATAAAGTGACAAGAAAGTACAGGCTTCTTTTAAAAATGTGAATAAGATTAATATCAAAGAAAATCATTTTGCCAGGAATGGCAAAATCCATTTCAGTAAGCCATCCATGTTTGTATCAGAATGTTAACTGTGTGTTTAGGATTCAATAGAGTTTATTTCTTCTTAACAATTGCCTAATGTTGTCTGAGGAAACACAGATTTAAAAAGTCTTGATTTGTTTGTTACCTCCTGATACTACATTTTCCTGAAAGGCCGATTGAGATTTTCTTTTTCGGAGTAAAAATGTGGTAGGCTTCTCCATAATTAAATCTTGTCCCTCTTGCCTTCTGAGGAATAAGGGTGGTTGGCATTTGTGCATTCAGAGCTGATTCTGATTTAAATCATTGCTGAAAGTCAAAGGTGGTAAGTGCATTGCAGAAGAGAGCCTCACAGTGATGGTGAGAAGAGACTGTTTGGCAATTTGAAGTGTTTTTATAATACATATACGACTCCTGTGGTAGAACTTTATGGTCTTAGAAGCCCATGTAATCATCGAGCCTTGGTCTCCTGAGGCTCCGTAAGTGTAAAGCAGAACAGATCACCTCATCATTCTGAGGGAGGCAGAAGGGAAATTGCTGCTTCTCCGAGTACGCAGTGAGCATTAGTTACAGTGTTCTACGTACAAAACGTGCAGGCATTGTATCCCTCGGTACTTGATTTAAGTCAATAACTATTTTAAAAAGCAAAATTTATTTATTTTTTTAAAAGCAAAATATTTTTTTAAAAAGGCATTAGACGATGGGTTTTTATTGGTTTCAGTATCTTTATTTCCTCTCTCAATGGACTGTGAGGCATGCTTAGATACGTGGAATTTGTATTCAGTGCATTTATTTTAATGCAGATGTGAAAATCAGATTTGAAAGGCACATTTTGCTTTTCATTAAATGAGAACTTTAGGGTGTCTGGGTGGCTCAGTCAGTTAATGTCTGCCTTCAGCTCAGGCCATGACCCCAGGACCCTGAGATCTAGGCCTGGATCAGGCTCCTTGCTCAGCGGAGAGTCTGCTTCTCCCTCAGTCTCCCCTTGCTTGTGCTCGCTTGCTCTCTGTCTGACAAATAAATAAAATCTTTGGAAAAAAATGAAAACTTTAGGCATAAAGCATTCTGCTCACTGGTTACTTTTTATGGGGAAAAATGTTCTTGTTTATGAGAGGTCCACATTGTTTCCTTTTGGCAATCTCTCTTTGATCTGTAAAGCTTCTTCAGTACTTAAGGATCTACAGTGCTTATTGGTGTCAATAACGAACTTTATCCAAACCAGTTCTTTGAGGAGTTACTGAAACAGTGACTCCTCAACCTGACTCTTCCATGTGGCTTTCATAGCTAAGCTATAGATTCAATTCTCTAAGTGCCTGTGAGATAACCCTTTTTAATGGATATCTTCACAGGTATACCCTATTCTGCTTAAAATTGAGTTCCTCACTGTTGTCCTAATTCCTGCTCCAATGTTCATACCTTTGTTAATAGTGCTGTTTAGGCCCAAGCCAGAAAACCAGTTTTCTTTTTTCCCCCCTTTCCTATTGTCTGTCACTATAATTTGCAGATGATTTCTATTCTTCTTTCTTTTTAAAAAGATTTCCTTTTTTTAGAAAGAGACAGAGAGGTGGGGAGGGGCAGACACACAAGGGGACAATCTCAAGCTGACTCCCCAATGAGTGTGAAGCCTGATGCAGGACTTGATCTCACCACCCTGAGATTATTACCTGAGCCAAAATCAACAGTCGAATGTTCAACTAAGTCACCCAGGCATCCCTCTGCTCTCCGTCTTTTGAATCTCTTTGCATTCTCCAGGTGTACCACTTTTTTTTTTTAAAGTTCAGACCACTATTACTCCTCTCTAACCTGACTTTACTCATTGTCTCTGTTCCCCATTCACATCTGTCTTCCCATCTATATTGTCTTCCTTCATAATAACTTCCGAGGGAGGGGCGCCTGGGTGGCTCAGTGGGTTAAGCCTCTGCCTTCAGCTCTGGTCATGATCTCAGGGTCCTGGGATCTAGCCCTGCATAGGGCTCTCTGCTCAGCAGGGAGCCTGCTGCCCCCCTGTCTCTGCCTGCCTCTCTGCCTGCTTGTGATCTCTCTCTCTCAAATAAATAAATAAAATCTTTAAAACCAACAAAAACAAAAACAAAACAAAACAAAACAAAACAAAAACTTCTGAGGGAGGTCTCAAGTGCAAATATGTTCCTTTTGCACATCAGCTTATATGTCTCTGTAATTCTCAAAATAAATATTTATTTTGTTTTTAGTACTTGTGGATCATCATAGCTGTATGTCTCTAATCCTAATCTGGCCCTGTTGTCCCCCCCCCCCCCCCCAACTTCAATCATTTTAAAGAGCATCCAGCTCCCAGAATGCCCCTTTAAAAACAAATCAAGCAACATCCAACAAAAATCCCTGTGCCCTGCATGGGGTCATCACTGAATCAACCCCCTCGCCTTCCTACTATGTCTCCAACTCCTTAAAACTGTGCTTGCCACCTCCTCCAGGAACTCGGGAGTGACCACCACACCTTCCTCTGAATCTCTGAAAACATTTACTTAGCTTCATAGGCAGGTTTACTGTTACTAGAATCTGGGATCCAAAAGCAAAATTTGATGTAAGCTGCTTTGATTTCTCTGTCTTCTCTATTAGATTTAGAGTAACTTGAAGAATTTTCACAATTTATTTGATTTTAATTCGAAGAGCCTCATTAAGGGTTATGAATGTTTTTTTGAATGATTGAGTACAGTGCTGGAATTAGACCTTTACCTCGCTAGGATTTCATTTATTATAGTAAAAGTGCCCAAGCCATTTTTAATCTATTCTACCTTCTTTTGTGACACATGTTATCTGTTGGGATATTTTGGCATTGCAGGAAGACTGTTGCGAGTTCGTACCCTTGAAAAACTTCTAGATCATAGAGGCATTCTGTTGCTCTCTGTGAATTTCCCATTTGTCAGTATTGTTAGTGTCTATTATCTCCTTAGATCGTGTCTATTATCTCCTCAGTCGTTCCATGGTGCGTCCTTTGTCTTTCATGTCTCAGCTTAAAGTATTTCTTCAGAGAGAATATTCCTGACGGTCTAGTTTCACGTAGTCACCCAGTCAATCTCTGTGACCTCCCCAGTTTCAATTATTTAAACAACACTGAACAACTCTGATAGGTTATTATTTATTCAGGTGTTTATTGTGTGTGGCTTCTACTAGGATGTTACAAGGCTTGACTGGGGGAATGACCCTGTAGTTCTGAAGAAGGAGCCTGCCCACCACTTACTTTTGTAATTATGTTATTTATATATCTTTGTAGCTGAGTATAGTTGACATACAGTGTTCGATTAGTTCCAAGGGTACAACACAGTGGTTTGGCAGGTTTATACATTGTTACGTTCACCACAAGTGTACCTCCCATCTGTCTCCACACATCACTACACTATTCTATCATTGACTGTATTCATTACGCTTTGGATTTTTTTTTGTAAGTTGTTTTTTTATTCCTGTGCCTTACTCCATAGCTGAAGGTCTATATCTTCCACTCCCTTCATCCAGTTTTGCCAGCCCCATCCCCTCTGGCAACCATCAGGTTGTTCTCTGGGTATAGAAGTTTCAGTCTGTTCTTTGCTTATTAATATGTTATTTTAGATAAAATTTATGACTGAAATCATAATCAAATCTCAGTCTGACTTAGCATAATACCTTTTAGGAATATCCATGTTGTCTCGAATAGCAAGATCCCATCCTTTTCTGTGGGTGCGTAATTCTGTATCTAAAATACATACATATGTATGTATATGTATACCACATGTTCTTTTTCCGTTTCTCTATTGATGGACACTTAGGTTCCTTTCATAGCTTGGCTATTATTAAGAATGCCACAGTAAACAAAGGAGTGCCTGTGTCTTTTCAAATTATGTGTTGCTTTTTTTTTTTTTTTTCTTTTTAGGTTAATATCCATAAGTGGGATTACTGGAGCATAGGGTATTTCTATTCATAATTTTTTAAGGAACGTCCATACTGTTTTCTATAGCGCTGTACCAGTTTGCGTTCCTATTAAACGTGTACAATGGTTCCTTTTTCCTCCACATCTTCGCCAACACTTTTTTGTCCTTTTTTTTTATTTTTTTAAACTTGAGCCATGTAAATAAAGTTTTATGGGGACAAAATCACAGCCATTCATTATGTGTGGGTTCTGGCAGCTTTTTTCTACAGTTTCAGTGTGAGTCATTGTGACAGAGACCATATGGGCCATAGACCTAAAATTTTTTCCTGTCCGGTCCTTCAAGAAAAGTATTTGCCAACTCCTGCTCAAGGGCATAGATCAGTGCCCGACACAGATGAGGAGCTCAATAAATGTTTGTTAGATGAGTGTGTGATAGAAACTAGGTGAGTAAGGAAGGAAGCACACAAATTGGGAGGTACTTAATAGGGAGCTTCTTAGATATTTTTGTTGACCTGAAGGGCTTCCTAATAACTGGGCTATGGTGGGTATACACCAACTTCTTCAAAACATGTATATTAAAAGGGATTGATATATTACCAAACTTGAAACCAAAGAGATGACTGGAGTGATGGGACTCCTCCGGTTCAGATGCTGACGGCACTCGTCTCTCACTTTGAGTCGAAGGGAGGAGAAGGAATTTTTGGGTCACTTATACCTGCTTAGAATGTAGCATAATGAAGGTTAAACTAAAAGTGTTTTACCCTTTACTGAAAATTACCTCTAACTTCAAAAGATGACCTAACACAGGAGACTACAATTAACATATTTACTTAGTTTTTCGTTTACTTAAAACTATTTTTGAGTAATTACTCATGTTAATCATTACTGTTCCTTGAATTCCTACTATGCATTAAATGTAGCGTTCTTTGCATTTTTCTAACAACCCTGAATATCCTAGGTCCTGTTCTCTCCATCTTCTACCTGAAAAACTAGAACCCTAATCCATTTGTTTAGTTTGCCCGGTGTTGTATAACTGTGTATTAAACACAGAATGGTCCTATCCCGTTACCTTTTCCACCATGTTCTAGGCATTGGAGGAAAAATAACCTAGTGTTTACCCTAGTAGTGGACAGTATAATAAGGAAGCATGCAAATAAACAAGAATGGTGAAATATGGGAAGCATGTGATTGAGGTTTATAGAAGAAGCTGTAGGAGAGTGGGGAGGTTTATTGTCTGCTAAATGAGGGGCAGATGGGGTGGAAAAATCACAGAAGACCCTGCAGAGAAGGTGATGCCGGCTGTCCTAAGAGAGAAGGGAGGAGGTTGACAAGTGGACATGGTAGACCGAGTCCAAAGCCAGAAGACAGTATGTGCAGTGCTGTGGGAGGCAGGCGGCAGCACTGCCTGCTCTGAGGAAGGCACAGATCTCATTAGAGCTTGGGTTTATGGCACATGGAAGCAATGGAAGACCCCACTGGGAGGTTGAGAAGACAACCAGGTAAGACCAGTTTTTATGGAGACTAACTAAAGACTTAGAATTAGGGAGGGCATTTGCAGAGTAGAACACTGTGGCAACCGTGGGAGTGATGGGGGAAATGGAAGGGAAATTGGAAGCAGGGAGATTACCTGAAGCTTGTTGCTGAAGACCTAAGTGAATGTGGCCCTAGAGTAAGAGAAGATGAGTACATAGGGGCTCGCACACATGACCTGGTCCTTTACCATCTTGTTACATTTCACAGATCAAAAATCTTTAAACCGTTTCTAATAGTTCGTGCAAATGATTTGTTTTGAGCAGGTGTTGAATCAAACTACATCAAAATAACAAGAGCTTCTTCCCCTGTTTGATTTTGATAAATTTAAGCTTTTGTGGAATATTAGGTATGATTGATTAATTTATTATTGAACACCTGATTTATTAAAATCAAAAAAGTATTCATTATTAAATTATTTGCTGAACAACGCAGTAGCCAGGATTGATAAATATAAATCTCATGTGTCAGTAACTGTAACATGTACTTTAAAATCTGAACAAATTATGCTCAGTGTGATGTAAGTATCCTGAAAGCTGACAGTTGATGTATTTTTGTAGATGTCTATTTGTATAAGTAGCGAAGTATGTCCTAAGGGTTCTGCTGGTGTGTATGCTGGATGCATAGGGACAAATTTCTATTCACGTGCAAGCAGAGATACAAGGATATTAACCTCATGTCTTAGAAATGATATTAGAGGGGCGCTTGGGTGGCTCAATCGTTAAGCATCACCCTTCGGCTCAGGGTCCTGGGATCGAGCCCCACATCGGCTCCCTGCTGGGCAGGAAGCCTGCTTCTCTTTCTCCCACTCCCCCTGCTTGTGTTCCCTCTCTCCCTCTGTCTCTGTCAAATAAGTAAAATCTTTAAAAAAAGAAAAAAAAGAAATGTTTGATTTTATTCACAAGTCTGTAACAATCTAGTTCAATATCTTAGATTTGTTTTGTTTTCACTGTGAAATCCGTGCGTGGTGTTTCCACCAAAGGATTGCTCTTCTTGTTCCCGGCCGGCTACCACATTCTATGTTTCTGTGCCTCTGCTCTTTCCACCTTAAAATCACCAGGCAACTCTTCGTTCTGAAAGTGGTTGACACAAACCCCTACGCACCAGGCAGCCCGTACCTCACTGACCGCATCACCCTGTTCCCCAGGAGCCTTGTTATCCTTCTTCTTCAGCCGTGTCTTGTTAGTCAGCTCTAGTATTTTATGAACCTTGTTAGTGAATTCAGTCCAGTTTTACACGTAGACGCTGAATTGTCTATGCACTTAGGCAGTCTGCGAGCTAAGGCAAGGGGTTTCGCGGGTCTAATTTGGTCTGTAATTCTCAGCCCCAGTTTCTTCTCAGCTTTATCAGAGCCGTGTGTTCAGAACTCCATGCACACATGTGCGTGACACACGTGACACGTTTTTTCCCACCGGAATTTCAGTGTGTGTCTGCTGCTTTCAGGGCCGCGTTCACCAGTGTGACTTGATTTCAGGAGCACTGGAAGTATCCCATTGCCAAAAATTACCTCCTCCCCCAAATTACGTGGTACATTAAATGATAGCCTTGTTTTTTTCTTTCAGTTTGCATTCTCTTGTAATGTCAGTGGTTTTGAACAGTTAACACACTTTTTTCTTCATGTAATGTAAAATGAGGTAGTGTTGTTGGCTATTAATTTGGGGCCAAAGTGAGAGAAAATGTTCTTTGAGGCAAGGGGAGAAGAGAAGGCTTTAATTCCTCCTAGCGTTTCAGCAGCTCCGTCAGAATTGTTCCATCAGGGTATTTTTATTTTTATTTTTGTGGGGTTTTTTTGTTTTTTGTTTTTGTTTTTGTTTTTTAGTTTTTTTTTTTTTTTTGAAATAGAGAGAGAAAGAAAGAAGGAGAGTGAGTGCACAAGTAGTGCGAGGGGCAAAGGGAGAAGAAGAGCGAATCTCACGCAGAGTCCACGCTGGGGGAGAGCCCAACGCCGGGCTCGATCTAAGGACCCTGAGATCAGGATCTGAGCTGAAATAAAAAATGAGTCACCTGGGCGCCCCCTTCAAGATATTTTTAAAAAATCGTTCGTATGCTGGCAATTAAGAGGTAAGATAATAATGGTAAGGACTGGGGATGTTTCTTGTGCAGTTAGTAAGTCACAGAGTTCTACGTTCATGTAATCTTGAACACGGCTCTGTGAAGTAGATGCTCTCCGTCCCATTGTGCAGGTGAGGAAAAGCAGGTTTGAGAGAGGGTCATTTTCCTAAGGTCAGTTAGTTTCTTCTGGCATCAAGACCTGGGGTCTCTGGGAAGTCAGTGAGCCTTATCTTTGCTTACACTACATATATTCACATAGAAAAGTCATAAATGCTAAGTATTTGAGGAAAGGATCCCACCAGGAAAATATTATATGTGTTTAAAAAAAAAAAAAAACAAAAACAAAACCCTCAATCTGAGGTGTTTAAAATTTGGTCTTAATTGAATATTCCCATAGGGCTCCCAACTCCATTTGACTGATCTCAGAGTTTATTTTTGGGGGGAAATCTCATATTTTATTTCACTTGTAAAAGTTTAAAGGTGTTTAGGACATTTTTAGGTATTTTCATTTGTTCAAAATTTAGCAGGCTCTGTGTTTACTGAAATAAAAAGACTAATATATAGTAATAGGTATTTAACTTTTTAAACAATTTTAATTACAGATAGTCAAATTTATGATAAAAATTACATTGGAATAGTATCATAGGGAAAAATTGGATCATCTTCAGGCAATTACTCCCAAATTGCTAGTTTATATTTACACATGATGTTTTCACATTTCAAATGACAATATTTCAGTCACATGATTCCAGTGAAGAATACCTCTCCATGTGAGAGCTCCTAAATAAAGCAGATGGAAGGGAAGTGGGTTCATTACAAAATAAATAGAATTACAGTCTCATTGCTGTATATAAAAGGAGTGTTGCTATTCAAGTAAAATAACCGACAGGACTAGAATAATACGCTGAGCCGTGGAAGGAATCTTTCATCTGTGTTGAACAGCTAAAGGAGATATGTACCATACAGGTTTATAAGCAGCTGAGGAAAGGATTGTAATCATAGCCATTGTTCATGTATTTTAGTTATAAACTTGTTAGATGTTCACAGCCTGCAGACCATCTAGGGTCCTTACTGTATTTGAGGTCCCCCTCCCAGATGAAAACAGAAACACAAGGAGTTAAATAATTAAAGCAGCCTGTTGTACCAGTGATAAAGACTGTTGGTTACCGAAGTTACTCATCGTTTATTTGGTCGTGATGATACTAGAAACAGAAAAACTTAGAATGCCTGAAGGGTAAAACAAAGGTTTTTCTTGTTTCCTATACTTAAAATATTTCTTAAGCAGAATCCGTACAAGCCTCCAAGAAGAATCTTACAAATAATTAGCATTTTATTGGAAGTGACATTAAAATCCTTCAATTAATAAACATGACATTAGATCTCAGTGTCTTCCATTTCCCTTGCATTATTCTTAATTTCTGTAATGACAAAGTGGATTTCTTCTGAGCTCCTTCTATGCATGCCATAATTTGCAGATTTCATTAAAGCAGAACAGCTGGGTTCTGGGTATTAGCCAGGTGCTCTGTCTATGGGAAACTAAAGAGAGAGGGAGCAAGGCCAGGAATCTCCGTAATACGGAGGTTAGAGAACTGACAAGGACAAGCGCCTTTTAATATGTGCACCAAATTCACTGTAGGAATACGGCTTATCTCCTCATCAGGGTCCACATGTGCCTTTGGAGCCTTCTGTCAGCCTTCCCCAGTGGGAGGTAGATTCTGGTGCCGGAGACGTGATTAGAGAGATGAGATTTGGTCCTCCAATCTCCCTGTACCTTATTAATCTTTCATTTACACTGGGATTAGATGAGATTCCATTAGCCAAATCCACTGAAAGGATTCGTTCATTTTAATATTTATGCACACTGTCTGGTCCTTAAAATGGATTCTTTTTGTGTGTGTACTTAATTGGATCAGTGGATTTCTTGTTATTAACATTTTTCTTTTCAGAGATGATGAATAAAATTAGTGACATCTGGTTCAGCTCCACTGTTAAATATAACTTTTAATAACTACCTTATGTACTATAGGATAAAATGAACATTTGCTATGAAGACAAAATCAGTTTAGTTTAGAATCACATAGTAAGCATTGACTCATTAAAAGAAAAAATAAAGCAAAACTGTAATATTGTGTGCATGTCCAAAAATGGGGTGGTAAAGGATGATATTTCATGATACTGAAAAGTGGCTTTGAAACCCTTATTTACTGAGGTGTGAGAATAGTGTCTTAGAATTTGAGACTAAAATGAAAATTTGTCCAAAACAAAGGATATGGTAACGTGGCTTAAAGTATTAATTTGCTATCATGAAGTAGAGTTTTTAAATTATATTAACTTCCACTTTGAAGAAATTTTGTTTTGGCTTTGTGTTGACACTGTTCATTGAATAGATTATTTTTTTTTAAGATTTTATTTATTTATTTAACAGAGAGAGACACAAGGAGAGAGGAAAACACAAACAGGGGGCATGGAGGAGGGAGAAGCAGGCTTCCTACTGGGCAGGTAGCCCGAGTGGAACTCGATCCCAGGACCCTAGGATTATGACCTGAGCCGAAGGCAGACACTTAACGCCTGAGCCACCCATGAGCCTGGACAATATTGCTTTTTAAAAAGTGCATTAGTGGGACACCTGGGTGGCTCAGTTGGTTGGGCAGCTGCCTTCGGCTCAGGTCATGATCCCAGCGTCCTGGGATCGAGTCCCACATCGGGCTCCTTGCTCAGCAGGTAGTCTGCTTCTCCCTCTGCCTCTGCTGCTACTCTGTCTGCCTGTGCTCGCTCTCTCCCACACTCTCTCTCTGATAAATAAATTAAAAAAAAAATCTTAAAAAAAAAAAAGTGCATTAATGTCCTGTGTTTGTAGTTGTACTTAAGCAAGATTCCCCAACGTGGCATTGTTGACTGTTGAGCTGGTAATTGTCTGTGGTGGGATCTTCCTGTGCACGGCAAGATGGTCAGAGCATCCCTGGTTTTTCCCCACTAGATTCTAGTAGACTCTTGCGGATCTTGACAATCACAATATCTCTCGGCATTGCTGACTATTCCTCGGGGAGGAATAGTGGTCTCAATTGAGAAACAGTGTGCTACAAAAGTACAGTTTTTTTTTTTTTTCATATTTAAAGTTTTAAATAATCAGAGCTACATATAAAATGAAAGCTTAGAAATCGGTTGCTCATAAACAGTACAAATTTTAGAATGGGACACAATTGAGTGCTGTCTCTAAAGCTCTGTGTTTTTTGTTTTGTCAAATTGAAAGTCTTTCCTAGGTTTTATTTTTGTCATAATAAAAAAGGAGATACTATTAGTATCTCAAAGTGCCATTCTAAAAGTTAAATGGCATAATGTTATTCCTGCCACAGTATGTGGTTAATTAAATATCACTGACTTTATCAGTGGCTATAGTTTAAATAACCCATACCAATGTTACCTAAATGCAAGGCTATAATAGAGGAGTTATTATTAGTTAAATGGAAATAGTATATTAAACATTTTGACCAGTTCTCCTGTTTTTTACTTATGTAACTATAACATATTTAGCATGGTTAAACAAAAGTAATTTTAGTATCTATTTTGTTTCATGGCTTTAATACCTGTAGGTCTTACCTAAGACTGGTCAAAACTGTCTTGTATTTTAGAAAATGCGTTTTTGATGTAGACTTACCAAAGTTATTTTATATTTTGAATAAATCCTACTACGTTTTTTCTTTATTTTTACTAGCTTCTATCTGTTTTATTTGAAAGATTTAGTTGACATTTATGGGCATTACAAATGATCTTAAGGTTTTTCAAATAGTCATATGATGCTTCGAAAGCATGATGAAGTCTTGAGCCTTGACTAAATCAAGAAAATGTCTTCCTGTTTAAATGGGAGCAGTAGTGCAACGCTTTCTGGGTTGAAATTTGTGGAGGAAAATGGGATTCAGAACTTGTCAATGATTCTATAATCCATGTCATAAGTCTGATGTAGGTTTAAGTCCTGTATCTTAGAAGAATTAGCAGGAAATGTAAGGCACTTCTTTTGTCCTGTTACAAATTAGATTTTTCTTTGTTCCCTTGAGAAGCCAGATTGAACAATAGAATATTCTGAAAGAGAATGGCTGAACACCAAGGCCATGCTTTTGAAAACTAACTATAGGAAGAATAGAGATGGATGCTTGGTCTT
Source organism: Mustela nivalis (assembly GCF_964662115.1). NCBI lineage: Eukaryota > Metazoa > Chordata > Mammalia > Carnivora > Mustelidae > Mustela > Mustela nivalis. The sequence goes on from NC_139031.1 coordinate 78,148,574, forward strand.
CTGAATCAATTAACAGTGAAATCCTGTCCTACCATTCAGAATAGAGGCCTGAGTCAAGGTTGACTTTTCCAGCATTCATGGTTTCCAACAGGCTTAGCCTTGCATATTTATAAAAGACTTTTTTTTTTTTCCAGAATAAAACATTCTTACAAAGATAAAAAATCTCCATTTCTTAGAAGTGGTCCTAAAATGAGGACTAACTTTACTCTTCATGCAGGCGTAAGACACTTAGTTAAGTTCATTCGTAATTGGCACTAGGTTCAGGGCTAGATCACTGTAGACTCGTTTGTCTTCCACAGTGGGGAAAAAATAATGTAGGCCACTCCTGTGCTTGTAAGATTTGTTCAACTGAGAAATTCAAAGTGAATGTGAATGGAGGACATTAGAAGGTTGCAGGGAGCAATGAGTAAAATGGCGTGAGTGAATGTAGCATATGTTAAATAATGCAATACACACACAATGTGTAATTGAAAATATGAAATAAGATATTTTAAATATTGCTAAGCCTATAGAAAAGTAGCAGAGCTATTATCTGTGTTCTTAAGTATATCTGTCTAAAAGCATGAAGTTCTGTTTGGGGCCAGGAAATATTGCAGGATTTCTTAAAAAAATAATTTATTTTGAAATAACTATATGAAATATTTTTTGGCTACCAATTTATATCATAATTTCTGTAATTAGATGGAATACTTTGCATTTTGGTTTTTTTGTGTAGACATTCAAATAAAGATTGTGACTTACAGGAAATAATTGCTTTCAAAATTCTTGGTAATAAACAATGACAAAGGCAAACAAAGTATGTTGAATTTTAGTGAGTCAGGATGCCACAGTTACTCATTGAGTGTTGAGTCTTTATCAGAAAGAACAATATGTTTTCATATTCCTATTGAACAGTAATACTTGTCGAAAATAATTTTCTGAGGTATTTGGGCTCATGTTATTATTTTTTTCATCATAAAAAGATGATGTTTTATGTCTTGTAAGTACTATGGTCTTAGGGAAGAGGAAGAGACTGAAAATACTGGTTGAGGACAGAAAGGCACAGCCCAACCACGTAAACACTTGGTAATACGAAACAAACAAAAAATCTACAGTAACTTTTAACTTTTCTAAGGTACCAGGCTTTCTACACAGTTGTGCCAGAAGAATTACTTAAAAACATCTTCCTAAGTAAAGTCTACTTATGAATTTAGATAAGAGAGAGAGAGAAAGAAAGAAAAAAAGTGTAGGTAACTATAATGGAACTAGCAGGGCAAGAGAATAGATTCAGGAAATGACATAAACTTCATTTCACCAGGGCCATTAATCTGCATTAGTTTCAATCTTCTATCATCTGCAGATTACCCAGTTATTTCAGTATTGTGCAGCCTGAGTTATGCTAATGGCATAGAAGTGGAGAGAGATGAGACACCAAATGATTCTGGAAAAGCTATTTAATTTTATAAAGTTAAGCAGATAAAAGTTTGTTCACTTTAGGGACGTAGTTTAAGAAACTAAAATAAGATAGATGTATTAGTCAAATGTAATACATAGAGTGGATCAGGAAAATATAGCCAAATAGCCAAGAGGGGTCTAAAATGGATTCATACTTTCCGGTGGGCGTTGATGCTTTACATTTGTTTTTAATGCATTTTTAACTTGCTCAGTATAATTTGAGGAAAAAATTAATTTCTAATGAAGCAATTTATGTTACTTTGTAGTTTTGGTGTTTTCAGGAACTGGAACAGTATGATTGTTCTCTCTAAACGTCTCTCTAAAGTTCTCTGAAGAAAGACTGGAGCTAACTTTGCACTCCCGCACCAGATTCTTTGATTTTGATTTCTTGCTTCAGATGTTCAAGTAAAGATAATGACTAACAGAATAATGATGGCACTAAGAAAATCTTGATCCGTAGACGAGGGCAAATGGAAGCATCTGTAGCCCTAATCTGGGATTAAGCTTTGCACATCTGACAGAGATACAGTTCCCTTTCTCTCATTTGAATGGAACTTAAAATCTGTTCAGGCGACTATTACTGTAGATTCCTTAAGTCCCTGGCTCATTCACAGATGAACAAGTTTTGAGAAAAACATTTTGATACCTACTTCATTAATGTCTTATCTGCAAAGGAGTTTTCAGATACATAAACTGCAAACTTTAAGACCCATCACCATAATAAGAATATTCTGGGGTGCCTGGGTGGCTCAGTTAAGCATCTGCCTTCAGCTCAGGTCATGATTCCAGGGTCCTAGGATGGAGTCCAGCCTCCTGTTACCTGCTCAGCAGGGAGTCTGCTTCTCCCACTCCCCCTGCTTGTGTTCCCTCTCTTGCTATCTCTCTCTGTGTCAATAAATAAATCTTAAAAAAAAATTCAGAGCTTGACTCCCCCCCCAGTACCTAAAGTATAATTAACAATCAGCATATCAAAGCCTGATATTTGGTAGTTGTCATCAAATAAAACTAAGAAAACAATCAGCAACCTTGAAAACAAATAAAACTTTATTAAAAATAATTAGATACCAGTTGTTGCTTGATGTGAATTAAAGAGTGAAGGAAATTGGAGAGATAGCTAGAGTAGATTGGCAACTAATAAAGTGTATCTGAATCATAAATAAACATGATTATTTGTTCAGTAGAATATTACTGTAAAATTCACGACTGTTTAAAGAAAAGTACAATGTTCCTCTTTTTCTGTGATGTTTTGTATATAACTATAAATATTCATGAATAGTATTAGTTCAGGTTATCCATGTGAATATGAATTTTTATATAATGGGTCACTTAATGTTCATTGGATCATGCTCTTGAATATAAATTCACTAGTATCTCAGACACACCGTGGATCTGACCCAGCTCATGAATATTCACACACACAACTGATCTTTCTGCAAGTAATCACATCCATAAAGATGGAAATCTTGTTAGTTCTCAATAATGAGAAATGCATTTGGATGCCGGTCCCAGGACAATTTCACAAGACCCTTGTTTTCTTTTTTTTTTTTTTTTTTTTTTTTTTGTAAATGATAAGCTTAAAAATATAAACACATATGCTATGCATCTTTCTTGTTAGAAATTCTTTTGTTTCTTTGACCTTTACAGAATATTGGGTGTGATTTAACTTTGACTGCATTTGCCGCCTTCATTTGCTGTGGTCCCAGAAAATAGAAATTAAGCAGTTTCTCCAGTCCTTATCCCACACGCATTTCCGCTGTTTAGGCTTGGCCGTAGATTGTCTAGTGCACAGCGGTCCAGTCTCCTGATCTGCTGGGGGCATGGTACATATATTCCATATAAAGGGGGGAGAAAAGATGTGAGATGATGTATGTCATCCTTTTGTGTAAAGGGAAGATAATATTCTAAGCTAAGGAAATGTTCGCTGTGTTAGAAATAAGATGCTCTGATCACGGAGCCCCATAATGGTACACTAAACCCCACCTTATGGTAGCTTCTCTTTCATTATAATGGATGGCAAATGTTTTTAGTCCCTATCCAAGTTCAATCAGTAGTTGTCAGTAAGAATCAAAATCTGGGGCCTGGCCCTTATTAGCTTCATTCTCTAATATTTAATTGAACTAACCAGGAAAAAAGAACTGTTGCTCACAAAAGTAGGTAGTAAAGGGGCACCTGGGTGGCTCAGTGGGTAAAGCCTCTGCCTTCGGCTCAGGTCATGATCTCAGGGTCCTGAGATGGAGTCCCACATTGGTCTCTCTGCTCTGCAGTGAGCCTGCTTCTCTCTTTGCCTGCCTCTCTGCCTACTTGTGATCTTAAAAAAAAAAGTAGTAGTAAAGCATCAGCTACTTTGGATTTCTAGCCCTGGTATTGTCTAGCCTCTGAGTAAATTTTCTTTGTCAAGATGTATACATTTGTTGATTTGTTGTTGTGTAAACACAGTTAACAGACTATGTTAAATGGCAAACATCTTTATTTAAATTTTCATTCCCATAAGGACCTAATTATGTTAGAGTGTTACAGAGAATCATCAGTAGTTGAGGGAAGTGTGACCATTAAACTCTGTCCTGAGGCGCTCAGTAGGTTTCTTCTTCAGAGCTGAGCTGCTTCAAGGTGAGGTATGTGTCCCTCCACCCCTGCTCAACCCACAGAGCTGCTATTGCCTGTTCTGTGTATCACAGTGGTTCCCCACAGGGGGCGGTTTTGTTTGTGTTCTGACAAGGTCAGGGAAACATGGTGCTTATCACAGCTGGTGAGGGTGGGTGTGTGGGGGTGGTTACTGACATCTAATGAGTAGAGGCCATAGGCGCTGCTAAACAATCCACAAAGCACAGAATAGCTCCCACAACAAAGAGTTACCCAGCCCAGATGGTCAACATGGCTTCCATCATATAAAAATTTGTCTGGAGAAATAATTCCTTGTCTAAACCCGTTGACAAGCATCGCGTTAGAGCACTTTCAGAGATAAGCTGATGAAAAGCTGTAACATTATTTGGCAAATAAATGATGGATTCAAATAGTAATAATAAATTTGAATTTTTCCTTTTTTCTTTTTTTTTTTTTTCATCAGCGACGATTGTGTTAAATGAACTCAACTGGACAAGTGCCTTAGATGAAGTTTTCAAAAAAAATCGAGAGGAAGATCCTTCATTGCTGTGGCAGGTGTTTGGCAGTGCCACAGGCCTCGCCCGGTATTACCCAGGTAAGTGCTCAATGACTCAGTAGGTATCCAATGAAATGTAAGTACCAGACTTAATATTTCTTTTTTTCTAATATCTGTTAGCTTCTCCCATATTGTGAGAAAAAGATACCACGCCACTTTGATAAGGAAAGTGTATTCTTCCTTACATGGTTCTGTATCTACCCAAATCACTTTAAACCATGAGGCCTCAGGCACAGCTGCAGCTCTTGGCATCTGGAGTCCAGCCAGGCTGCAGCGGTGCAGTGAGCAGGTGTCTGTGTACTTGGGACAGGGGGTTATCATGAATCTTAAAACAGTTCGGAGACGAGGGTCCATCTGCTCAGCATGGACAATGTGTTGAATCGCAGTGGAGAATGGAATAGAATTTTTAGAAGCTCCCTGAAATATTTCTCCACATTTCAAGTCAGTGTTGTTTTGTCTGAAGAGTGTTGATGCTTTGCTTTAATCAGTGAATGGGGATTTGTTCAAATGAGTATGATGAGAAATAAAATGAAAATTCAAAGAAAATAGAGCTTGTGTAAGTACCCGGTTGGATTGCTTCTGAGGGCATCTTCGTGATGATACGTATTCAGAGAAGATCAGTGTATTTTACACATTAAAATGAATGAACCCTTTTGTAATATCCTTTATTCTCACAGAGGAGGGTAAGGAGAAATAAATCAGGAACAAAAAAGAAAAGTATATGATGTGTATAGATCCCAAGAACCTGTTGAAAAGACTAAGTGGAATGTCTGCTGGTATTTTTAAGTTCACCTTTTAGAGCAGGCTGACAAGCACAAATGCTTTTTGCTTGATCTTTACGGAATGTTAGGTAATTTGGCTTTAAACAATTGTGATACATAGAAGAATTTTTTGTGGGACTGAAGTTTTCTAAGTATTTTTAATAAGTAGAGTTATTCACAATAAAAAGACACACCAGTGAAAATGGGGTGAAGTAGGCATTAGCTAATCTGTAGCTTTGTATGGCAATAACATTAAATAGACAATTATGTGGCCCTCCTCAGACTGAATAGCACTCAGATTAGGTAGACATTCTGTGTCGATGTGAACCCCAGATGGTAATATCAGTGACAGGTCTTTTGTAGAAACCCAGTGGACTAGTCAAGACCTACTTTATTTTTCTTTGTTGAAAAAAATCATGAGTTAATAAAATAATGTTAGTATCTATGTAATATGTAATCGAATCCTGCATCAAACTCTCTGCTCATGGGGCCCCTGCTTCTCCCTCTACCTGCTCTGCCTGCGTGTTCTCTCTCTTTTTCTCTCTGTCAAATAAATAGGTAAGTTCTTTTAAAAAAATAATAAACCTTAAAGTTATTTAGGTTTTTATGTAGTTTATAAAGTTTATAATCTTTTAAAGTTATTTAGGTATTTATATCAGGTCTTACAAAACATTTCTAAGTGTCATTTCGAGACATAGTAATTAGACGCTTGGTGACCTGTTCAGTAATACACAGATATAAGAATACATCTGTCAGTAACTTATAGCATTATATAGCTGTAAAGTCTTCTAAAATATATTGCCTCGTTACCAATTCCATTTATGAGAAATTGATGGAAAGGTGGAAAAAGAAGAGAGAAAATTAGTTAATAATGAAAAACCAAGAGCCCAGTGCCAAAGGGAAATTGATGATGCTAAGAAAAACAACAGACAAAGATTCTAAGAGAAATAGGAAGGGGAACAGAGGGAAGATTGCATTAAGAAGAAAGGAGAGAGAAAGCATGGGGTCAAGAGGAGGAAGGAAAGATAGGTTGAGTTACGAGCATTTTTTAAAGACCGTTCTTTTTACAAATAACAGTTAACTTTTAGCCTTATTATCGTCTACATTCTTTCATTTTAAATGCTAATCAAAGGTAATAGCTTTGATTTTTTTCCTTAACCCTCTTCATATATTTTTAAATTTGTTGACATTTGTCCACTTTGTCTTGGAAAAGAATTTTCAGTGTTTAATTTAGCTGAATCCTTATACCTCCATAATATTAGCCGTGGAAGCAACCCTCAGCCTCTCGCGATACTTAATTTTTCAACAAAGGTGTGCCAGAAAGTTGGTTCCCTCTGGGACTGATGGCTTGAATTCATTTACCTGTTAGAGGAGGTCATTTAAAATGGCTGTCTTGACTGCTATGAAATACACTTGACCTAATTGAAACTTTGGTGATCTTTTCCTAAGTTCTTCATATTTCATTTTGTTTCTGACTACCTTTTGACATACAAAAGCCGTACATGATGGGTACAACTTGATGAGTTGGGAGATAAGTATACACCCCTGATACCATTGCTACAGTCAGTATTGTAAACCTATCCATCATCTCTAGAAGTTTCTTCCTACCGTCTTGTTTATTATTCTATGTTTTGTGATAAGAGGGTTAGCAAATATTTAGATGTGTAATATATTATTTTTAACTATAGGTATTATGTTAAATAGAAGATCTCTAGCATTTATTCCTCCTGCATAATTAAAACTTCGTATCCTCTGACTAGTACCTCCCCATTTCCCACATGCCCCAGCCTCAGGCAACCACCATTCTACCCCACTTCTGTGACTTTGCTCTTTCAGACTCCTCATGGAAGTGGTATCATGTAGTATTTTTCTTTCTTTCTTTGGCTTATTTCCCTTAGTGTGATATTCTCTGGGTTCATACATGTTGTCACAAATGGCAGAATTCCCCCCCCCGCCGTTTTTTTGTTTTGTTTTGTTTTTGTTTAAAACCTGAATGAACTTTTTTTTTTAATATTACCAATATAATAGAACCGAGTCTCTTTATCAAAGACATTAAGATAATATTAAAATTTGGAACTAAGCCACCATATTTGTGTTGATGCTGACAGGCTTTTAATACATCCAACACTTTTTTCAAGTTTAAAGACTTATTATCATACTTTTTAAAGTGAAGTCATTTTTAAAAATTACTCAGGAAGTCATACTTTTTCCCTCTGATCTTGCCATTTTGATACAGGTCAGGATAAGGTAGAGTGGCTCATCCCTCATAAGTGTCTGTTAAAGTAAAGGTCAAAAATAGCCTTTAATATTGTTAATTATCTTACTATGAATGGAATTAGAATATATGTTACTTTTACATAACTGGATTTTTATATAACAAGACTTACACCTCAGGTTTAGGTCTCCCTAGTAGCTGTGAGAAACTGGTTGGATTTTCTAAATTTGCTCAGCCTTGATCATCAAATCTGGAAAACAAAACAATACAAGAAAACCCACTAACATCTCAGTTTATTCCCTGAAGGTTGTTACCAATGAGATAATAAACTGTAAAGTACTTTGGAAATAGAAAACAGTAGACATTTTTACAAGAGTGAGTATCACCTAGAATAATTTTGCCTAAATTCATTTTTGTCTTCATGTGAGAAATCGAAGAACATAATTGAGATTAGAGTCAGTTGACAAGGAAACTGAAATAGCCATCTGTTTATAACCCCTTCCACATTTCTAAGCAGTAATGTTAGCACCACATGGTGGAGGTGGTCCAGAGACGAAGGTTTTAGCCTCTGACCTTGGTTAAGACACTTCTCAGTGGAGCTTCCAGGTAAAATAAAAGTTGCTCAGTTAAGTGTGAATTTCACACAGATAGCAAAGAATTTTTTAATATAGTTATGCAATATTTGGGAACTATACTAAAAATATCCGATCTTTATCAATATTCAGATTTAACTGGGTGTCCTATATTTCTTTTAGCTAGATCTATCAACTGTATCTGTCACGCTCTGAGTTTCTGCATTTGTAATACAGGAAGATCAGCTTCCACATTATGTCACAGAATTCTTGTGGGGATCAAACTATTTATTCTACTAGTCTAAGTGTAGAGATTTTATATTTAAAAAAAATTCTGTTGGGGCACCTGGGTGGCTCAGTGGGTTAAAGCCTCTGCCTTCAGCTCAGGTCATGGTCTCAGGGTTCTGGGATCGAGCCCTGCATTGGACTCTCTGCTCGGCAGGGAGCCTGCTTCCTCCTCTCTCTCAGCCTGCCTTTCTGCCTACTTGTGATCTCTGTCAAATAAATAAATAAACCTTTAAAAAAAAATTCTGTCAACTATCTTTTAAAAATTTTTTGCCACGTGGGTGCCTGGGTGGCTCAGTTGGTTAAGGTCTGCTTTTGGTTCAGGTCATGATCCCAGGGTCCTGGCTGTGTGATAATGGAAAGGACAGCATATTGGGTGAAGAAGAGGTCTTGATGCATGTGGAAAGTTCTATCAGCAGAGTTGCTTACTTTGCCTAAGTCATGTTATGTCATGTTGTACCTGTGAGCCTATTTCGTCACCAGTTAATTTGGGATGATGGAAGATGACTTCCAGCGCAGACAATAACATTACCTACTTAAATGTTGAGGCTTCAGTATTTGTGAAGTCCACAGTCTTTGTTGTGGGACAAGAAGTCCCAGGATTAGCTTCGTGGCATAGCCGAAGCCAGAGTCCATGTCTAGAGCCATCTTCATTGAGTATGTGCTAACTGGAAAATCACTTTAATTTATGAGTGCCTTTCTTTGAAAGCTCTTAAATGATTTGGATAAATGAACTTTAAAGCTATTAAACTGCTTTCAAGAGCTGTCAACTTTGTGAATTTTTAGCCATCGTTAAAACAGAGGTACAAGTTATTCATTTACCTATTAATATCTCCTGCAAGTGTTTTAATTCCTGCTGTAATTGGGATTGTAATTAGGAATTAGTGGCACACTGAAATGCCGATGGAAGCAGTACTTACTCTTTTTTTCAGATAATTAGTTGTATTTGCAGAAAAAAAAAATTCTACTTCATTTTCATATGACATTTTCTTAATGTCTTATTAGGCACTTGTTCTTTCTCTGCCTCCTTCATTTGTTCATTTCAAAACCAGGGGATTACAATAAAGTGACCTATTACTTGTTGAATTAGTGTTAAATATACCTCTGAGAGACAGTTCTTTGTTGTTCTATCTGCTAAGATTTGCTAGAATAAAATGCAAAGAACCTATGTGCAAAGTGTATGAAGTGACATATTTTTTCCTTATGGATGGTAATTGGTCTTGAGTTGTTTAGTACTTTTTGGAAAAGAGCTCAGAAGTACTTGAAATATCAGTCAGCAGATGACAGCTTAATCCGAAGAATACTTTTCCCCCCTTCTTGGTTATATATGAAGGTAGCATTTGTTATCGATTTCTAGCCAATTTGAAGAAAATGGGATAGTGTCTTAATATTTATGGTATGTATAGAAGTACTGTTTCCGGCGATCAGCTATCTTTCTTTAAAAATGCCATTTTCTTTTTTACTTTGCCATTCATGAATGGATGCCAGGTTTAACTATAAATGTATTGTATTTGCAGATCACTGTATAAACAAACTTGAGATGGAAATGATTACACTATCGTGTTTTTATGCTAGTAATTCTTAAAATCCAGTATACTGGTTAGGAATACTACCAACTACAAAAATGACTTGATTTCAACACTATGGAAGTTAGTTTCTCCCTTAAGTCAGCGTATCCATCATTGTGTAGCCAGGGGCTGATAGGGATGATACCCAAAGAAGGGGACCACGGCCTGTTTGATTTCTGTCATCCGAGTGTGGCCTCTGCCTTAGGCCCACCATTGTTACTTGTGTTCTTTCTTAAGGGACAAAGAACGGTATTCTCCCTCCTGTTGAGGGTACTTGTTGGATGTCACATCAAACCTTTACTGTTGTGGGATGTTGACCAGAATTCAGTGGCCTCATGGGCCCAGTTACCTTCAAGGTGGTCATTATGCAGCTGACGAAGCAGAAGCTCTACTAGAGAGAAGGAGAGAAGAGATACTTGGGGACAAAAACACCTCTGACATGGCTACTCTGTGCACATGCGTGTTTTATTTTTTACTTTTTAAAGCTTTTAAAGAGATTTTACTTATTAGAGAGAGAGAAAGATCAAGTGCATAGAGGCAGAGAGAGAAGCAGACTCCCTGCCGAGCAAGCAGCCCAACCCAGGGCTTGATCCCAGGACCCTGAGACCATGAGCTTGAGCTGAAGGCAGATGCTTAACCCACTGAGACACTTAGGTGCCCCCACATGAGTGTTTTAAAAGACCAAATTTTTCCTATCCGCCTGATATTTTAATCTAATTAGGGAGTCATCCTTTATATATCTTGAAATTTAGATTACCATACAGATCATTAAATGATTAAATGTCAGATAAATTAGACCGGCTGTAACAGTAGATTTGCTATAGGAGTTTTGAAAAAGGCAAAGTGATTAGAGACCAGAGTTACAGGCTTGGTTTATGAACTATGGATTGAAAAATCAAGTTGAAGGAAAATTAGAAGGAAGAAAGGCACCAAGTGAGAGCCGGAGATGAGCACGTACTATGAGAGGCTTGTAAACCCAGGTAATCTAAGAGTTTGTTACAGAAGTGTGCTATCAGATCAAAACTTCGCTTAATGACAGATTACGTGGCTTCTAATGTCAGAATTGTTTGGGATTTAATGTGTAGGAAAATACCACCAACATTTTGAGCCGTGGAATAGACTAGCTAAAACAGTGTATATTCTCACGGGAAGGAGAAACACCAAGAGAACCTTGACCAGAAGGTACACTATTGTAGCAATCAGATGTAGGATGTTAAAGATGTGAACAGGGACCAAACAGGAATCAATTTTTTAAATTTTTAAAAAGATTCTATTTATTCATTTGAGAGACAGAAAGAGAGAGAATGAGTGATGGGGAGGGGCAGAGGGAGAGGAAGAAGCAGATTCCCCGCTGAGCAGGAAGCCTGACATGCGGCTCGATACCAGGACCCGGAGATCATGATCTGAGCCAAAGGCTGATACTTCACCGACTGAACCCCTACCCCAGGCACCTCCCAAATAGGAATTTAAAAAGGAGACTCTTTCGATAGAAAAAAATGAGGATATTAGAGATGTTACAAAAATATATATATATATATTGCAGAGTCAGTACCAGTGCAGTGCTGGGTAACACCTCCCTATTACCTCACATGATTGTCATTTCTCTTTTGTGGTGAGACCATTTAAGATGCCGTTTCTTAGTGACTTCCAAGTAGGTAATGTATTACTAACTATACTCACCATGCTGTACCTCCAGAACTTACTCATCTTTTGACTGGATGTTTGTACCCTTTGGCAAACCTCACTCTATAATTTCTCCCCCCGCCCCAGGCCACAGTCATTCTACTCTCTGTGAGTTCAGCTTCCTTAGATACCACATGTAAGAGAGATCATATAATATTTATTGTTCTCTGTCTGACTTTTTCACTTAGCACTGCCCAGAGAAGTGTATCAAATTAATGCATTGTTATATCTGAATTATATCTGATAAATGAATTTGGTGACAGACACAAGGTGTAAGTTAAGATGACTGTAATGTTTAGTTTGAGTGGATATGAGAATGTTGGCACTGTATGCTGAAAAAAAAATACCAGAAGGATTTTTATTTGGGGAGTAAATTGGTAAGTTTGATTTAGAACAGTAATCACACACACACACACACACACACACACACACACACACTCACTCACATACACATGATATTATCCTGAAATTCGCAATTTATCCTGATTCACAGAGATTCAGTAGGCTTTAGTTGCCTTTTGTATAGCCTCATCTCTTACCTCTCTTATCTAAAACTGTCTTGTTTTTCACACATAGATACCCATTTTGCAATCAACTATGGATCCAGTCATGCTTAAATTAAGTGATTTATTTTATTGCTGACAGGAAAAGAGTAGTTAGATACTAACATGAACCTGGACGTTGCTTGTAAAACTGAATGGTAGATAACACTGTATATGAAATATGAGAATAAGTCTTGCTAAAAAGCTTCTTATTTCTTTTTAACGTCTGAAGGATCTCTCTCATTCTGTTCTTTTTTCTTTTACACATTGTTAAATTTCTATACCTCATGCCACACCCATTTTTATATACATAGGAACATCTTTGCTGTGTAATTCATTTTATGTTCATTGTATTTTATGGAGGAAAAATTACCATCTTTGTCACAAATTCAGGCACCTTTCTAAGCACTTCTGTTAGTTACATCAAATAAAATAAGAAACATATTATTATCAACATTTCTAAGAGGTATTGACTTATACAAAACAGGTAACTTGTTTTCATAGAATCAAATTTTTTTTTGTTTTTATGAATATATCAATATTATCTCATTGGATTTGTTTGCTTACCAAATGGGAAACTTCTTCTGTCAGAGTTCCATTTTTCTCTAGGTAGCACATACCTGAAATGATTCTTCAGTAAATCTTCATCTTTCTAGAACTTGTGTTTTCAAGCTTATTTCTGAGCCACAGCTAATAACTACTTAGGGGCCATCTAAATGCTTATGTCCTTCTGCACTATTTACTTTGCTGAATATTCCACTTAACTGCACAATGTATTTGTCGTCTGCTGCTCCTGCTGACAGACAGATAACCCCTTATGTTCAATGAAAATGTTTTCCGTATTGCTTTCCTGGCATTGGTAGAATTACCAGCAAATCATTTTGTAATAATGCTTTTGTTTTTCGAACTACAGTGATTTATCCTTGGCTGTGATACAGTCTATCTGTATGTGAGTTAGTGCTGCTCATTTATCTCTAAGTTAGAGATGTTCTGGACATACTACCCTAGTGATATCAATGGCACTCTCAAGCCAAGACAGGGATATGTGGACATCAAACCTCATGGCTCAGTAACTAAATTAACCCCCCCCCCCCAAATTGCATTAATTGAATTAATATAGTCAAGTATGGGTTGCAAATTGGTAAAGTGGTAAGAACAAGCTAACGGCCTGTTGCCAAAGAAACCAAATTATTCTAAGAATTCAAATACTAGAAAGAATTTTGCTCTGGAGAAATTCACAGGTGAGAGAAAAAATTATGAACATGTTAGATTAAAATGCAATGCCAAGAGATAGCTGATAAGTAGATTAACAAGTTAGAAACCCAGTTTAGGTTATCAGTTCTCAAGTCAAATTATACAATCTTGGAATTGTTGACTTAATGACATCTGGCACCCTGACTGCAGAGTTCGCCTCATCCGAACACCTTAACCCATTGTCCATCTCCGGTTTTACTTACTACCTGGTTCATTCTTGATCACGCACTCCTACATTGCCCCTTTCTCTCTTTTTGTTTGTTTTATTTTTTATAACCTATTTTCAGGTCTTCTCTTAATGTTTTAATGTCAGAGCTCCATCCTTGGTCATAGGTATCTTACCTGTCATTTACATAGAATACAAGCACCACCTTTCATGTGAAAGGTTTCCCCTAAAGCAATCTTTTTTTTTTTGCTTTTTCCTCAGAGAAATTGTTTTTCATTTATATTATAATAGCCATCAGGTTTTATCTTCCTTCCAAATAAAGTCTGTATACATTCTTTATAAAAAGCATTGCAGTGTAAGCAACTGCTGGTAACGATAGCTGGGGTGTGTGCATGTGTGCGTGTGTGTGTCCGTGTGGGCGTGTATGTGTGTACACTTCCCATCTCACCTATGACAATGCCTTGTGTATAGTGAAGAATAGGTGTTAAATTAAGCTGGACAGATTAACATAACAGCTACTTCAGCTGAAAACAAGTATCCAAGTAGAACTTAAGAGAATTATTTCTAAATAAAGTGAAACAAGGGCAAAGCACAGATGAAAACTGTAAAGAAACTCAGTGTTGCAATTATCTAGGTCTATACCCCTTTCCCATCCTACTCCCCTTAATCTATGCCAGTGTTCTCCATGGGATTTCTGGAGTGACCTCATGTAGTCCTTTTTAAGATGGCCGGGAAATTTTTATTGACTCTATGACAGCAGCCTGCATCATTGGCAATGGAGTAGGATGAAATGGTAGAACGTTCCAAGCCCTAGTAATGGGAGCGTGCTTGTAGGCAGTGAAAATCTAAGTACATCCTCTATTCTATTTAAAACCTCTCTCTATAATAAGTAGTTTCAGTGACCCAATGATATTGTTTTCTAACATTCACATATGGATTGCCTATTATGTGCCAACTTAGTTCTAAGTGTTGTGTGTGAAAATCATTGACTCTTATCTATAACCCTTGGAAGTGGGAAATAGGCATCCTTCCTCTCATTTTACTGAAAAAGGCTCAGTAATTCAAGCAATGAAAAATTTAGGTAGACTAGTGCCAAGCTCATTTCTGAAGTTCTACACTAGGCTGTTACCAATCAGACAAGAACATGTGAAGAAGACACAAGAGGATAGACTCTTCCTATGAGCATTGGTTCCAGTGGAATGGCTTCCTTCTAGTCTTCTGCCTCCGCATCTCATCAGTGGCTCTGTGCCATCAAGCCTCAGTCATTCAGCATTTGAAAACTTGACTTGGGAATGTGCCCCTAAATTCAGTAATGATCAATGAAAGATAAGACATGAAAATGAACTAGATTCTAGTAATATCAGCATCTAAGCAATAAGCTTTTGCTTCAGGGCCAAAATAGCACAGTCCTAAGAAGATAGAGGAATGTCAGAAAGAAATAGTGAAGGAGATTTCAGACACTCTGGGAAGTGTTCACTTCATTTATGTTTAGCTCAGTGTAATGGGGTTGAGTTCTGACCCCTATCAGATTATTGGTTCAGTTAAATTAAACAATGGCTAACATAACAGAGACTACATATATTTTACTCTTACCTTAATGGTAGATTCGTTGTAGAGCAAGTGTGGTCCCATCTGTGTACCATTCTTTGGGTTGTTGTCCCCATCTGTAGGATTAAAACTGGATCGACACTTATCATATTTATTGTTAAGGTGAAAAGGAAGGGGAAAATTAGTGAAAGGTAAACAGCATGACCAAAGAGTTGCACATGTGTTGCTTTTCAAATGCTGTTGATGGGAATTTCATCACGTGGCCCCACTGTGGCAAGAGAAACTGAGAAATACAGTTTCTAGTACATAATCACCTAAAACTTGGGAGGTATTATTACTAGGAGGATGGAGAAGAGTATTTTAAAGCCCACAGGCTATTTCTTTGGTCATTCGAATACCTGTGCCTAAGTTTTTTTCCCCCCACATGTAGAACACACTCACCATCTTTCCATACAAGATTATCCAAAATCCCACCAAGTTAGTACATCTGGATAATAATCCAGGATCTCCAGGGAATATGCAATACTCTCTATCATGTTGATGCAACTTTTCCTAATTTGACTGTTTATAATACAACTGAATGCCAGTTGCTCTCCCCCCGCCCATTTCCATTATTGCTCAGGTGTCTTCTATGCAATGATACTGTCTTCTGGATGACCATAATAAAAATTGTCATTTGAAAAAAGAGTAGGAAGTACATAGCAGTCACATGTTTATGATACCTATCACAATTCTTTGGGTAAGAAACACAAATACAGCCTGCTCTTGGATAAAGATTTTTTTGATTAGGCAGCCCATTGGTTTCCTTTGGGAGTAAGCCTTCTGTCCGTAGACCTCTCTGGCAGGTCCAAAGAGGGATGTGCTTGGGGCAAAACAGCTTTCCTATCTTGGTGTTTCTGCAGAAGTTTTTGAGCCCAGATACTGCTTTTGGATTCAAAACAGGAAGAAGATTTCTGCAGTCTAGCCTTGTGTTGCATTGGTAACACAAACAGCATCAAAAACAATACAGAGTTGGCTTGTAGTGAGTTTCTTGTGCTAGCAATCTTAGTCCTAAGATTGAGTCTAGAAGTCAAGCTTTTAAAAGAGAGAGAGAGAGAGAGAGAGAGAGCGAGCGCACGGTGGGGAGGAGCAAAGGGACAGAAAATCTTCAGTAGAATCTCCACTGAGCACAGAACACAAGGCAGGGCTCTGTCCCATGACCATGAGGTCATGACCCAAGCCGGAATCAAGGGTCAGACGCCTAACTGACAGAGCCACCTAGGGACCTGAATCTAGAAATCATTCTTAAATCCAACATCTTTTTTATATTTACTGAGTTCTGAACTTAGCCCATCATCGTCTCTCATTTTAGAGGTGGTTTACTCAAAACGTCGCTGACAACAGAAAACTCGTGTTAGAGTAGTGGACATTACTTATATTTTAGTTGTCCATCTGTACCTATGGCCAAGGTTATTAGCTGCCTGCCAAAGTTGTGTCTTCTCATTACATTGTGAATTTTTGCCTTTGCAAATGACACCCCACCAGGTACTATACTTGTCAGACCTCCTTTGTATCTATCTAGCACCAGTAGTATGAGTGGAAGCAAGAGGTCTCTGTTCAAACCTGTGATTGTTAGGACTTGGTGTGCCCTCTCCACGCTTCCTGAGGGACTCTAGAAACCCGACACTGAAAAAGACAAAAGTGCCACCAGCTCTAGGTGATTGAATACCATCTTGTAGCAGGATCTATGCCCCTGGGGCTAGTGATATATCACTTAGACTTCATATGAGTAAGAAATAAACTTTGTGCTAATAAACAGGAGACTTAAGATTGTTTATTAAGTTATTTTGTATTACTGTAGAAGATAGTGAATCCTTTCCATGTCTTGGGTATTTCCCAGGTTGAAAGTTTTACTGGAGAATGAAGCCCAGCTTGTAACACAGACTCTGAAAAGGCCAGTTATTTGCCTGGCCTTATTCTCTGGCATTTTTGTGTGGGTACATAACCCTCAGTCTGTTATTGAGACTTATCCTGGACCTTGATATAGGAGCTATGATGCGAATTAGGGAATATGGAGAATTCATTCTGGAACAGTAGTATTTGGGCAGCAACATTGAGATTCCTGGAAATCTTACGAACTATATGGTACACATTTGTTGAATTAATGTGGGTTTAACAACAGTCCAAATTCATTATCATGGCTAAGAATTCAGAACCATCTCTAAAAATCCATAAGAGATGACTGAGGTGAGCTTAAAGCAATGACCCACATAATACCAATTAGATCCAGCCAGTAGGACCAAGGTTGGGTTTTAAAGGCATTTTTGAGTATGTGAGTTTACTTTTTTGTATGTGACCAAAAATGCAAAATCTATTAGAGTTAGAAAAATGTTGTTGAACTCATTAATGGGAAATGCAGTTAGCTGTCATTTGAAGTGGTGTGTGTGTGTGTTTTTTTTTTCTACCAAGAGAATCAGCCCTCAAGTCATCATTATGTGCTTTATTATTTCCTAGCAGCTGACATGAAAAACTGTACTCTCATATTATTATTAGGGCATTTTAACCAGAAAATGGTTCTACAATCTGCATAGTTTCTCAAGAATATTTCTGTAACCCATATTTCAGTATTCTGAGTAATCATATGTGTAAGTACCTTTTGAAATCAGTGATTCAAAAACTAGCATAGCTCTCCTTAAGTACCATGTGAAGTAGAATTGTAGTCCAATAGACTTAGCCAGAGACATGCCCGCAGTTCATTTTGGAACAGAGAAAGCATTCTCACAACCAGTCATTCTCACCATTAACAATGGCAGGCAGAAATAAGATGCCCACTTTTTGGACTCCCTTCTTCTCCTGTCATCCGAAAATCCTAGTGGAAAGCAAATGGGACATCTACAATGAACACTATTAGGCCTTCTTACAGGAATTTTAGAAGCTCCAGTTTCCTGTCAAAGCATGCAGCTTTCATTATGCATCATTAAGAAAGTGGTTATCGTGGGAATTTCAGTGTATGGTTATTATCCTTTTACTCTTTGACCTTCTGTAATTCTGAGCCTCCATAAATAAGGTACCACTTAAATGCCACAATGGGATTTTACATCAAATTAATTAGTGAGATCACAGAAGAAACTACATTGTTTAATTTTACCATAATGTAAATATATTAATTTAGTATAATCAAGGGATATTTCCTAATGGTAAATATCTCAGAAGACTTTTAAGACAATATTATTAATATTTTTTAAATATAAACCATCTAATTTTATAAGCCCTATTAAAATTGAATGGTCTGGCTCATACTGTAAATTGCAAACCTTTTTTCTATCTTTAAAGAAATATACAAATGTATGGAGCATCATACTATAAATCATGCTTAATTTCAAATAACAATTATAGGGAAAATGAATTCTAGATGAATGTCATCTGCAAAGAACCCAAAAATCTAATTTAAACATGACTTTCAAATTTCAGTTTTGTTAAGTCACTTGTCAAATTCACCGTTTAACCACTTCCAGCTTATGGTGGTTGTGGTGCCTTTGCAGGGTTACCTGATGTCCATTCTGTCCTCTCTCCCTATCATTTGTAATAGTCTAAGTCCAATCAGGAGAGAGAAAACAGTATTTTGTACAGGGGAAATTATCTTTTTTGAAAGTTAATTTTTTAAAATAAGGAATTATTGTCACAGGGTTTAGAGTAATGAGGGATTGGCTCTAAGTACAGATCACTCTGAGTGACACAGGACTGCCAGATAGAGTGTGATATGATGTAATCTGTAACAGCAACTGCCCCTGGACTTGAGATTGCTGGGGGAGGCAACCTCAATCCCAGGTGCCTCTGGGCTGAGATCCAGATCTTGCTTTTTTTTTTTTTCCTTAAGATTTTATTTATTTGAGAGCTATACCATGCAGCCTGCATGGGCTGGGAGAAGGGCAAAGGGAGAGGGAGAAACAGACTCCCCTGCTGAGCAGGGAACTGGACATGGCGCTTGATCCTAGGACCTGGGACCATGACCTTAATGAGCCAAAGGCAGACATTTAACCCATTGAGCCACTTAGCCCCCCACCCCCCGCCCTGAGATCCAGATCTTATAGGGGGCACTTCCATGCCCACCAAATGACCAGAGGTTGCTATGATGTCTTGCTAGAATGGTTTGCTGGTAATTCATCCTCTAGGGTCCAAAATGTCTCCTTGGAGGCACTCTACTAGAAAAGTAGTC
This sequence comes from Mustela nivalis, assembly GCF_964662115.1. Classification (NCBI taxonomy): domain Eukaryota; kingdom Metazoa; phylum Chordata; class Mammalia; order Carnivora; family Mustelidae; genus Mustela; species Mustela nivalis. The sequence continues at coordinate 78,167,954 of NC_139031.1, forward strand.
AGGGAGTACTGCTGGCCATTGTTTTCTGGAGAGTCTGTGAGTGCTCCAAGACCTACCCAAGTTGTAATAGTGGGGCTGGGGAGAATACAAGACACGGTAGAAGCCAGACACCAGGAAAGCCTCCCATGGCCGGACAGCCTTTGAGCAAACGAATCAGAAACAGGAAGCAAAATCCCTTTTCTCATTGAGTGTCTCTCATTCATCATCTGCTGACAAAGCTTAAAATTGTGCTCCTTACTGAGCAAAAAATATTTAAAGAGCCCAGATCCTTTTCGTAGAGCAAGATAAATGGGTGAATTTGAAGCTGAGAGGCAATAAATGTATACAACCGTCAAAACATACTAAAAGGATATCATTCATTTGAATTTGTAGTTATCACCTAGACCGTGGCTTGGGGAGTCAGATCTTATAGAGGACTAGTTGAATGTGAACTGGCATGTCTCCCGCATGCTTGTTGCTTTATTCCAGGGCTCCCGGAAAAAGAAAAAGTGAAATGTTACCTTGCTGGCTCTTAAGTTTTTGCAAGTGCAGATTGTAGGAATAACAGTAATTTTATAATTTCATTTGCATTGCCTATATTGTAAATGGTTGTTGGAAAAGGGCTATATTTAAACTGTTTTATATAAATGTGCTTTAAAATGAAAGTCTTTTTTTTTTTTTTAAAGATTTTATTTATTTAAATACTTGACAGAGATCACAAGTAGGCAGAGAGGCAGGCAGAGAGAGGGGGAGAAACAGGCTCCCCGCTGAGCAGAGAGCCCCATGTGGGGCTCGATCCCAGGACCCTGAGATCGTGAGCTGAGCCGAAGGCAGAGGCTTTAACCCACTGAGCCACACAGGTGTCCCTAAATGTCATTTTATAATATAGTTACTAATGAGAAAGAAATTTTGTAGGTAAGGAAAGACTCAAAAGTTACCTATTTTTTGACGTAACCTAATTGGCCAAATTATTGTACTTGGCTGATAAACCTGATTCACGATACAGTTTTCCATAACTTCCATACTTTTCAGTAGGGAAAAGGGCAAAATAGATTGGGAGGCATAAGTCATGTGAATTATTATAGGAATTTTTCCAAGAGCTGTATGTTCAAGGAGAGGACTTCGTCAGCGTAAAATGATCATCTGATTTATCAGCTTTTATTACTATCCATTAGGTCTAAGGAATGTGTGTGTGTGTGTGTGTGTGTGTGTGTAAAACATTTAATTTTAATTAAAGTGTAGATTTGGTTAGAATAAGTGTAAATTAATTGCATTTAAAAGCAACGCAGTTAACATTATTTTTCTGATGATTGCAAAATGATAAAGGCTCTGAAACTAACACAAGATTCTTGAATTTATACTTGAATTTCCTCAAATCATTCAAATAAATTTAAGAAAAAGACTTTTCCATGGATTTATTTTAATTCTACTTTAACTTTTTAATTATAATTATAAATGTTCTGGCCGTCATTGAATTTGTGAAGACTAAGATTAAAGAAATCATGCCTTCATGTAAGTAATAATTCAAGAGAAGATAATAAAAGTATGAGGATCAAATAATTGAAAGTATAATTTACCTTAGTGGCAGGTAATTTTTCTTTTAAGGTAAATTTTGATGTTAGTAGAGAGGAGGTAAGATGTATAACCTCTGGACACCTGATACAGCATGTAAAGTTAGCATCCAGAAAATCCCTATGTGTACAAGTTAGTTATGAAATAATGTGAAAAAAGAAAATTGACTTCTGTTAACTTTCTTTTATACCACTGCGTTTCTTGCCATTTTAAAAGAAGGCTAAGGGTATATAAATTAAAACACCAATTTTAACTATTGCTGAGGAATGTTTCAGTGGAGTTTTATGAATTTAAAAAATATCTTTCTAGATCATATCTACTATGTTGATTTTGTTTCTCTGTTTTTAACTTAACTTCTCTCTTTCTTATAGCTTCTCCATGGGTTGATAACAGTAGAACTCCGAACAAGATTGATCTTTATGATGTACGCAGAAGACCATGGTAAGAATTTTTAGGTAGCTGTGAAAAAATGAACTAGACAAAAGAAGGTCACATTTTTTGTGAAAAAGTTGAAAAGATTTCCATTTTAGAATGAATATTGTCTAATTATTTTAAAGAGCTAGTGAGTTTTTTTTTCCCCAGCTAATAAATAAATACAGTTAAAATTCAAGATGGTGAGTTCAAGTGAGCAATAATAGTGAAAATTGTTGAAATAACTTATCAAATGATTTCAAGTGGACTAGTTTTTAAGTTTTATATTCAGTGTCCCTCTCTAGATCTCTTTTAGCCAGGAGGGGTTTCTACTGAAAAGCTCCCAGTTTGCTTGGAGTAGAGCTTTAATGAAGTGTCTCGATAGAGTAGAAGGTGGTTTGCCTCTGGCAGTGAACTAATGAGACCTGGCCCCAAGGTACAAGCTGCCCCTAGCCATGGTCACATAGCTTAGGTTTCATTCTCCCAAAAGGAAAGCTGCTTTGTTCCTCACTACTAAAGCAACTCTTCTCTTAACATGTACCTCGAAAAATAGCAAATAGCTCACGATTGCACTCACTGGGAAACAACTATTAAATTGTGCGTTTTATTTCCATTTTTTAAAAATGTATTTAATGTGAGGATTGATCTTTTTTTTTTTTTTTAAAGATTTTATTTATTTATTTGTCAGGGATAGAGGGAGAGAGAGCGAGCGAGCATAGGCAGACAGAGAGGCAGGCAGAGGCAGAGGGAGAAGCAGGCTCCCTGCCAAGCAAGGAGCCCGATGTGGGACTCGATCCCAGGACACCGGGATCATGACCTGAGCCGAAGGCAGCTGCCTAACCAAATGAGCCACCCAGGCGTCCCAGGATTGATCTTTTTTAAAATGGGTTCATATTTTGTACAGTACACTGCTTTGTAACCTGTTCTTTCATATCGATACCTTTGAGTGCTTATGCATGAGAGACATGCTTAACGTCATTTTAGCATAATTCTATGGTAACTTATTTTGAAAATCTACTACTATGTTGGACATTTAGATTATTTCTACTTGTGAGGGTTTAAACAAATTCCAAGATGCATGATGATTGAACCGAAGAAATATATTCTCAACTTTTAAAATGTCCTGTTAACCATTCCAGTAGCGATTTACGTGAACACCAGCCACAAATGATAGTATCAGATATTATTAATCCACGTAATATTCTTGTTAATATTTCTCTAGGTGTGGTGGCCCTGGAGCTATGGGTTGTTGAATGGAGGCCAAGACTGGGATATCACATAGATAGGGTTTAGAAACTGTTGTTTTGGGGAAGACCTTAGAAGCAATGTGCCAACCTACTAGCCTTTCCTCTCATATCCCAGTGGAGAAGTATGGCTGGACCACTGCAGATGCTGGACTTGAACTAGATTTGTCTTTCATTGGAATATCCCAGCAAACCTGCCCCTTTCACCTTTTTTTTTTTAAATTTTATTTATTTATTTGACAGATAGAGATCACAAGTAGGCAGAGAGGCAGGCAGAGAGAGAGAGAGGAGGAAGCAGGCTCCCTGCGGAGCAGAGAGCCTGATGTGGGGCTGGAACCCAGGACCCCAGGAACACGATCTGAGCTGAAGGCAGAGGCTTTAACCCACTGAGACACCCAGGCACCCCCCTTTCACCTTCTTACAGAGAAATGGACTTGGGTGTATGTTATAAACTCTGTTTCATGAACACGTAGTCCTGAGTAGATACTCACTCTGTTGGATGTTGTCTGAAAACGAATTGGCAGGTTTTCTGCAGAGAGGCCTCAAAGATAACTAAAACGTTGAGTTCAGGTTTAGCTTTTCCTGTTGGATAAATCGGAACACCCCCCCCCAACTCCTGCCAATCAGGTTGTGGCCAAGCAGCATGAACTTTGGGGGATCACTCACCTGCAATTCAATTTATCGCTACAGTTGGGCTGGGGGGCAATGTGAGAATCCATATTTTGAACTGGTTCTCCAGGTGATTCTCAGACACTAAAGTTCTGAGAGGTACCACCTGAACCTCTTGGGAATGTTATACATTACTGTTTTCAATCACTTTATCATCACTTTGTATTACCCCTTAGTATTTCTTCTCTGTTGATAGTTGTCTTCTCACATTCCTAGACCACCTAGCTCTTGCTGTGTTTATTTTCTGCATTGAAAAATAGGATATAATCTTATAATTCCTTAGAGTGAGTTTTAAACCCCATGGTCAATAAACTGGAGTTTGGGATAAACACATATACACACACACACACACACACACGTATGTGTGTGTGTATCCTAAACTCCAGTATCCCATGTGTGTGTGTGTGTGTGTGTGTATACACATATATGTATACATATATATATTTTTTCCATATCCAGGAGGTAATTTCTTTTGCTTCTAATATTAGAACACATCTCTTGATCTCTTGTTTTATCTGTGAAACATATTCTGCCTCTGACATCTCTATTATGTTAAATGGAGCTTTTAAAAAATTGACATTGTAGAACTGGAAGTGAAAACACATTGCCTACTGAGATGCTTGAAAAAAATACCTGATCTAAAAAAAAAATCAGTGAATGCCAATTCAAAACATATCAATGTTTAATAGTTTTCAAGAGAAAAAAGTATTCATATGGTCTTTGTTTCAGGTACATCCAAGGAGCTGCATCGCCTAAGGACATGCTTATCCTGGTTGATGTGTGAGTAGTTAAATATTCTCTCTTTATATACTGAAAATTTAGGAAGATAGGAAGATAACAGTAATATGTTGGAAGTAGGTTGGGTTAAAAAAAAAAAAGCAAAGAGAAATTATGATGACTTTATATCCAGGGAAAAAAAGCCATATCAAGATAATAACAAAACAAAAATTAGCTTACAGAAAATAAGAATCTACATTGGAAGTGAAAATTATGGCATATTTCTAATGTCTGAGCTTTTTGAAAAATTATTCTTTTATTTCAAATTTTTGCTTTACATTTTAAACAGGATAAAGTATTTGGTTGCTAAAACTTAGCAGTTCCTGGTACCAAAAAAAAAAAAGAAAAAATAAGTTGGCATTTAGCTACTAACGATTCACATAATTTATAGGAATTTAGCCACAGAATAGATAAATATCAAATATATTAAACGCCAATACTGGGACTTTTTATAGGGAAATGCTGGTATATAGGAAGGAATTGCATGAGTTTTTGTATTGGTCATTTTATTTTTTTTACATCCCTTCAAGTTAAGGGGTATGTGTGTGTAATCTTCTAATAAAATTTAAGATGAAATTGTAGTATATAGAATATAATAAGTTTTTAAGAGCAATGCCAAGGAGTTAAAAAACAAGAGGTATAAAATGCTTATTTTCCTTGAGATAAAAAGTTAAATCTTCTTAAGTTCTTTGTCATACTGGAAGAAACAGAATCCAATGTTTTGTAGACAGCTAAATCCATACCACAAGCTAATATCATCATTTGAAAACATTTAAAAATGATCTGAAATAAACAAGTTAAAAACCTATCATGTAGGCTGAGAAAGAAAAGATAAAGGAATTCAACATATTAACTTACATGTTAATTCACATTTCATTTCTTAAAATATATGTAAAGCAGAACCTATTTTAATTAAATTATTATGGAGTTATATCTAATCCTTGATATTCTTCTTAAGTATAAACCTAAGTGGTGATTCAATATGGTATTAGCTTTTTGGATATGTGATAATCCCAGAAATAATTCTTCATATTAAAATCTTTAGAATCCACATGTATATTAGAAGATTAAAAATGCATATCAAGTTCAAATAGCATTTTTAAAAATTATTTCAACAAACATGTATGGAAGGTCTCCTTTGTATGATGTGATAATGTAGAGACAAAGATGATTAAGATGTCTCTCAAAAATAATTCAAGTGTATTAGTGAAACTTAACCATATTCCCAAGTAACTAAAATAATTGTAGGAGGTGATAGACGTAAAATATGCCCCAGTACTAAGAGTCCATAGGGAATAACACTCTCATTGAAAGTGTCAGAAAAAACTTAACACTAAGGAAGTAAAATTAGAATTGATTTCACAAGGTGGGCATGGGAGAGGAGAGGACAGAGAATGGAATTTCTGGTGGAAGAATTGACAGGAGCGAAGTGACATAGGTGAAAACATTTGGGGGCACTGTATTGAGCAGAAAGGAAGGAAGGAAGGAAGGGAATGAAAGTCTTTGAATACAGGGCTCTTGTGATCACTGGCTAGTTAGTAGGTAACTATGAACTATTAACAGTATTAGCTCAAGATGTGTTTCTAGAATTTTCACCTGTTTGCATGGCGAGGAGTAGAGGCTAAGAGTTGGATGGAGTGGCTGTTACCCAAGCTCAGGGTCTTCAGGTAAGACGCACCTGACACAGGGTGGAGAGAAGATGGAGAAGAGGCCACCTCTTGGGGAACTGCGAAATGGAATGAAAAAGAGAGGTTGTCTGAAAGGGTGAGAAAGGTGAGAGGAAGGAGGAAATTGATGACTGAAATCCAGTCAGATTGGTACCAAGATCATTAATAGGGAAAAAAATATGTGTGGGCATAGTTTGCCATTCTGTATATTGACCCTGTAGTTGTTTAACAAAGCCAGAAGTCTAAAAGTGGGGAAAAGTTGAGAGCTCCAGAGACGAAGAAAGGGGAGTTAGTTGCCTAGAGGTGAGTCGCACGGTGAGATGAGGTCGCCGAGGATCCGTAGAATATGTAGAGACCAGAGAAATAAGGACTAGAACCCTTCAACCTGGCTAACAGAGCTGGTATTCGGTATCTATTTCTTCAGTAAGTAAATATGTCATGAGTATCTGTAATTTCTTAAAATCATCCCGGGACATACAGTTTTCATCATTATAGTTAGAAACGTATACATTCTGATGCTGATAGGAAAGATAAAATTCCTTACAATATATTTCTACTCCATCAGAAATGTGACTCTCTTTACTAAATTTTGAAGATAAAATTACTTAATATTATATAAATGACCTAGAGTTAGTGGGAAAGTCTCCTTTTGTTAGGATGTGTGGTGTTGCTTCAGTATGTGGTCATGGATCCATTGTTTTATAGGAGTGGAAGTGTCAGCGGATTGACACTTAAACTGATTCGAACATCTGTCTCCGAAATGTTGGAAACCCTCTCAGATGACGATTTTGTGAATGTGGCTTCAGTAAGTATAAGATGACTGCATTTTTGTGGAATTAATTCTGCAATTTCTTTCTCCCTCTGATTTTAAATATTTCATAGTGTTTTATCACTGATAGGCTGAGGTAGGTCTGATCTGTGATAAAGCTGTCTTACTGAGCAGTCCTCTGCTTGTTGCTAATTCTCCTATGCTTCCAAGCCAAGGTTCTTTTTGAATGTCTAAGGCTTTTCCCATGAGTGAAGTAATTGAAGTAATAATGAAGAAAAAAAAAACACAGCAGATACTCTCCCCTCACACCAAGGAGCTTAAACAGGTGACATGAACCTTGTACTTGCTGTTCGCTGTAACTCTTAATAAGTAGCAACTTGGCAGCATCATTAGATGGCAATATTCTCTTCATTATAATACTCAATTTTTCACACTGGACATGTACCCATAATGTATTAGGGTTTTTTAAACTGAAGTGTAATTACGCTACACGGTGTTACGTTAATGGCAGGTATACAACATATTGATTAAACAATTCTATACGTTATCACAATGGTATGTGTTGTCACCATCTATCACCATACAATGTTAATAAAATATTGTTAACTATATTCCCCATTCTGTACTTCTCATCTCTGTGACCTATTTATTTTATAATAGGAATTTTGTCCCTCTTAATCCCCTTTATTTTACCCATTCACCCCACCCACCTCCCTTCTGACAACCACTGGTTTGTTCTTTGTATTTAAGAGTCTCTTGGTATTTGTTCATTTGTTTTGGTTTTTAGATTCTACATACAAGTAAAATTATATGGTATTTGTTTTTCTCCACCTGACATTTCACTTAGCATAATACTTTCTAGGTCTACCCATGTTGTCCCAAATGGCAAGATTTTTGGGGGGGGGAGGGGTGCTGAGTCATATTCCAGTGTGTGTATCTCACTCTGTCTTTATCCATTCATCCTTTGGTTGATACTTAGGTCACTTTCATATCTAGGTTATAATAAATAATGTTGCAGTAAACATAGGGGTACATATGTCTTTTTGAATTAGTGCTTTTATATACTTTGGGTAAATACCTAGTATTGGAATTACTGGATCATGTAGTATTTGTGTTTTTAATTTTTTGAGGAATGTCCATGTTGTATTCCACAGTGCCTGCACCAATTTACTTTTCAGCAGTAGCGCATGAAAGTTTCTTTTTCACCACATCCTCCCCAACTCTTGATTTTTTTAATTTTTTTTTGTCTTTTTCACATTAGCCACTCTGACAGGTCTAAGGCAATATCTGATTGTGGTTTTGATATGTATTCCCTGATGATGAGTGAAGTTGAGCATCTTTTCATTTGTCTGTTGGCCGTCTGTCTGTCTTCTTTGGAAAATATATATTCAGGGCCTCTGCCCATTATTTAATTGGGTTATTTGTTTTTTGTATTTTTGGTGGGGGGGGTTTGAGTTACAGGAGTTATGTATTTTGGGTATGAACCACTTACTGGATATATCATTTGCAGATCTCTTCACCCATTTAGTAGGTTGCTTCTATTGTTTTGCTTTTGTTTCCTTTGTTTTGCAGAAGCTTTTTATTTTGATATAGTCCCAATAGTTGATTGTCTTAGCAGCTATATCTAGAAAAATGTTTCTATGGCTAATGTCAGAGAAGTGACTGCCTGGTTTCAGATCTCACAGTTAGTTCTTGAACCCATTTTGAGTTTATTTGCATATCATGTGAGAAGATGGTCCAGTTTCATTCTTTTGCATGTGGCTGTCCAGTTTTCCTAACACTGTTTGTTGGAGAGACCATCTTTTTTCCATTATATATTCTTGCCTCTTTGTCATGGATTTATTTCTGGAAGACTCCAGAAATAATGTTCCATTGATCATTGATCATTGGACATTGATCCATTGATCAGTGTTCCATTGATCCATGTGTCTGTTTTCCATTGATCTATGTGTCTGTACCACACTGTTCTGATTACTTTGTAGTATATCTTGAAATACAGGATTGTGGTGTCTCCAGATTCGTTCTTCTTCCTCAAAATTGCTTTCGCTTTTCAGGGTCTTTTGTGATTCCATATAAATCTTAGTGTTATTCTTTCCATCTTTGTGGAAAATGTCACTGTATTCTAATAATGTATTATGTATCCTCATAATGTATTAATAATTATAATAATGTATTATGTTTTCAAAGTATTGTTAATTTAAGAACTGATATGTCAATGTGCTTTTTAAAAAATCTTATTTCCAAAGAACCATAGTAGACCTTCCTACTCATAGGTAAAGAAAGTCAAATTCTAAAGCAAATAAAACAGACTAAATGAATGTTAGCACATCTCAGAATTTAAGCAAGATATTTCATGATCATTTATTGGTATATAATTGACATTTGAAGTGGTTATATTGACAGAGATGAAAATGAGCAATTTGTGGTGAGGTCATTTGGTATTGAACATAAAAGAAGAGATTTGTCTTTGAAACCACTTGGGAGGATGAAGTCAAAACAACTTCCTTCACTGGAAGGGTACCCCTAGGAAGAAAGTAGTCAAGAGAATCAAGTATCATCTCTCTGTTAGCCTGAGCTCCAGGTAACTGGATGTATGATATTTACGAAAAGGAAAGGGATTTATAACTAAAATGCTTTTCGCAGGATATCACTGGCTGAGGGTAGCTATAGAACCCAAGATCAATGAGGCAAGACTTTGTAAAAATGTTCCATAGGTGATACATGCAAGGAAGTCTGCAAACCTCCTTGGGAGACTTCTTCTTTTCTGGGCCACACGTGTGTCTCCACCACAGTGAGGCATGACCTGGTCTTTTAGTTCCTAAGGCTGCCGTAACAGAATGAGACAGATTGGGTAGCTCAAACTATAGAAAAGTATTTTTTCATGGTTCTGTAGGCTGGAACTCCAAGGTCAAGGTGCTGGCAGGGTCAGTTTCTCCTGCTGCCTCCTTCCTTGGCTGGCAGATGACTGCCTGTTGCCATGTCTTTAGATGGTGATCTGTCTGTCCGTGTACATCCCTGGTGTCTCTTCTTATATGGACACCAGTCCTATTAGATGATGTCCTTATCCTAATAGCCTAATTATAACCTAACCACCTCTTCGAAGACCTTATCCTTGAATACTGTTACATTCTGAGGTACTAGGGGTTCGGACTTCAACATATGAATTTGAAGAGATGCAATTCAGCCCATAACCTCTGGGGACCCACAGTCATTGTCCAGATCTTGCTCTGCTTTACCCAAACCTTCACAATCCTTTAGCTTGGCTGTATCCTTGATATTATTTCATAAAGCTTGATACTGCCTAAGATCTGATTCGTCCCATTCTTATTTTATACTCTGCTCTCAACGTTTGCTCAGCACCTAACAAAATGTGAACAGGTAAAATGTAGTCTCTCAAATGATCAGAAAGGTAGTTATTTAGGTTCACTTGTATCATTTATCACAAAACATAACAAAAGAGAAAGTTGTAAAAACATTAAATTCGATATGGATTTGGCCTATCTAATAAAATTTATATAAAACCAACAGATATTAAATATGGTCATTGCCTTAAACTGGCTTCTGCCTGATTCTCACTCATGGATTCAAAGTCTGGTAGTTGATTTGGGACATGATCCCAGGAAATACTACCAGTTAAAGGAGTGTGGAATTGAGTCAAGAGAAAGGAGATAACCAATTAAAGGATCTCAACTTCATTTAAAGGAACTTTATCCTACTAAGAATCTACTACTAAAGAATCCCAGAAGCTGCTTAGAATATGAACTTCAAAGTTATTCTGCCAAAATCCCTAAAGATCTGGGGTTTTCTGTGTCAGCCTTCCCCATATGTGGGCAGAGTAGATTTTGGCCACAGAAGGGGAAACTGAGACCAAAAGTTGTAGGTAATGGTAGTGAGAAACCTCACCAGTGCCCTCTTTATCTGGTCACTGATCCTTTAAGACGGTGACTGCTCACAATTAAAACAACAAACAAACCAAAAAGCCCAGCTGAGAATACATCACGAAGGAGGGTTGCTAGCATTAGAACAAAGGTCCATAATTTATACTTTTTTCTTCTCTCATACCCTTTCTAATTTCCCTGCACATCAACTCTCTTGTCGGCAGCTTGATTCGTGAGATGGCCTGAATTTGAAACCCAGAGGCCTGGGAATGCACAGTCTCTGTGTGTGCATTTCACAGTGGCTCCTGAAATTGTCTAGTCTTCACCGAGAACGGAAGGGCTTGAATGAGTCCTCTGAGTTTTATGCTTGGTTCTGCTTTCCCCACATTATGTAGGAACAGCCTTCATGACGATCTCCTTGTCAGCTAGAGTTCTACCAGATTTTTTTTTTTTTTTTTTGCATGTAGTTTACTGGCTTGAGAAATCCAAAATATCGAGATAGTAGGTATAGATTTAGGTTAAATGAAATTCTTAATGTGACCCTGGTGGGAGCACCACCTCAGCTTTATACCCCCACGTGGAAAGTAGAACATTTGTGGTCAGTAGAGCCTAAAGTTGCAGAGACAGAGTGAGCAGATTTCCCAGATAGCTCACTCTCTGTGGTGGTGAGAGACGTTGCTCCCACATCCATCCCTTAGTTCCCACGCTCCTTCATTCTGCCTTTTTGGGGCAGAGCCAGTGTGGGGAGGGGCAACCTGATTTGTAGCATTTGTTAATTTTCATAATATAAATACTCTCACCGCGGCTGATTTCAAGCTACCTATTATGTGAGGTCAGCCGGCTTTAATGATTCCTGAAAAATATACTTTTTAAATTTATTTATTTTTAAATGAGCAGATACAAGCTGGTGCCAGCACATCAATGAACATAGCACCATAGTCGAGAGTACATTTTATATCTTGAAAGACTACATTTCAACTCAAAGACTATCATCCCCAAGCTAGAGCCTTCATTGTGCATTTAAGAGACTGCCCAAGTGTTTTATCACGTGGGCAGCTCCTAAATAGGGCTATGTGGTAGCCCCAATGGATCCCGTGTTCATGTGCCCATTATTGGACCTCATTTCCCATAAAAGAGGTTTTTGGTTATGCAGCTGATACACAACCCCATGGTGATATCCCATGATAGTGAATCAGGTAGTATGTGTACCTGGGAGAGGCACCATGAACAAGAAAGGAACTCATAAGTGGAATGTTTGTCAGTAACAAGAAACAATGTATCCCACCCCCTCTAGAGGTATGAAATTGATGATTATCTAATTGACATGACGTTGTTGGTTGTCTTTTTGAAAGGTGGTATTGTATTGAAGAATAAGCATTGGACAGTTGGTTGGTCATTCACCAGTGCCTGTAGCTATATTACACTAGGTGAGAAACAGCCCATGCTTTTAGGCCCAAGTATAATATTCTCTCGTGTCTTTTTTTCCTCTCTGTGTGTGTCTGTTTCCGTTTCACCCCCTCCCTGCTCCCTTCCCCACTACCGTGCTACAGCATTTATGGGCCCCTTTTGCAAGCACTACATTTGCCACACAAAAAGGCTGGATGACCTCCAGTGACAACTCATCTACCCAGTTGTTCAGTACTTTGTGATGAATGCTCTTTAGTAGTTGTTGATGTGAAACAGAGCAATTTGCACTTTCCATGCCTACTCTATAGGTACATCCTCATGCTGCTTCTCCAGGATACTTTGTTTGGGGGAAGGTCTTCCAGCCTGGCTCCTCCAGGGCAGTGGTCAACCATTCAAGCCATTTGCCACTGTGTAGGAGTCTGTGTGTCTCTTCTCTCAAGCTGCTTACTCCTCCATACCACACTGCTGACTAGGTGTATGTTGCCTCATGATCCCTCAGCATCTCTTCCCTGCATATCCTCCTAGGACCCTCTGGTTTCTACTATGCAGATGTTGTATCTCTTTCGTTGAGTAGTCTCTCTCTCTCTCTCTCTCTGCTTGTTTTTGTTTTCCTGGAGCAGAGAGACTTCTTTGCCAGATGGGACGTTTTGAGACCTTACCTATTTGTTGCTTAAAGCCATGAGGGAAAATGAGATCAGATCTTCAGGAGAACCCCTGTCATCTTTTATGGTGTTTAGGAACAGACAAACTACTGCCTTTTAGGTGGAAGAGGTTACTTCTGCCTATCCAGAGGGTATAGGGGAATCTGTAAGTTCATGGTTCTCAGTTGCACTCACCTGGATATTCTACACTTAGGGTCCCGTGATTTGCCTAGCATTGCCCCTGTAACATAGAAGCCTGACAAGGCTCCAAAGGCAGCGTCCTTTTTAAGGACATGCTCTGAAAGGCACGTCTGTGCCTATTTCTGGCAAACGTTGACTTCACAACAGGAGATGGGAATCTCTTCATTGTTTGCCCTAGAAGTCTTCTGCGGTTCACACTCCTGCCTTCAGTTGATAGTTCACTGATTGATGTTATCATTTTCTTCAGTGAATATAACAACAACCCACCAACTCCAAGCCTTTATGATTAATATTGCAACTATATATCTGAAATGGTAGGCACCTCCCCTTCAATCTATATTGTGTTCCAATCACTGGAGGTGAAATGCTTAGAATTTGTGATGCTACAGCCTCTGAGGGGTTTTCTTGATTCTAGTTATGATGGGTATATGGTCAGTTCCCAGTGGAGTCTTTGTTGTCATGTGGTTGGTGAGTGTTGGTTTAATTCTACAATCCCATCCCGAGGATCTGCTTCCTAAAACCTCTGCGAGTATCAACTTAGACTGGATTCCCCCAGAAACAGTCTCTGAGACAAAGATTTAAGTACAAATCATCTATTGAGAAAGTAACTCTAGGAAATACTTAGAGAAGTGTGAGAAGTTTAAAATAAAAGAGAGAGAGAGAGAAAATAAATAGTAAATAAATAATAATTTATTTGATGGTTTATCAAATAAATCACCACTCTGCATGAGTACAGCTTAATGCTCTGGGTAGTTCTAAGAATCCGTACATTACATGAGTCAGAGTTATCCCTTCCAAGAGGAAAATGGGCTGAAGTATTTAAAGTTAATTGTTGCTCCCAGGGGACATCAGTTCTCTGGGGTTCCCAGGCCAACAAGTACACAGGCAGAGGGCTTGCAGAAATGTCAGGCAGTTAAATTTGGGCTGGCGTGCATGGAAATAATGGATGGGACATCAGTAGCATCTGCCTTAGCTAGAAACTAAACAATGCTATTAATAAATATGCTTTAAAAAGAATTTTTTTTTAAACAGCAGAAATGGATTTGAATGTTGTGGTTTCCACATTTAACCAGCAATTAATGGATCTTTCTTAATTAAATCACTTAGATGGGATTGACATTGGGATGGTTAATTGCCTGACAAGTCTTAAAAACCATTACTTTTCTTAAAAATACTAAGGCTTTTAAATATGTATTGTTTTAAAGAAAATTGTTAACTGACTTCTTAAGAAACATAATTGCAAGATACTTCCTTGTGGTTTCTGTGAGCCAGTAGACCTTGTTGGTTCATTGACAGCTCTTCTCAGATCCATACTTGTGCGTCCTTACTTGATGCAGCTTGACTGTGTAGCTACAGGTGCATTGGCAAATGGAATATGTTGATTGTAGAAAGAACTGGAAATAGTGTGTCTCAATATCTCAAGTTAAATATGAAAATACCCAGTTATGTATTAAAAAATCGGGAAGAAGGATGATACTGGAAATTGCACCACCTAGGGAGATCTGTAAGGCAAATAATGCAGGAAGCTATTTGAAAGATGAAGCCATTGTGATTTCCCACTCTCCTCCTAGAGAAATTTATTGCTGGTCTCAGCTCCTGTATATTGTCTTGTTTAGTTTCAATTAGCTCCTTTAATTTACTTTCATCATTTATGATCCTCATTTACCATAAGAAGACATTTTTGCCAACTATATTCTGAATTTTTTTATTAACTGTGTACTCTTGTTTGATTTTATTATTTCAGAAAAATCGTTAGTGCATTTTCATGATTGAAAAGTCACTGATTGATTTTAAGTGAGCTGATTATTCCAGGCATAAATTTGCCCTTCACTAATCAGTATGAACAAGATCTCAGGTAGTTATGTGTTCATTTTTTATCTTATTTATGTATTAACCTTCCTTTAATCACAAGTCATAGGGACTTTTCAGTGTGATTTTTTTTTTTTTTAACACTGCTTTTGTGGCAGGAACTACTGTCTGTGTTTTCCATGGTAACTCATTTAGTCTTTACAGCTGCCTTGTGAGGTAGGTACTATTACTGTTCTTAGAAGACAGGGACGCCAGGGTGGCTCAGCTGGTTAAGCAGCTGCCTTCGGCTCAGGTCATGATCCCAGCGTCCTGGGATCGAGTCCCACGTCGGGCTCCTTGCTCGGCAGGGAGCCTGCTTCTCCCTCTGCCTCTGCCTGCCATTCTGCCTGCCTGTGCTCGCTCGCTCTCCCTCTCTCTCTCTGATAAATAAATAAAAAATCTTTAAAAAAAAAAAAAAAAGAAGACAGAATTGGAGCACAGCCATCTTTGTGTATGAGTCTAGATATAACCACAAGTTATGTGGCTGAATGCTGAGGAAAATATAAAATGTATTTACTGATTTTATTGTGAAATCTGATATATTTCAAAATATTGGAATTGTTAGAATTTCTAAGATAGAATATGATTAGGTTATAAAAGCAAAAAGAAATTACTTTTAAACCTAGATTTATTCATTTTTACAAAAAGAATTATTTTTTGTTTTGGTGGAAGGATTCTTTCAGTAAATATTTCCATATTTTGGCTTGAAAAATCACAAATGAATTGGATTGTTCTTAAAATTGCATCTGAACACTTAAATATTATATTGGATTATACATTCTGCCTAGGTAATATATTTTCTTTTAATATATGTATTTACTTGCTTTATCATGCCTCTTTTGCTCCTATCAACTATATGCTCTTAATTGCATTTATATAATATTTAACATCAACCAAATAAACTTAATAGTTTAAAAGAAATTCTTCAGCTTTATTAATTACCATGCTATATTTGGAGCTATAAAATGCCTGAAATTGATACATGTAAAGAGAATGAATTATTATTCATTATTTTGGTAAGAGAAAAGCAAAAATATTTTTTTGTCTTCAACAGATAGGTCTTTCTCATTAAATACAAATTTTACAATTTAATGACATAACTCTTCAAAATGTATTTATAATGTCCTGGTGTGTGTGTACACACGTGTGCATGCATTTTTTTTTCCTCTGAAACTGAAAGTCTAGGAAAGAAATGTTGGAACTTTTAGTTTTTATAACTTCAGGGAGTCATTACATTAAGGCACTCAGGAAGCCTGTCGTGATTGTGTAATTAACTTTGACCGTAATTTTTCCACAAAGCCATCACGCATTTCTCTTCCTTCTCATACCAAAGCTCGTGTGAGTCATCCAAAGAGCTGGGATGCAGTAGATAGGAGCACTTGCCAAAGTTGCCTAGAACTCCCGACAGAAAACTCTGCCAGCCTCTCATTTTTAGATTTGCATTTCTAAGTCTCTTAATATTTTGTGAAGAACAGTTAAGTGTTAGGCTTCAGTCATGTGTAAGAGGTCAGAAGTACGGCCATGTCACGTCCTAGTGCCTTCTGGATGATCTCCAGGGCCTTCTTTGTTGCAGAAGGAGAGCCCCCTGTTGGGCAGAGCTCACGCAGCATGATATGTAGCCTATTGCGTAGTAGCCGGGCTGCGTGCTTCGGTGGAAGTGAGTGGTTGATGGTAGCCGCCGCAGTGTTCTGACTTACAGGCATAATTTCAGCTGTTGACACATTGGCTGGAATTTGTTTCTGAAAGTGAGGGAGTTTGACCTTTCCAGAGTAAAATACCACGAGCCAGTGGAGGATGAAAAGGAAGTGTGCCCATGTGCCCATGATGCCTATGATGACGAGTATGTGAAAAGTTAACAACTGAAGAAGACGGGCATGTGCTTCAAAAAAATCACAGGCCTCATTACTTAAGAATTAGATGCAAAGGCCAGGATGACATGAAGGGTTTTTCAGTCCCGTTTTCTTCTTATAAGTTTTTCTAGCTTGGGGTCATTATAAATATAATCTGTGAACCTCCATGAGAAAGAAATAATCACAATATACTTCCTTATAATATCTTCACTGTAAGTTGTAGGAGAGAACTTTTGTAAAGTTAGTTCTACTCTTTGCCCAGATTATAGTCACCAAACAGCCCTTCTGGAAATGATAGTCTCTAAATGCACGTGCAGGCTGAAGAGTGCAGAGCCCTAGCATCACAGGGGGAAGCTGGACAGGGCGGATCACGATGTCCTGCTGGTGGCGCTAGTGAGGCTCACCTCTGCTTGGCTGACCTGCTTCCCACTCAGCACAGACAAAACTGCCTCTCAGATGCGCGGGTGGAACTGCGGAGAGATGACGCACAGCCTTAAGCTCACTGATGAGCTTGTGGTTAGGATGAAACCGTGGTACTCCCCGTTTTTGACTTGACAGTTTAACACCGATTTACCGCAGAGTGGAGGTTCGTTTAAGTACGAAATTACACTGTATCTGCACGAAAGACGTGATTTGGATTGTGCCTTTTCTCATGTGCTTTAAATTCTAGTTTTCCTTCCAAAATAGGTCTCTTGTGTTCCTGGACAAGGGAATGGTTTGGTTAGCTTAGAACTTTTTTTACTTGGCATATGACAGTGAGAGCATAAGTATGTTGTTGCACGATTTACATTTAGAAGTGTTTTGTTTGTTTGTTTGTTTGTTTTCCCACCCTTAGAAAACAGATGCAGGTCACAAATAAGTAACAGATACCTGGCATGCCAATGCACTTTTGTGATAAGCGAGCTCTCGGAGAGTAATTTCATGTCTTATAAAATCATTATCTAGATTTCAAGAAATTTTTATGTGGATTCGTATCTCTTTTATGTCGAACAAGAATATGGTAGTTCATACCCTTGCAACTTCAAGTGGGGCCTGTGGGCCAGCAGCACGGCAGCACCTGGCAGCTGATTAGGAATGCAGACTCCCGACCCCACACCCGAGGACGCAGAATCTTCACTTAGCATCTCTCTCTCAAGTGAGTCCTCAGCAGTGAGGAAATTGGGAAATCCTGCTCGGGAGGTTCATTTAGCAAAGCCCAGCAAGGCATGTGTCTGGAACTTCTTGTAACTTATAGTGCTTCTTATTGATGTAGATTTTAAGATCTTGGTATTTCATAACATTACTAGTACTACAGATGTTTATGAATATTTTTATAGTGTAGCCATTTGCTTTTTGGAGGGACGTACTAAAAGGAAGGAAGGAGTAGTTAGGTTTCTTAAAGGAACCAAAGTTCTCTCTTTCATATATACTTAATGTTTTTTAAAAGGTTAAGATGGATGCTTTTTAAAATTACCTTCATTCAAAAGACACATAAAGAAATTATGGGCTGTGAAGAGAAGACTCTCAAAGGACAGATTTAGAGATATAATAACAGGGTACATAATCAAGGTTATTTAGTTTTAAAGAAAGAGAGTGCCAGAAGATAACTTAATTGCTTTGCAAGTAGAAGGAAAGTTTATAAGAAGGTGTTGACAAGCATGATAACTATTTTTTCCATTAATTACGTAGTATACTAAAAATTTGGTACTTAGAAACTTTTGGTCCTTAGAAAGTGTTTGGTACTTAGAAATTATATTTTCACTTAAAAAAATTTTTTTTTTGCTATGTTAGTCACCATACAATACATCATTAGTTGTTTTTTTTTTTTTTAAGATTTTATTTATTTATTTGTCAGAGAGAGAGCAAGCGAGAGCGAGCACAGGCAGACAGAGTGGAAGGCAGAGTCAGAGGAAAAAGCAGGCTCCCTGCGGAGCAAGGAGCCCGATGCAGGACTCGATCCCAAGACGCTGGGATCATGACCTGAGCTGAAGGCAGTTGCTTAACCAACTGAGCCACCCAGGCGTCCCACATCATTAGTTTTTGATGTAGTGTTTTGTGATTCATTGTTTGTGTGGAACACCCAGTGCTCCATGCAATCTGTGCCCTCCTTAATACCCATCACCGGGCTCACCCATCCCTCCACCCCCCTCCCTTCTAAAACCTCATTTTATTTCTCAGAGTCCATAGTCTCTCATGGTTTGTCTTCCCCTTCAATTTCCCCCTCTTCATTTTTTCCTTCCTTCTCCTGATGTCCTCCATGCTATTCCTTATGCTCCACAAATAAGTGAAACCATATGATAATTGACTCTCTCTGCTTGACTTATTTCACTCAGCATAATCTCTTCCAGTCCCGTCCATGTTGCTACAAAAGTTGGGTATTCATCCTTTCTGATGGCTGAGTAATATTCCATTGTATATACAGACCACATCTTTTTTATCCATTCTTCTGTTGAAGGGCATCTCGGCTCTTTCCACAGTTTATCTATTGTGCACATTGCTGCTATGAACATTGGGGTGCATATGGTCCTTCTTTTCACTTCATCTGTATCTTTGGGGGTAAATGCCAAGTAGTGCAATTGCTGGGTGATAGGGTAGATCTATTTTTAACTTTTTGAGGAGCTGCCACTTGTTTTCCAAAGTCATTGTCATTGTAAGAGGGTTCCTCATTCTCTGTAACCTCTCCAACATTTGTTCTTTCTTGCCTTGTCCATTTTTGCCATTCTAACTGGTGTAAGGTGGTATCTCAATGTGGTTTTGATTTGATTTCCCTGATGGCTAATGATGAACATTTTTTCATGGGTCTGTTAGCCATTTGTTTGTCTTCTTTGGAGACGTGTTTGTTCATGTCTTCTGCCCATTTTTTGACTTTTTTTTTTTTTTTTTTTTTGATGTTGAGTTTGGAGAAGTTCTTTACAGATCTTGGATATCAGCCCTCTATCTGTAGTGTCATTTGTAAATATCTTCTCCATTCTCTGGGTTTCCTTTTTGTTTTAACTGTTTCCTTTGCCCTGCAGAGGCTTTTTATCTTGTTGAAGTCCTAAAAGTTCATTTTCACTTTTGTTTCCCTTGCCTTTGGAGATGTTGTCTTGAAAGAAATTGCTGTGGTCAGTGGAGAAGAGGTTACTGCCTATGTTCTCTTCTAAGATTTTGATTGATTCCTGTTTCACATTGTGGTCTTTCATCCACTTAGAGTTTATCTTTGTTTATGGTATAAGAGAATGGTCGAGTTTCATTCCTTCTATATGTAGCTGACCTTTTCCCCCAGCACCAATTATTGAAGAGAATGTCTTTTTTCCACTGAATATTTTTTCCTGCCTTGTTGAAGATTAGTTGACCATGGGGTTGAGGGTCCATATCTCTGCTCTCTATTCTTTTCCATTGATCTGTGTGTCTTTTTTTTGTGCTGGTACCATGCTGTCTTGGTGATGACAGCTTTGTAGTATAGCTTGAAATTAGGCAACATGATGCCCACAGCATTGTTTCTCTTCAACATTTCCTTGGTGATTCGGGATCTTTTCTGGTTCCATACAAATTTTAGGATTGTTTGTTCCAGCTCTTTGAAAAATGCCAATGGAAGTTTGATCAGGATGACGTTAGAAGTATAGATTGTGCTGGGCAACATACACATTTTAATGATGTTTATTTTTTCCATTCCATGAGCATGGGCTGTTTTTCCATATTTTTGTGTCTGCTTCAATTTCATTGATAAGTGTTCTGTAGTTTCTGGAGTATAGATCATTCACTTCTTTGGTTAGGTTTATTCCAAGGTACCTTATGGTTTTTGGTGCTATTATAAATGGAATCGATTCCCTAATTTCTCTTTCTACAGTTACATTGTTAGTGTATAGGAAAGCAAGTGATTTCTGTGCATTGATTTTGTGTCTTGCCACATTACTGAATTATATGAGTTCTAGTAATTTGAGGGTGGAGTCTTGGGTTTTCCACATAAAATATCATGTCATCTGCAAAGAGAGAGAGTTTGACTTCTTTGCCAATTTGAATACCTTTTATTTCTTTTTGCTGTCTGATTGCTTTTGCTGGGACTTCTAGTTCTATGTTGAACAATGGTAATGAGAGTGGGCATCCTTGTCATGTTCCTGATCTTAAGGGAAAGGCTCTCATCTTTTCTGCATTGAGAATAATATTCACTGTGGGCTTTTCATAGATGGTTTTTGTGATATTGAGGAATGTTCCCTGTATCCCTATGCTCTGAAGAGTTTTAATCAGGATAGGATAGTGTATTTTGTCAAATGCTTTCCTACATCAATTGAAAGTACCATAAGGCTTTTCTCTCTCCTCTTATTAATGTGTTCTATCACATTTATTGGTTTGTGAATGTTGAGCCACCATCGCATCCCAGGGATAAATCCCACCTGGTCATGATGGATAATTCTTTTAATGTACTTTTGGGTCCTATTTGCCAGGATCTTGTTGAAAATTTGGGGATCCATAATTGTCAGGGATATTGGTCTGAAGTTCTCCTTTTTGATGGGGGTCTCTTACTCAAGGTAACAGTGGCTTCATAGAATGAGTCTGGAAGGTATCCTTCTTTTTTTATTTTTTGAAACAGCTTTAGGAGAGTAGGTAATATTTCTTCTTTGAATGTTTGGTAGACTTCCCCAGAGAATCCGTCAAGCCCTGGAGTCTTGTTTATTGGGAGGTTTTTGATCTTTGCTTCAATCTCGTTATTGGTTATTGGTCTGTTCACGTTGTCAATTTCTTCCTGTTTCAGTCTTGGTAGTTAATAGATTTCCAGGAAGGCATCCATTTCTTCCATGTTGCTTAATTTATTGGCATATAGTAGTTGTTAATAGTTTCTGATAATTGTTTCTATTTTCTTGGTGTTAGTCATGGTCTCTCCCCTTTCTTTCCTAATTTTATTAATTTGGGTTCTTTCTCTTTTCTTTTGGATAAGTCTGCCCAGTGGTTTATTGATCTTATTAATTCTTTCAAAGAACCAGCTTCTAGTTTCATTGATCTGTTCTACTGTATTTCTGGTTTTTAAATCATTGATCTCTGCTCTTATCTTAATTATTTCTCTTCTCATGCATGGCTTAGGCCTCATTTGTTATTTTTTTCTCCAGTTCTTTAAAATGTAAAGTTAGTTGCTGAATTTGGGATTTTTTGATTTTTTTGAGCGAGGCTTGGATCAAAATGAATCTCTTGTAGACAGCAATATGGGTGGGTCCTGTCTTTTTATCCAATCTGCAACCCTGGGCCTTTTCATGGCATTTAGGCCTTCGTGTTGAGAGTGATTATTGAAAGACACGTTTTCATGTTGCCTGTGAAGTCCTTGTTTCTATAGATTATCTCTGTAAATTTCTGTTCTCCATCACTCTAGGGGTCTTCTTTTATAGAATCCTCCTTAATATTTCTTGCAGATCTGGCTTAGTAGTCACATATTCTTTCAATTTCTGCCAGTCTTGGAAGCTCCTTATCTCCCCATCCATTCTGAATGACAGCCTTGCCAGATAAATGCATATTATTTTCATTTAGTACCCTGAATATGTCTTGCCAGCCCTTTCTGGCTTACCAGGTCTCTGTGGACAGGTCTGACATTATGCTGCTATTCCTCCAGCATATGTAAGGATGTATGTAAGGAATCTCTTCCCCCTAACTGCCCTTAAGATGGTTTCCTTGGTTTTGAGATTTGCAGGTTTTACTATTACATCCTGTGACATTGGTCTCTTCTTCTTGATCTTGGGATCTTCTTGATCTCTGCCTTTAAGACACAAATGCTTGTTTCATTTCCCAGATTGGGGAAGTTCTCAGCTAGGATTTGCTCAAATGTATTCTCTAGTCCCCTCTCTCTCTCCACCCCATCAAGGATCCCAATAATTCTGACATTGGAACGTTTCATGGCATCATTTATTTCTCTAATTCTGTTTTCATGGATTTTAGGGGTTTGCTCCAGGCCTCTTCCTGTTCCTTTCTATCAGTGTGTCTTCTAGATCACTAATTCACTGTTCTACCTCGTTTACTCTACCTGTTACAGAATCTAGGTTTCACTGCATCTCATTTATGGAATTTTTAAGTTCAGCTTGATTAGCTTTCATTTCTGCCCTTAGGGAATCTATGTTGCCATTAATGGTTTTCTCCAACCTAGCTATTGTCTCCATAACTGTTACCCTGAGGTCTGTTTCTCACATCTTGCATATATGCATATCCATTAGGTCTGCAGGGGAGGCCATTGTCTTTGGGTTTTTTCTTTGTTGGGAGTTCCTCCTTCTAGATACTCTGTTGAGTTGTGGTTGAGGGGATGTACAGCCAAAAACATCAACCAAAATCCTGGCAAAGTGCATCCTCTCGACTGATGATCCTCTGCCCCTGTAGTGATCCAGTTGTTTAATCCTACATCTCAGGCTGATTTCGTGGGTATTCAGAGTGGCTTGATAGATATCTAGCTAAATTCAGGGTCCCAGTTGAAACAGAGTCCCCCATTCCCCCACCAGCTTGCCTCTCCCCCTGCATCTTCAGTTTTAGGAATGGCAGAGTAATAAATACTTATGGTGAGCCAGAAGGAATTCTTCTCTTTTGAACTGACCTGTTGTTTTTAAAAATATAAAAGTTAGCACTTACTTGCTGGGACTTGAAGAACTGGGAAAAGAGTCCGTGCCCAAGAAGCAGAGCTGTGTATCACTATTTACTGGATCAAATTATTCAGGGTCCGTGTATTCATTTAATTATGACAAGAGGTAAAGGGAGTGGCTTGGGCTGAGGTGAGCTGTAGGTTTAGCCTAGTTGCTCATAGTTACTTAAGTTCAACTATCATATTTGCTCATAATTACTTAGTTTCAAAGCAGCAGAAACTGAAACATAAATTGCTACTACACTAAGGTGATTACTTGCAGAATGCATAAACTTTTTTTTTTTAAAGATTTTATTTATTTATTTGTAAGAGACAGAGGGAGAGAGAGCAAGCAAGCACAGGCAGACAAAGAGGCAGGCAGAGGCAGAGGGAGAAGCAGGCTCCCTGCCGAGCAAGGAGCCCAATGGGGGACTCGATCCCAGCACCCTGGGATCATGACCTGAGCCAAAGGCAGCTGCTCAACCAACTGAGCCACCCAGGTGTCCCAGAATACATAAACTTTAACCTTAATTTATGAATAGCAGAATCTCATTTCAACACATTCCTATGGTTTTAAAGCATTTTGAGAATTTGGATGTCGATGCTAGAGCTTGAGAACATGGACTAAGACCTGAAAATATTTTTTTGTTACATGTTTCATTGTAAGGGATTTTTTTCATAAAGTGACTATTTACATATTAAATTCTGTTAAAAATTCCAAATATGGCTTTTGCTTTTTCCCATAATTTATCTTTTTAATGTTTCATCCAATGTTTGCACCCTAAATATATTGCCAAAAATTTCCATTGCCATGATCTCTCTCCTACTTAACCCTATGTTCTATCGATAGATATCTTCTTTACAGAGTTTTGTCTTTAGTTTCTACCATAATCAAACTCTAAATTTTTAAAATATTTATATAATTGAAATATATTTCCAAATATATATATGTGTTTATGTATATTTATATATTTGATTTTAGTGGAACTGAGTTACTTTGAATATCATGTCTTCGGCTGGTGTTGGTAGTCCTTTTGTTGATCCTAAATGCTATTTCATATTGAAGAGAATTCACTGGTGATGTTACTAACCATCCTTAAAAAATATATTTGTTCTATTAGGTACGTGTCTTACACATATGCACAGATTAGAAATAACTTCTGTTTACCCCGAGTCTTGATACTTGCTGAGTCTAGAGAGATGCATGCCGATTCCCCCACTTTGCTCAGAACTTTGCTCAAATGCTTTCTTATTAGAGAGGACCCCCTTGACTGCCTCATCTCTAGTATATTTCCAGTTTTAGTTATACAATCACTGTAACTATGTTGACCAGTTTACCTCATTTCCTTTCTCATAACGTTTGTCTCCACCTGATACTTTATATACATGTTTGTTGTTTATATTCTGTATCCTTGTACTCCCACCTCTGCACCAATGGATGGTTTTATTTTCCTTGTTTGGGGTATAGACACACTGTCTATACTGTTTAGCCGAAATGTTAATGTATAGAGAAAACTCTAAGGCACATAGCAGGGCTTCTTCAATTGAGTATTTCTTTGTTGTAATAGTGCAGGGAGAGGGAAGTCCTACATAGTTGTCAGAATTTTATAAATATTTCAACCAGTGATCAGACATTTTTGTGTTCTTAAATGACAAGACTTATCCTCACTGTATCTGTATTGTAGCATCTCTTTTCGACAAACCTATTATATGTGTATATTATCAGTCTCTCTGAGTTCTTTGGGCAAATCCACTAGGGAAGTTCTTTAGGCAGATTCAACTAGGGAAGACTTTCCAGGCAGTCATCTTCAGGTACCATAAAAACATTGAGCATGTTGGCCAACATTGCCTCACGATGTTGGTAAACAGGAAAAGATCAAAGAGTATATGATGAGTTACTCATTTCATTAAAGTTGCGTCCTTGGGAACTGGTGTTCAAATTTCCACAGGGATATGAAAAACAAAACAAAACAAAAACCTGTGGTAAAAATCATACTGATGTGTTTATTATATCTTAAGAATCACTTGGAGGTGCCTGAGTGGTTCAGTTGGTTAAGTGTCCAATTCTCGATTTTGGCTCAGGTCGTGAAATGGAGCCTGCCCAGGAGTATCTTCTGCCTCCAATAAATTTTTAAAAATTTAAGAATTCTCTTTAAAATAAAAAAAGAATGGAGAGAACCTGTCCATATTTTTAGTTGGGCACATGCTGTGGAATCAGGATTACACAGTGGCTGACAAAGTGACGGTTGAGAAAAAAAAAACATAAATATCAAGTAAAGATGAGCGAGGAAGCTTAGTACAAATTACTTTGAAAGCAAAAAAAATAATATGCCCTCAATTGTTTGAAATTCTAAGTTCATATAATTAGAGAGGTTTAGAAGTTTTCTGTATCAAAATATAAACATAATGTATTAAAATGATAGTTGGGCTAATTCAGAAACTTAGTCAACATTTCAGCAAAAGTCAACAGACTGAATTTTGGGCATGTCATGATTTAAGTTAATTGAAATATTTGTTTAGGGGCAACTGGGTGGCTCAGTTGGTTAAGTATCTGACACCTGGTTTAGCTCAGGTCATGATCTTGGGGTTGAGAGATCGAGCCCTGCTTCAGGCTCTGTACTGGGCGTGGAGTCAGCTTAAGTTTCTCTCCCTCTTCCCTTACCCTCCCACCCCCCATGCAAGTGCTCTGTTTCTCTCCAAAAAAAGAAAAAAAAAAAAAGAAAACTGCTTGAAGTATTTGTTTAAAAGTAAAAACACCAAAAGTTTTGGTGGGCAATGATTTATAATTATAGGCAAACAAGTTTTGTCTTAATAATGTCATTACCTTCACTTTCATTGATGTGGCTTTCTTTTGACATTTACAGAATTCATTATTCCTTTTCTAAATGTAAATCTTTGATATTTAAAACTATCAGATTTAAATGTTAAGATTTTAGAATTTGAGGGCCTTTCTAGTTGATCTAGTAATGCACCCCACCCCACCCTCCCTTTTCTTCCAGAAAGAAGGAAACTGAAGCTCAGAGGACACAATTGAATCAGTTGTGGCCATTGATGCTTATTAGAGGTAGGGCTCGGGCTAGACCTGACTTTCCTAAATTGGATTAAAAGGTGGAGAATTCTTTATCAATTTTTTCATACAATAGGCCACAGAAAACAAACCAGCAGCCAGTGTTGGGGGGCAGCAATATCAATTTGCAAATGAGAGTTTTCAAGTCCCAGAGTGCTACTAACAAATGTATGTCATCTCTAACTCTGCCAGGGTGATCACCCCTGCTGGTTTTCCCTGGACAGGGATTCATAATAGAAATTGGAATCCTATTCACTGTATTTGCAAAAAATCATGAATTACCCAGCAATACTTTTAATAATGTATTTAGAATCTGCATTTGAGAAAAGAGAATATGAGATACATGTACCAGAGCTGAAGTGGAGATATATTTATGTATCTCTTCTTGAAATGAATAGGTGACTCATGATGATGTCAGTTTGTCCAAAACTTATTGGTAAGTGTTAATTTGAATTAGATAAAAAATAGAGTTCCAAAGATCAACAGAAAGACAGTGTGGAAGAAGCAGCGTGACAGGGTATGGCAGCTTATACTTTTGGTATAAATTGAAAATGATGAGACACTGGAGATAGGAATGTGTCAGGCATTTGGGGCTAAAGCAGAGCTCTGATTCTTTTTTTTTTTTTTCAAAGATTTTATTTATTTATCTGACAGAGAGAGATCACAAGCAGGCAGAGAGGCAGGCAGAGAGAGAGAGAGAGGAGGAAGCAGGCTCCCTGCCGTGCAGAGAGCCCGATGCGGTACTCGATCCCAGGACCCTGAGACCATGACCTGAGCCGAAGGCAGAGGCCCAACCCACTGAGCCACCCAGGCGCCCCTAATTCTTTTTTTTTTTTTTTAAGATTTTATTTATTTGACAGACAGATCATAAGTAGGCAGAGAGGCAGGCAGAGAGGGGGGGGGGGGAAGCAGGCTCCCTGCTGAGCAGAGAGCCTGATGTGGGCCTTGATCCCAGGACCCTGAGATCATGACCTGAACCGAAAGCAGAGGCTTTAACCCACTGAGCCACCCAGGTGCCCCAGAGCTCTGATTCTTGGTCACTGGGTGACTCTGGGTGCTTTGCTTAATACTCTGTCTCTTTTCCTTAACTGCATCATGGAAACTATTAAAACTAAAACCAATGCTCACTTCAGCAGCATATATATATATATAAATTGGAACAATACAGAGAAGACTAGCATGGCCCCTATGCAGAAATGACATGCGAATTTATGAAGCATTTATTTTTAAATCTTAAAAAAAACAAAAAAACATAAGCTTGGTGAAGGTTATGTGAATTACCGCATGGTAAGTGCTTAGCCTGATGCAGTTGTGATTCTCCATATACCTTAGCTATTATTTGTGTTGTTAATATTAAAGATAAGAAGTCAGTGAAAGAGTGGAAATAGTAAAGGAATAAAAAAAGTTCCAGAATTGTATCCCAAATCTTAACTCATTATAAAGAATGGATCACGAACCAGTAATAATTCAATAAAAGGGAAAATTGCCATCTAGGAAAAAAAACCACTTAATGTAATTGTCCCCTCATACTATTACGGGAAATCAGTTTCACCCTGACTAAATGCCACAGTGTAAAATAAGCAAACAAAAGCATCAAATATTAGTAGAAAATATTGATGAAATTTATCTGATTAATGAATAGTTATGTAAGCGTATTTCAAGAAGTCATAAAGAATAGGTTTAAAAGTTATAATTGGAAAGTAGGCAACAAACTAGAAAAATAAGACAATTCACAAGATTAAATGTAAATTAATATATGAAAAAAAAGTTTTACATTGCTAGCTATCAAGGAAATTCAAGTAATTAAAAGATTGAAATAATCATTTTATTAAGAATTTAGGAAATAAAAATGTTAAGTATTTATGAAAGTGGAATGAGATTGTTATAAATATAGTATAAATTGGCACGCAATTTCTGTGAGGTAAATTGCCAATAATTGCTTAAAGAACCTTAAAATCATTCTTCCCTGGGAGTATAATGTGCATATGTGTATGGATAAATGTTATCACCTGTTTCTCTGAGTTTTAGGATAACCATCTTGTTTCTGTATACTAACCCTGGCTTCCAAATTTTCTATAAAAATCGGAGAATCAAAATAAACAAAGTATTTTTAATAAGAATGAAACCTAACCAAGAATTTTGAAGATCACACCCTGTGTTCACTTTGCTTTTATTTTCCTGCACTGCCCTCTGGTGTCCAACACGCAGATAGCTCATGATACCAGAATTGTAACCGCCCAATACACAAATGCATTGTAATTTAATTTAGGTAATTCGTTTAAATTAATAATTTTGCACAATATAAATTGGTTGCATAAGTTATTGGTTATATTATATAAACAAGTTCAATTGTATTTTTTAATTAAAAAAACACCCTTGTTTCAAAGCAGGCTAATCTGAATTTGAGGTTTTCTGCTGGTTTTATGTGCAGTTTGAGCCTACCATTGAGCCTATCCATGCTTTTACATGGATAAAAGAGAAAACAAATCATTAAGACAAGTTCTGAGGAATAATATAGATACTGAACAATTTTTCAGAAACCAA
Source organism: Mustela nivalis (assembly GCF_964662115.1). NCBI lineage: Eukaryota > Metazoa > Chordata > Mammalia > Carnivora > Mustelidae > Mustela > Mustela nivalis. The sequence continues at coordinate 78,197,025 of NC_139031.1, forward strand.
GAAATTATAAATTATGTCCTTTTTTGCCCATTAAAGAATGTTTTATAATTAAGCAATGTACAAAGTACCCTAAAGCAAGTCTGTTTTTGTAAGAGTTTAGATGACACATGGATTAGGGAAAGGGGTAAAAATGAAAGGCGAGCTGAATGGTCAAAGATTCAGTGGGTTGCTTCTGTTTGTTTCTCTGCAATTCCAAGTGAAATAATAGCACTTTTGGTTTTCTTTTGTCTTTAATTCTTAATGTTTCTAGAGGAAAACCACTGATCCACTAACAATTTTAAAGGTAGACTCGGTGCCCTGTGGAAATGCATTACAACATCCCACGAGGGTGCCGTTCCTACACAAGCTTGCTTTTGAGGAACTTGAAGATTCTTTGACTTACGACGTGCCAACATTTCGTTTTTATCCAAGGGGCGGCAGAGTTCTCTCTCAGAAACATTTTGTGAGGAGTACCTGAGAACAAAAATCCTGTCTTCATAAAACTAAAAGTTTTAATTACTTCATCTGAGAGGTTAACAGTTTATTTTGGCACCGAAATTATCTTTTAATAGGATGTGTGTACTTGACTATGATATTTAATAGGAAGGTTCTTCGGAAGCATTGACATTTACTGTTCATGGTTTTTTCAGAGACTATTTCAAACATTAACTTGTGTTTGAAGAATACTTGCATTGTCTTGTTAGTGAACTTTAAGGCTTACTAAAGCTGATACCACTTATCAGAATCTTTCTCATTAATCTAGGAATCTGTTGTGATGTAAGCATACTTATGTTTTTACTAAAATAATTTTTTAAATGCTAGAGTTGGACTTGATTTAACATCTATGGGCCAGACTTTTCAGTAGGTGTTTTACATACATCTTTGTTTGGATATTTTAATAGCATCTGTTTGGACAGAATATTTACATGTATGACTATATAAGCTTAACATATTATAAAGCTAAAACATCTCTACGATGTTAAATCTGTAGCTTGATTTTGATCAACATTTCACACTGTCGTCTAACGAAACTCCATATATATACACTTGTTAAATATTTATGGCATACTATTATATACCCAGTACGGAGGTTGCATTGGTGGAGTGGCTATTTTCTTTGAGTATGTGTGCTTCAAAGCTAGGGAAGAATTTGTCAAAATAGTCTACAAAGAAGTAGGAAATTTTAATGGAGTCATGTTCTGTGTAAGATACATGTAGGCCTAGGAGAGCTTATAATGAGGTGGTCTGATAGTCAAGAAAGGTCATGAAAGCCTTTGTAAGGAAACACTGTTGAGGGAAAGAAGTGTTGTAGGCAGAAGAACGTGTTATGTGGAAGGAGGAAATGAAAGAATGTTCATTTGCTAGAGTAGGGATACGAAGTTCCACGTGAGTTGTACCCCACATGCTCATCTTAACCCACACATCTTTCTGTGTCAGTATGCTAGCAGAAATTTTTCTCTATGGTTCTTATAAGACACCTACTTGGTTGAATTTTCTGGGATCAGGAAAGGAATCAGTGTGGTATTAGTTTGGATTTCTGACTCTGAGGTTAGTTAAATATACATTTTTAGAAAAAAGCATTTTTTTAATAAGTGACAAAAGCAGGAGTCCTTAAATCTATTTTCACTCACAATATACTATTTCAAAGCTTTGTAATACTGTATTATTAAACTTCTGTCCTAAGGTTTTTAATACAGGAGTGATTTATGTATTAAATATGTGGTTTATAAATTAAAATTTAGTACATGTTACCAAAGACTGCAGTTTCAGCTTGTGAAATTAAACCTGTTCTTTTTGTCTGTTCTAAAAATAGATGAGTGTGAGATGTCTGTGAAATACACACTTAGCTATTTTAGAACTTGTAAAATTTCTCTTTACTTTCCTAGGAGAGTGAGACTTGCTATGGGGACTTAGGCTTTGTAAGCTGTTCCTTCCCCTGCATTATTTATGAGTTTTATTATGAGTTTAATCGTAGTATTTCTGTTACATACCACTGCATTTGTATTTAATGAATTGAATTTACATTAATCAGTTTGTGTTAAAGCGACTTAATGAGATGCTTCATTTTTCTGTGTTAAAAGCAGGTCAGGGCCAACCGAAATACTCAGAGCAATACATTATTTAGTGCTCATTTTCTGCACAACTTGTAATTTTATCATGATTCACGGTTTAAATCAGTTAATAACATTTTCTGTAACCATTTCTAATAATTCTCTAAGGTCAGACATTTTACTATTGATTCATTGGCAAACTTTTTTTTTTTTTTTTAAACTTTCTGACATGGGAATTCTCACCTTCTTTTGTTTTCAGAACAGAATGTGTAGAATAAGATTGTGTCAGATTATCAAAGAATGGCATAAAAGAGGGAGTGGAATTTAGAACTGACGATACTACGTTTCCAACATTCGAATTTATGGAAAACAGCACAGAAACATATTAGAGCTTTTTACTCCTATGTAGGATATAACTGAAAATAGTGTTCAAAGTAAAAATAAGAAAGAACCCAAATTATGTATCTGTGCAGGATATTTTCCTTGTTTTATCTCCACTCTCTCCAAACCTTCCCTCTTCTTCCTTTACCTTGATTGTGGCTTGTGTCCTCAGTGAACAGCAAGGCAGGCAGTAGCCGTCCCCTTTTCAACCCCAAATCTATGTATATACCCAGCAGCGCCTGTACTCAGCTCCCACTCGTCTTCCTCAGATCAATGAAGTGGATACCCATTCAAGGGTCACTCCACACGCCGGCTGCCTGTCCTTCCCTATCTTCACAAGAACTGTATATTTTACCTCTTTTCTCTTTTCCTGCATCTTTTCCTTCCTTCACTCTTCATTATCAGTACTCTTGCTCTAGTGACCTTGCACTTTTAAGGCAGCCTTTCCTTGACTCCAGGCTCTCCCTCAGAGGTACCCACCTCTTTACTTCTTTGTTTCCCAGCCAAGGCACTTTGAAGACGGCACTGGCCACCACTTCCCATGTGCGTCCAGGATTCCAGTGGGCTCTGCCCCGCCCCCGCTCCCCGGACACTGACCGTGTAACATGTTTGACTTCCATGGATACTTTGAATTTTGCATCTTTGTATCTGAACGGCACTACCTTTCTCACTGATACTTTTCTTTCTTTTTTCTCTCTCTCCTCATTCCAAACAGCCCAGTCTCCTGATTTCCTTCCTGCCTCCTTACTTCTGCTAAGTTTACTTAGGGACTCCTTTGACTATTTTCCTTTTATGTCTATGGATTTACACCATATTTCTATATTGAAGCCTTCTACTTTTCTTTTTTTTAAATCTTTAGCCAAGACCGCTTTTGAGGCTCATACTTTAAAGATTTTGCTTGTGTATTTGACACACACACACACAGAGAGAGAGAGAGAGAGAGAGCACGCGTGCGCTCAAGTGGAGGACAGGGGGAGATGGGAGAGGGTGAAACAGACATCCCACTGAGCAGGGAACCAGATTCAGGCTCTATCCTGGGACCCTGAGATCATGACCTGAGCCAAAGCAGACCCTTAACCTATTGAGCCACCCAGGTGTACCCTGAGTCTCATACTTCAAATACTATGATTACCTGACTTCACCATTTACATGTCTTACTTGTATTGAAAACTCACCCTCACTTGAACACTGTGCTTCTCCTGACTCTTCCTCAAGAGCCCCCGAGCCCATCACTGCTCTGGTCCTCCGGCCATCCTGACGCCCGTATCAGACACCTGCACGGCATTCCTGGTACTAGGCTGTTACTCAGCTGCATCCTCGGTCTACCACCACACGCTGTGGATTCTTCCTCCCAAATCAATGTACAGCCCCTTCTTGTCTGACCATCTCCACAAATGCCAAAGCCACTTATTATATTGAGCTCGATTTTTTTTTAAGATTTTATTTATTTATTTGACAGAGAGAAATCACAAGTAGTCGGAGAGGCAGGCAGAGAGAGAGAGAGAGGGTAGCAGGCTCCCTGCTGAGCAGAGAGCCCGATTCGGGACTCGATCCCAGGACCCTGAGATCATGACCTGAGCCGAAGGCAGCGGCTTAACCCACTGAGCCACCCAGGCGCCCCCTATAATAGCCTTCTAATTTATTTTCTCTCCTTTGAATTTTGCTCACCTTAAATCCATTTCCCAAATAGCAACTTGCATGATCTCTTAAATTTTTACATTAAATTATTTTCTATGTGGCTTAAAATCTTTCTGTGACTTGCCTTTTGACAGAAATTCAAAGCACAGTTTTTTAGCATTTCTATTGGACCCTGCACGACTAGCCCGCCTCCCTTCCCAAACACATTTGATGTCATTGTCCTCACTCACGTGTGACTGAGCTAAACTCTCTTTCTTTATACATCCCTAAAAGGCTTTCCTTTTGTTGTTCTGTTTGTCTGGAATGTTCTTCCTCCATAGTCTTCAATGAAACATTTCTTTGGAATCACAGGAAATGCCATTTCTTATGCAGATTTTCCCCTGACTACTCATGGTCCAAACTGGAATCCACTTGTGATTTGTCTCTTGGGGAATAAAGCTCTGTTGCTTTAGAGAACTACTCATAATGTGCTGTAATATGTTAAGATGCTCTGCAGGAATAGTTAAAATCCCAGACCCTTATGTCACAGTGCTAGTCTGATCCTGACTCTATGTCCTATGTGCCCTAGGACTGTGGGCAAGTTCTTTAACCCCTCAGTGCCTACATTTCTTCATGAATAGTAATAAATACGTGCCTTGTAGGGCATTTACAAAGTGGAAATGATTAATATTTGTAGAGTAAACCCAACACATAGTAGGCACCATATATGCACTTACATACACGCGTGTGTATGTTTGTGCATAATCTACCTAATGCCTGAAGGCACAGAACTGTCACCTGCCACAATTCTTGACCTATAACAGGCTGACAGTAAATATTTGCTTGCTGAATTGATGAAATGTGCAGTGCACCTTATAATTAAGCTTCATTGATTTTCAGAGAAAAAAGGAACACTTGTTATATTTATAAGAGTATGTGATCGGTTGTAAAATTTACATTTCGGTTTGTGATCCACCCATTAAAGTCGTTTAATGATACATTTTTGAGAAAATCTCCAGGATTTCATCTGGGCAGCCGCCTACCTCCTAGCAGGCATGGTCTTATTATCATCCTCATTTTGCTGATGTGACACTCGGCGCTGAGAGCCTACAGGGCTCATACAAATAGCAGAGCTAATAAAAGGTGGGATGTTTCCACTCGTCTCAGTGCCCTGGATCTCCCTGCAGAGCTCATTGTTCTTAGCTTTTTTTGGAAATACCCAGTGAACTCCATGAATACTTTTTATAGGGTTGGTGATACTAACGTCGGTGATGACTCTTAAATGTTCACGCAGGGACACACATCAGGTTTGATGTTCTCTCCTCCTGCAGCCTCCTGGTTGTTCAGGCCTTCATCATTCACAACCATCTCTGTCTGCGAGGATCTGCTTGCCCTTGGCCTCGCCTCCGTCATTCCCTTGCCTTCTGCGTATACGCTCTAGAGCGAGCAGTTCTAAAAGGCCACCTGTTGTTCCTGATTCTTTCACCTTACTTTCCCGGATTAACCCTGGTAGAAAGACTGTACCATCACAGTTCAGGATTACTAAAATTCGGTTCCTGTCATCGACTTTCTGGCTTTTTCACCCAGCTTCTCCTTAAGAAAGGCAAGCAAGTGGTTAGTTTCTCCTTGAACTCGGCCACATATCACCATATCTTTTCTGGATTCTGAATACATGGCATTGTTTGTTGGCTTCTCCCCCTTCCCCCCATGCCCCTGCCAAAGGCTCAGAATATTTGAGAGCTGAAAGGGGCCTTATGTAATTCAAGTCCCAAATTTATAATCAGAGAAACTAAGCTCCAGGAAGGTGAGTGACCGGCTCACGGTTGCACTAGGAGTGGGGGGCTCAGGTGAAAATTGCTGTTTGATCCTTAGTGAACTTCTGTTCTCCATTTACTCACTTTATGAGAGAGAAACAATGCAACAAGACTGGGATGTAGAGGCCACAAATTCAAATAAAATAATGTGATTGATTTTCTTGTTCATTTATATATTTACTTTTCTGTCTTTCACAGTTTAACAGCAATGCCCAGGACGTGAGCTGTTTTCAGCACCTTGTCCAAGCCAATGTGAGAAATAAGAAAGTGCTGAAAGACGCAGTGAATAATATCACAGCAAAAGGAATCACTGACTATAAGAAAGGCTTTAGTTTTGCTTTTGAACAGCTGCTTAATGTAAGTAACCATACTGCCCCCCTTTTCTCTCTTATTACTGAGTCACGGCATCTGAATTTCAATATGCTGGTACTTACTACCATCAGTCACTATGAGTTACATAACTGTGCTGGTTTTCATTTAATTTAAAAGCAGATGTGTCCAGGCAGTAGAAATCTTTGAACTACTTTTATTTTTAAATCCAAAATTCAAAAAAACATACAAAATACAGACATTCTTTTTCTTTTAGATCTTTTCTTCCATCATCTTTTAAACATTTTTTTTAAAGATTTTATTTATTTATTTGTCAGAGAGAGAGAGAGAGAGATAGAGCGCGCGCGAGAGTGAGCACAGGCAGACAGAGTGGCAGGCAGAGGCAGAGGGAGAAGCAGGTTCCCTGCCGAGCAAGGAGCCCGATGTGGGACTCCATCCCAGGATGCTGGGATCATGACCTGAGCCGAAGGCAGCCGCTTAACCAACTGAGCCACACAGGTGTCCCCTTCCATCGTCTTTTAAAACTGCTTAAGAAGCACATTTGTAAGATCATTATTTCATTTTGTATAAACACTTCCAACTTAGTTGACATATGTAGACTATTGTTTCATTTTGTTTTCTCAATCGCTACTATATTTATCTGGAGACTGGCGTTTTCAAATCCTCCAATGACTGGTGGAAATATTTTAGTTTTATTATTATTTTTTTTATTTTTGAAGATTTTATTTATTTGACAGAGAGATAGGGAGCACAAGTTGGGGGAGCAGCAGGGAGAGGGAGTGGGAGAAGCAGGCTCTTCCCTGAGCAGGGAGCCCAACAGGGGCTCGATCCCAGGACCCTGGGATCATGACCAGAGCCAAAGGCAGCCACTTAACTGACTGAGCTACCCAGACACCCCGAATATTTTAAACATCTACTTGGTTCTTGTAGTTGTTTCTTAATGTACAGAAAGGTCCAAATGACAGACATGAAGGTGAGGAGGACATAAAATAACAGAGCAGGAATTCCTTCCTCGGTGACGATCCGCCCTCCAGACGTATCACCCACTGATATCTCTGTTCAGACTCTCACGCTCCAGCACGCCTACTGTCTGCCCCGTATTACAGCGTGTATCTCACACTCCAGACTCCCGTTCTCAAATGGCTTTGTCGTCTGTTTCGTTTTGAACTCTTCAACGCAGGACTTATCATTCAGCTTTTTATCTCTCGTGAAGCAGTATTACTGTGGTGGTCGAAAGTGCGGACCGAAACTTTCTGCACCTCGGTTTCCTCCCTTAGACCGTGGCACATTCCTCAGAGGGATGTAGGTAGGATTGTCCACAGAACCTGGCGCATAGCAAACCTCATGTGACTGTGGTTGTTGGCTCGATACTGGTGTCTTGATCATTATGACTATAGTTAACGCCTAGCATATGTCTAGTAGAGGGTCAACTTGGAATTCATACCCGATTTGTTGAGTCACTGAATAAGCCCTTACAGGTGGTCTTATCTACGAATCCTACTTTGCTGTTCCCTGAGTAAACTTCTCAAAGAGTTTTCAGGGTACCTGACTGGTTGCTTCCTCCAGTCATTCATTCAGCTGATATTTATTGGAAGCCTCACAGTTTCCTGTCATTTTACCAGTACTGGAATAGCAGAGGTAAAGCAGACTGTCTGGTGGCAAGAACATCCAGCATGGCACGGTTAATGATCATTCCTAGAACAGTGTGTTGGTGCTGGTATGGGGCAAAATCAGAGTCTGTTTACTTGAGTGGCACCAAAGAGGGATTCGACTTACCCAAAGGAGGTCAGGAAAGTGGGCATTTTCTTGAAAACAGGATTTACAAGAGTGAGTAGAATTTAGGCAGGTAGATGAGAGAGGGAAAATCATGTCAGATAGAGAGAACCACACAGACAAAGGCACAGACAAAGGAGACATCGAGGCACATTGAGAAAGTGGCAGGTGCTTCCCCAAGTCCGGGACATAGCAATATAGGAGCAGTGAGGGAAATAAAAAGGCCATGAGGTATCAGTTAATGAGGTGTTTAGGAGCAAATGAAAACTTGATAATATGAGAATGGCATGGTCTAACGAGTGTTCTAAGTTAAGCTGTCCTGGTGTTGGAGTCAAAGTGAAGAAAGGTTAAGGAGAGTGACATGGTAACTAGCGGGATGGTTCTCTGGACTCGAATCCTTGGTGGCTGGTGACACAGGACTCTCGAGAGGGGCTCTGAGGGTGGAAAAGGCTCAGTTTCAGTTATGTGGACTTTGAGGTGATAATTATTTATTAGGTAGTGTTAGATAAGCAAGTAAGGAGACCAGGAAGCTAAGCAGCTCAGTGTTGCAGTTTCCAGCGGGAATTCTCTTTGGTAAAATGTGTAAGTTTATTAAAGGGTGTATGTTCGTTAACTAGAAGGATGAAAACTCAGAACTCGGAGATTCAGATGTAATGAACTCTTCGATGACAATGTATTCTTTCTGCAGTAAAGAAATAGCATTTTGTGGGCTTTTTCATAGAAGTTCTTTTTTCTTTTGAGCCAATCAGGTTTTTCTAGATTGTGGCATTTTGATGACCCTTCTTAGTATTGTTAATTGTGTCACTCCATTCCCTCGTATTCAGGTTTCAGTTGTGAAATGATAAGGGGTCTCAAGCCTCCTGTACTGTTTCCAAGGCTGTCTCATTAGAGAGGCCACAGTAACTCCCAGATTCACTCCTAGTTGGGGATTAAATATGATTTAACTCCACTTGGCCTCTCACAGTGCCTCTACTGCCAGTTGTAAATGATTTTTAATATGTTCTCAGTTATTCCTGAAATAAGTCTCAGATGTTCTGCTTTCCACATATCCCTTGTGTATTGCTATTCTTTATTTTATTTGTAGTAAAGATTTTATTTATTTATTTGACACAGAGAGAGATCACAAGCAGGCAGAGCAGCAGGCACAGAGAGAGGGGGAAGCAGGCTCCGGGCCGAGCAGAGAGCCTGATGCGGGCGTGATCCCTGAGACCATGACCTGAGCCGAAGGCAAAGGTTTAACTCACTGAGCCACCTACGGGCCCCTGTTGGTCATTTTCAAATAATTCCCAGGGGCCTGGGTGGCTCAGTAGGTTAAGCAGTTGACTCATGATTCTAGACTCATAGAATTGAGCCCAGGCATGGGCAGTGTGCTCAGCGCAGAGACTGCTTGTCCCTCTCCCTCTGCTCTTTCCCCTGCTCACACGTACTCTCTCTCTTTCTCCCTCTCTCTCTCAAATAAATACATAAATAAATAAAAACTTAAAAATAATTTCCCCAGATGTTATTACTAGTCTTATTCAAAGTTGAAGCAGATTTTCTTACCTATTTCCAATACTTGCAGTCTTCTTGTCCCACAATGTTATTCTCTGGTTTTTGTTTGTCCTTGTAAGGTTTATCATTAAGATCCCTGAAGCAAGTATCAAATAGGATTAAATGTATCACTTATCCCACAGTACACCTTGAACTGAGATTTGAGTTAGTCCTCAGATGGCACTTCATAAAATATTACAAATCAAAAGGCATTTTTCAAAAAAAATTTTATGAAGTCCGTAAGTGATAGCTGGTGTGCTGTGTCATGTCCGCACGGTGATACAGGGAAACACAGGGATACACTTAACACAATTTGTTATGAAATCACGTATTAAAGTAAATTACCAACTCTACTAGTCATTTTATTGAAATAGCCAAGTTCTTTCCTTTACTCAATTTGTTACAAACCATAACATAATTGTTAGGATTGTGTGATTCTTTAGAAAACTGCAAATCCTCTGACTAGTTGCTGACTTCGCCTATCACGCATCTACTAAGGAGGCTACTCCTGGGAAAGATCGTATTAAAAACGAAACATTTCTTTATTTCCCCTTTTGTGTATGTCCTAACATCTCTCTCTCTCTCGGGAAATATTATTATTTTAATTACATGACTGATCAGCAAGAGCCATTGTGCTTACTTAACTGGTACTTGTGTTCATTAATACTGTTGCCCCCACTACTTCCAAAAATGAAACCAAGTCCTTATGTAAAATTCTTTTTTTTTTTAAAGATTTTATTTATTTATTTGACAGAGAGAAATCACAAGTAGATGGAGAGGCAGGCAGAGAGAGAGAGAGAGGGAAGCAGAGAGCCCGATGCGGGACTCCATCCCAGGACCCTGAGATCATGACCTGAGCCGAAGGCAGGGGCTTAACCCACTGAGCCACCCAGGCGCCCATAAAATTCTTAATCACTTTTCTGTAACAGCCCTTTAGGTACATATTATGTAGGCAGATAAAAAGAAATCATCAAAGAAATTAATTTTAGTTAAGGAATTTCAGTGTCGTTCACAGAGGTATTTTGATGATAAAATAGGTAACTTTTTTATAGTCAAATTTTCAGATGGCTTTCTTCACAGATGAGAACTATGCTTGAATGTGACAAATTGTAATATTTAGTACTTGGGTTTTCACAATACTTGGTTAACAGCTTTAACTGCCAATGTTCTAATGGCCTAATCAATGGGGTGAGATTATATGAAACAAGATATTTTCATCACTAGAGTTGTCTTGACTGATTTTTACAATGGGAAATGGGATTTATCTTCTTTGAAAAGTAAGATAGGGTATAGTCTTTCAATAAGCCTAAACACTGCTTAAGGATTAACATTTTTTTCAAAAATACTTCTCATTTAAAGGCAAGGCTGGTGATTTCCAGTATGGTAACCACAATCCCATGTGGCTTATTGAGGCTTAAAATTATGCCTTGTCTGAATTGAAAAATGTGTTGTAAATGTAAAATATACACCAGAATTTGAAGAGCTATTATGAAAGAAAAAATGCATATTATCTCAATAATATTGATATGGATTTCATGTTGAATTGACAACATATTGGATGACTGGGTTAAATAAAATATGTTAGTAAAATTAATTTCAGAGATTTCTTCATACTTTGATTAATGTGGCTATTAGAAAGTTAAAATTAGGGGCGCCTGGGTGGCTCAGTGTGTTAAACCTCTGCCTTCAGCTCAGGTCATGATCTCAGGGTCCTGGGATCGAGCCCCGCATCGGGTTCTCTGCTTATCAGGGAGCCTGCTTCCTCCTCTCCCTCTGCCTGCCTCTCTGCCTACTTGTGATCTCTGTCAAATAAATAAATAAATAAAATCTTTTAAAATTAAAAAAAAAAAAAAAGAAAAGAAAGTTAAAATTGCAAATTTGACTTGCATTACACCTCCAGTGAATAGTACTGAGCTGGAGCCTTGACATTCTCAAAGAAGTTGAGCATTCATAAATTAACGTAATCTTTTATTCTGAACAGTTTTTGCGAACACATTCCACCACAGTAGAAGTTTGAGACTAATTTCAGAACTTCCAAGTCTACCTTTCTAAATTAGTTGTTCATTTTCATGGCCCCTTGGTGCTAATCCATTGTTCTCCTATGTCTGACTCTTTGGAGACCTTAAAGGTTACAATAGGATTTGCCACTGGAATTGAGTCTTTTAGAGTTAGACTATGTGTGTGGATTGAGAGAAGATATAGCAGGATATTCTGGGATTAGGTATTGGCGTTTGCAAAGATGTAAGAGCGTTGGGTGTTAGGGATCAACTACGAGTTTATAATTTTGGACAGGTTAAGTGAATAAAGTAGGATGAGGAAGAATGAAAGGGAGCAGAAATGTTTGCAAATGGGTTGAAAATAAATGTGGGAGGGCATGCACATTTTTCGTTCACACTGTTTCTGGTACAAATTATAAGGGCATAAAATTGACATAATAACCATTAATTTAAATCTATTTATTAATCAACCATGGAGAAATTATTCTGTACTAGGTTCTTGATCAAAAAACAAACCTTCGGAGAGCCTAGGTAGCTCAGTGGGTTAAACCTCTGCCTTCAGCTCAAGTCATGATCCCAGGGTCCTGGGATCGAGCCCCACATTGGGCTCTCTGCTCCGCGGGGAGCCTGCTTCCTCTTCTCTCTCTGCCTACTTGTGATCTCTGTCTGTCAAGTAAATAAATAAAATCTTAAACAAACAAACAAACCTTCATGTCCTTATAGCACTTAGATTTAATCAGGGGAAGCTAGCAATAAACAAACAAAATAGATACTGTGTACATAAAAGCATGTAAATGCTATGAGGGAAAATACAATCTGGGAGAGACATGGCCCTTTAAAACAGTCAAGTCCTCACTGATAGGTGAAATTTGAGCATAGACAAAAAAGAAGTGAGACCTATGGATGATGGGAGGAGGGGAGGAGGCCTTCGAGGAATGGGCCTGTTCTGATCTCAGAAATGGTTCTTTAGTATATCCTTACTGAGCAGATCTGTTACCCACTACCTGCAACTTATTCATGTTCATTATGTATTGTTTTATATTCCTTACCTTTTATTGTGGATGATATCCATTCTTTTGTTTTCTTTACAGTATAATGTTTCCAGAGCCAACTGCAATAAGATTATCATGTTGTTCACGGATGGAGGAGAAGAGAGAGCCCAGGAGATATTTGCCAAATACAACAAAGACAAAAAAGTGAGTACAATTTTCTAGTATTTTATTTTTTTAAGATTCTATTTATTTATTTATTGGACAGTGAGAGAATAGGCAAGAGTGGTAGGCAGAGGGCGAGGGAGAAGCAGTGTCCTCTGCTGAGCAGGGAGCCTGACACGGGGTTCGATCCCGGGACCCTGGGATCATGACTTGAGCCAAAGGCAGATGCTTAACCTAAGCAACTAAGCTATCCCGCCAACCCAATTTTATAGTATTTTAATCTTAATGTCAATGTATGTGGTTTTTAAAGAGACCATCAAGCAGGGGTAGTAAGAAGGGATATTAGTGTGCCAATTATGAAGTCATACAGATCATAGATTATAAACCATTGGCTAAATTACAGAATGATTAAGAATTATGTTTTTATGTGATTCATAATGACCTTACATCTAATTATTAATAAAATAATTTGGACCTATAAAATCCTATTTGATTTTTATATATAAATTCTATATAAGAAACTATTATAGGAAGAGAATAAACAGAAGAGAACAGAAAAATAGAAATAGTTTGAGCTTTTCTAGGATAAATTTATGATTATTTAATTATTAAAGATTATAATAATACTTAAACTTCCTACAGATGCCTAAAAATTATCTTAACATTGTTCTGTTGATTTACTAATAAATCAATTTATAACAGCAAAAACTATATCCTTATTTGAAAACCTTTCTATTTTTGTCTACCTTAGAAGTAAAACAGCCAGTTCTCTTACCAGCAAAATGGGTTTATTCAGGAATAGCAGAAAAATTTGATCACAGGATGGTGAATCGTGGCAGGTCATAGGCCTGTGCCCATATCAAAGAAAAGGAACACTACTCTATGGGGGGTGGGGGTGGAGTCAGTGAAAAGCCGCTTTGAGCAAAAGTCCATTGGAAGAAAGTCAGAGGTCAGGGTGGTGATGGTTTCTCATTGGCTGAGTTGAGGTATTTTGTTATTGGCTGAGCTTGTTGCTGGGCAAGGAGAAACTCTCCTGCTGAAGTAGTTAAGTAGGCATCTTCTGTTGCAAATGCAAAGTACCTCTTTTTTGGGGGTCTGTGGCTGATGAGGGGGTGGTGGTGATGACAGCTCCCCCTTCCCCTTCTGGTCTCCCAACACTATTTTAAATGAGATGACCTTCATTCAGTTGTACAGTTTCAAGAAAATATCTTAGACAGATTATTTGTATGGTGTGTAAAAAGTGTTCTATGTCAGTATGCAATGAAGAATCTGAAGACAAGTGTTTTGAGGTTGGAATGTATTTTTTTCATTGATTGTTTAACTGCAGAGGAAAGCATTGTAGGGAGACCTGTTTTGAATGTCCTTCCATGTAGTGAAAACTGCTGATATTGTGGAGAATATCAACTGTGACTATTTCTCTAGCAATCCTAACATCAGCTTATTTCATCTTTCTTACTGACTCTTTGCATGTGATAAGAGAATGATTCTCAACTTGGTTTTTTTACAATGTTAAGGCTCCGTTTAAAAAAAAAAAGATGATATAAATTATTTTTTTGTGTTTAACAAATTCCAGAAGAAATCACATATTTATCCAGAAGTCTCTTCTGAATAAAATGCCAAATTTACTTTGCTTTTAATTGAACTTTTCACCATTTAGAAAGGTGTGGTTCATTATGAGCTCTAGTGGACTGTTTTATATGCATTTCAAAAACTAAAATGCGAGAGGAAAAAGGTGAATTAATATATTTAGATAGTTTTGCAGACACAGTGCTGTGAATAATTTGGGACAGTATTGATGAAAATTTTTGGAACACTTTGAAATACTCAGATGCTTTTTAGCCTATATGTGATTGGAATATGATTGAAGAATTAAAACCATATACACATATATAACTTCAAATTAATCACAAATCTTTTTAACACGGAGCTCTTTGGATACTGTATATGCTGTGGTTATATCATGACATAAGTTTACTGCATTGGTTGAGGGTTTTCGTTTTTTTGTTTTTTCCTAAATACCTGCTGATTTTAATTGTATGGAAACACTATTTATTTTGAAAAAGTTAATAAATTTAACCATTGACTGAATACTTAGAAATGATAACTTGATGTTAGGAATAATTCTTTCTAAGAAATTATCAGAGGGGTGACTGGGTGGCTCAGTAGGTTAAGTCTCTGCCTTCGGCTCAGGTCATGATCTCAGGGTCCTGAGATTGAGCCCAGCATCGGGCTCTCTGCTCAGCAGGGATCCTTCTCTCTGCCTGCTGCTCTGCCTACTTGTGCTCTCTCTGTTAAATAAATAAGTAAAATCTTTAAAAAAACATTATCAGAGTTCATGGTCATGGGAAGATGTGGGTGCATTAATCTAAGATACCATTTTTCAAAATTCAGGGCAGTGATTGCCCCTTGGAGGATGTCCCAGGCTCTCCCCTCCCATATTAATGTCTTGAAACACTGCTTCTCATCCCCTTCACCTTTTACAGAAACTCAAGTTTTTAAACAAAGCATTTTTTGACATCCTAAACCACATAATAAATGAATCCTATCACAATCACTTCTGCAAAACTGATGAATCTAGTCTTAGGGATCCTGCTGTTTGTCTGCTCGCGTAGTGACTCCTGTGCTTTATGGACACTTTAGGGCCACACAGCATTATTAAAGCCAAAGCAACTTTGGAAATGAATTGCACTTAGTTTCTGCAATTGAATGCTATTTTTACCTGACATAAAAATGAAGATGTTCTTGGAATTACATGCTTTATTGGTTCTGTGATTCTGCTTTCAGTGGCTGTAGAAAGTTCTGTGATGAGCACACACTCACACGTACATGCTGACCTACATGCACAGGTGGAGCCACGCACATTTTCTCTCTGTTTTAAACAGGCATCCTCTCTGGCCATTGTATCTCCGCGAACAAGAGACCGTGTGTGTGACTTTGGCATGCGGTTTCTTATATAAAGGTGTAGATTAAAAGCCACAGGTGGTTGAGAAGTAAGGGAGAGGTGAGGAAATAGAAATCTGGATATAAAGTACTTATTTTCTCCAAAATCCTTGCAAATTTGCTAAGAAATATTGGGGGGGGAGTAAGATCATCAACTCTGGGTCAGGTTGTTTAGATATGCAGGTATGGATGTATATACACACATATGTATTTTTAAGAATGGAAGAGCTAATTCATTAGTCTATGTTATGGATTAGTAAAGGGATACCCACACGGGGAAAGCTTATAGATGCAAAATCGAGAAATGATAACTGATAGAGATCCTTGAAAAAGGAGGGACAAAGAGATATAGATCATAGATTTCTGATTTGAGCAAACAGGAATTCTGTTGATGGGAACATTGCTGTCTCCCATGTCTTTTGCTCTCTTCTGTTTTGCTCATTGGCTTACCATATTTCCTAATGTGGGAAAACTTTGTTAAGCAAAAATTTCATCTCTTGGTATTTTCAAATTCTATATCCACTAACAGTGAAGATAGAGGATAGCAGATGACAACTTTTAAGTCAGACCTTTGAGCAGATCTGTATTTTGTCAAGATACCATTTACATAGTTAATTGTTTATGTGAAAGGCCTATATGTGCATATAGTGTGTAGGTATATGTACATACTGAAGATAGCATGTATGCTCTCTGCATATAATTGAAGACCATGAAAAAATGTCTTATATAAAAATTTCTTACTATGTATATAAGTTTCTTATATGTATATAATTTTACACATACATGTGTGTGTGTGTGTGTGTGTGTGTGTATAAAAGAAATTTTTTCACTGTCTTCAAATATGAATTCAGATGGTTTTGGATGAACTTGAAGACCCCTTTCTAAATTCAGAATTCCACCGTCCCACACCTTGTGAGAACATTGAAGCCCACAGATACTGATAATTGACGATCTTTGTCACATAAGGTTGTGTATGACACAGAATGTTCAGTAGTTTTGCCATAAGCATTTTTCCCGTAGACATCTTTGCCACAAGCATTTTCATTGCAAACATTTTCACCTTATAACTAAATGGCCATAAGGCAATCTTGCTGTAAAATAAAATAAAATAAAAATTAAAAAATTTACAGATCAGTTTGACAATTTGGTTTCTCAAACTGGTTTGACAGTTTGATTTCTTTTCTCTATTGTGCGTGCTGCATTTATGGATTGTATTCCCATTTCTGTATGGCAGAAATGTTAGCCCTCAAACTGGTATATACACATTTCTTATAGAACTTTAGAATGTCTAGCACTGGACATGTACCAGTATGCAAGGAAAAAACAACTGTGGAGAATACTTTCACAATACGAAAAAAAAAAAAAAAAATTCAAAGCTTAGTGACAGATAGGCATCCTAGTTTTTGGAGACTATTACCTGTCACAAGGTGAAGGAAGAGATCTTAGCAAAAAAAGAAAAAAAAAAAAAAAGGCATGATGCCGAAGGATGAGACAAATGAACTAGCCAGAAAAATCACAGAAAAATATTAACAGTAAGACTGAAAGACTTTAAAGACTAGTGCTTAGGTATAACCCACAGAATAAAAGCAGTGAGTTTTGTAGCATTGCTCTGAATCTGCAATATACATTTTGAATGTATTCAAGTATTTTGTATCTCACAAGAAAAGTCTTTTAAAATCTTTGTGAATAAATGATGCTATTTAATTTTTTGTGATTTTATCTTCTATAGCAAAATTGTCTTAAAGCCAACACTTATGCAGTCAGATGTTTGGAGTGAAATTGCTTGCCGCAAAGATGTTTACAGTAAAACTATCTAGAACCACGTATGACAGACCAGTCCCCTACTTGGAAAATTAGTATTTGTTACATAACAACTTGATCAACTCAGATTTTCACCAGCCGCCTTATCTTTCAAATGGCCGGCATGTAAAAATCTGATAGGTTGAATAAAATTAAAACTTTAAAGACTCCTAAAAGTTCTGCATGTGATTAGAGCTTTATGTTAAAACCTATTCTTCAACAACAAAGTTCATTTGTGACTCTCAAAGTAGCAAAATTACCAAGTCATAACGAAAGTTGGATGAGCCTTAAAAGAAAAATCTGGAAACTGCTCTTTGAATTCTGCCTTTTCCCCCAAGCCTCTTGCTTGGCATCAGCGTTGCTGCTAAATGCTTCATTTACATTCATTTGTCATCCCGATGACATTAGAAATCACTCAGAGCAGCCCAGGTAGGTGTGCTGAGGTACGTCCATCCAGAGAGCTGATGAATGAGGCTGCAGATAAACAGCACAATTTAATGAGGCCAAAAGGTTAGAGAATTAGGACAAAATGTTTGGGTTCTTTCGAAATGCATTACTCTTGGGAATTAATCTACCTGATTATAGATAGGTACAGCTTTAAAACGGAGTTCGTGTTAATCTCCTCACACAGCTGTTCCATATTAAAATGCGTTCACTTTATAATCTTTACCTGCAGCAATGCTGTTCCTTAGGGTTCACCCATGTGTATGACACTTCCTTAAAAATGGTGCCAAAACTAAAATGAACTCTATCATAAAGTCCAAACAAATGAGTAAAGGAAAGTGAAACCAGACACAGAGTTGAAAGATAACTCCCAGGCCCAGCGAAATTAAAAATACTTGATTTTCTGTAGAATAGCAGAAAGATCAGTTAGCCATACACACTGAAGATCATCTAGTCCGGTAGAAAACCGTCCTCAGATTCTTAGCTTAATTCTCAGAAGTAATCAAGAAATGCAAAAGCATCAAGAATTTATAGAACCAAAGTTTCAAAATAATGAGTAAATTGAATAAGAGGAGCAAATGACAGACTGATTTCAAAATAAAGAATGCATAGATAAAATTGTAAGAGGCTGACAAGAGATGCATTGTTACTTTTTAAAAATTATTTAGAAAGTGATTAGGGATGTCTTTCCTATTTTTCTGTCAGACCCATGGTAGAAAGAAGTAATCTGTAGCCAACAAATATCTAAAGCAAGTTAAAAATGAAGTAATATGCCTATGTTTTATATAGTAACAGTGAACATAGTCAATTAATTTTTCAAAAGGTGGTAAGGAAAGTAATTTGTTGCCTTCTGTCTTGTCCCTAACTGGCTCCTCCCAGGCAAGAATGAAACCTTTGGAAGCAATGTTTGAATATATGTGGCGTTCAGATTTGTAAAATATGTAATACCATTTAACAAATGCACTGCTCTAAAAAAGTTTGCTTTTAAGTATTTTGCCACGTTCAACAGTTACCAAAAGTTTTCCAGCTTGATTCCCCTTTTCAGTTATTTTAATTATTTGTTCACTAGCCTTGAACTTCCCTCCATGAAGGAATTTGTTCTAGTAACACAAAACGACTTTAAAAAGAAAAGCAAAATGCAATGGTCAAGTCGGTTTGTATACATGGTCACAAAGAACCAAACATGTTTGTCACGTGTTACGTGTGGGTGCGTAACACAAATACACTTGGGATTATGTCGGTGTGTTACGCTTACTGGTGACAGTTCTAGTGACTCACGCTTACGTTATGAGATGATGAGATGGGCTTGAAGCTCTATGAAGTGGGTGTTATGTCGATCTGTAAAGGGACCTTCGAATCCTTTGGGGCTAGGGCAGTGCTTGCTGCCCGTTGTTGCTAAATATTGACTGATGGGTTAGATGTATCGGTAAATACGCAGTAAAGAAGCTCCTGAGGGGGCCAACTACAAGAAATGCATAAATAAGAAAAATGTAATAGCTCTGTTCTTCTTTTAAAAGATAATCATTTAAAACAATATTTATTTCCTTCTGCTTGGAATATGGAGTAGAATTGATGTTCTATTCTTATATACATCATCTTATGAGGAAGGAGGGTTTACATTTACGTAAGAAATGGTTGCATTGATGGCATCTTTCCGTTTACTCTAATCCGTCCAACACGTAGTTTTTCACAACTGCTCTCATTACTCGTGCCAGTGAAGTATTTGGCGTTACCCAAGAATATCTGAAATAAATCCATATATTGCTTCTTTTCTGACCTCCTGGCTGATGATGGTCTTGGCAGAGCTACAAATTGCTTGGAAATACAGTGTGCCCATAGCTTATTCCTCCTTAATCAGGAACTATAAACGTCTGCAGATTATATGACACTGTGAGTTAATTATATATTAATTGGTATTGATAAGTTTTAAAAACTGACATAATTCCAAGGCATGTATCAATGTTGTTATCCACCCAAACCGTAGGACACCAGAGAGAAAGAGCCGCTCAGTTCTGTTTAATAAGATCACGTATGCAAAACCTATGTGACTACTGCATTTCGTTTTCCTTTATAAAGTGATTTGGTGTTATTTGCCTGTACAAATTCAGTAGTCCTTGATTAAATTCTTCCTTTTTTCAGACCCTAGGAAATTTCATGTAAATGTATCTCATGGACACAATGGAATTTAGACTATATTGGCCCCTTTTCTATAGGTCATCGCTAAATGTAATAAAGCAAGCCAAATTTGTTCTTCTTAGAAAGGTGTCATTTCGAGTTATTTTGAGTTCTATTTGAGGCATAGTAGGCTAGTGTCTCACTCATGGAAAATGTAACCCCGTAGAAATCTGATAATTTGACGGTAGAATTTGTAGTCCTCTTCCTCCTCATCCTCATTACCATGGTAAATAGTGATTGAACTTATAATTTTCCATGTAACATAAAAGCTTTATATGTATCATTTCATTTACAATGGGGATGATCATATGATAAAAATATTTTTATGACCACCACCACCACCACCACCACCATCATCATCATCCCCATTTTGGAATTAAGAAAACCAAAACTTGGGAAGTTAAATAGCTTGTTAAAAGTCATACAGCTACTAAGTGGCAAAGTCAAGAATTTAAATGATCTCCAGACCAGATTTTCTAAGCTCACGTGGAATGCGTCTAGCCTGTCATCTGTCTCTGTCTCCCGGGCAGCCTTGTGGGGCTGTGCCAATCATCATTTGCCCACCCAGGAGCCTTCATTGTAGTCAGACAGCAGGACTGTTCCACTAAGGGACATGCTTCTTGCAGCGTTAAGAGGTTAAGACAGATTAAACTAAGCCATCAAAACTTTGCAGACTGCAAATACCTTTCAGATCATTGGGCTTTATAAAGTAAACTTAGTGTGAAAGGTGAACGTGGACACTTTTATTTATTTCATAGTACTAGGAAACTAGGGATGTGGGTTATTCTAACGCTCCGGATTCTGTTACTCCTGTGAATTATGGTAACCGCTGTAGAATTTTCTCCTAAAATATTCAATCCAATCTAGTATTTTTATAGGCTGAAGGCCAAAAATTTTAGTACACACAGTAAATTAATAAAACCCATTTTTGACATCATTTTTCTAACATGTTTCGATAGCTGAAGTTTTTATTTTAGGTTTATTGGCTTCTTTTCTTTATAGTCTCATTTCCATTATTCCTTGGAGATTTGCCTATTGTAAATTAAACTTGAACTCTGGGTAACTGATAATTGTTGAGGTGACAGTTTCCAGTAACTGGGTTCTGCTGGGAAACAAGAAATTCCTATGGCTTTTTAAAATAGGTTGACCCTGTGGCTTTGGAAAAATCTTAATTGAAGACAACTATTTTAGTCTTCAACAAACAGAACAAAACAAAACAGATTAGCAGAAGTCCAGAATTGTAGGATAAAGTTATAAAATGGTGGTATATTGTAAGAAACAAATTAATAATCTATTTTAAATAACCAACTTTGCTGTAAATTAAAAGTTTCTACTAAAGACCCAATTTCTAGCATGATGAAAAATATTTTTAAGTCCGTCTAAAACTGTGTATGTCTCATATATGACCCTGAAGAGGCCATTTTTAAAAAACATGAGCTTAAATTAACTAAAAAGTCCTCCAGATTAGTGAAGGAATATTTAACACATTTTCTAGAAATATTTTATTTACAAAATTTCTGGCATTCATTTGTTATGTGAATCCTATATTGGGATTACAAATGCACTACTGCACACGAATAAAGAAATTTTCCCTCCACAAAAGTTGACTGCTTTGATGAAGGCATGGTTCAGAGTAAGTAATTTGCTTAATTGAGACTTTAGATGAAATATTTAGGGGCTCCTGGGTGGCTCGGAAGGTTAGGCATCTGCCTTTGGCTCAGGTTGTCCTGGGATGGAGCTCTGCATTGGGCTCCCTGCTCAGCGGGGAGTCTGCTTCTCCCCCTCCGTCTACCTGCTGCTCCCCTACTTGTGCACACCCGTTCTCTCTCTCTCTCTCTTTAAAATAAGTAAATATATTTTAAAAAAATGTATCTTGTGTGACTACACATTAGGGATTTTGAGTTTTTTATGGGTCATTTTATTTTTTTTTATATATCCTATTTTTTTACTAAAAATAAAAGAACTCTAAAAATATACATCCTTGACAATGTAATTTACCTTAATTTTTGCATTGTGTCTATTTCAAGGAATTGCTTTATTTTTTTCTCTTTCTCCCAAATTACAGCTAAACGAAAACAGTAAATTTAAAGAAGTAGAAAACATCAGAGGAATGAGGGTAGCAATCATCTCTATGGATTTGTCATTTGGAATTTCAGAGATAGTTCACTCGCTATTCCACAGGGTGGCAGTCATAGAGCACAGACTAGGAAGAATGAACCGATTTAAAATTCGGAACAGAAAGTTAGGAGTGTAAACATGACCTTGTAAATTTCACCAGTTTATTGTGAACATGCATTATAACATTGTATATTGCACATGTGTCTGAAATCAATGAAGTTAAAATTCTTAGTACATAATTAGGTAAAATATGTAAGGCGAGAAATGAAATGCAGCATGAGTGTGGTAGTCGGGATTGGAATAGTTTTTATGTTGGCTTTTTCACTGTTTCACAAAGAATTTATTTATTTATTTATTTTTAAAAAGATTTTATTTATTTATTTGACAGACAGAGATCACAAGTAGGCAGAGAGGCAGGCAGAGAGTGAGAGAGAGGAGGAAGCAGGCTCCCCGCAGAGCAGTGAGCCCGACGCGGGGCTTGATCCCAGGACCCTGGGATCATGACCTGAGCCGAAGGCAGAGGCTTTAACCCACTGAGCCACCCAGGCGCCCCTGTTTCACAAAGAATTTAAAAGCTAGGGTGCTCTGTATTAAACTTTTTCTCAACCAAGTATATATTAATAATATCAGAAAATTTGGGGCAGCCTATAAAATCATTAGAATGTACACAGTGCGTGTGTTTGTGTGTGTGCATGCATGTACACATGCACATGTGTGTATCTACCAAGAGAAATATAAGCATCTTGGGTATATTAGAAAGATGTTGGAAATACTGTAATGGTAAGGCAGTTGCAAAAATTATAAGAAAGTAGAATTTAAAAATTCTTAAGAGCTTAGTCACCATGGGGAGGGAAATTTCAGAAAAATAGTGTCTAACAACATCTACACTAAGGCGAATAAAAATTAAGAGGTACAGATTATGAAATTATAATATGGGAATAATTCAGATAATCTTTTATTCACAGAGCTGAGGATCTGTGTGGCAAAGTAACACACAGGGAGAGGCACACACACACTGTTTGGTGTGCTTTAAAATGTTACACCTCTATACCCAGGTCTGATTCTGAATTCTTAATTTGGACAACTTCTAAGATCTTCATGTCTGCAAACCTCAGGGTTAGCCACAACTTTTGGAGTCAAACAAAGCAACGAGTATTTTTGTTGTTGAGGGAAGTTTCTGTTTTGCTTTTTTACTAGTATGTATTTTGACTGAGTTGTGTTTATTTGGACTGTTTGATGACTAGCATCAGTCAAAATCACATGGTATGTGTTTAAGTGGAACCCCTATGTTAGTAGAAATTCTTGCCTCCCAGGGACATTGATAGAATAATTCATTTAGTCTTATTTATTTCTCTTGACTGAAAAGTCTTTTGTGGAAAAATATTTTACCAGAACACTGTTGTGGCAAGAGAGACACTAAGACAAACCAGTGCTTTAAATTGAAAATTTGAGGCACACTTGCAAATCTTCACTGTGAAGGTTTCCCCCATGCTCTCTGGGGCATCTGGGTTTTTTTCCCTGCCCTTAATTTGTGTGACAATTGTTTAAGGTACAGCAATGAAATTGAATTATCAGCTGGGTGACATACCTGTTTACAGAAATACTTCCGTTTAGGAGTAAGTTCAACTATGTCAGAGGCAACACTACCCTTGAAATATGAGCTGTATAGACAGCCCCCAAAATAAATTTTTAGAATTTAAGAAAATGAAATTTGGTACATTTAAGGAATACGGGTTGAGGGTTAAGATAGGTGTCAGCAACTTCTATTAATGTAGAATGGATCACTTGTCCTTCTGAGTTGACATGATTCAAATTCAGATGTGTCCTGCAAATGACTGAGGCAAGCCAGAAGCCAGGACGAGTGAAGGGTGGCTCACAGAAAACTTTACCAGTGAAACAGCACCATCTCCAGTGTACGTTTTGGGACAGGGATTGTTATGAAGTGATCTCTGTGTGGCCAAGACCAGTGGAGGAACAGAAAACAGATGTGAAATCTCTTTTGAGATTTGTGCTCTGCGGTCATGTGCAAAGATGAAACAGGCGAAACAATTAGAAAATGTCAGTTCAAACAGTCAATCGACATGAATTAGGGAAAAGCTGTTAACATAGTTCAAACCAGAATGTGAATTCATGGAAAAGTGATTTTCTGCATGTTTATCTTTAGAAAAGGCTAAAATGTTTAACTTAAAATGCTGCTTTACTTAGATTACTAAATTGGTAAAAATCAATATATCCTAAATAGCCATTTTGTTAAAAATTTGTTGACATTGAATTTATCCTCTATATTCTTAAATTATTATGAAATTATAGTCTTTTCATAATTAAATATAATGGCTTCTGATAAACATTTATGTTACTATAATTTAAAAACGATCTCAACTGAGTTTTTAAAAATATCTGCATATCTTATAGCACATTAGAAGCAGTCGCTATTTTTGTTGTCTTTCAAAATTCTAGGAGCTTAACCTGCGTATTTATATATGCGAGTCCTCTTTTATAGAAAGTAATAGGACACCATAATCATGTATGTACATACTAAATATTTTCATGGTGTGAAAGTAGTGAAACTATCACTAAGATAATTGCCTTAAACTACTAAAAGCATGATGACCTCCCTCCTACCTACTTCATTATAGTCACATATTTATGAAATAGGAATTATTATTTCTACTGATTATTTTTTGCAGTGACTAGGTATGCGGATAATATGTTTTAACCAGGTGAGACAGGCGAAGTCGGGTGGGCGTAAAAGATGCCATTTCTTTTGAATGCAACCTTAGGATCGGGACCGGGTACCAGGCACCCAAGTACTGTCTTAAACTGAGTGACTGACGTTCCTGTTGAGAGTAGGTTAGGGGGTCTCTCTCTGGTGATTTCCTGAAAGATTGACTGCCTTGATTTTTCTTGTCACATTTAACAGCTGAAAAGCATGCTTTCATTTGTTTTTTTTTTTTTTTTAAGATTTTATTTATTTGATAGAGATCACAAGTAGTCAGAAAGGCAGGCAGAGAGAGAGAGGAGGAAGCAGGCTCCCTGCTGAGCAGAAAGCCCGATGTGGGGCTCGATCCCAGGATCCTGGGATCATGACCTGAGCTGAAGGCAGAGGCTTTAACCCACTGGGCCACCCAGGCGCCCCTTTCATTTGTTTTTTGCCTTGGCTTTTTTGCGTTGCCATCAGTTAAATTGCATGCAGCCTAACGGATCCCTGTGTTCCAATTCACCAGGTGCGTGTGTTCACATTTTCAGTTGGTCAGCATAATTATGACAGAGGACCTATTCAGTGGATGGCCTGTGAAAATAAAGGTAACAGATCTGCTTTCTCGACCGCATTTTAATACTAAAACTAATTGGTAGTTGTTGTTCTACGTATTCTCTTTTAAGATCCAGTTGTAGCTAATGTTTACGGGAATAGAGACAAGTGTAAGATGTTGAATGTCGTTTTTTTGGTTTTTCGGTTTTTTTTTAGATTATTTGGGAGAGAGAAAGAGCAGGGCAGTGGGGGGCGTGGGTGGTGAGTGGCAGAGGGAAGGGGGAGAGAGAGTCTTTTATTTTTTTTTTAATTTTTTTTTAATTTTTTTTATTTATTTGACAGAGAGAAATCACAAGTAGATGGAGAGGCAGGCAGAGAGAGAGAGAGAGAGGGAAGCAGGCTCCCTGCCAAGCAGAGAGCCCGATGTGGGACTCGATCCCAGGACCCCGAGATCATGACCTGAGCCGAAGGCAGCGGCTTAACCCACTGAGCCACCCAGGCGCCCGAGAGAGAGTCTTTTTAAGGAGCCCCCACATTGCAGATGCAGGCTCGGTCTCAGGACCCGAGCCAAAGCCAAGAGTCAGACACTTAACTGACTGTGCCACCCAGGTGCGCCAAGATGTTAAATGTGTTTTCTGCGGAGAAAACCCACACACAGAACACTTGGAAATTATTACTATTACAGTATATAAAAATTCAGACATTTGATCATATGATATCTGATATCATATATTGATATCATTCTATGCTTTATTTAAAGATACTTAATGCTACTCATCAAATAGAATCTTACCTGAAAAATTAGGAATGAAAGAATATCTGAATTATATAAAACTTACATGTAAGAAAGTATGACATCCAAGTTCCTTTTTTTCCTGAGTGGTTGAATTTTCTTTTAAATGTCTTACACATTCCTAGGTAATTCTCGTTTTGTGTAGTGAGCCCCTGTTCCCTATGTACAGAGAAAAAACCTGAAAATGTTATTTGAAAAACTGATCACATAGCAATAAAGGGAACCTCAATTTATTACAAAAATCATATTTAGGCAAATATTTCATATAAATGTAATTGTCAGATTCCCATTATTATGTGTCTTTAGGAATTTCCCCAGCATAGAGTATTTTAAATAATGCCAGGTTCCCTACTGTGAAGTAGAAAAACCACATATATCTGATACAGTTTATAAGAAACATAGTGAAATTTCTCACAAAGCTTATGCATTTGTTAGGGATATACATTAATCCAACCTTTTCTACATTTATTGGTGGTATTGGTATGTTAGTGTTTGCTCAATTAGAAGTGAAAAAAAAAAAAAAGCTCTTTTTTTTTCTCCAAAGACCTAAAATAGTTTCGTGGCCATGAATGGTAATGTGATATTTAGATATATAAAAATATGTATGTGTATGTTTCAGGTTATTATTATGAAATTCCTTCCATTGGAGCAATAAGAATCAATACTCAGGTATGGTTATTAAAATTTTGTTTAAATTACGTTTTCAAAGAAAAAGATGTTTCTTTGCTGCTTTAAATATGCTCAATTGGAGAAAATAGGTGAAAGTGAAAAAATGATCCATAGCATTGTATTTGTAACAAAATGATGAGTGTCATGGTGATGTACTGATTGCTATTTCATTGAAGTTCCAAGTGTTTTCATATATTGAAAACTCAGGTAAAAAACTATGTATGCTGTTCTTCTAAGATGTTAAAAACATCACCAAAAATAAATAAAATGAAATTTTACTAACAGTCTTGTTTCATTTAACTTGAACTTGGTTCTATTTCAGATGACTTAAATTAGTTTCTTCAAGGTACAGGTCCCACAAAGAAAGTTAAGCAATACTTAATCTGGACAAACTATATGGATTCTAACCAGAATTCAGATAACTTCTCAAATAACCACTGTAGATCTATTTACCTGTTTAAAATAAACTTTCAACAAGGAGATGATGTTTTTTTATAACCATTTATTTTATTTTATTTTTAATTATTGAATTTTTTTTCAAATTTTTATTTAAATCCTAGTTAGTTAACATAAAGCGTAATACTGGTTTCAGGAGTAGAATGTAGTGATTCATCATTTACATGTAACACCCTGTTCTCATCCCAACAGGTGCCCTCCTTATTCCCATCACACATTTAACCATTCAGTTTAAAATATGCCTGTTAAATAACCTTGTAGAGTGAAGCAAATTAATTTAAATGTATATTATTTTCAAGCATTCATAAATAACAATTTAAAATCATTACTCAACTTTAAACGTAACTGAGGATCCACAAAATAGACTAAGTCAAAATTGAACATAAATAACATGGCATCTGTGGAACTGAATACCGACTGTGTTTTATGTTGAAATGAAACAGCAGCTGCACTTGAGTCTGATGTCTTACTTGGCACAAGTATTTCATTTATTTTTTGATATGTTTAAATGTAGCTTTGAATTTCAGCCAAACAATCTGTGATATGAAAGCAAGTATGTGGCTGCTTTATTATTTCACATTTGCGTGATTCCATCCAGTAAATCACAGAGACTTAAATAGTTTAGATTAACATAAAGCAATTCACAAGGAACGTATTTCACTTATCATTGGCTGTACCTCAGAAAAAGAATGTTTTGTGATTAGAAAAAAACTGGGGTAGATATATTGTATAAACAACATGAGCTAAATATTGTTGATTCAAAGTATGTAGAGATACCAGTTATGGTCTGTCCAAAATAGGAATTAAATGGTTACATATTTACTCTCTTTGAGTCCATATTTATTTCTACCTCTAGGTAATTTTCTTCTGTAGAGTTATTTTGATTTTGTTTTTAGTATAGCATTTCTGGTTTTCAACCTCTTAACCTTTTCTTTCTTTTTTCCTTTTTTTTTTTCTTAATAGGAATATTTGGATGTTCTGGGTAGACCAATGGTGTTAGCAGGAGATAAGGCTAAGCAAGTCCAATGGACAAATGTATACCTGGATGCACTGGTAAGACACTGGCTGTTCAGCCACAGACCATCCTAACAAAAGCATGTAGCCATTTCTGTTGCCTTCTAGGTGACGTTTATCGTTTCCAAAAGTTCTTCTATTGCAACCTTTTTTTGCTAGAATTTAGGTAATACCCATAAAAACAGACTTGTCTAATCACAAATGTAAAGTGTTACTTTATTTTTTAGGTGATCTGTTATGAATGTGGGATTTTGAACCTCCAATCTTTTTTTTTTTTTTAAGATTTTTTATTTATTTGACAGATCACAAGTAGGCAGAGAGGCGGGGGGGGGGGGGGGTTGGGAAGCAGGCTCCCTGCTGAGTGGAGAGCCCGATGCGGGGCTCCATCCCAGGACCCTGAGATCATGACCTGAGCTGAAGGCAGAGGCTTTAATCCACTGAGCCACCCAGGTGCCCCTAGAACCTCAAATCTTGAATTTGTGGCCCTTTCAATAACATTTTGAATTTTTATGTTGAAAAAAAAAATGTACTGGGATGCCTGTGTGGCACAGTTGTTAAGCGTCTGCCTTCAGCTCAGGTCATGATCCCAGGGTCCTAGGATCAAGTCCCGAATCAGGCTCTCTGCTCAGCGGAAAGCCTGTTTCTCCCTCTCCCACTCCCCCTCCTTGTGTTCCCTTTCTCACTGTCTCTCTCTATATATAAAATAAATGAATAAAATCTTAAAATAGTATGCTAAAGTCATGTGAATGTATACCTGCTACGGCAGACTTTGAATAAAAATTGAAGGAAAGGTTTTTAAAGTAGACTTCAGCTAACAGATGCATGTACAGCCTCCACAACTCAAGCCAGACCCAACAAAGCTCAGAAGTAAGTAGGCAAAGACTCTTAGCCTATTCTGAAGTCATCACAAACCTAATAGCCTTTTTGTATATAATCTCTGCTTTCAAATTCAACCCCAGATTTTTATGGAAATAAGCCATTGAAATGATCAAACGTGGTATGATATAACAAAAACGTTAAGTTTTCCATTGTATAATGGAAGTTTTAATATAAGTATGCTATGGTATTTCAAAGCAGCAGTTCTCAGTTGGGGGTAATTTTGCCATGCAAATTTTGTCATTTGCATGTACCTATGGCCTTCTTCTCTTATTGTGACTAGGATAGGGAGGGCTTGGCTCTGGCATCTCATCAGTAGAGGCCAGGGATTATGTGCTTATAGTAAACGTTGTCCAATACCAGGATGGTCCCCTCACTCCATGCATGTGCATATAACAAAGAATCATTCAGCTCAAAATAGCATTAGAGCTTAAGTTCAGAAAACTTGTTTAATGTAAGTTTTACTTTTCCTAGTGTTAAAGTTATAAATAGTAAATATCGTACTTAAGATTTATTCATATGCTTAATCTTGATGAGAGGACTTTATTTATGATTTGATTAATGTAATATATCAGGGAGAACCAAAATACTGAGCCCTGAAAAGTAAATGCTGATTCAATAACCCTTTCTCCTACTTGGAGTACAATTATATGCTGATACTACTTCTCTGAATGCAGTGATGACCCCAAAGGGCAAGATGCAATCCATTTAGAATTACTTATCATTTGGTTCTTGTAAAATAAACATATACAGGAAGTTGGAAGAAAAATAGGCGCTATTAACAGCAGCTTTGCATGCTAAGAAAGATAAAGTGAAGCTTGCTTACCTCAAGTCCTAGCTAAAATTACCATCCAGTGTTCCAGTGTTCCTTCTTGACATCACATATTTATTTAAGGTCACATGGTCATCTAGGCTATGGTCAAAATGTTTCATTTTTCCGAATCCATCACAGGACAGGGTATGATAGGAGGAGTCAATAATTATGCCCTGTAGGATTTCCTATGACCAGAAGTTCATTAACCAGCAGTCTGTATTGTTGGTAAGCTTCTTACTGATAGCGCAAATGACGTTAGGGAGAGATTTTGGTTCTAAATGTGCTGTTCAATAAGCTGAAACTAAATGTAAAACAAGAAAAAAAAAATAACAGTCACAGGAATTGACCAGCCAGTGGACACATAGAGCATTCTTTTACTAACTTGAGAATGAAAATTGTCTTTTATTTCTAATTACATGTCTATAATCTCTGCATGTCGAAGATTCACAGTATATGCTGCTTGGTGCATGCCAGTTACATTAAAAAAAAAAAAAAAGTAAATATTCCAAGACCTATACCAAGGCAAAAATGTAATAATATAATGAGAACAATGAGAAGAACTCTGGCATTTCAGAAGAAAAAAAGCTGTGTATTTGGGGATGGTGTAGGGTGAGCTTAAACAGTTGGTGATAGTTTAGCTGAACTTTCGAGTTCAGGTGAGGTTTCTGCAGTTGGCAGGGAGCAGTGATACCACACAAAAAGGGTGCGGTATGATCGGGCAGGTGCTGGGTATGCTGGAAAAATGCTACCTCGGTCACTTGGAGGTAAGAACAGAAACAAGACTGGGACAGTATTGTGGACGGTTCGTTTTATTGGGGAGATAAAATGAGGTTCTTTGGACAAAAAGAAAGGTGGAAAGAGTTGGAATCAAGAAAATAAAAATATCACATAAATTCCTGGAGAGCAGAAATCTTATTTCTCTTTTTTGTCCTCTAGAGACTGGCACAGTGTCTAGGAATAGAGTACAATTTTTTTGTCCTCTTAGTAAATGAGAGACAAAATAGAAATTGGCACCTATGAGTTCATCAGTGATGTTGTCTCCTTTGTTAGAAGTCTAGTATCTTATTTTAGGGCAGATATTACCATATTTAGAAGCAAATTACCATCCTCTGTATAAATGCAAATGTGACTGCTGATTGTCTCCATATATACTTTATCGTATATCATTCTAGCATTTTAAAAGCTGTGCATATATGTTGTAACTCAAATAATAATTTCTCCAAAAGGAGTATTTACAGAATAATGTTTTGGAAACAAGTTGTATGAATTATCTATAATCTGACTTTATTGAGGTGAAAAATTTTCATTGTGATGTGAATTTGTATATTTAACTAAGGCTGTTTTCATTGTTGAATATTCTGGCTTACAACTCAATTGAGAGCCACCGTGTGTATCATCGTGCACCAATTATGTGTAGCTGTTTTCTTAATTGTGTTTGTCCCAAACAATTTGGTATCTTGTTCTACTAAAAGCCTCTGTGTGATTGTCCTTCATTAATTCGGTTCCCATTGTTTTTGGGCTTCCCACATGATTATGAACTATTGCCCAAGACATTTTCTCCACGAAGCCGTGCTGTTTCTGGAATTAGAACAAGGGTCATGAGATGTGGATCTGGGGTTGTTATTCACAAGAAGATCTTTAACATTTTCTCAGCCTAGCAAATTTGAAATTTTAAGCGGTAATTTTTAAATCATTTTAAAGCGTGGGCCTTTTGAAAATATAGTTTTGACATGAAATAATGGCAAAACTATATGTAATTGCTATAGATAGCAGTAATGAAAGAAAAAAACTCTGACCTGAAAATTGGTTAATTTCCACTACTCTCTTTGGATTCATTTAATATCTGAAATTATGTACATTCTGATTAACACTAGGTCATTATTTTTGTTCATGTTTATTTTGCTTCATGACCAGACTGTTGGATTTGATGCTTACAGTTAGCTACATTATTTTACTTTGTCCAAAAGTACTATTCGTTTTGGAGGGTATTTAGAAGCATTATTTCATCTTTAGGACAGTGTAGTATTTACCTAGACTGTTGCAGAAACGCAGTATTGATAGTACATTTCTTCTGTTTATCCTGCTGTACATCTGTGATGTAGCATGAAGCCTTTGGCTTAGGGCATGAAAAAATTAAGAATGAAGCTAGCAAAAGGAAGGCAAATAAATCCTATGAAACAGTATTTTATTATCACCCTGTTTATGGAATCCCATGATGTTAGGTAAACTGTCACTGAACAGAAGGGTGGAAGGGCAGGGTGACTGAAGTATTTAGTGTCCTTTGATTTTTTTTTTTTAAGTTATTTGCAATGCTCTCTTGGGCTATTATTTTAGATGTTGCATGCTCCAATAGCTACCTAATCGATTCTGATTATTTCCCAGACTTTTTCATTGACTTTTTTAAGAAAATAAAAATAGAAGTTTTTTTAAAAAGCTTTCAAAATCCTTTAATAATTCTTTGTGTCTCTTTATAATGTAACCATAAAATCCGGAGTCAGATACCAGAGACTAATGCAGAATGACAAAGTCTAAATTGGAATTCTAATTTGCCTTTTCTTTCTGAATCTATTTTTAGGAACTAGGACTTGTCATTACTGGAACTCTTCCGGTCTTCAACATAACAGGCCAAGTTGAAAATAAGACAAACTTAAAGGTTAAAAGTTAATTGATAAAATTAATAATAATAAATGATAAACAGTGACGTTGAAGCTGAGTGTGGATAAGATATTTCTATAAGGAAATACATACAAAGTAACTGTCTTGTGAGACCAGAAGTAAGAGGGAACAGCTGCCTATGTGATAACCACCTGGGAAAAAGGAAATGCAGGTCAAGTTCTCGGTTTCCCCAGAGCCAGGATTCAACTTAACTCTATTTAAGTATGAACTGATGAGAGCACAAGTTCAGACTCTGGGAGTAATTACATGATAAATGGGCAATACTATGGTATCCCCCCCTCTTTTTTTTTAATGTGTCTGAGATATCCTTGTAGCTCAGAATTAAAAATCCCAAGAACAAAAACCATGGTGATGTTTGTAGCCAATGTATAGAGGTATATTTATTGAATCATTCCTCCTCCAACTCCCATTCAACTAGTATTTTTTAATCATCACATAAGTGTCTGATTTAAAATGGATAATTCTCCATTTTTT
Source organism: Mustela nivalis (assembly GCF_964662115.1). Classification (NCBI taxonomy): domain Eukaryota; kingdom Metazoa; phylum Chordata; class Mammalia; order Carnivora; family Mustelidae; genus Mustela; species Mustela nivalis. The sequence goes on from NC_139031.1 coordinate 78,230,150, forward strand.
TCTACTTTTTAAGAGTCAAGAAAAATACTCCATAAATTTCTTAACAGTGTTGATTTCTGGAGCACTGGTAATATTAGTGCAATAAGATGCTACCAACTTAAAGTTCTGAAAAATCTATATCTTGTACTTGCTAAATTCCATTCCTTACTTTTTAAATACTCCTGATTTTGAAGTAGGGTTGCATTCCTGTTTCTTAACTTGCATCACAGAGAATTTAGAATTGCAGGAAAAATTAAGATTTTTTTTAATACTAAATAATGATTTTATGGTTTGCTTGACATTCCAGATTAGAGGGAAATTTATTTCCAGTTTATGGCATAATGAAATCTTCTGCACTTACTATTCTTTGTTATTATAAATTTCAGTTGAACTCTTTCTCTTTTAATACTGTGGCCATCAAAAACACTAGTTATTCCTCTTTGGAAAACCATTATTATTAAATATCTGTGGGATCTAAATCACTTAATTCATAGAAGAGTAATTGTCTAACTCTCAGGTGGACTGTGTAAGGAATTGCTTTAATTAGGAACTTTTGCTTAGAGTAGGATTGGTCCCTGGCAAAAGAATATGATTGTTGACAAAACTTCCTCCCTCTCTGTGTACCTATACAAAATTCATAGTGTTCTCATAATAACTGTTGAGTGGATTTTATAATTTTCTTTGTAACATTTTATTTTGTAATTTACGTAATTTTATTTAAAACAAAAATTCCTGATTCTAAATTTTAACACCATTTTCATCTTTAACGTCCCTGGGAAGATTATGATAGTAGTTTGCCACCTAGCCCTGTTGACTTGGAACTAAAGTTTTGATGCCCATTGTTTCATATTTAGAAGTTACTGGCACTGAGAAACAGGGTCTTGAGGGTTTCTGCTGTTTTATTATAATGAGGTCACATACTTTTCAGGATAGGGACAGCTCCCCCCACCAAAAAAAAATCCATTGTTTTTTCATTTCATGTTTCCTAATATCTTCAGGCTGGACACTTTTGTGACTTTTTTAATGACAGTATACCAGTCACAAAGTACTCTCTCATATACAACTACAACTGACTGTACAGAGTGATTAAAATAAATAATAGAGATAACGAGTACAAGCAGAGGCATCAAAGAAAAATTTCCTATCTCTTCTATTTTAGCTGTACTTATCAAGATGTCATTTTTTAAAGTTAAATGATAATCATAAAGTTGTGGGTGAGAATCATTGTAGATTGATACCAAAAAGTGTCTCACCCTTATTATGTTTTAGCTAGTATGGAATACAACTCGTCAAGCAAAGGATGAGCGTATGTAACAACTGTGTATGAATATATGTGTTTTGAGTATAAAATACACTTCCTTTTTGCTGTTTCATTAATAGAACCAGCTGATTCTTGGTGTGATGGGAGTTGATGTGTCTTTGGAAGATATTAAACGACTAACACCACGTTTTACAGTAAGATAAAATTTACTTTTTGGGTATTTTTTTCATTTTAGAGCTTTGTGCTAATTTAGCTTGTCTATAAAGTGTTTAAGTAATTCTCAAAAATCATGTGCAGTTAACTTTGTGAAAGAGCTAATGTTAAAAAGCATCTTAAAACATAAAGATAGCATGTTATCTTTCCTCATGCTTTAAAATGTATTAAAGATTTTTTTTCTTTTAAAGAATGTGATTTCTGATTGTGATTCAGACATCTTGAAAGTTTTGTTTGTTTGTTTTTTCCCCAGCTGTGCCCCAATGGCTATTATTTTGCAATCGATCCTAATGGTTATGTTTTATTACACCCAAATCTTCAGCCAAAGGTATGTATATAATATGTTTATAGTGACTTATGAAATTCTGTAAAATTAATAGTTAGTATTAAAATAAGTAGTTAGTATTAAACTCACTACACAGGACTACATATAAAAGAACATTATATCTATAACGTTAATGGATGACAAGACCACAGTTTATAGTATATGAAAGTGTGAAAGCAGGTCTCATTTTTCTCTTCCCAATTCAGCTATCCGATATTTCTATCGAATTTTTAACTAACCAGTATTCACACCTCAGAGACCGCCACTATCGCCCTGCCTGAGTTCACACATCCCACTTGGGATTGTCATTAAGGCGGGAAGGTAGTGAGGAGATTGCCCCAGATGGGTGTGAACCTGGTAAGTGTAAGTAATACTCCTCTGTGCTCAGGCCACCTGTTCCGACACCCTTTTTTTCTGGTAATTATCTCTCCTTTTCATCTCCCAGAGAGCTTTTCTTTTTACTTTGGACAGGCTTATAAAACTCTGAATGAAAATCAGTTAAGTAAAACTCCACGGGACAGGCTTCAGAAATGAGCCTGGTGGTGGGTATTAAGGAGGGCACGTATTGCATGGAGCACTGGGTGTGGTGCATAAACAATGAATGCTGGAACACTGGGAAAAAAAAATGGGAAGTGTTTATTCATCAGGGAGTTGTGCAGAAGGGATAAAATTCCATAGATAAGCCATTTTATCCTAATCTTTATGCCAAGATATAAAATATTTTCCTACATATCTCCTCTAACTTATTTCACTTTCCATTAGTGCTTCACAGGTGGGGTGAATATATATTTATCTAGAAGCAAAAAGTGGCACAACCTTCCCATATTACGTAGTTGTAATTTATAAGCATCTTCAAGATACTGTTTAACTTTGAAGATAATTCTGAAGATACTTTAACCCATGCTGGAGAGAAATACATTGGAATTTAGGTTTACTACCTTCTTTTCCTCAGCCATGGGAATTTAATGTTCGTGGTATTTTAGGGCATACAGAAGTGGGTGCATAAACACATACATTTAATATTGAGTCATTTAAATATTCCAGTCAATGATAATTAAGAACCACTGAAATTGAAAACAAAACCATACTAAGTGATTACAATAAATGGTGTCAATTTTAATTCTACTTTGGAAGGTCCATATAAAATCCATCGTGATGTAAATATTAGCTAATCAAATGTAGCTCCTGATCACCCTGCATTATTTCTCAGTGGCTTTTTAAAAATTATAAATGTAGTATAGGCATTTTTCCCATTATAATGAATCTATCACAGCTCTTTATAAACATGTCTATTACATTCTTCTTAATAAAGTTATTTATGATTAGCTAAACAGTCTATGGTTTTGTCACAGTTGAAAATTTCTTTCTAAATCATTCTTAAGATTTTTTAAAAAATTTGCAAAATTATTCTTTGGTCTTTGTATATCCAGTATATTTTCAATTATATTTCCACAACTGAAGTGATTTAAAAGCAGTAACAGTATTATGTGCTGAAGGGTGTGAAGGATCCCCATTTTTATGATGGTAGGTCTTAACCCCTTCCCCCAAAGGAACTTTATTATTTAGACAAAAAAATAAAAAAGAATAATGAGAATAATGCACATATGATATATAGATATAAATCTATCATTCAGAGGCAGTAATTTGAAAAACGTTTCCCCCTTCTATACACTCTACTAATAACCAGTATTTATGGAGACTTTTTTTTTTTTTTTTACTCTTTGATGTTAACATACATTTGGCTCAGATTTGGAATAATTTACTAAAACTCATAAAATTACAATGAGAATATAAATTCTATAGAAACACCTATTATAGCCCAAGTGATTTTTCTTCAAGAGTATGTCAGCTTTTCATATTTTTATATAGGAAATTGTTATAAGCAAGTATGCAACAAAGATATTTAGAAAATGTTATTTTACAGAACCATTAAAATATGTTTGAATAATCAATGAGTTCTTTTTTCTGAAATTCATGGTTGTGAATTAAAGATGCTTGTGAATTCTCATGATCAGATAAAACGTGGTGATTTCTATTTTGTGGGTGATGGTACATGCTATACAGGTAGATAAGAGAACCTCATAAAAGGACCATACAGTGTAAGATTTTAGAAATTGACAAGTACAAAGGACCCATATGGTAACAGCTAGTGTACTAACAAAATTATTCTCAATCTGTTCATCAGAAATATACCAGTAGAAATAAAAGAAGATAATGCTCTGTTTCTGTAGTAACCCTTATTATTTAACAAGGTCAAAGTTTAGTGTTATTACAAGTATTCTTTGCTGAGCGTCTTGTGTTTGCTTCCTGAAACTATAATCTTAAAATATTTCAGTATAATTTTGTAGTTTGTAGAAGGCAGTATGAATATCCTTTAAAAAGACTTGGTAACAGGAAATAAAGTAGCTATAAAACTTTGTTTATCTAATTTTCTAAGGATTCACTACTTCTCAGAGCATACTGTCTATACCGTGACTACATTTTAACAAATACTGGATTATGTATACTGTTTTGTTTCCAAACGCATTTTAAATTTCTTCCATTTTGTCTCATGGAAATAACCAGATCAGGTATACTTACTAGATACCTAATTTTGGTCAATCCTAAGAAATATTTATTGTACAGGAAATTGGACATAATCTTTTATTTTTTAGAAGTCAGTATTTTAGAATTCAATATTTAAAATAAGTCTACAAAAATTATAAAAAATAGAATACATTTACAATGTTGGGATTAAATTCTCCTTTAGTTCCATGGATAAAACATTTGGTAACACTTCAGAAAACAAGGCACAAATTTTAGGGGTTTAATATTAACACTTTCCAGAATCCTATAGTATTTATATTTGAACACATTTGAATCGTATAAATTCTAAAATTTGCTTTTTTTGTTCTTTTAATCAGCATAAAAGTTGTCTGGGGCAAACTATCTTTCTTACTTCCCAAATATGTATTTCTTTGGAGGAAAAAAAATGGAAAATAAGGAGTCATTTTGCTAAACATTTTTTTGAGTATTTCTACTAGCATAAATTTTTTTATTCACCACAAATATTTTTAAACTTTCATTTTATTTGTTGACTCATCATGAACTCTGTGGTACCTCTTTCTGATCAAGGAGCTATCTCATAAAATTGACTGTAGGGTAGAAGCCTTACCTGTGTTGATACATAGCACGATGAATTACCATCTTTCTGTTGCTTCAGCCTATTGGTGTAGGTATACCAACAATTAATTTAAGAAAAAGGAGACCCAATGTTCAGGTAACTGTGAATGAAGTTAGCAGTGGCTTCAAATTTGCTAAATCAGAGTTGAGATTAAGCTTCTCTTCCTAAAAGCATATGATTAATGCTGCCTTTCCTGACCTCAAGCTTCCAGAGCATGAGTTGGAGATGAGCATCATTCCTCAATAAACTGGAGCAAAAATGTTATTAATGATGGCAGAGGGTATGCATTTGCTAACTCAAGATTGCTGGCAAACTGTGTAATTCATTAATCAGAGCAATCATAATGAGATGGCCTCTAAAAATAAATTTGTTATTAAATATTGTGACATTAGTGTCAAATCCATGTAATCCTAACAATTGCTTGTAAAATTAACTTCTAAGTGGAAATAAAAATGCAATTCTGATGGGGTAGTATCTGTAAATCATAAAATTTAAGCCAAATTTCTTTGTATTTCTAAAGTGTATTTGGGGATTAGATGTTAGAAAAAATTTCCTTAAGCTAACTAACATGTCCAGAATTGCAAATAAAGGTGCATTTTTATTGCCTGACAAGCTCATGGCAAAATCTTTTCTCTTTTGTCAGCAAAATTTAAATGTTATTTTAGGTATGCATATTTCTATAGTTACACTAAAAATCATCAGAAAGGATACTTCTCCAGTTTAGTGCAGTAGAGTAAGGGAATTAGTACAGTAAAACAATTTCAGAATTCTAAAGGAAGTTCAGTGTGACTTAATGTTTTATATATAAGTCTGTCATTGCTTTAAAATAAAATTAATGATATAGTGGAGATGTGGTATGATAGTAAGAAGACATTATTAAACTGTGAACTAGTAAAACAAAATTTTACGTTAGTTGTACTTAACAGCTAATACTGTATCTTTGAGGAGTTCATTAAACCCCATCTTACTTTAATTTCTTAACCTGAAAAGCAGGAGGATTGAACTAAGAATAATTTGTTTCTTTTTATCCTACGTTGTATGTTCCCCCAGGAAATTAAATATACATGTTGATCTCCAGCTCCCTCTCCTGCAAATTCTGGTTTAATATGCCCAGGGATGGGACCCAGGTTAATGAATAGTGTTTCAAGTTTTCCAGGTTGTTCTCAAGTGCAGAGACCCTTCGGGTTTCTTGTAGCTCTAGAATTCTGTGCATTCTGATCTTCATGTTGTTGTATCAGTCTTCATGTCTTTTTTGATAACTGTAGAGGTTAAAATTATATTTACGTCTTATCTTGATTTATTCAATTGTTTTATATTACTCTCCTTGCATGCTTCTTTTTGTGTATTCAATGATACTTTTTACATTCATGTACATTTTAGTGAATTTTCATTTTTATTGAACTTTCAAATATTGCATGTAAATATTAGGATATAATTTGAAAATAAACAACCTGAAAAATGGTTTGTTTTATTTTCCTTTTCCTTCTAAGGAAAGCTGGAATGGCAAACTGGTGACCACACAAGATTTTTGAATTTGGAAAAATATTATTTGAAGTAGATAGTAATTTTCATAATACTATTAAGTATTTCCATTATTTAAAATTTGTGTAAAAGCATTCTGCCTGCTTTAGTTCTACAAATAATGTTGTTTTTATGTCAGCTGATGTTAAAATTTTGTACATGAGGAATATTAGATATTAAAATACCAAACAAATTAAAAGACAGAAGGGACTTGATTCCCTTCTTGGGAATCAAGACTTGCTTGGTGCTTTTTTTTTTACTAGAAGATTCTACTTCCGGGTTTTTCAGTCACTGTGCCTGTGATTGGTCTTTTAAAAAATGGTCAGCTAGCTTGCCATTTAAAAAGTACAAGTTATGCATTGACATTTTGCTTTTATGATTTCATTCTCTTTTCTGTGTCTTTATATGTTGGATTGGGACATGATCTTCATATTGCCAATTCTTCCTGATAATGCCTCCTCCATGCATGCTGTTTGGGTCTGGTCATGCTATGCCTTATCCATTGCATGTAAGATAATATTCTCATTTATGTTTATACTATATCATTTTGATTATCTTGACTTTGTTTTGCAGTGAGTGTGTTAAATTTTTAATGCTGTTACGGTGTTGTGTGAAGATGATTTATTTCAGGGGACTTTAAAGAAGCAATTCTGAATTAATATTGTCCACTTTAGAGTATCCTTTTGCTAGTGACTTCCTTGGTTTGGTATTTTAAGTAAAGGATTATGATTATTTTTGGTATTGATTTTTATTTTCTCCTTATGAAATATGCTACATGTCCAATGAATATTTCTTCTGAGGCAATATGTTGCTGTCCAAACAGTGGTCAGTATTATCACCCTATTAAATAATCTAATACTCATTTTAGTATTCTAGACCCTTCTGACTCCAGATATCAAGCTCATGAGCAGTGAATATTTTTTTAATAAAAGTGCCAGACACAGTTGAGATTGTATTTTCATTTGCCTTTAAGAATACCCATTCACCAAAACATGGGAATCATAAACTTTGATTATTTAAATAGAGTTATTCCTTGAAGGAAGGCATTTTTTGCCTCAATTATAAAATAAACACGTGCCATATATAATGTCATTCAGTGCTTGAAATAAGTGTTTAGTTTTAACACATTTTTAATTACTATTATTGTTTTAGGTCCTAAAACTGTTTAAAATAGTGATAATCTGGTTCATTTGGTGGTTTAAGAAAATTAAAAATTAAAAAAAAATAATGATAATCTGAACATGTTTTAGAAGAGCCCGTGATGCTGAAATCATTAAAATTCCAGTGACCTTGTGCTAATACAGAATAATTTGTATTTTTTACTTCTATCTCATTAAATACCACATTGTGGTGGTATTTATTTTAGTAAACATTAAAAACCTAGTTTCTAAAATTAAGTAGTTGTAAAACTGTGGACGCCTGTTAGGACTGTATTATTGTAATAAACTTTGATATTCTTTTACGGCATGTTCTATTACTTAGCTTTGTTACAATAGCCTCAGTGTATTTTTGTTTATCAAATAATTGAATAAGTTCATTTAATGATTGAAAAAGCTTTTTAAATGTCATCTGAGGTGAATTTGCAAGGCTAACAGTTTTATTTGATATATTTATGTAAATAAAGAATCTGCCTTGTTCCCCAGTTAATTGTCCTTATTATTACTCACCAGCAAGAAGAAGCAGTAGGAGATGCAAAGCAGGAGACCGTATTTAGTGATTATTTTAGTTATATTTTAATTACAATAGCTTATCTTTATTCAAGTGCTTGGAACTTGACCACAAATTTTACCTTAGAAGGTTTATTTAATTTGACTTGCTAAAATATGTCACATTTCTGAGATTCCAATATATGAAGTAAACTTGGATTTTTTTAATGCTTCTTAAGAATATACTTAGAAGAGTTAGTTTCACATAGCAAATTCAAACGTAGTTTTTAAAAGATTTTCCCTCATATTACTTCTTTTTATAGAATATGAAGTGTGAATTACTTTTGTGTTGCCCGGTCTAACTGCCAAATATGTTATCCACATGGGTTTATTTTGCTCCTTTCCAATCCTAATTAAAGGAAAGAAAGTTGTGAGTAGACCTTCAACTGTCCGGTTCTCATAGAACTCGTAATTACAAATGTAGTATCTAACACAGCACTCAAAATGAAACTGTCTTTGGTTGGTGGCAAATTAAAATTTTCCTGCTACACCTAAAGCCCAAATCCCTAGCCTACTTATTGTTATTTTAAAATATATGTATAGGAGACCATATATGTTTATGTAGCTATTTAATATACCTTAGGTAAGTAACATCTATGGAATTATTTTCATATTTGAATATACATTAAATTATTTATATATAGCATCTTTTTACAATGTTGTATATGCTTAATTATTATTATTTTCTGTGTAGAACCCCAAATCTCAGGAGCCAGTAACTTTGGATTTCCTTGATGCAGAATTAGAGAATGACATTAAGGTGGAGGTGAGTGAACGCCTGAGTAGTACTCTCGGGCCCAATGCCGAGGCTCATCCGTCCCACAGTACCCGTTGAACAGCTTCACTGTGTTAGCTTCTCTCCTAGGTACTAGGTGCACAGTGATGAATGTTCTTTGTTTTTAAAATATCTAGATCCTGGGCTCTCTCATCCAAACAGTCATATGGAAAGGAATCAATATTTTAATTTGGGTGTGACATTAGTTTGTTCCTTTCTCATTCCATACATAGAGATGTTTCAGAATTTCAGTACAAATGTACAAATGTAACTTGTGTATTTCAGTACACAATGTAGAGATTGAGGACATTGCTGTAGAGTTGGAAGAAAAGTTGGATGGCATCTAACCACCCAAAAAGCAACCTGAGGAGAAAATCTGCCATGTTTGTCTTAGTACCCTTACCCCAGAAATTTCAATTTTATTCCAAAACCAAAATTGCATGTCATTTCCTCTGAGAGGATCTTCTATAATAGTGAGGATAATAATTAAAAATATTTATTAAGTACATAATGTGGGTCGGTCAGTCATAGATTCTCAAGAGCCTTTGAAGTAAGTACTGTCATTATATGATCATTATTTGTCATACTGATGGTATGTTTTAAGTCCAGAAGGTTAAAAAGCCTGTATCTGGCTACTCAGCCAGGAAGTAGCAGGACAGGTATTTGAACCAGGCTCTTGTGCTTCAGAGCAAAGATTTTTAAGATTCTTGTAAACGGATGAACTTCGCTCATCTATGCAAAGGCCACCACATTTCTTCTAGAATTTGTCAGAGAGTGTCTTAATATAAACTTGCTTTACAGCGTTTTCCACCTCGACTCCCTCATTGTAGAACAACAATTTAATTATTATTACTACCCAAGACCAAGGCTAGTGCCAGGATGTCTTAGGTGTTTAATGAATGTTTGCTATAAATTATTTCAAAATGAGAGTAGGATCATGTAATGTTGCAGAGTGTGGTCTTTGGATCCTCATGCCATGGGGTGACTGTAATAATACTATCTAACCTGTTATGGCTCAGTTTCCCCTCTGTCAGTCCCATAAAGTAATTGCCCATTCTTTCATCAACATTTAAAAAATTAATGATGAGACTCTGAAAAACAACCTGAGGGATTTGAAGGGGTGGAGGTTGGGAGGTTGGGAGGTATGAGAGAGGGCACGGATTGCATGGAGTACTGGGTGTGGTGCAAAAACAATGAATACTGTTATGCTGAAAAGAAATTAAAAAATTAAAAAAGTTAATGATGGGGATACTTAATTAAGGATGCCTCTATTATTATGACTATAATGGGATAACTTTTAAAAAGAATATACCCAAAGACAACTACAACTACTAGTATAACCACTCTAGTATTTTTATTCATTCTCTTCTAAAACAAGGTATAAACCTTAAGAAACCAGTACTTTTAATCACACTTTGGTAATCAGTTGAATACTTGCAATAAAGCGATTCTTTCCTCTTCCTGTAGATTCGAAATAAAATGATTGATGGAGAGAGTGGAGAAAAAACATTTAGAACTCTGGTTAAATCTCAAGATGAGGTAAGGATTGAGTCAGGCTTACTCTTAAGTAAAATGTATAGATCAATAATGATATTGGTAGTTTGTCTTTCCTGTTAAAGCAGTATTTATAAAACAGATGTCTCAAGTAAATACATGTTTTTAAGACTTTCTTTGCTGAAGGATATTTTAAACTCTTTAATATTTGTTAAATATTTTGCTTTATGTTTCTTGATTTTTTTTTACATTTTATCAACACTATGTTCTTGAAAATTGTATTTTAGGTCTCATTTTTTATCATCATAGAAAATAGAGCACCCAATTTAATGTTGTGCCATCTTCTCTTAGGTCATTTCAGTCATGCAAAATTGAAGTTAATATTTAATACTGTATGCATTAAATGACCTGTGCATGCATATGTTCTAATTGTTGAGTTTCATATATTATTTTGGCTTTTTGTTGTTGTTATTTGTCTACTTTTGTTTGGCTTATCTTCCTTCACTATTTATGCACTTTATAATTCCTTGCATTTAAATCTGAAATTAAATCAAGGGGTAGCACAACTATACCCGTAAATTACTGGTACAGATATATAATACACATATTGTTTTATATTGATGTAGAAGAACTCTGTACAAGAGCAGTGTGTCTATCCATTATCAGTCGTATGTGGAATAAATACACAGACATTAATATATTTGAATATTTGAAAAATACACAGAATCCAGAGGCTTTGGAGCCTGGAAATTTAAGTGTTTTTGTTTAACTTCTAACCTTTCCCTCACAGTGCCATTATTTTAAATGTAAACATTTCTTTTGAATTCCTCAGGAGATCTTTCTCTAAGATGGGAGCTAGGATCCAAATAGGATCCTCCATTAGCACTTGGCTTTTCTCACTTAATATCATTAGGAGTCCCCATTACCAGAAGACAGGAGGAGGTATATATCAATTTCAGTCATTGTTGAAACTTCAATTCTCTTTCCTTAGACTGTAGCCATGTTCTTTACCCATCCACTCTTTGAGGAAAGATGTAAACCATTAAGCAGTTCTGCCGACTTTTCCGTGTTGTTCTGCCAAGAACTCTTTACCCTGCACATTCTTTCCTCAACTTATAAATTAATTTTGTTTATATTAAGTCACATTGATGTTTTCCTCCTTTAGTTTACCATAAATTCCTCTAACCAATATGTAGACTTTTCTTATTAACCATCTAACCACTTGCAGACTTTTCTTATTAATAATATTGAAAGAAAATATATCTTGTATGTTTACTTTTTTAATCTGATATACTGTTTTTTAACTTGCTGAACATCACTAATTTGACATTTTTTTTAAAAGATTTTATTTTTTATTTACTTGGCAGACAGAGATCACAAGTAGGCAGAGAGGCAGGCAGAGAGAGAGAGAAAGAGGAGGAAGCAGGCTCTCTGCTAAGCAGAGAGCCCGATACGGGGCTCCATCCCAAGACCCTGGGATCATGACCTGAGCTGAAGGCAGAGGCTTTAACCCACTGAGCCACCCAGGCGCCCCTTGACATTTTTTTTATGAGTGGTATGAAATACATGAACATTATTTCTTTTCTTTTTTAAGAATCGCACTAGTCCAGAAACCTCATCAGTTCCTGTTCTCCCTCCCTCGATCCTCCACACACGTAAACCAGAGGAATATTTGATGAATAAAGCAGCATGTATGATTGCTATAAAATGAATTTGGCATCATACATTTCCTTCATCCTGTCAATTTAGATTTTTTAGAAAATTTATATATTTTTATTTCATCCATAAGTTGTAGAACAGAATAGTATTTTGTCCAGAGGTTGATTAAATTAGACAGTGATTGTAAAGTGCTTAGTGTATTGGCTAAAATGAAGTACCATATCAGTGAAGATTATTGTTCTATGAGGATGATAAAGCTGGAGAGAACTAGAAAAATGTGAAAATGCATATATGCCATCACTATACCTAATGAAAGAATGAATGATAATTTCTTTACTAGTATTCGGTAGCCACGTATGAAGAATTTTGTATCCATCAAGGTGTTGAGCTCTGTACTTGCTTTCGCTGGTGGATTTGGTTGTTTTTCTGACCTTCACTGATACAAAGTAAATAGTTTTTTATGATAAATGCTATAACAATGGCTTAATAAGAACAGTAATATGCTAACCATATGTTTGGATCTAGAAACAGTGCGTTAACTTCCTGAGATTACCAGTTTCTCACAAACACACTCTAGTGTGAATATATCTGAGGCTTATCTAATAGATCCTGGTCCTATTTTATTATTAAAATTTGTTTTTTAGAAAATGTTTTCAAAGGTTTGAAGTAAATAATTCAACATGAATTACTAAGATTTTGCACTTGAGAATCTTTAAAAGTCATGTGCAGGTATTTATTTTTGTCCTAAAATTTTGCTTTACTCACATGCAGACACAGACACACACACACACACACACACACACACACCCATAACAATTAATAAATGTAGAATAGATCATTTGTGAGGGAGGGTATTGAATGACCACAGAATTTATAAATAAATTTTAGTGTTCTGCTTTTCATATAAGTTCACATAGGTTTTATAATGTGGTAACAACCATATCAAACTTTTTTTATAGAGGTACATTGACAAAGGAAATAGGACATACACATGGACTCCTGTGAATGGAACAGATTACAGGTAACTAATTAGATTTACATATGCACTGTATAGAAGAGTTTTCTGTTGAGTGTCTTTCACCTATTTCTATTAGCAATTTTTGCAATAGATAAATATTAAGACCGTGCATTTTTAGAAACTGTTTTTATTATAATTAAAACAGAAAAGTTATTCTTTCCAGTATAAAAGTGTATTAAAATTATAGCTCTGATTTTCAAAATGGAAAAGATGGAAAAAAGCTAGGATTATAAAATTTAGAAAGGAAAGCTTGCGTGATATAAATCCATTTGATCATTTTGCATATTTATGTTAGCAATAATAAATGTCGACAAAACCCCCTAATACTTAGTTTGTAGTTACTGCTTCCACTGATTTCCTCATTTAAATTGTCAGTTAGTTTTCACTGCTTACATTTAGGTAGCAAATTAACTTAAAACTTGTCACATCATAACATGATCTGATATAAAATGCTCAATCAACACAATTTTCCTCCATGCGTGGCAAGTCCATGATATCCTGAGCACTCCCATGGACAGGGCCTTGGAAAGCTGGACAGACTAATACCCTATAGTTCCTTGAAATTTCTTTCTGCTTCACTCATTGAGCATTTCCTTTGCTTTCTTGGTCTAACTCTTCTCTGAGGTCATAGCTTTCCCTGTGGTCCTATCCCTCATGCTCATAACACCGAGGTTGATAGGAATATTTCCTTCTTGGTACTCATTAGCTCTTCCTCTTCTCTGAAATCCCCATCTCTAAATCTAAGTCATTTTCTTTGCATTCCTGTAGGATTTCACTTTCTGGCTTGCTGTTAATCACTCATTCATGTAGATCACTATTTCTCATGCTATTTTTGACATACCCACACTTTCTTAAAACAAAATTTATTTCCTAAATCACCTTTAAAAAAGATTTCAAAATGTAAGCTTAAAATTTTTATTATTAGATTTCCCAGATCTAGAATTATTCTGCCAAATTATTGAAAATTTTTGTAAATGCTGGGTCTCCGATTTCTCTGTTTAACTCGTTCTGAGCTCGTAATAGAGAGTTTGCAGATGGGCCAGGTCCGTGGCCCACACTGAAACAACATGGACATCGATGAGTTTTTTAGTACTTGGACTTTCAGTTTATCTCCTCTTTACTGTGTGGGAAAGTGTTCCCTGCCTTTTTTTCTTAGATGAACAAATTCTAAAGTAGAAGAAACTGGATCCCTTTAACCTTGACAATGAGTCAACAGTAATGGCAGTAATAATTTTTTAAAATTGTCATTATACCTTGCTTTAAATGTATTCATAAAAGTTTCACAAATATCCCCTACATTGAACCTCTTTCCCTCACACACGGTGATGGGACTGATTGTGGCCAGATTAATACCCCAATTCTGAGTATGTTATTCCTTGTTCATAAACCTTCATTTTGTTCCCATTTTCCTCCAGGTTAAACTGGGACTTCCGAGTCTGATTTTCTCATCTCACATTTCTCTCCCAGCCCATGTGCATGTTGGGTCTCTCCCCGTCCATCCCACACAGTCGCTGCTCTCTGAACGGTCCTGACTTTTCCACTTTGGCATGTTTTCCTCACACATTCCCTACCCAGATGTACCATTTGGGTCCAGATTCGGTCTGTTTTCATTAAAAGTACTTCCCTGAATCGGTGTATAAATAAATGCACAAGTAACAAGATAGAGCAAAATAGAACATCTGTTGGAGAAGAAAAGGAAATGGCATGTTTTGACTTAATGAACAAAGTTCCAAATTTCATTTAGTGATTTTTGTCTTTATAAGCCTTGATGTAATTCAGTTATCACAGTTGAATTATAGTAATTAATTATTTTTATAGACTGCTCTTTTTTTCACGGAGAATTTAATTTTCTAGAAACATGATTGAGTTAAATAGGATGTTATAGTCCATTTAACTAAGGTAACCATGTGTATGTGAGTCACAAAAACATTGCATGGGCTTTCACATTCACCTGGTGGCTGCTGGCTTTATTAGGCTTTAGTCCTTAGGAGAAAATAAAACAGCCTTGGTCCGCTGGTTTTATATGGGCAGAGACAGCAAACACTGCCCTACGACAACATCATTGATGCAGAATGTTGGTAAAGAGCTTACCTGCTAGATGTTGAAGAAAGAACCATTGCCTAGAGATGCAAGTAAATTAACTGTGACTGTATTTTTCTATAAAATGAAGTATAGCTTTTAATAACAGCCTGAGACGCGCAGGCCAATAAAATGTATATTTGATATGTCAGTTTTAAAACTTCTGTTGTGTTCCTCATGAGTTCCAACACTGTTTTTATGGTACGTGAGATGTAACCCAAGCTTAGAGAGTGACGCTGGGGCAGCCACATGATATAACGTTATCGGTTTTAATTAGAAGTTTCTCTTAGCGATAAATGCTGATGGAGCAGTAAAAATGTCCTAATTTCCCTTGAGAGGAATTTGTAGGAGACAATCTTCAAATGCTCAGTAATTCTACTCTACATTTTATAAATGGCAAGTGAATCATGAAAGGTCATCTTGCTTTCAGACTAATTGCACTGCTTATTTTAATTTTAATCTCTGCCTCCACTTAAAGGAAGTTACCTATAAAAAGAATGGAGAGATTTTCATTAAATCTACATAACATTTTATTTCTCTGACCTTTTCCCATAAGGACAGTCTATGAATTACTTAATGAAGGAGAAAGATGTGGGAATTGGAGGTAACAAGCATCCACTCATTTTGTTATCTTGACTGCATAATTAAATCGTAGGAAATAAACCTTTTTTTCCCCCTCTTTGTAGAGTGAATTTCTATCATATACAGTTGTAAGAAGGAAAACCTGAAATTCTATTTTTTTTTCCCTGTTCTGTGTTTTCCAATTTAAAAAAAAAGTAGATAGTAAGATTACAGTTTGGGCATTCTTCTCAAAAGCCTGGAAAACATGAAACTTGAATGATTTAAAAGATCTGCAAACAGGCAGAAATACTCAGAAGCCTAGAAACACACACCTTTGCTTGTGCATTATGAAACTTGAGAGTAAATATTAAAAATGAGCGCCGAGTGTCTTGTTTGGTCATGTTAATCAAGAGTTGCTTTTTGAAAATACTTAGTTCCCTGGGAATCTTTTTCCCTCATTTTTTGTACCATTAGTTTGTAATTCTCCTTCAGTATTAAAGCATAGTGAGTCATTTGCAAGTGTAAGTGGAGATACGGAATAGTAGTTATGTCCTACACAAATACATTAGCCCTCTCAAGGGTAGAAGAATTACACGCAAAGCGGTTGTGTTATTTCAAACTGCATAATAATCAAATATTCCAAGGTCTTATATGCTCTAAGAACCAATAGGGTGAGCAGGCAGTCTTTCTTAGTGCTGTAAGGGGATCTGAATTTTCTTACCAGCAGACACTAGGGAATTTGCTTCAAGACTATAGTCTTAAAGTGGGAGGTCTTTAACCCTCAAAGGGGTATTTTTCAGATGATTTTATGCATCGTGTCGTAGAAATGGTAATACTTAACATTTGTAATTTTTAAATAGTGTACATTTGCCAGAGAGCACTTGAACATGGTTTATAATTCATGAAAGAGGGGTATCCAATTAGTATAGTATTTATTTTCTTTAAACGTAACCGTATATTCTCCATCTTTTCCAACACTCCAAGTGTTTCTGTACATGTTCCTGGAAATACAGTACACATGACATTTCTTTCTCAGCTAATTTGCGGGCACATTTAGTAGCTTATTTTCCTTGTGTCTCTTCTGATTCCCTACAATGTAGAGAACTGGAGGACTCTGGATTGCAAGACTGAATAAAGTACTCTATTCGCTGAGTGCATTTTCTTGTCATAGTAATATGTCTCTTCTTTCCCATGAGGAAGATCTTTGGATTTTCCATTAACTGGATGTGTCTTTTTTTTTTTTTAAGTTGTTTGTTTGTGTTTATGCTTCTCTTGTTTCTATTGCAGTTTGGCCTTGGTATTACCAACCTACAGTTTTTACTATATAAAAGCCAAAATAGAAGAGACAATAACTCAGGCCAGATGTAAGTACTGTGAAAGCGACCCCAGAGTCTATTTACCTCTTAGTATCAGATGTATAAATTTGTCTAGATTTTAGAATGCCCAAGGCCTATACATTTTAGTAGGTGTTACTACCAAATCTACAGCAATGATTCTAACCCATTCCAAACATGCAAGGAACAAGAAATATTCTACGTGGATAGAATATGAGCAGGTACCTGGTCTCACTGGCATCCCCACCACCCTACCCTGCCTCGCTTTGTGCTCATAGAATCATTGCAGTGCTGTGTTCTCTGTTGCTGTCATTTTAAGGGTCTGCTAGCTGGTGCAAAATGTTTCACATGGTCTCTACTCATGGCACTGTGCTAATAAGGCTTTAACTTTTCTTTTTCTAATTTTTTTTTTTTTTTTGCATTTGGCTAGAATAATATTGTGCTCCACATCTTCTATTTTGTTTGAATAAGTTAAATTACATTGGTCTTCGGCTTTGGTTTGGCAATTAACTTCCTTCTCATAATCCAAATGAATAATGTCTTCAGTAACTCAAATGGATTATTTTTTAAAAGCATCATTTAGAATGTGGAGTAATTACTAACATTAGTGCATATTTTAAGTCATTAGTAATCTTTGTTTTTGATGACTAGACTTAGTAATGTAAAATGACCATCATATCCTTTGTATATCAGCTATTACTCACAACCTAAATTTTTTGTTATGATAAAGTAAAAAAAAAATGTGTGTATATAACTTTTATATCTGACTTTAAGTAAACTGTAATTTCTTTTATTCTCCTGTTGGTTCTTTTTTCTCTCTGCAATCCTTGTTCCCATTGTGCTAAATTTAGGATCTTATATTTACACTTGGACTTGATAGATATGATGGTCTTTTTAACAACCAGCAACTTTGCATGAGCTAGCTCTTCACTTGATAAATGAGGGGATGACTCGTTGGTCTTTGAGGGTTGGTGAATGCTTCTGAATATAGGCTAACATCGTCACCATTGCACCTGCATTAAACACTTTGCAAAATAGACCCTTGAAATCGCCACAGTACAGAGAGGGAGCTCTAGTAGTAACTGACAGGACATACCTTCCAGTCTTCAAAGAGATGTCTTTTTTTTCCAGACTTCAGCTGTACATAAATATACCTTTGATCTATGCACAATATTTTTATTCAAGAAAGTCATTGAATAAAATATTGTTTGTGACCCCCTTTGCTTTACCCTCTTTTTTTTTTGTTTCCCTGCTTTCTCTTTCTGATGGATTTTCACAGCCAAAAAGGGCAAAATGAAGGGCAAGTATTTTCTTGTTGCTCAATTTCTTTCTGTTTAGTACACTTGACATTTCCACTGATATTTCCATTCCTATTGGATATTATCCTCTGTGCTTCTCATCTGCTAGATTTTCCTCCATGACCACTCAAACCTTAGCAGCAGAAATGGTGGAAAGAATATGCTTGTGTTTTCATATGCAATGTATTTCACATTTAGGTTTTTTTTTGAGGCTTAAATACTTGTGTGTTTTTAATCCTTCCACCTACTAATTCATACCTAATACGAAGAATGTTACTAATTAACTAAAGGCATTGATGAGTTTATTAAAATCATTTTCTTTACCGTAATATTGATAAAAATTTTATGTTGAGATTTTAAATGAAATAACTCTGATGTAACATTGACATAAAAGATACCATGGTTATGGTATGTTTAGTAAATGGAAAACTTCTAAGACAGCATTTTTCTTATATAACTGGTCTAATTTTTATTATGAAGTTAAAATGGATTTTATAATTAGATTATGCAGTATCAAGGACCTTTTAGGATAAAGTACTCTTTTTAGTTTTTTCTTAATAGGTTATCATTCTAATGCCTTCATATCGTCGTAGAAACCCAAGATGTGTACTCTGGATGGCTTATCTAATCCTGTAACATTATCTTTGCAGATTCTGAAACACTGAAGCCGGATAATTTTGAAGAATCTGGCTACACATTCATAGCACCAAGGTTGGTTTTGTTTTGTTTCATTTTTTTATAACTTGTATGGATAAGTAAGCCTTCAGTCACAGTTCTGAGTTAATCCCGTGCCGAATTATGGAACCAAAGGGAGCAATAACTTTAAAACTGAAGCTATATTCTATTCGTTCATTGACTCAGTAAGCAACATCCTAGGCTAAGCAATGTTCCGACTCCAGGGACATATCAGTGAATAAGACAGAGGTAGACTTTGCTCTTATTGGAAGTAACAGTGGTATCCATCAATAGTGAAGAACTGGGTATGTGCCTTTGTGAGTACACAGACACAAACATACTCTGTATGTATGTGTGTATAATATACACATACACTTGGGGGATATACTGAGATATCTACAGATATATATGTGTGTATAGACATAAGGTTAGAATATCTGAACATCATAATTGCTTTATTTATTTTGAGTGTTCTAATAATGCTCTGCAAAAGCATTTTAATATAGTGACACTTTCTCACATACTTTTTAATATTCTTTTTTCTCTTATAATCCCCTTCTCTAACCCTAATATACATCTTTCTCCCTACCTCTATTTTCATGTAATGATTTGATACTCAATAACTCAAGCGTTCTTTTATTTTTTTATTTTTTATTTTTTTATTTTTTTTCTTCGTTCTTTTATTTTTTATAGGTTTTTATTTGATGTTAGTTAACATACTGTGTAATATTAGTTTCAGGTATACAATATAGTCATTAGCCACTTCCATATAATACCTGGTGCTCATCACAAGTGCCCTCCTTAATCCCCGTCGACTATTTCACCCATCCCCGTATCCACCTCCCCTCTGGTAACCATAATTTTCTTCTCGATCATTAAGACTCTGTTTCTTGGTTTGCCTCTCTCATTCTTTTCTTTCTCCTTTGTTTCTTAAATGCCGCATCTGAGTAAAATTATACAGTATTAGGCTTATTTTGCTTAGCATAATGCTTCTGTCTAGCTCCACCCATGTTGTTGCAAATGGCAAGATTTCATTCTTCATTATGGTTGAGTAATATTCTATCGTGTGTACATACCACAGCTTCTTTAGCCATTCATCAGTCAGTGGATGATGCTTGCATTGGTCTCATAATTTGGCTATTGTAGATCATGCTGTATAAACATCAGGGGGCGTATCTCTTTGAATTAGTATTTTTTAATTCTTTGGATAAATACCTAGTAGTGAGGTATTTTGTAAGCTAGCTCTATTTTTAAGTTTTTCAGGAACCCCCTATATAGTTGTCCAGGGGGGTTGCAGCAGTTTGCATTCTCACCACCAATGCAAGAGGGTTCTGCTTTCTCCACATCCTTGCCAACACCTGCTGTTTGTGTTGTTGATTGTAGCATTCACACTGGTGTGAAGTGATACATCATTGTAGTTTCGATTTGCATTTCTCTGATAAGTGATTTTGAGCATCTTCCCATGTGTCTGTTGGCCATCTGTGTGTCTTCTTTGGAAAAATGTCACTCATGTCTTCTGCCCATTTTTAAATTGGATTATTTGTCTTGGGGTGCTGCATTTTAGAAGTTCTTTGTATATTTTTGATCCCATCCCTTTACCAGGTAGGGCATTTGCAAACATCTCCCGTTCCATAGGTTGCGTATTAGTTTTGGTGAGGGCTTCTTTCCTTAGATAAAAACTAAGCTTTTTATTTTGATGAAGTCCAGATGGTTTATTTTTGCTTTTGTTTCCCTCAGGAGACATGGTTTCAAGTGTCCCATTTAGGTCTTTCATCTGTTTTGAATTTATTGTTGGGTCTAGTATAAGCACGTGGCCCAGTTTCTTTCTTTTGCATATTGTTGACCAGTTTTCCAGCACCATTTGTTGAAGAGGCTTTTTCCCATTGGATCTTACTTCCTGCTCTGTCAAAGATTAATGGGCCATATAGTCATGGATTCATTTCTGGGTTTTCTCTTCTGTTCAGTTGATCTCTGTGTCTGTCTGTGCCAGTACCAGACTGTTTTGATTACTACTGCCTTGTAATGTAACTTGGAGTTCAGAACTATGATGCCTCCAGCTTTGTTTCCCTTTGTTCCTTGGTTCTTAATTTGCACTCTGTAGCAAACACATATAATAATATCAAATTAATATAATTCTATCAATCAATCAATCTAGGCTAAACTATTGAAGAGAAAAGATTTAGAATGGTATATCAATAATTTCTCACATTTTATAGTTCTTAAAGAAATTACTGTAAGAACCCAAAGACAGCTCACAAAATTGAAGAGTAACTCAGACCATTTTGGGAGGGAATACTTTTTGACAAAACTCTGCTAACAAAGCGTATTTTTGGCTTCATGAGTGACTTTGTCCTTTAGCAGCTTCTCCTGCTTGAATTTCCGTCACTGTCTGATCCTATTGAATCCTGGGGGATTATTTGCCTCCTCTTGCTTGTGACACCCTATTTGGGGGTTCTTCCTCCCTCCCTGGGCTGCAGAGTCAGGTGCTAGCTTAAGCCCTCTTGTTTTTCTGTGTCTACACACACCACCCTTCTATTTGATGTCGATAGTTTGAGGCAATGCCTTCAAAATCCACAAAATGGCCATAATGTCTAGAGACAAAGGAGGCATGCCATTTATTGAGATTACATTATAATATAGGATCAAGCAATATATTTCCAGACTTTATGTCTACATACATATTTCAGTGGGAGACATTCATGTTTATGGAAAACTAACAGGAATATCTCTTTGGTGTGATTCAGCTCAGCGTCTCCTAAGCATTTGTCTTTGCTCCCTTTCTTTTATATCTTTTACTCCATCACCAAGTCTTGCCAAACAGAATTTATCGTATGAATATCACGTGTGTCTGCAAAACTCTGCTGCCTTTCTTCTCATCCAGATCAGTGCTTTCTCAGACCTAAGCTACCACAGCTGCCTCCTACTTGACGTCCCTACCTCCCCAAAGCCCTCTTTACTTCCCAGTCTGGTCTCATTTCTTTAACTGGAGAGAGTTTCTAGAATGTGAATAAAATTATGTTTCTCATCTGCTAAATGTGAACCAATAGCTCAACAGTGTCTTGTGACACTCTGTACCTTATATCGTAGCTTTCAGCTGCTCTGTTACTGGGTCCCAGTTTACAGTGTGGTCCTTACACTCTAAATCTGGGGCCAGCAAATTATAACCTGTAGCCTCCTGTTTTATACAAAGTTTTGTTAGAACACAGCCATACTGGTTTGGTGCTCTATTGTCTGTGGCAGCTTTTACCTCAAAGTCAGAGTTGATGAGTTGTGGCATAGACCTTATAGCCCATTGAGTCTGAATCATTTATTATCTGGCCCTTGAACAAAAAGTTTGCCAACCTCTGCTCTAAATTCCAAACACATTAAACTTCTCTTGGTTCCTATGTGTGCTTCCCCCTGCCCCCTTAACTCTGGATCCACTAATTTTCTGTTTTTGCCTGCACTCAGGCACAGCCCACCCAGCCCTTCCCAAACCCCAATTTCAAAGCTCCTCGATCTAGGAATTCCCTTACCATTTTCACTGGGTTAGACATCCTTGCTGACTGCTTCATTGAATGCTGTATTTCCCTTACTAGAGTACTGGTCCATTTTACGTCATTTACTTTCCCCAGTAAAGCAACAACTCAATCTGATTGACTCACCATTCAATACCCAGCATCCATCCCACTCTTTGCCTGGCACACAGTGTTGCTGACTAAATATATACGGTGTTTGTAGAATCTATAAAGATGTAAAGAACATTTTAAAACTGATTATTAAAATACTTGCAATCTTAACACCTTTTCCAATATAACTGAGCATCTTAAAACTGCTAAAACCAGTTTTAGCTAGAAAGAATATTAGAGGCAGAACAAGATCCCACAGAATATTAACATACTGGTTCATTACATGGTGTAAGAAGTGTTGAAATTAGATGTGATATATTGATAAGACTCTCCTTCCATCTCTGATCTGTTTTTCTCTAGGCAACTTCTTCACCCATCTCTCCCAGTTACTGAATAGCAGACCGGGCAGGCTGGCTTTCTGAGCTATCCTGTTAGACAGTGTGGAAAATATGGCAGAAGTCCCAGTGCTCAGAGAGAGGATAAATGTAGTTCTGAATTCCAGTTCCCAATTTATAAGCAAAGACTGTTGAGTTCAGCAAGGATTAACATATGAACCATTTCTGTGGTATGACTGGAAAAGTAGAATTTACCTATGTGCTTAGAGAAGAAGTAAATGCTAGAGAAGGGAAATGTTACAGCTTGTGGGACAGTGACCTTCACCTCAACCAATATCTGTTGAACCTTTTACAGGAATGATTAGTTTTACTGCTCCAGAGAACTCTGTAGTAAGTTAGTATTATCCCATTTCACAGATTAGGAAACTTCCTTGCTATTTCAAGATCTAAGTATGTATATTGATTATCAAAGGCTAATTGATCTCGGAAAAACATCCAGTGCCTCTGAGTAAAATATAAATGCACAGAGCATGGTTTTTACTGTTAAAAGTTATGCAGAGGGATGAAAGGTCTAAGTGACTAAGAAATGGAATAATTTGGCTATTTTTCAGAAATGAAAAAGACATTTCAAAGATGGGTTAGAATGGGAACGGAACAGTATGTGATAGCCTGTAATTAAAGCTGATTGTGGGGGGAAGTCCATTTTAGCTCTGTCAGTCATGCAAACTTTCTCCACCCTGTCTCAAAACAAAAACTTCTACAACTGAGAAGTTTTGTGGTTTTGTGTTTCGTGTGTGTGTGTGTGTGTGTTTTAAGTTTGCTTTTGAAGAAGTTCTGACATTCTCTTTCTACTCTCTGAGGCTTTCTGTTTAGGTGATGGTCTTGCCTCTGAAAATGTTCACTACACAATTGCACTTCTGTCCTCAATATTTGATTATCCCGTATGTTGCATTAACCTAGTTAGTATAATGACAACCTTACATTTATGTTGTTTTCTATTTGTTTTCAATTTCCAAAACACTTAGGATAGCAGTTCTCAAAGTAGGGGGTCTCAAAACCCTGTGGGTTCCAGAGGCCCTCTCAGAGAACCGACCAGGTCCTAAAACAGTGGTGATGTTTGTCTTTTCTTCACATCGACATTTGCCGGGACAGGAGAAAGGCCGTGGGGAGTGGACACCTTAGCAGGAACCCAGGCAGTGACACTAAAGGGTCCTGGTAGCCATTGTAATCTTCCTTGCTGGGAGAAAAGCCAGTCTCACTCTAAAATAGCCTTGATAGAATCAGTAAAAATTATTCGTTTTATTGAAACTTTACCCTGAGTACATGTCTTTTACTCTTCAGTAAAAGGGAAGGGAAGTGGGAGTCCCGCTGCATACCAGAGTAACTTGGCTATCTCAAAGGAGAGCACTTGTGTGACTGAATTCAGAGCTAAAATAGGGGCTCCTTGCACTTTTTCAGGAAATAGAATTTTACTTGACAAAATGACTTAGGTATTCGATGAACATTTTCTCAATAACCAAGTAAGGCTTCTGCTTTGAAGAAAATAACAGTGTTTGTTGCTCATGATAAAATCTGTGCTTTCACACAAAAGTAAGAATTTGGGGGTGATTTGTATTTACTGCATCCCCGTAGTCATCTGGTGAGACTAGTGATAATAATGAAGGTGATTTTTCAGTTTTATAGGGAAATGTGTCGCTATTTGGCAGATCTGCAAATTTTCCAATGACCAATTCATGATGCTGCAAAATCGGGTTGATTTAAAATGTAACATAGTGCACTGAATTTTAATGGCAACAGTACAAAAAGTTCATTGCTTCAAATTCCATATTACAACTAACTACCAAGAAATTACTAGTAATCAAGTTTTGGTGTATTATTAAAAAAAAAAAGAAGAAGAAGAAGAGATACAATACTTGGGAAGCATATAAAATAGTTCTGTCTTTTCCAACTGCATATCTTTAGGAGAACACCTTTTTTTCATGTGCCCAAATAGAATCTTGCTGTTGCTAGAAGAAAGTATGCCTCTGCATTCAATTAAGTCCGGAATTAGAGATTTGCAAATAGGTAAATCAGTGCCACATTTTTTTCCCCAATAGGTTATTAAAACACACACACACACACACACACACACGCACACACACACAGTAATTTCTCATAAAAATGTTAATATGGAATGGGTTTATTCTGGATATTTAGTATTTTCCATTTTATCTGTTAATTTCTATATGGAAACTCCAAATATACAACATACATTGAAAATAGTGCATTTAGAACAACAAAAGGTAACATTTGTTGAGCACCTGTTGCCAGAGGGCAGGTGCTTAATATATATTATCCACACTACTCCCCTCTTATTGTCCAAGTTTTGTTCCATTATACAGAGGAGGAAATGGAAATATGAAATTAAACAGCTTGCAAAGTCACAGAGGTAGTAAAAGTGTTTTTACTTCCTCTGGTGGCTGTGTACTTTAAAAAAAAAAAAAGTTGTAGTGTTCATAGCTAATGTCTTAAATTTTTTTTTTTCAGAGATTACTGCAATGACCTTAAAATATCAGATAACAACACTGAATTTCTTTTAAATTTCAATGAGTTTATTGATAGAAAGACTCCAAACAACCCATCCTGTAAGTATAGATAGGTTTGTAGTAATTATTTGGTGTCATTATTACTGTATCCAGTGTGGTCAATTCTTGCTTCAGATTTGTGTGTTAGCATGCTGGCATCTTGACTTATGTTTAAATTTTTTTTTTTTAAGATTTTATTTATTTATTTGACAGACAAGATTACAAGTAGGCAGAGAGGCAGGCAGAGAAAGAGAGAGAGAGGAAGCAGGCTCCCTGCTGAGCAGAGAGCTTGATGCGGGGCTCGATCCCAGGACCCTGGGATCATGACCTGAGCCGAAGGCAGAGGCTTTAACCCACTGAGCCACCCAGGCGCCCCAACTTATGTTTAAATTTTTAATGGTAAAATGTAACAATTTGACTTTTTATATA
Organism: Mustela nivalis; assembly: GCF_964662115.1. NCBI lineage: Eukaryota > Metazoa > Chordata > Mammalia > Carnivora > Mustelidae > Mustela > Mustela nivalis. The sequence goes on from NC_139031.1 coordinate 78,256,147, forward strand.
CGAAAGAATTTTTATTTCATTATGAAGGAAAATGACATTTTCAAAGCCAGGTGATATATTCCTACAAATGTTTAAATGTAAATAGGGTATCCTTTATCTTGGCTCTTTTCACATTTAAGGAACTTAATTTTGATGATACACACACACACACACTCTGTAGCCTCTTCTCATTTATTTATTTTAAATTCAATTAGCCAACTTAAAGTACATCATTAGTTTCAGATACAGTGTTCTATGTTTTGAAGGCTTTTTATTGCATTGTACTTGCTATACAGAAGAAAACATACAACATGTTTTTATTGATGATCTCTATCCTCCAATTTATATAAACAGTTTTAAGATGAGAATAAAAACAAGGCATAAATTAAAATATATCACTTAGTGTCTTCTGATCAATTTACAGATGCTTCTATTTTATGAAGTTGGAACAAGTTGGAGTAAAAAGGAATTTTAATAATTATTCTTTAACCAGTACATTTGTCTTTCAGAGAAATTTACATCAGTCATACTATAAAACTTAATAGAAATTAATGGATTCTTGGCTTTTAAAACACTTAAAAATCTTAACTGTTTTCTTACTAAAAGTGTCCTATAAAAATACTACCATGAAAAGATGCAGTGGAGCTAGGTAAATGAGAGGAAAACCAACTGCATGGCAAAAATTTCCTTAATAAATATAACTTGGGAAAAAAAAAAAAAAAGTAACAGTAACTGACTTTTATGTCCTTTCCTCCTCCTCCCTGCATCATCACTTGTTCTCCTCCTGTGCTTTTTTATTTTTTTATTTTTTATTTTTTTTTTAAGATTTTATGTATTTATTTGAGAGAGAACACGAGCAGGGGGAAGAGGCAGAAGCAGGCTCCTGGCTCATTCTTCAGATGGGGCTCCATCTCAGGACCCCGGAATCATGACCTGAAGCGCATTTAAATGCTTTACCTCCTGAGCCACACAGGTGCCCCTGTGTTTTTCTTTTTTTTGAAATCATTTCCCTCAGGAAGAGTTAAAGAAAGCACATCCTCAGTTATAAAAAGTGAACTGAAGCCATCTCTCAAATTTAAATTTATCTCATAAAATGAAGGAAATTCCTAGTACTATTCACATTAGCTACCAGAATTAGAATGAACTACTCTGAAAACTGGTCATGGGTAGAGCAAACCCCAGAGCCCTAAGTAGAGAGTAGTGGTGGGATCCCAGCTCAGTGGGGATTAGACTTCTCCTCTCCCTCTGCCCCTCCCTCCAGGTTGTACATGCCCTAATAATAAAATCTTTAGAAATGTAGTTGTAAAATTTTTATTTTCCTCTGATAGTGTTTTATATTGTAGTTTACTCAATCATGCTTCAGCTCAAGTTATTAAAAAGTGCATAAAACTAAAAGTATCAGTGATTAAAATCTAAATAGTTTCTTTTTTAGAGGTTCAGGCTATTTTAATTTTGCTTTTATCAAAGTACTTAATCCATCAGAAAAATTACAATTCTCACTGTTTAATTTATTCTCCTACGTAAATGTTTCTGCTATAAAGCTGTTGTCTTCTTCATATCCACCATTATTTTGGAATATAAAAATGAGATTATGTGTGTGTAAGATGGTAGAGCTCAATACTGATAATCTCTTGATGTATGCAGCAGATATATTTCAAGACATATTTTAAAATTACAGTGTAATTAAAATATGAATGCAATTATGAAATAACTCGCAATGCTGATTTAGATTATAAATTAGAATAATGGTCTCATTTCTTTGACCTAAAAGGATTTGCAGCAATTATATCTTTCACTTTTCAAATGGACTGTTTTTCAAAGTGATTCATTTTCTGCTATGATAAAAATAGTTCCTAAAATGAGGTCTAAATTATGGATTCAGCTGATCCTTTAAAATTGGGTGAAAGATACATTAAAAAGTATCAACAAAGATGTTTTCCAATCTACTCTCCACCTCTTGTAGTAATAAGATCTTAAGACCCCCTATTCCTTACCTGAATAAAATGAAATTTTATCAAAAAATGGGAAGTTTCAGAGGATACTTGGAGCTATTCAGAGTTTTGTGGGCTTAAAACAGAGGATCCAAGAGAAATGAACAGGTGAAGTTTTTGTTTAAGAATGTTTGTTAATTAACCCTTGGTCATGGCCATCTGTCCCTCCATTAACTGTGAACTTGGGCTAAGATGTCCTTTGGGTATTCCAGAAATGACAACCTGAAGCCTGTGGTCTTTCACCATTATCTGCAGATTCTGTGTTATTTCGTTCCTTGGCCAAAACATACAAACAAAACTATACATATTATATAGTTTTATATTTATATATAAAATTGTCCCTTAAATTATGATTATTTGGAATCCCCGTACTAACTTAAAAAAAAAAAAAAGAGGAAGGCTATTTCCTCAATGTTTCTTAAAGTTTACAAAGTAATTTTCATTTAGAATTGGCTCTTCTATTAATCCTGGCCATAGCCTGAAAAATAGGGAGGTAAGATGCAGAAAGTTAATATTTTAAAAAATGCAGAAAGTTAATATTGGGTATATTTTGTAATTCACGGAAATATTATCCACTCTTAAGTTGCTTTTACAAATAGAGGATGTATTTGTTTCATTAGTATCTAATGAAGAAACTATGTGGATGTAATTGAGGCTATCCTCTTTCTGTGTTAGGTAACACAGATTTGATCAATAGAGTCTTGCTGGATGCAGGCTTTACAAATGAACTTGTCCAGAATTACTGGAGTAAGCAGAAAAACATGTGAGTATTTGTTCTTATTAAATATAGATGTGTGTGTTTGTGTGTGTGTGTATAGCATCTCAGTTCAGTTTTTCCCCAAGAAATTTTTGGAAAATAGGTCTCATAAATTTAGACTTTATCATCTATCATTAATAACAATTTCCTGAGAAAAACATCTTCCATTTGTTGACAACTTACATTTGCAGCTGTGGGTGTGTGTCAGGACAAACACATTGCCCTTGCTTACTTTTCTCGGCTTCTATGCTGCAGTGTGACAAACCAAGTTAAAGAGGTGTGTTAGGGTTTCAGTGTTTGTGATAGAACAGGGCTCCCAGTGAACGCTCGATAGACCTCTTAATAACACTACCATATACCCAGTCAATGAATTAAGAATCCGATTAAGGTTCTCATGTACGGTCTCTACTCCATTTCCAGTCAGTCACCTAATGCTAAATATTCCTAACAATGTAGCCCTGTCTCCTTCACACCCAAGTTCCTAATTTCGCATTTCTAAGAAATGATAGCAACTGTTCTTTCTGCCTGTAGGGCTTCCAACTCCACTCCCCACAGAACTCACCCCTGCCTGTCCTACTCTTAAAATGCAGTTCCGGTTGCAGGATAAAGTTGAAGCTTTCTGGCATAGGTGTCAAGATCATTGATGAACTGACCAGTCTCAAGAAGCTGGTCCTTGAATCTTTACTTCCTGTTGCTTCTTACCTTATGCCTTATGTTTTCATGACACCAAATATTATCACACTCTTCATAGGCTTTCCCTTAACATTTACCCTTGGCTCTATGTGTAAGAGCCTCCTGTTTCTGCTGTCATCTCTGCTAATTCAAAATGCAGCTGTATTCTTCCTTACTAAGCGGTGTGTTCTTTGAGAATCCTCCATTTCCCAATTAGTTTCACTCTAAAAACATAGTTCACATATATTGATACATTTACTTTGTCTTCCTTTATTTTAGGAATTCATTTTATTTCATTTATTTATTAGTTATTATTACTCACTTATTATTACATCAACACCCAAATTATTATCTTACGGAGAGTAAGTGGAATAAAAAATTTCCTTCTTCTGTCTTCTGTTTTAGCAAGGGAGTGAAAGCGCGGTTTGTTGTGACTGATGGCGGGATTACCAGAGTTTATCCCAAAGAGTAAGTTCACATAACATCTGTAGAAATCGGTGCATTACAAGAGACTACTCTAGGCTATGTACATTGCTGTGTAAGGAAGCCATTGTGTAGAGAAACTGATTCTTAGATTAAAATGGAGTCACTTAACCTATGAACAATATTTTTAAATGCATATTTCTTTTAAAATGCTATATGATTATTCAGTGAGAATTTGGGTATTTTGGGTATTTATTCCAAAATTCAAAAGAGGTTTTTTTTTTTCCTCTGTAGACAGAAGCTAACCTAAATGAACATAATGGCCATCGTCTACGGACAATGCTTCCACAGCACTTCATTGTTTTCACTGTTCTGTGGATCTTATCTCTTATCTTGAGAACAGTCTGTAAAGTGAGCTGGGGAGGCTTATTACTGTTAACTTGACCTAGTAGCTGACTGGTACATAATTACCTGCAGAGCAAAACTAAGAGCTTTTTCTGACTCTAAGTATCGTTCTACGGTGATGTATTGCTTATTAACGAGTATCATTTATACCATCCGTTACCACTGACTTTCTTAGACATACCTGAGATGTAGGCATATCTGTAAAATTTCATGATGTTCATGGCAAAGTAGGTTATCAGGCAGATTAAAGAATAAAAATGATGAGCCATTTTCTCCTTAGGGCTGGAGAAAACTGGCAAGAAAACCCAGAAACATATGAGGACAGCTTTTATAAAAGGAGTCTTGATAATGATAACTATGTTTTCACTGCTCCCTACTTTAACAGTAAGTACTACTTGGAATTCAGCATTCTCAGTTTCCTTTCTTATTAAAACAAATTATTGTTCCCACCTGCTTGCCCCACCATATATTTTAAGTTAATTGCTCAGAACTGTCCTTATTCAGTATATACTCTGTGCATGACATTGGAAAGACAAAAGCATCCACTTAGTTGAGGAGGTAAAATGCCTACACAGGAAACGGCCAGTAATGAAGAGATGGCATGTCTCCAGGCATGCATAGTACATAGCAATATGCGTAGATAATCCTTTGTTTCACAAATGCAAATAGTTGATGAGTGTTTAATGACTTTAAAAAATATAATGAATCCGTCAGTTTTAGTTCAATATATTATTTATGAAATTTATCAGTAGCCCACATGCTAAAATATTTTCCTGGGTTCTGCCCCAAAACCTTCCTAATTTAATCCCCGAGCCTCTCTGAGGGGAGGGGTTATTCATCCTCATGTTCACAAATGGGGAAACAGAAGTTCAGAGGTTTTGGAGTTTTGTCGAGGAACTTTGGTCTTCTAAAATGCAAAGGCCATTTTGTGTTCTAAGAACACTCTTTCCACTACACTTAGTGGTCTCCCCAAGATTTTGGCAAATGTCATGAAGCAGAGATTTGGCAAGCACCCATTACGTAGTAGAACTTTAATTCCCATCCCCAAGTCAGTTCATTCCAAGATAACTCATGGACACTCCCCTGAGGGAGTGGTATGTAGAGAAAGAAGAGGGAAGAGAGGACTGACCACACACCTCCTTGTTACCTCTCTACTCTACAATACTTAAGCAAAACACTATTCACCTATTAAGAGAAATTCACTATTTGATGTATCTCAACAGGACTGTTTTCCTTTTTTAGTGTTGCTTTTCTTTTTTAGAAAGCGGACCTGGTGCTTATGAATCAGGCATTATGGTAAGCAAAGCTGTCGAAATATATATCCAAGGAAAGCTTCTTAAACCTGCAGGTAAGAGTGTGTAGTATATACAGACACATGACCAAGATGAAATGTGACCTAGTATTTGTATTAAAAGTTTGCAGTACTTAACCAGGAAGGTCATCAGAAAGCCTGAAGCAACATAAAGACATCCAAATTTGTAAAAACATAAAATACAATTAGTTACCCCTGAGACTGGGGAAGAACCAAGTTGATACTGTACAGAGGGGAGGGATTTTCGGTGCATGTGTTTATGCAATGCTGACACAAACTCATGGAGTCAAATCAAAGTTCTAAATGCCAGACTGATCCAGCACCTCCACTCCATAAGTCTGTCCTACAAGATACTTTCAAGGACGCAAAAGGGTATTCAGCCAAGGATGTGAGCATCTGTAATAAGTTAAACAGGAAGAATAAGTATTCATCTTTGGGGGAAAAGATGAATAAGTTCTGGCATATCTATACTATGTGACTGATAAAATGGATTAGGTAAGAATCTTTTTTTTTTTTTAAATAAAATTACAGTAAAATAGAAAAATGACTTTTCTTGATAAATCAAGAAAACAGAAACCTCATAAAACTGAGCATCAGTGGGAACTGGAAGTAGACTGGAATAGTGGATGCAATAAAGGAGAAAATTTTCTTTTCATTGTATGATACAGTATCGGAATGTTTAAGAAAGCATACTTTAGGCCAGATTGGGATGGTCGATAGCCTTCCTGCTCCTGAGGGAAGTTTTACCCCTCACTGTTTCAATCACCAACTCCATCACTAACTTACCCCTTCCGGGGCTCATTTACTCACTCATTCTCCCAGTCCCTTGGCCTCTCACCCTTGCACTTCCTCTCTGTCCTGGACATACATATATTCAGCACCTGGTGCATGCGTTGATAGGGCTAGAGAAGCCTCTTAACACAATCTCCTTGAGTGATCTCCTATGGAAAGGCTATTCCTGACACTACCCACTTTTTTTTTTTTTTTTTTAGCTTACTCTGTATAGTAGTTAATTGGCCAGGTTGTAGCCAATGAATAAACTATGTTGTATATATACATAAAATTATTTAATAGTTTAGAAGCTGTTAACATTACTTCTTGATGAAAATTCCAAGAAATAGATCTTTGTAATAAACGCTAGATTCAACCCAAATTTAATGCTAAATTTTCATACACCAAATATTATATGGCTCCTAAAATTGCCACTTTTTAAATTGAATCAACTTTTCAGGGTATAGCTGCAATTAATTTAATCTCAAGAAACTTAAATTTGCCTGCTCAGGAAATACTCAATTGTGGGAGGAAAAATAGATACTAAGAATCACAGCCATATTTTTTAAATATATGTGTCAATTTCTTTTCACATCATTTTTCAGTTGTTGGAATTAAAATTGACGTAAATTCTTGGATAGAGAATTTCACCAAAACATCAATCAGGGATCCGGTAAGATTTTTTTTTTTTTAATGTTTATGCTATATTCCATGTCAAATGCAAATAAGAAACTAAAAGTAAAATCTTAAAAATTGACAAAATAAATTTTCAATGCTCCTAAATTGAAGCAGAACTATAAATTACTATTTTGGGGAAGATTTTTTTTTTTGTTTAAATTAGTTAATAAGAAAAATATTTCAATGTTCTAATTTGAAATGCTCGATAGCTATTTGATAGTTTTATATCTATAAAGTTACTTTTTATGATGGGCTAGGCTGTCATTTATTCTTTTAGACTTGATAAATTATTCTAAGATTTTTAACCTGGTAATAGTATATTATTTAATCTTTTTTTAAATAAAAATGTGTGACAATAATTATATTTTTGTCTAATTATATATTTTGTCTTCAGTGTGCTGGTCCAGTTTGTGACTGCAAAAGGAACAGTGATGTAAGAAAACTTAAAATTTTTAACTGTAATTTTTTGTGTTACCATTGCTAGACTTTAATGCTAAAGTTGCTAAAATTGCAGGAATTTTTAAATAAACATTAAAATATTTCTTTATGGAATCTTGAACTAATCTTACATCCTTGTTACACGCTTGTAATTCCTAAAGTGTTTTTTTAAATTTTTATTGTGTTATGTTGATCACCATAAAATACATCATTAGTTTTTGATGCAGTGTTCCTAACCTCATTTTTAAAAATAATCACGTTAGGTTTTTTAAAAAGCCTGTTTCTGTATGGACTCTCTCCTCTACAATCTCAGTTGTGTTTAATCTCACGACCCTGAGATGAGGTGCTGAGCCACCCCGGTACCCCTAAATGGGCAGTTTCTAACCCAACTGTCCTTTACTGGTTCTTAGGGCAATCTTCCCCTTTCTTTCATAATTTACCTGTATTTGGTTACACTATAGTTACAGTGATGAGAAAACTTTTTGAGCCAAATTTTGGAATTGTGTTTTTTTAATCAAATTCCACTTACATGGATTGGATTTTACATTGTCTTCAGTTACTTCTGTTTCTTCGTCAGCTTTTCTCAAAAGTTAAACGTTCTCTAAGAATGACTATATTAATTATTCCAAGAATAAAAGGGATGAATTCCACTATTTTCTTCCAGTCTTCTTATATGTGTATATTTCCAGTGGTTTATATGATCTTATCATTTCTAGTCATGCAAAATTATCAACCAATCATTTTATAGTTTCTCCATTTTACCTAGACTTTATAGACTGTGAAGACTATTTTCAGAGCCAAGGTTTTTAGGAAGCTGCTTCCACATTAGGAAAATGGAGTGCATATGTCCTCAACTCTGAGAACAATGTTTTTGTTATTTCATAAAATAGAAATTATTAAACTGATTCATGCATTTAAACATGATATAAACTGGGTGGGAACTGATTTCTGTGATGAGCATTTTTTGTTTTGCTTTCTGATTTTAAATCTAAGTATCCTCATGCTGCCTTTTTTGTTTTTTTTTTTAAGTCTGAAGCATGGTGACTACAATGCATTTTTAAAGATATGTCTTTTCAAAGTATTAAGCATATGTTTATACATTCTTAAATATTTTGGTTTATCTAATTTCCTGGATCATTTAGATGACCAAATGGCAACAGGAGTGCTATTTGGAATGGCTAAAGCTTATTTCTGATTTGTTCTTAGGATTTATTCATATTGAGTTGACAGTTTTAACTGGGTGGGTGTTGGGAATATGAAGCTCTGAGAGTTTGATACGAATCTGTGCATGTCCTTAATTTTTTTCATCAAAATATCTTGGTTATATATGTTTAAGTTGAAGCTTTTTCCTATTTTTGTTGTTATAGTCATATCTACCTCCAATGGAATAATGATATGTATTCTCAAAATGTGGGTTGTTGTTTTAAAAATTTCATTAGGTAATGGATTGTGTGATTCTAGACGATGGTGGATTTCTTTTGATGGCAAATCATGATGATTATACGAACCAGGTAGGTACCTGACTGGGACAAAGTGTACTTTCCAAAGTGTATTTCCCTGATCAACATTACAAAAGTCCTTCAAACCATTACAGGAGTTAAAGAGTTGTTATAATACTGCCATAAAATAAATTTTAAAATGCTGAATAAATATAAACCATTAATAATTACATTATAAATACAGTTTCCTAATATTAGTAGAATTTCCTTTCTAGTACTAACAGTTAACATTACAACATGTAGTTGAGAATTTTAACATGAGAGGAATTTTTTTGTCCTTGTTCACATTAAATATTAATATCTAATTTAATATATGGTTGCTTTAAACTGATGAAGTTTCTGTTCCCAAATTTGCATGTTGGCAGCATATAAGCTAATTGGCTCCCACAGTATTTTAAGCAAATTAGAATTAGTTGCCAACTTACATTGTTTCTGAATCTACCTTTCCAGCTTCTCTTTAAAAAGAAAAGATCTCTCAACAATGAGCATTTTCTTGTTTATTTTAAAGATTGTATTTACTTACTTGAACGACACCATGATAGCACAAGGACGAGCAGGAGGAAGGGCAGAGAGGGAAGGAGAAGCAGGTTCTCTACTGAGCAAGAGCCTGACCCAGGGCTTGATCCCAGGACCCTGAGATCACGACCTCTTGTTAAGGCAGAGGCTTAACCAGCTGAGCCACGCAGGCGCCCCAACAATGAGCATTTTCTTAACTGGCCATGTTTATGGGCTGGAGTTGATGAGCCTCAAGTTTGCCCCTTGAGGTTCCTCGTCTTTTTCCAGTCCCACCCCTTTCTCTCAGTTATGCTCCTTTCCTCTTCCCCACAGGGAATCGGATTGTGACCATAATGCTTAGTCAACCGTGTCCATTCTTTCCACAAACATCACACAGAGCCCCGAGCATTGAAAGCTCCTCCTCTTCACTTCTTTCGGAATGTCCCTTTCAGCTCCCGGCTCTGGTTTGTCAGCCGCAGAGTAGTTTCAGTTCACAGTTTGTCTCACTGATCGTCGTGGCAACAGTTGGGGTGTACACATGTGGCGTCAATTTGAAACTTTCTTATTTTCCCTTCTGTACTAGATTGGAAGATTTTTTGGGGAGATCGACCCAAGTTTGATGAGACACCTGGTTAATATATCGGTTTATGCTTTTAACAAGTCTTACGATTATCAGTCAGTGTGTGAACCCGGCGCTGCGCCCAAGCAAGGGGCAGGGCACCGCTCGGCATACGTGGTCAGTAACGTCCCCACCCCAGTTCCTCTCCAGCAAACGCTCAGCGTCCATTCTTGTAACGACCGTTTCATTCTATTTTCCAGCCGTCGATAGCAGACATACTACACATTGGCTGGTGGGCCACGGCTGCTGCCTGGTAAGTCACTATTTTCACTGGTACTGAGAAAGCGCGTGTAAAATAGTAACAGATTTGATGGCAATGCCCACTTTGTGGCATGTGTGTCATTATTACGGGAACTCCTTTTTTTCACTTCTAAGTCACACACTGATCATATTTACAAATAGTTTCTCCTCCACGGTCAATTTAAAGCAGTTACAGTTGTTTAGTTTTTCATACGAAAACAGGGTTTGTGCCTGCACACTCCAGCCTCTTCAGAAATCTGTTCCTGCTCTCTTCTGTGTTCTCTGTACACTCCACTCTTCACATTTTAGGTCTATGAACCTATAAAAAGTTTTTACCTGTTGCCTTTACTATCCAAATTAGATGTCTTTGTGGATCCAATTCAAGACATCATGACTTCTCTCTTCACCTCCTATTTGTACAAAGGCAGGCAGAGTTTTAGAGACATTGCTGAAATGGGTATGTCTGTCTTGTCACTGATTGACCCTCCCTTCCTCCTTCTACACCTCACTTATATTCCACCACCTATGAAAATAAGACATTTAAACTGTTTGAGGCACTGTGGAGAGTCTGTAAGGTCAAATTTGTCATCGTTTGGCTCTGGTCAGTCAGGTAACTCAATCTCCTTTTCTGTCTGGGATCCTTTCTCTCCCTCACTCCTTACCTCCTTCCTCTCCTCTCCCCCTTCGTTTGTAGCCTTTCCCTGCCGTATCGTCCCACCCTTATTCCCATGTGGATTCATCTTTACCGTTCATTGATGGTGAGGCTTCCCCAGCTGAAATTAAGTGGTCGCTTTCATAAAGTGGAATAAAGATTTTGTGTTAACAATCTGATTTTTTTTCTAGGGAAAAACCCTGGAAAATGGTGCTTTTTATTGTGACACTGGTTATTTATATATTAATTGACTCATATATTCTAAATATCATAGTATATGATTTTTTTCTGGCCAGAATCTACCTCTCACCCCCCTTTTTCTAACTAAATTCAATTCCAGGTAATTCTGTACTATTCTATAATATTGGCTCAATTGTCATTTACTATATAAAACTGAAATGAACTGAATCTACCTTCTCGCCCCCCCCCCCTTTTCTAACTAAATTCAGTTCCAAGTAATTCTGTACTATCCTATAGTATTGGCTTAATTGTCATTTACTATAAAACTGAATTGTGCTGTGTGCCTTGGATCATAGGTATATTTTAGTTTATGAATGTCACAGTATGTATCTCCAAATATATTCTATATTGTCAAGTAAAGAGTTCACAGACCAATGGCACAAGGTTGTTTTTGTTTGGTCTTCTGTTTTTCTCCACCTCAGAGTGTTAAAACTAAACTAAGGAAGCACTCCTGAACATGAAACCTATGTCATGAACTGTTGACACCAGAGCTACCACTCCTCCACGATCACATGTCTCCTTAGGTCTCTTCACCCCTGCGTATCCCTCACCTGGTCCTGAACATTTCTGACTTCACAAAATTACACTGTTCTGTAAAATTTAAGAAATACTTATATAAAAATGCTCCTCAACTTTCTATTGGCCAATTCTCCATTCTTTTCTTAACAGATGCAAAAGAAATGTGTACAGGCAAAATTGCTCAGGTTTTATTGTGTAGTTTAGATTTTGATCACTAATCATTCATATTTACAACTTAGGTCTATTCTACAGCAGTTCCTCCTGAGTCTGACCTTTCCACGACTTCTTGAAGCAGGTATGCAAATACTCAGCTATTGTCATAATAATTAAAATTTTGTTTTGGGATGTGCTGAGTTCACCCAACTCAGTGAGAAAATATGTGCATTTGTGTCTATGAAAGAGAGAGAGAGAGCCCACGCATTTGGCAGGTTAGAATCTCTTTGCCAAAACTTAGCTCATGCTTTGGCAACCTTTTTTAAAATGTCCTATTGGCCTCCATTTTGTAACCTCCTATTTATTGAATTTATTGTTATTTATTGGGCATCTGTTAGGGGCTGCTCCTGCCTTATCCAGCAATAAACAAGCCACGAAGAGTGTCCACTCTTATACCCTTGCTTTTCTCTTTGAGGCATAAATGTCTGGGCATGGACCATAGTATCTCCTCGTGGTGATCTGTGTTTTTTGTTTCCCACAGTGGAGATGGAAGAAGAGGACTTCACGGCTTCTCTGTCAAAGCAGAGTTGCATTACTGAACAAACCCAGTATTTCTTCGATAATGATAGCAAATCATTCAGTGGTGTATTAGACTGTGGAAACTGCTCCAGGTAAACATGTCTTCCTTTCAGGAACAGTCCTAGTTCACTAAGAAACTGGATTCACTTTTATAATCATTACAGAAAATGAGGGGGATTATTGTTCACATCGGAGAGACACAGGACCATTTGTAGTTGAAAACAGATCTTTAGTTTGGCTGTAGGTTTCTTAAATTTGCCTTCTATAGATTCATCCTGAGTGGCTAAACTGTCAACTATCACAATAGGATCAAAAAATTGCACTAACTTTGAGGCAGAACCTAGAAAATTTTGGTTGTATTTTACTATATTTTTGTCTAAAAGGACCCTTCTAAGAATTTTTCTGAAGTCATAGAATTAAAGGCACTGACTGTAATAATAATAGAATTATAGTAATTCTGAGTGATTCTAAGCCAAATATATGATCAATCGCTATTTACATTTATTTACTAAGTAGTTTTACAGAAGGGTATTCTTGGGAGGGAGGTGTTTTATTTCTAATTGACAATTGAGTGCATCTTTGAATTAGGATGAAAAAACTAGGAGAAAAATACTACTTCCTAAAAATCAGGTTAATGTTACTCACCAGTAGGCATAACACATCCTGAGTAATTTTTGGAAGAGATTGAGAATTTCATTTGGTTGTGAGGGATAAAAGAAAAAGGCAAGGTGGGATTTTGCAAAGTTTTGAGAGAGAGCAATCCCCCGTGTCACATGATCCCTGAGAACAGAGCAGAGAGGCACAGACTGGGGACACTTGAGGGCAGGTAATTCTAGAAGCAATGTTAACCTAGAGAAGAGGAAATAGGAGGAGGTGAGGTCATATGAGCATGTGAAAGGGCTGGGAGAGTTGCTAGAGGATCCAGACGTTGGTAACAGACGTTTCCAGCAGCGGTTAACTGCAACTAGCATGAATTTTTAACAGACCTGGTCAGTATGACTTTTTGAGTTTTAGCAGATCTCTGTGTTCTAGGAGGATGTTGAAGATAGGAAGAGAAGAGTCAGGCCTCAACTCAAAAAAAAAGATCATACCATCTTGTATAGAATTTAGCATATCCTACTGTCAAGTTCCGCAAACAGAATTGTAGCTGTATGGTTATCTCAAAATTTCAGAATCCTTTGGCCTTTGACTAACAGGGGCCTGGTAATAATCAATTTTTAAAGCACAGGTTGCTAAGTTAAATATAATGTACAGATTTGTAATCAATATACTAAGTTCAATCATGGTGGCTTTGAGTCACTTTATCCTTGTATTCCACATTCAGTGGAGAAAAAGAAAATTCCACTTTTTGGGGAAAATGTATAATCATAAAGTAACGACTCTTAAGCAACCAAGATGAAAATGTTACTGTCATTAAAGGCAACAGAAGCAGCTTAAGACATGGGGGGAAAAAACAGAACAACAACAACAAAAAACCCTACATGGAATTGAAAGCCCTTATTCCATCTGTATCTGTGTTGTCCAGTTTAGTAGTTACAAGCCCGAGAGGCTACTTCAATTATCGATTACAACTAATATTAAACTTGGTGTCTCAGTCCCACTAATCAAATTTCAGGAGCTCCCAAGCCTCAGGTGGCTCTTGTATACCATACTGGACAAAGCAGAAGACATTTCTGTCTCCGTGTTTGTTGAACTGCACTGACCTAACTCTGCCCTTAACTTAGGCAGGATATTTAGACATTTTGGGCTTCTAATTATTTTTTACCTGTAGATTAATGCAGTAATAAATACAATTGCTTAGCCATGTCAAATAAAACATTGATTTTGTGAGTTACAGCAACTCAGGAGGGCTTATTTTGCACTGAGGACTAACGCTTAAAAAATCTATTGCAATTTTCTAGTATTCCAGAGAGGTAAGATGTGCATGCTAATGAATAAAAACATGGTCATGTTTCTCTGCTAAAAATCATTTTCATTTTGTTTCACTATTTATATTGGTGATGATTTGTGCCTCAAGATGTCAGATGTTGGCTTTCATTTTAATATGTAAGATTCTTCGAAAGATTTTGGTTTTTTTCTCCCCAAAAGAAAATGTTCATTTTCTGCAATTTTTAAAAATATTTATTTTACAGAATCTTCCATGTAGAAAAACTCATGAACACCAACTTAATATTCATTATGGTTGAGAGCAAAGGAACTTGTCCCTGCGACACACGACTGCTCATACAGGCAGAGCAGACTTGTATCCTTTTTGGGGTCAGAGATGTTGAAAGAATTGCCATCTTTCAGTAATGCATTCGTAACCCTGTCACATTGTTTATGCTCCAAGAGAAAGACATTCCGATGGCTGTGATTACCCCACAGGGGCAGAATGGACTCCTCACACGAAATCTGGTTTGACTGTGCAGACCTGTGCAGGTACCAGTAGAATGTGAAAGGTTGCCTGCTCCTAGAATGAGGCTTCGTGTAGGTGATAGTACAGGTTTCCAAGGAGATCTGGAAATGGCTTGAGGGGCCACTGAAGGAGCAACTGGTTTGGGGTTCAGTGGTGGTTGGAGAGGTGCTGGGTTTTTGCTCTTGCTAGCCAGGGCTGGTGTGGTAGAAAGCTGTCAACACTCAATGGTTATAAATGGGGGTGGGTGTGATGTATGCCTATGTTGGAATATTATTCAGCCTTAAAAAAAAAAAAATGGGAGGCCTGTCTTGGGCTCCAGCTGCAGTGGTAGTAACAACAAAACTTTCCTGGTTGTAAATATGCTAAAGGACAATGCAATGACTAGTAAATCATTGTGGACAGCAGAGATTCTACAGAGCGCGTACACTCTTTGCATTTACCCCTGTTTTTTCTGGTGGGGAGGGAGAGGGAGTTTGACATTGAGGTTTACTATTAGCAATTAGTTTGTATTTCTGTCTTGCTCCATCAGAGGCAGCCATGTCTTTTCTTGCACTGTTTTATACGTACGAATCTTCTACTCAGCGTCATTTCTTCCTTTCATCCACTTATATTTTGCAAATATCTATTCAGTCCTTGCCCAAGGGCATGCTCTACAGAGTAAAAATAAAAATGATCCCTTTGCAAAGCCACTAGTTTGACAAAAGAAAATTTCTAGAAGTTTACTTTCCTTAAATCCCTAAACACTGGAACTCGTTGTGTTGGACTAGACTAATGACGTAGGTGTCCATTCTTTTGTTGTTTGTGTGAAAAGAGAAAGAAACTTCATATTCCTTAACAAGTGTCTTCAGCTGATGGTCCAGATCCTTGCGATATGGTTAAGCAACCCAGATATCGAAAAGGGCCTGATGTCTGCTTTGATAACAATGTCTTGGTAAGACCAAACATTTATTGTATTAGAATATGAGAAATCAAGTGGTCATTGTCTTCAAGAATTTAAGGAGACAGATTACAGTTTTAACTCAAACATAATCCTAGTGTTTCTCAGTAGCATGATGTACTTGCTGGTCGATAGATTTTTCATTTCAGTATTTTTCACGGTTAGCCTAAGCTTCACAGTTGCTTCTATCTGTCCTTCACACAGAAATTGTACTTTCAAACACATTTCTGGTGAATTTACTAATAATCCACAGTCACAAATCTGACCATTTTAAACACCTTCTCATCAATAGTAATTGACAGTGTGATTTATGATAGGAGTTGCCTCCCTTCGTTTATTCTTGAAGATATAAAAGGTATTTTGTATTAGTTTAGTGTATATAAAACCTTTGAAATAGCTGTTGTCCTATTATCTTTTTTTTTTTTTAACATGGTTTCTGACTCTATCAGAGATTTGTATTTTTTACCTTGCATGATATTAGACCAGGTCAAGTACCAATGGTTAAGTTGGTAAAAATTATACAAAACATCTTTCCCGTGTCTGATGTCAGGATGACCACTGCTTTCCTGTAGGTCAGCAAACGTCCTCTGACAAATACTGTTGTGAGATACTCTGCATACAGTCAGCTGTCTGGTTTTAAAATCATTTTAACCATTAAGAAACTGCATTCTCAAATGTGAAGACCACCTCGTAATCCCTGCTTACTTTTATAAACTAATTTTAAGTCTAATTTTCCTCGATTCTTATTCTTCATGGTGGGCCTCTGCATGAAGTGGCTTGTAGACTCCAAGGATCATGCAAAAAGAGAGCATTGTCTTGGTTATTGTTTATTCTAAAAAAACGTCAGATCACCTCTTGATTAATGTGCACAGATGGAAGCTATAATTTTTTTAGAACAGACTTATCAACCCCATACTTATTTCCTCAAATGAACACATAGCCACCTTTGTCCTCCACCCCAAAATAAGGTATTTCCACAGATACATGAGATGCAATGAGATGACATAGATCAATGAGGAGGAGTAAGGCAAAAAGATGTGTCACAGTAAATCGCAGTTATCTCTGCCTAGACTATTGATCACTTCTCTGTGATGGAGAAAGTGAGTCTGAGTTGCCCCTAACTGTTGTTTTCCATTTTATCTGGTTAGACTTAAAGAACGATCCAGATCTGAGGACTTCTGTTATTCCATCTGCTAGATTTTCAGGAGCTTTGCCCATGTCAAATCAGTCCCCAGAGAATGTTGACTGTGGGCCCAGGGGAGTGCTGCTCATTAAGCAAACTTCATTCGTCAACTATTTGTCAGCACAGACTGAGATTAAATTCAATCGGCTGAACTGGAAAGATTACCTAAAAAGCCCAGTTGCCCGAAATATCTTCAGCTTAGGAGACGATCTGCTCCAAGGCCCTGGAAAGACTGCACTAAGACAAAAAATTGCAGTAGTTCCAGTCTTGTGAATTCTACATTGGGGTGTGTGTGAAAGTACAAGTCTTGCTCAGTAGCTCACTGTGCTAGTCATGGCTCGTGTTGCTTTAGCAGTGAAATACATTGGTAATGCTTATTTTGCAATGGTCACTGTGCATCTGCTCTGGAAGGAGGCTCACATGAACTGCCAACTGCCAGCAAACTGCATGAAATCTCATCTTGTATGTCTTCTTTGTGTTTTCTTTCCTTTTCCTGTACTTGCTACTTTGCCCGTTATTAATAGGATCAACTTATGTGCACAACGAGTCGTGCCTGTACCATGATGTCAGCTCCTATCTTCATTTTACTGCAAGTTTTCATGTGGTGTGGATGGTCAGTCACTTTCTCTAATTTTTCTTTTTGTGTGTGTTTGGCTTGAAATTTTATTAAATAATCCACATCCCTAAATCCATGATGATAAGTGTCCTGAAACCAAGTTGTTAAAATCGCATTACCTATATTGTTTTGTCAATAGCTCAATGCAAGTATTGCTTAAGTTTCTAATCCTAAATCAAGCATATCCTTTTCCTGTGTTTACTTAAAAATCAGTATTTTCTTTTAAGGTTTTATATAAAGATTAAGTCAGCGTGGGGGAAATTATATATGCTTCATGAGGAGAAGTACTGACCAGTAGAGCTGGTCATCTCTATTTTCAAAAGATGCTAACATAGTGTTGGAAAATAACATTAATGATGAACCATTTAAGTTTTATCCAAGTCAGTAATTCAATTTTTTTCCTTTTTAAAAAACAAATATGACTTAATCAACTTTTTATATTTTTACTACCAAAATAGATGTTCCTACTGAAATATTTTAGTATAAGTGCTTCGAATGTGTAAGATCATCTGATTTAGTATCTAGGCTAAAATGATCCTTCATTAACCTTTGCCTAATTTCTCAATTCTATCAGTATGACTGAGTAGATGTTTTGGGGCTTGTGCTCAGGGATTCATGTACAGTTCTACAGTTTCTTTTCTGACACTCTGAAATCATCCTGACTGGTGTTACTGGAGCAACTTCTCTCCTGTCCTTTCTTCACCGCCGTCCAGGTATTCAGTGATTAGGGAACCACTAGATGGAGATATGGCCATTACTGTGAATGGAGTGAGCTCATCAGGGGGCAGGAAAGTAGAGTAGCAGCAGGAATCTCAGAAAACGACTACATTTTTTTTTTCCTAGCTTAATAACGATTTTCAAAGCAAAAGATTCCAAGTGAAAGAAAACTAGATGATTTGGATAATTGAAAGACCAAAATTAATTGATCCCTTCTCCATGGATGTATTTTTAAAATTGATAACAAGGTAGCTATTTGAAGCAAAGTTTTACTGATCCCTGCCCAAGTGATTATACCATTTACATATGAAAATTATAGTAAAAATCCCATTTTCCATGTTCTATTTTTTTATACTTCTCCTTATTTGTGATCATGGTAGAAATGAGCAGAAACAGAGCTAAGGGGAAAAGGTGAGGAATAATGTAAATATTCACTCTACTTCTATCCATCTAGAATTTTTAGGTAAGATATATAGGCAGCTAATTAACACAAAAATATAGGTCAGTTCCCTTTTACCTTTATGTTAAAAATTTACAGGTAAGCATTATCCCCTTAAAAATGTGATTACAAATTTTTCTATGGTATTACTCTTTCTCATCATAACTATAAACTTACCAAGAAAATAAATATCACTGTGGATTCAGCTGGATGGGATCAGTACATTTTAATGAAATAATTTTTATAAGATGGAAAGCACACACATGGGATTCCCTGTTACTATGTCCTTGAGGAATATATCATGAGAAGTCTTGAGAAGGTGATGTAGATGGCATATACTTTACAATAATAAGATTTGGGTTGAGTCTTTAAAAACATAGTTATCAGTATGGAACACCAAATCTAGTTTATGCAATTTGAGTGTTGCTATGATAACATCAAAAGAAGTATCATTTTCTCGGAAATAACCAAGTTGAAAAATAATGTAAACATTATCCCAAAATACTAAGATTAACTGACAGTTGTTCCTGACACTGAGGACCAATAAAGGTGAAAGTCTAAGTAAGCTTCAGCACTAGTCTAGAGCTAACTAGGAATTTGTGGTGGGTGAGATTATGCTCCCAGATTTCTGACATCTTCTAAAGGATCATCTCTACGCACTTCAAGAAGGACTGTCTAAAGTCAAGACCCTTGTATCCTGTGAAGTCCAAAAAGAGTATCAATTATAGATGAGCAGTAATGAGGACTTCATTAAAACCCAAGTGTTCAAATGAGACCTTCTGACAAGATCATTTTGAAGATTTAAGTAGTAAAGAACAACAAAAGAAAAAGAAAGCTAAAGTTTAGGAAACAAGTAAAGCCAGTGAGAAAGTTCATTATTTTATGCAAACCTGATTTATGAAAGCACATCTTTGTGTCCATGAACAAGCAGATGTGTGTATGTAGGTATATGCACATTTAAATAGTTGAACAAATATGCTACCTACTTCATGGATTGATGTGGCAAGTGGGTTATGGTGCTGTGTAGAAGAACAAATTATTTGCTAGACAACTTATTCCTATTAAGAGACTTATTGTGTGGTATCCAGGAGCCTAAATAATTTTAAAGGTACATTTTCTTTGAAGCTGCTGTTGGTGATTTGACATTCCAAAGTTAGCCCTTATCTGGGGGTGGGAGGAGGGGAAAGGTCTCCACCAGTGATTTGCCTTTTGAAGATAATGACTGTAATTCAGTAAATAAGTGAATTACTAATTATTGAGCTCTTACTATATGTAATTAGTTACCCCCAGTTATTCTGGCTTGGGAAAGACAGGCAGATTTAAGAGTTTAGCAATACTTGTTTAACAAGATTTAGGCACTAGTATACATGGTCGTAAAAAGAAAACCTTGGGGCAGAATCATATGAATAAAGGCAAAGGGAATTCTTAGTTAACATATTTATTAAGCCTCTTTTGTGAGACATTTCTAGATGAAAATTACTATCATATTTCAAAATTATATATAATATTAGCACTGCATAGTCTTTCTTTACTTTACTGTGTTAAACTGAAACAAAGTACCAATCTTTATGAGCAAGAAAATCAGTGTTCAGGAAATTTTGGCCTATCCTTAAGTCAGAAAAAATGCTACGGTTTCTCCCACATCAGTGCATTTGTGACTTAATTTCAAGTCGTGTTGTATATGGCTTCTGATGCAGAAAACATGACAGGAAACTGAAGAGACTTTTTAGTGTGAATCAACTTGTGGATTTGAGGGACTCCAATTAACTTATCTGAACCATCCCCCTCCCAGACTGAAACCTTATCTCACACAAGAAATGCAACTGAGCAAATAAATTAAAAAAAAAGAGAGAGAGAGAAATATAAAAATAAAAACAATGGAATCAGAGCCAGAGATAGTCTTTTTTCTTTACATTAATAGGAATTTCTTTGACAAAATACATTGTTAATACATCGATGGGTCTTGTTTGTGTGCTAATTTTCCATCCCATCAAATTAGTACTTACTATACACATCTGAATTAGACCATTCTGCTGGGCATGAGGTATTTGAGATAGTTTATGCTAAAAAATAGGTTTTTAATCTGGAATTCAAATGTAACTGAGCATTGTTTCTTTGATCTTGTTACCCTATCTAGAGGGAAAAGTATTTGAACAAAGAGGAGCAAGTAGGAATTCCCAGAGAAAGTACACAGCTTGCCCCATTGCAAAGACAGTGATATTGGAGCAGAGGAAGTTGGTGAGGGGAGAGGAGTAGAAGAAGATAGAGAGGCAGCCAGGCTTCCTAGGCCTTGCTAAGAAATTTGGATTTTGTGCTGAGAGATTTAAAAAAAAAAAAAAAAACCAATAACAAAAATCTTGATGCATGGTTCTGAGGGGACCACTTTTTGGTAAAAAGATAGTAAAATAGCAAGAGTAGAAGCAGAGACAAAGGAGGCAGCTTTTGAAGGAGTGATGGTGACTGAGAAGTGATGAGTTTGGGAATATCAAGAATGCATGCTGGTGAATTACATTTGAAAAAAGTTTTTTAAAAAGTAGCAATCACAGATGACTTGTTTGCCCTGATCTGTTTCTCCTAGAAGTGTCATTCAGAAAAGTACTATCTTTTTGTGCAAGTTTGAGACCTTTCGGAGACATCAGAGGAGAGGTGGCAGAGATCAGTGTGGAGGTCAGAGGAGAGAATTCAGGTCCAAAGATATAAAAGTGTGAGGTATTCTGATTCTGGTCCAAGCTGGTGACACAAGTCCTGAACTCACTTTATCCCACAGAAACACTAAACCTGTAACTATAAACAAAGCAGTTCCCTCTGAAAGAAATCAAGAATCTGAATGACCCATATCCATTGGGTAAAGGAGAAAATAGCCACATCAAAACAGGTAGGAAAGGCTGAGAAGACGCAGTCTCCATAATCCCCATCTCTGACCTAGCAACATAAAATCGGGAGGGAACTTGTAACTCTGAGCTTTACCCTGAGGAATGAAGGGTTTGGTTTGAACCTCTAGCACTCTAGATGTGGGGTCTCCCCAACAACTACCTCTGAAAGTCTTATAGGGCTTATGTCCATGAGACCCAAAGGACCAAAGAAAGAAACAGCTCTCATCAGGCTCAGATGGACTGACTGTGGCTTTCCTCCCAGGGCTCAGAGAAATGGACTAGACAAAAATGTCCTACTCCCACACTCTCCCTGATAGTGGCTGAAGTATGCAGATATCCTCGATTGCCTGAGGAACTAAGGCTTTTCATTTAGCACATGCCTCCATTTCACCCTATGACACACTCCAGGTCGCTGGTCTCTGCCTGAAAGGAGCTTGTGAACACAGCGGGCATTGGGCTTTTGAGGCTACAACCCAAAGAATAGCCCCACCCTTTACCACTTGGCTGTGGTGGCCAGTATGGCTGATGTTCTCAGATACCACCTAACAGTGGCAAATAAATAGTTCTTAACGCTGTATTCCCCCAGGGCTCAGCAGAGAGAGAGCTGACAAAAATGCTCTTCTATCAGTCATACCCTAAAAGGGAAAGGTCTAACTGCATACCTTAAAAACTGCTGCCTCAGGTTCCAGGCTCTAATCAGCCTACATCTAGGTGCTGTATGAAATCAGCCCCGCCACCATCAGATATCAGCCCACTTCAACTACTGGGAAAGGTGGCTGTTTTATCTAATGCATAGAAACCAACACAGAATAGAAAAAATATGTTCTAAACAGCAACAACAACATAAAACTTTACTAACTGACATTAAGGAGTCAAAATAATAGTCATAAAGATGTTTACCAAAGTCAGAGAAAGACGCATGAACAATAGAAAATATTAAAAAGTACAAAAAAGTCGCAGAGCTGAGGTTAATGTATCTCAGTAATAACATAAAAGATACAAATGACATGAATAGATAGCTAAAAAAAGAGCATTTGACAAAATACAACATTTCAGGGTAAGAACCTTGGTCAGATTGGGGGTATAGAGGAACATCCTTCAACATAATAAAGGCCATATGACAGACACACAGCTAACATACTCACTAGAGGAAAATGTCTCAGAGATAAGACAAGAAGGCCCACGCTCACTGCTCTTATCCAATTTAGTACAGAAGTCCTAGCTAGAATTTTATGCAAGACAAAGAAGTATCAGGGATCCAAATAGGGAAGGAAGAAATAAAACTGCCAGTACTTGCAAATGATATGGTTCTGTATACAGAAAACCCCGAAGACTTCACCCAAAGACATCAGAGAGGAGAAGAGGCAGAGATCAATCAGTGTGGCGGTCTGAGGAGATTTCAGTAAACTTGCAGGATATAAAATCAGAAGTCAGATGCATTTGTATACATTAATAATAAGATATCTGAAAAGAAAACTATCCTAGTTCACCATAGCATCAAAAACAAAGTATTCAGGAATAACTTCAAGAAAGTAAGAGAACCGTACAACGAAAACTTTAAGACTAAGGAAAGGAAGAAGACAAACATAAGTAGATATTCTGTGTTTATGGGTTTAGAGAATAATGTTAAAATGTCCATATTTACCCACTGCCATCTGTGGATTCAATGTACCCCCCATCAAAATACCAACAGCATTCTTCACAGAAATTTAAAAAAAAAAAAAATCTAACACTTTTATGGTCCACAAAAGACCCAAAATACCATAATAATCCTGTGGGAAAAGAACAAACCTGCAGGTATCAGATTTTTTTGATTTTGTACTACAAAGCTACAGTAATCAAAACAGTATAGTACTGGCACAAAAAATGAACACATAGACTAATGGAACAGAAGAGAGCCCAGAAAGAAACCCCAAATACATACAAATACATACATTCAACTAATATTCGGTAGGATAGCCAAGAACACCCAACTGGGGAAAGGATGGTCTCCAGCAAATGGTGCTGGGAAAATAAACACGTGGAGGACAATGGGACTGGACTCCTCTCATACATACTCACAAAAATTAACTCAGAATAAATCACAAACTTCAAGATAGGATACTATAAAAATCCTAGAACATAAAGTAAGAAGAATTTCCTTGACATTGGTCCTGGCAATGATGTTTGGTTACAACACCAAAAGCACAAACAACAAAAACAGAAATCCACAAATGGGACTGTGACAATTTTGAATGTTTCTGCACAGCCAAAGAAACCACTAAAAAAAAGGCATCCTACAGAATGAGGCAAAAAATTACAAGCAATATATCTGTATCTATACATATATATGTCTCTATATATCTCTCTATGTATCGATCTATGACAAGGAGTTAATATCCAGAATATATGAAGAACTCATGAAAGTTTTTAAAAAACCAACAAAAATTGGGCAGGAAAACTAAATAGACATGTTTTCAAAGAAGACATCAAAATGGCCAATGGCTACATGAAAAGATGTTCAGCATCAGCAGTCACCAGGCAAATACAAATCAAAACCACATACTTCTGGCTTAAGGACGTGCACCTTAAAGTATATGAAAGTGGATGGTTAGAAAAACATATTCCATGCAAATATAAATAAAAAGAAAGCTGGGGTAGCTATACTTGGACACAATAGACTTCAAGACAAACACTGTAATAAGATATATTGATATATATTGATAATCAAAATCAATCAAGTAGATGTAACATGTGTAGATATTTATGCACCTGACACAGAGGCATTTAAATATATACAGCAAATATTAACAGACCTAATAGGGGAAGTAGGCAGCAAAGTAATACTAGTAATAGTAGGAATACTGGTAGGGGACTTCAGTTCCCCACTTACCAATGGATAGATCACCCAGACAGAAGATGAACAAGGAAACAGTGGAGTTAAATGACCCATTAGACCAGATGGATTTAAGTGACATTTACAGAACATTCTATCCAAAAGCTGAATACCCTTTCTTTTGAAGTGTGCATGAAACTTCCTTCAGATAGAACATATGTTGGAACACTGAAGGAGCCTTCATACATTTGAGTAGGTTGAAATATCAAGTATCTTTTCTGGCCACAGTTGTATGAAACTTGATATCAACTATATAAAAAAACTGGACAATTCACAAATATGTGGAGATAAAATGGCATGCCACTTAACAACTGTGGGTCAAAGAAAGCAAAAGAGAAATTTTGTATTTTATGTGTGTGTATGTGTGTGTATATGTGTTATATATTTTATTATATATGTATGTTATATATTAAAAACAAATTAGAGACAAATGAAGATGGAAATACACTGAACCAAAATGGGAAGCAGCAAGGCAGTTATAAGAGGAAAGTTTATAGTGATAAAGACCTATACTAAGAATAGAGAATGGTCTCAAATAGATTTATACCTTAAGGATTAAGAACAAACTAAGCTCAGTGCTAGCAGGCAGGAAATAGCAAAGATCATGACAGAAACAACTGAAATAGAAACTTAAAAGACAATAGAAAAGATCAATGAAACAAACTGGCCTTTTGAGAAGATGAAATAGACAAAACCTCAGCTATACTTACCAAAAAAAAAAAAAAAAAAAAAAGATTATAATAAATAAAACTAGAAATAAAAGAGACATCAAAATTGGTATCATAGAAATATAAAGTATCATAACAGACCACTATAAAAATTAAATGGCAAAAATTGGAAAATCCAGAAGAAATTGATAAATTCCTAAAAACATGTAGCCTATCCAGAATGATTCATAAAAAATAGAAAATGTGAACATATCAGTTACTAGTAAGGTGACTAAATCAGCTCTCAAAAACCTCCCAACAATCAAAAGCCCATGAACAGACAGCTTCACTGGTGAATTCTACCAAACATTCAAAGAATTAGTATCAATCCCTCTCAAACTTTCAAAAATAACAGGAGGGAACACTTTCAAATTCGTTTTACAAAGCCTGCCTTACCATAATACCAAAACCAGACAAGGACACCCCAAGATAGTAAATTACAGCTCTAGATATGATGAACCCAGATGCAAAAACTCAATAAAATGTTAGCAGACTGAATTCAGCAATACAAGACCAATGCCATGATCAAGTATGATTTATTACAAGGATGCAAGGACAGTTCAACATTGACAAATCAACCAATGTGATACACCATATTAACAAGATGAAGAATAAAAGTTGTATGATCACAATAATGCAGAAACAGCACTTACAAAATTTAACATCCATTTTGAGAAAAACTCCTCACAAAATTGGTATATAAAGTATATACGTCAGCATAACAAAGGCCTACAGCTAACCTCATATTCAGTGATAAGAACTAACATCACGAACAACACAAGGACGCCCATTCTTGCTCCTTCAGTGCAGTGCTATAAGTTCTAGGCAAAGCAATTAGGTAAGAAAAAAAAAATAAGTGTCCAAATTGTGAAGTAAGAATTAAAACTATCCCTATTTGCCGATGCAATATTTTATATGTAGAAAATCCCAAGGACTCTACCTGTTGGAATAAACAAATTCAGTAATATTGCCAGATTAAAAAAAGGAAGGTAAAAACATCAGTTGAATTTTATACACTAATAAAATATATCAGAGAAGTTGTGAAAATAATTTCATTTACAAATGTATCCAAAAGAATAAAATACCTAGAAATAAATTTAAACAAGGAGGTAAGGGACCTGTACACTACAAACCGTAACATAAAATTGAAGACACGAATAGGAAGATAATTCAGTACTCATGAATTAGAATTATTGTTAAAATGCTCATACCATCCAAAGAATCTGCAATTTCACTTCAATTCCTATCAAAATTTGAACGACATTTTTCACTGAAATAGAACAAACAATTCTAAAATATGAATGAAACCACAAAACCCTAATAGCCAAAGCAATCTTGAGAAACAAGAACAAAGCTAGAGCCATCACACTTTCTTGATTTTTTTTTTTTTTAATATTTTATTTATTTATTTGACAGAGAGAAATCACAAGTAGGCAGAGAGGTAGGCAGAGAGAGGAAGGGAAGCAGGCTCCCTGCTGAGCAGAAAGCCTGATGCAGGGCTCAGTCCCAGGACCCTGGGATCATGACCCAAGCCGAAGGCAGAGGCTTTAACCCACTGAGCCACCCAGGCGCCCCCACTTTCTTGATTTCTACCTATATTATATACATTAATCAAACAGCAGTACTGGTATGTGGATGCACACAGACACACAGACACACACACACACACACACACAGAGATGTACGGATCAATAGAACAAAATAGCCCAGAGGTAAACCCATGTTTATATGTTCAATTATTTTATGACAAAGGAGCCAAGAACATACCATGGGAAAAGAGCAGTCTCTTTCATACATAATACTGGGAACAGCCACACCCAAGGGAATAAAACTGGACCAGTATCTTAGACCGTACACAGAAACCAATTGAAAATGGGTTAACTACCTGAGCTTTAGACTTGAAATAGTAAAACCCCCAGAAGAAAACCTAGGAAGTAAACTCATTGACATGGGTTTTGGCGAGGAATTTTTAAAATTTTACATCAAAGGCAAAGGCAACAAAAGCAAAAATAAACATGGGACTACAGCATAGTTAAAAGCTTCTGCATGGCAAAGGAGACCAACACAGTTGAAAGGCAATCCATGAAATGGGAGGCATTATTTGGTAAGGGGCCAATATCCCAAATATAGGACGCCCCCAAAACAGGCCTGCCTTGTTTTAGTGTACTTTGCTTTATTGCACTTTACACTCATGTAGGGTTTTTGTTTTGTTTTGTTTTGTTTTGTTTTTAACAAACTGAACGTTTGTGGCAACCCTGCATTAAGCAAATTGTACTTGTGTCGTTTTTTTCAATAGCATTTGCTTACATTTGTCTTTATGTCCCATTTTCATAGTTTTCACAATACTTCAAACTTTTTTGCCATAATTATATTTGTTAAGGTGAACTGTGGTCTTTGATATTACCATTGTAATTGCTTTGGGGCACCATAAACCCCGCCTATCTAAGACAACAAATTGTGTGTGTTCTGAATGCTCTAAAGACCAGCTGTTTCCCCAGACCTTTTTCTGTCCTTGGGCCTTCCTGTTCCCTGAGATGAAATGATATTGAAATTAGGCCAATTAATAACACTGTATGGCCTCTAAGTGTTCAAGTGAAAGACAGTGTCACATGTCCCTCACCTTAAATGAAAAGGTAGACATGATTAAGTTTAGTGAGGAAGGCATTTCAAAGGCCAACCCTGGCTCAAACCTACGCCTCTTGCACCAAATATTTGGCCAAGGCATGAATGCAAAGGGAAGGTTCTTGAAGGGAATGAAAAGTGCTGTTCCAGTGAATACACAAATGATAAGAAAGTCAAACAGCCTTATAGCTGACATAGAGAGAGTTTCAGTGGTCTGGATAGGAGATCAAACTAGCCCCAACACTGCCTATGCCAAAGCCTAATCCACAGCAAGCCCTTAATTCTCTTCATTCCTATAAAAGCTTAGAGAGATGAGGAATCTGCAAAAGAAAAATCTGAAGCTAGCGGAGGTTAGTTCTTGAGATTAAAGCAAAGAAGCCAGCTCCGTAACATAATAGTACAAGGTAAAGCAGCAAGTTATCCAGATACTGAGGTAATCAATGCAAGTGGTTATATTAAGCAACAGGTTTTTTAAAAATAAAATTTATTTTATTTCCATTAATTACCATGTAGTATATTAATAGTTTCAGAGGTAGAGTTAAGGAATTCATCAGTTGCATATAATGCCTAGTACTCATTACATCAGGTGCCCCCCTTAATGCCCATCACCCAGTTACCTCATCCCACCACTCATCTCCCCTCTAGCAACTGCCAAACTATAGGAAACAAACAGGGTTGCAACAGGTTTTCAATGTGGATGAAACAGCCTTCTATTGGAAAAAGGTGTCATCTTAATACTTTTATAATTAGAGATGAGAAGTCACTACCCATCTTCAAAGGACTGACTGTCTGTCTTCTTAGGGGCTAATGAGCTGGGGACTTTAAGTTGAAGTCAGTGCTCATTGACCATTGTAAAGATCCCAGGGCCCTTAAGAATTGTGCTCAGTCCACTCTACCTATACTCTATCAATGTAACAACAAAGCTTGGAGAACAGCACATGACAACATGGCTTACTGAACATTTGAAGCCCACTGTTGAGACCTAGTACTTGGCGGGGGGTGGGGGGAGAAATCCCTTTCAAAATATGACAGCACACTGAGAATACACCTGGTTGATGCTAGCCCTCATGGATGACTCTGACCTCAGTAAAGGAAGTAACTGAAGATGGGGTGGAAATGGCAGAAGAACTGGAATTACAAATGTGACTGAATCGGTACAGTTTCACAATAAAACTTGAATGGATGAAGAGTTGCTTCTTCTGGATGAACAAAGTGTTTTCTGGAGATACAATCTCCTGCTGGTGAAGATGCTATTGATATTGTTGAAATGACAACAGAGGAGCTAGGATACTACATAAACTTAGTCAATCAAGGGACAGGGTGTGAGGGGATTGACTTTAATTCTGAAAGTTCTGCTGTGGGTACAGTACTATCAGACAGCATCACAGACTACAGAGAAAGTGTTCCTAAAAGAGTCAGTCAATGCAATAAACTTCATTGTTGTCTTATTTTAAGAAATGGCCATGGCCACCCAAACTTCAGCAACCACCACCCTGACAAGTCAGCAGCCATCAACAATCGAGGCAAAGACCCTTGAATAGGAGAAAAAATAAAAAAGACTCACTGAAAACCCAGATGATGGTTAGCATTTCTTATCACTATAGTTTTTTTTTAAGTGTATGCTTTTTTAGACATAATGCTATTATACACTTAAAAGACAACAGTATAGTATAAACCTAACTTTTATATGCACTGTGAAACCAAAACATTATTTTTTCTTGCATTATTGCAATATACCTTTTATTGAATATCTGCAACTAGAACAGAGCATGCAATATATCCAACGTATGTCTGTACATGAAACAGGCTCAACATCACAGAGCAGAGAAGCACATCAAAACTTTAAGGAGATGCCACTTCACACCTGCTAGAATGACTGTTATCAAATAAGATAAGAGATAACCATTGCCGTCAAGGATGTGGAGAAAGGGAGTCCTCTGTGTTAGTGGTGGGACCGTTAATTGGTACACCACTATGAAAACTGGTATGGGGGTTCCTCGGAAATTAAAAAAACAACGACTGTATGAACTGGTAATTCTTGGTACTCATTTGAAGAAAACTAAAACACTAGAAAAGATATAAGCACCCCTATATTCATTGCAGCATTTTTTTAAAATAGCCAAGATATAGAAACAACCTAAGTGTCCATCCACAGAGGAATGGAAAGAGTGGTATGTAGATAGACAGACGGACACCCAGCCATTTTTGACAACAGTGTTGGAACTTGAGGGCACTTTGCTAAATGAAACAAGCAAGATGAAGATGAATAGTGCATGACATCACTTATATGTGAATTCTATTAAAAATAATAAAACTTAATAACAAAATCAAAGAAACACATCAGCAATAATACAATAATAGTAGGGGACTTTAACACTCCCCTCACTGAAATGGACAGATCATCCAAGCAAAAGATCAGCAAGGAAATAAAGGCCTTAAACGACACACTGGACTAGATGGACATCACAGATATATTCAGAACATTTCATCCCAAAGCAACAGAATACACATTCTTCTCTAGTGCACATGGAACATTCTCCAGAATAGATCACATCCTCGGTCCTAAATCAGGACTCAACCGGTATCAAAAGATTGGGATCATTCCCTGCATATCTTCAGACTACAATGCTCTAAAGCTAGAACTCAACCACAAAAGGAAGTTTGAAAAGAACCCAAATACATGGAGACTAAACAGCATCCTTCTAAAGAATGAATGGGTCAACCGGGAAATTAAAGAAGAATTGAAAAAAATCATGGAAACAAATGATAATGAAAATACAACGGTTCAAAACCTGTGGGACACAACAAAGGCAGTCCTGAGAGGAAAATATATAGCGGTACAAGCCTTTCTCAAGAAACAAGAAAGGTCTCAGGTACACAACCTAACCCTACACCTAAAGGAGCTGGAGAAAGAACAAGAAAGAAACCCTAAGCCCAGCAGGAGAAGAGAAATCATAAAGATCAGAGCAGAAATCAATGAAATCGAAACCAAAAAAACAATAGAACAAATCAACGAAAGTAGGAGCTGGTTCTTTGAAAGAATTAATAAAATTGATAAACCCCTGGCCCGACTTATCAAAAAGAAAAGAGAAAGGACCCAAATAAATAAAATCATGAATGAAAGAGGAGAAATCACAACTAACACCAAAGAAATACAAACTATTATAAGAACATACTATGAGCAACTCTACGCCAATAAATTTGACAATCTGGAAGAAATGGATGCATTCCTAGAAACATATAAACTACCACAACTGAACCAGGAAGAAATAGAAAGCCTGAACAGACCCATAACCAGTAAGGAGATTGAAACAGTCATTAAAAATCTCCAAACAAACAAAAGCCCAGGGCCAGATGGCTTTCCGGGGGAATTCTACCAAACATTTAAAGAAGAACTAATTCCTATTCTCCTGAAACTGTTCCAATAAAATAGAAATGGAAGGAAAACTTCCAAACTCATTTTATGAGGCCAGCATCACCTTGATCCCAAAACCAGACAAGGATCCCACCAAAAAAGAGAGCTATAGACCAATATCCTTGATGAACACAGATGCGAAAATACTCAACAAAATACTAGCCAATAGGATTCAACAGTACATTAAAAAGATTATTCACCACGACCAAGTGGGATTTATTCCAGGGCTGCAAGGTTGGTTCAACATCCGCAAATCAGTCAATGTGATACAACACATCAATAAAAGAAAGAACAAGAACCATATGATACTCTCAATAGATGCTGAAAAAGCATTTGACAAAGTACAGCATCCCTTCCTGATCAAAACTCTTCAAACTGTAGGGATAGAGGGCACATACCTCAATATCATCAAAGCCATCTATGAAAAACCCACCGCAAATATCATTCTCAATGGAGAAAAACTGAAAGCTTTTCCGCTAAGGTCAGGAACACGGCAGGGATGTCCATTATCACCACTGCTATTCAACATAGTACTAGAGGTCCTAGCCTCAGCAATCAGACAACAAAAGGAAATTAAAGGCATCCAAATCGGCAAAGAAGAAGTCAAATTATCACTCTTCGCAGATGATATGATACTATATGTGGAAAACCCAAAAGACTCCACTCCAAAACTGCTAGAACTTGTAAAGGAATTCAGTAAAGTGTCAGGATATAAAATCAATGCACAGAAATCAGTTGCATTTCTCTACAACAACAGCAAGACAGAAGAAAGAGAAATTAAGGAGTCAATCCCATTTACAATTGCACCCAAAACCATAAGATACCTAGGAATAAACCTAACCAAAGAGACACAGAATCTATACTCAGAAAACTATAAAGTACTCATGAAAGAAATTGAGGAAGACACAAAGAAATGGAAAAATGTTCCATGCTCCTGGATTGGAAGAATAAATATTGTGAAAATGTCTATGCTACCTAAAGCAATCTACACATCAAAGTACCATCCATCTTTTTCAAAGAAATGGAACAAATAATTCTAAAATTTATATGGAACCAGAAAAGACCTCGAATAGCCAAAGGGATATTAAAAAAGAAAGCCAACGTTGGTGGCATCACAATTCCGGACTTCAAGCTCTATTACAAAGCTGCCATCATCAAGACAGCATGGTACTGGCACAAAAACAGACACATAGATCAATGGAACAGAATAGAGAGCCCAGAAATAGACCCTCAACTCTATGGTCAACTAATCTTCGACAAAGCAGGAAAGAATGTCCAATGGAAAAAAGACAGCCTCTTCAATAAATGGTGCTGCGAAAATTGGACAGCCACGTGCAGAAAAATGAAATTGGACCATTTCCTTACACCACACACAAAAATAGACTCAAAATGGATGAAGGACCTCAATGTGCGAAAGGAATCCATCAAAATCCTTGAGGAGAACACAGGCAGCAACCTCTTCGACCTCTGCCGCAGCAACATCTTCCTAGGAACAACGCAAAAGGCAAGGGAAGCAAGGGAAAAAATGAACTATTGGGGTTTCATCAAGATTAAAAGCTTTTGCACAGCAAAGGAAACAGTTAACAAAATCAAAAGACAACTGACAGAATGGGAGAAGATCTTTGCAAATGACATATCAGATAAAGGACTAGTGTCCAGAATCTATAAAGAACTTAGCAAACTCAACACCCAAAGAACAAATAATCCAATCAAGAAATGGGCAGAGGACATGAACAGACATTTCTGCAAAGAAGACATCCAGATGGCCAACAGACACATGAAAAAGTGCTCCATATCATTCGGCATCAGGGAAATACAAATCAAAACCACAATGAGATATCACCTCACACCAGTCAGAATGGCTAAAATCAACAAGTCAGGAATTGACAGATGCTGGCGAGGATGCGGAGAAAGGGGAACCCTCCTACACTGTTGGTGGGAATGCAAGCTGGTGCAACCGCTCTGGAAAACAGCATGGAGGTTCCTCAAAATGTTGAAAATAGAACTGCCCTATGACCCAGCAATTGCACTACTGGGTATTTACCCTAAAGATACAAACGTAGTGATCCAAAGGGGCACGTGCACCCGAATGTTTATAGCAGCAATGTCCACAATAGCCAAACTATGGAAAGAACCTAGATGTCCATCAACAGATGAATGGATCAAGAAGATGTGGTATATATACACAATGGAATACTATGCAGCCATCAAAAGAAATGAAATCTTGCCATTTGTGACACCGTGGATGGAACTAGAGCATGTCATGCTTAGCAAAATAAGTCAAGCAGAGAAAGACAACTATCATATGATCTCCCTGATATGAGGAAGTGGTGATGCAACATGGGGGCTTAAGTGGGTAGGAGAAGAATCAATGAAACAAGATGGGATTGGGAGGGAGACAAACTATAAGTGACTCTTAATCTCACAAAACAAACTGAGGGTTGCTGGGGGGAAGGGGTTTTGGAGAAGGGGGTTATGGACATTGAGGAGGGTATGTGCTTTGGTGAGTGCTGTGAAGTGTGTAAACCTGGTGATTCACGGACCTGTACCCCTGGGGATAAAAATATATGTTTATAAAAAAAATAAAAAATTAAAAAAATAATAATAATAAAACTCAATAGAAACCAAGAGAAGAAAAGGAATTGCCAGTGGCTAGGGGAGGTAGGGAGAGGTTGGCAAAAGGATACAAACTTTTGGCTATAAAATGAGTAGTCTGGGGGTCTATTAAAACATGATGACTATATCTAATAAACACTGTAGAACTGAAATCTGCCAAGAGAGTAAAACTTAAGTATCCTCACCAGTTGGGGGAAAACGATAAATATGTGGATAATAGACATGCTAATTATCTGGGGTGGGGGGTAATGTTTTACAATGTCTATCAAATCACCAAAATATGTACTTTAAATATCTTACAATTTTGTCTATTAAAGAGAAAAGTTAACATTTTAAAAGCAAAATGAAAAAATACAAGCAAAATCATTTTCATATTAAGGATAAAATTATGAATTGTTAACAAATGAATGGCATTTAAAACTATAGAACTAGATTAGGTTACTTAGGAAGAAAGTGTAAATTTAAAAAGAGAAGTAACTGCTGGAAAAGTCTAACATGTAGAACGCATGGAGAGTAGTAGGTTGAGCTAAAGACAAGAAGATGAGCCCAAAACACATTTGGAGGAAACCAGATCTGTTGGACAAATATAGATGAGAAAATATTTTAAGGAGAGAATATTGTACATTGCCAAATGCTCATGCAAAGTAAAATAAGATGAGGACCAAGAATGGATCATCATTTTGCGTTACTCTTTAGATTTAGGAGCTACCTTTTGAAAAATAAGTTTTTTTTTAAATAGATTCTTTTGTTTCTTTCAGACTTCTCTTTAACAAACAGAAGTGTTCTGCCTCAAAATGCAGCTCAAGATAGAAATTTTAAGTGTTTTACTGGGGGGGCAGGCACTGTATTAAACCCTAGTGACAAAAAACAAGCCAACATTTTCTTCTCTGCAAGCTCAGAGTCTTTGGAAAATCATTCTGAACATTTTATTTACTCATCTATTTATTTACATAACCTATTACTTGGGTTATTGGATGATGAACCTTGGCATAATGTATTTTTTAACAAGCCTCATATCTACATCTACTTATTTTCCTAAACATCCTTTATGAAATTCAGTAATTAAAAGAAACCAAAGGATGTAGAAAATGTTACAAACACAGAACCTAGGAATAGAAGATAAAGGATAATTCTGCATTTAAAGGCATTTAATGAGCTACCATGAGACAACGTGGGGGGGGGATCCAAATAGGTGTATCAATTGCTTTTATTTCATGGTTCTGTAAATTAAACAAATGTCTCTTGCTAGCTCAGCTCTTTATATTGAATATGTTTTTGGAGTGTCTTTTCATGCATGATTCAGATGCACTATTATTTTAATTTTGGTGAAGGTCCCGATGCTACAAGTGCAGGTTGGTATGTTTATCTTTGAAACTGGATATAAAAGATATGGAAAATAGAGATCATTTCTCACATTGATTTAACCAGTCCCAAACTTTGCCTTATTGAGGATAATTGCTAAAATGATAATTCTTAGGTATTATAAAACCTAGAGTAAATTTTATAGTTACTCCTTATTTTTGTAAATATCTAGGAATATTTCATACTCTTAAAGTTGTTTTTTTTTTTTTTTTTTAATTTAACAACTGGTGTATTGGTCAAAACAGCATTTACTCTTCTGGTATTTTCTTAGTCATCAGAATTTGCAACTCAAAATTTAAAGCCTTCTTGAAGTGATATTAGGAATATTGCTTTATTCAAAATTGCTGTTACTATAAAATCCAGGGTAATGTCATTTATTTGGGTTTAAATTAAAACCATTTTATCAGGTGAGTTCAGAAGTGGACTAAACATGGGTGCTCTGAAAAATGGCTTACTAAGGATTTCTTCAGGATTTTTCTTTTTCCTTTTCTTTATAACAGGAGGATTATACTGACTGTGGTGGTGTTTCTGGATTGAATCCCTCGCTGTGGTCCATCATCGGAGTCCAGTTTGTTCTACTTTGGCTTTTATCTGGCAGTAGACACTGCCAGTTATGACCTTCTAAAACTCAGTCTGCATAATTAAACTCCGGACCCTGCCAAAACATGAGCCCTCAGTTGCGTTCAAATAGGGTCAACTGTGGAATGAGCAGAACACTCGCTGGGCCCATACCATCACTAAATCTAAGGCGCAGACTCATATGGCCCCCACTGGCTGCATGTCAGGGTCTCAGATCCTTAAACTTGTGTGAATGCTGCATCATCTATGTAAAACATCAAAGCAAAATTCTATACATGCTCTATTGGGAAATTGGAGAGTTCATTGTTTGCGTTGTTTGGTGATTATATGTAAAAGGGCTCCCCATACTGTTTATGAATCCTACAAATTGTCTTGACCTTGACCTGGAATTTTGACCTGCTGCAATTCTTGTTCTTTTACCAAGAAAATCTCGGGGGTGGGGGGAGGAGTTATTTTTGCCTTCACGTATTCTTTTGTTAAAAATTATTTCCTGCTTTGAGTAGTTATTATTGAAAAATAAAATAGGGAGAGATGGATGTAATCTGTTGAAATAGAAATAATGGCCAATTTCCTAAAAAAGAAATTTGCCATAAATAAAATGCCTTATGAAGAATGGCTTCTCTGCCAAAAACAGAACACAAGTGATGACCAATTAAGTTTTGCTGGGTTAATGAATTGGTGTTTGAAAATAATAACTAAGAAACTATTAAACTAAAGGTGCTTGAAGATGCAATTTGAACACGTGACATATTTCCTCATAAATGTAAGCCCTTAATGCTTCGATGTAATGTTTCTTTTGTTCACAGTAAAGTTATGTAGTGCTAGCCAAATAATTCAAAATGCTCTAAGAGAAGCTTGTTGGGGGGAGGGGAAAACGTCTTTTCTTGTGATAAATGAACTTTGGTTACCAAGGGTATTTTGCATGATGCTGCTGCTATTTTAACTTTTGGTTTGTTTTTCTCTTACTGTAGAGTATAGTCCTTTGAAAAGTTAACTGAGTGACATTATTGTTATGTAAGACTCTGAACCTTGCAGTGTAATGCACTTAAGTCATCCTTAAAAATGTCGTTAAATTACTCTGAATATACTGTGCAATGTCAATGCCGAATGACTGGGGTAGGTAAATGGTGAAATGGGAATTAATGGATTTTATACAGACTCATGCTTTTGCCTGAAAAACCTATGTACAGATATTTTAAGTACATAAATCAGATTTGACACATTTATTTTTTGAAGAGTACTTATATGTTCTCAATGAAGATTCACACTAGGTTTCCTCTTTGTTCGTTTGAACAGGAGCACATATGCTCCAGACATTTCCACCGCCGCTGCTTTTCCCCCCGCCCTTGTAAAAGGTAGATACGATCACGTGACCAAGATTCCATGCAGTTTGATGACGGTTTTATAATAATCTGAACAAATAGGAAACCTTGAATCTGTATGTATGCACATGAATACTTGATTGTGAATACTCAAAATTGTTTTTCTACAGCCTCACTGGTGAAAATGATTAGTGTAGTAAACCGGGTACTTCAATATAGAGTAATATGGTAGATTATTATTTATGCTTTTAAAAATAATTTTTAGGAGTCATCAGTGTTTGAAGAAAGGGTAAAAACAACGAATGTGTAATTCTAGTTCAACTGAGTAATTCTACCGAAGGCTGGAAGTATACAAATATTTTTTATGGTGAAATACATTTGTTCTTATTTTGAACATGCCAAATATTGGTGTGTGTCTATGCTGGACATTTTTCTTATACATCATTTTTAAGTCAATACCTTATTAACATTATCCAGCATGCTTTAAGATGCTCCGCGTGTCAAAGACATAACCAAGTCTTTAGCATACTTTAAAATACATTTGTTTTGTTTTTAGCTTTGCAGACATTCGTAATTCCTTCCCACCACCGATATGCCCTAGGAACCTTTTGTGTATATTTCCTTATTTAAACTATTTTTTATTTAAAAATGGGGGTGGGTGGGAATGGAATCACTTCGCCAGCTATTGTTCTAAGAGTTGACGTCAGTTACCATTTCTAACGCATTGTTGTGATTTTGTAGTCTCATTTGTAACTGGTATTGACGTTTTAGAAAACACCAAAGTGATTAAAAAACAAAAAAACATGGAACTTCTCACTCTAGTGACACTATGTTTCAATCATGTTGTTTGTTGATTACATATTTAAAACTTACTGTTAACTTTTGCTAGACTATTTTAAATCATGAAAGTGTTGGGAAGGGGATATCAAAATATAAAATTATGTTAGTTCGTGTGTATCTATGACGCACATTAAGACAACTGAATTGCTTCCAGCATACAACAAACTACCTTCAAATTATCTTTAAAATCTATTAAATATATTTTCATGGCTAATGTCACTGAAATAGTGTTTTCATCATCTACATTACTGTTGCATTAATCACAGTTAAACTCGGCATCTCTTGGCAGGGTCCTATTGGTTCCATTTGCCATCAAAATATATTTACATGCACGAGTCTTGCTTGATCCTTGCTTTTCTGTTAGAAAATAAACCTATATATGAGAACCATGTACTTGGTGATAAATTGGGTAAGAACGTGCTTTCTGACTAAAAACTGTTCTCATGCCTCACTCAGATGAGTCTTCATACTTTTAGCATTTTTTTCAAAAACAGTAACACTCATCCCATCAAATTGTCATATTTAATTTAGGATTTTTTTCTCTGAGTTCTAATTCTTGACAAGAACTCCAATTATATAGCCTGTCATAAATATTGATTTTCAAAGACTAAATGATCGAGAAAAAAAGCTTTTAAACTCTTCGGCTTCTTTCACTTTTGCTCTACTCATCCAGTTTAATGTAGTTTGTCGTTAGAACAAAATCAAAGTAAAGTCTTAACGTTGGTGTTGAGTAACAGGAATGACTTTAACATTAATGGTTTCTTTATATTTTCTTCATTTGAACAACCAGCATTACTGCCAAACACCAGTCGTGGTCCATATTTGTAACAGATTTTTAACATGACATAGTTAGCAAGTTTGATTGAAGAGATTTTTAGGTCCTGGGCCTATAAGATTTTAGTATGATCTTTTTTCATGTTTCTAATGCTTGAGGCATATTGCTTTACTTGGGGGAAAAAAAACACAAAACAAAACAGTGTTGCTGCCATTTGTAAGTTTTCCTAGAATATTCCTTTTATTAACTTTAAAACTGGCCTTACTGGGTTCAAATAGGCAGTATCCCTTTTAAGTGACCTTTGCAACCCAAGTGTTACTTGCTTATTTGATGCTCTCTTCTATTTTATGTCTCATTTAAATCTTTCTCTCCACCAAAGCTTAAATTCTGTGTCTTAATTTTAAACTGAACTATTCCATTAATTGTTAGTTGACATCAAAATATCTAGCGGTAGACAGTTTGACCTTGTAAAACAAAGTGAGCGCTGTGATTTTTTTCAAGTGTAGAATAGAATGATGATTTCACTTGCCCCCAACTTAAAATGTTTTATTACTATCTAGAACTCGTGTTCTTTTCCCATTAGCAGAATGTTAATATTGCTAATATTTCGTGTACACTTCTGTAAAGAGCAAATCAATACAATGGAAGTATCAAGTGTAAATTCCAGAATTTCAAAGACTCAGACAACCCTCACCAAGAGTTTCCTCTACCTTATTTCTAGTTCACATAATCAACTCAAAGAAATTCCACTGAGACTAATGGGATACTGTCTTGTATAGATGCCAGCTGAGTTTACAGTGTGACCTGACAAAGCTGTCTTTTTTGTTGTGCCGTATGATTGTTGGATCATGCTTTTTAGGGATACTTTTATTGAAATGCTCAGTGTGCATCCATGCAAAAGGCCAACTGGCTTTGTGAACAAAAGATCTTTTCTCCCCTTTATTATGTTCTCTTGACACTTTTGTGGAAATTAACTAGCCTGATAAAAAAAAATTTTGTAAAAATTTGTATAATACTGTTATAAAAATATTTATAATCCCAGAAAATGTTGTGTTAAATCTTGTGCAAAAACAGTATATTCAGAATAAAAGTTTATCATTTAAAGTCACCAGTTTGGATTACTTAATTACATAAAATCCTGTTGAAAGAGACAGAAGTTATCATCATAAATATATTACTGTCAGTCCTTCCTGTGGAGACCATTCAAGATAGTGAAATAGACCTTGGGATTAGGAAAGTGCTTTTACTATTGCAAACCTCAACTCACAAACAAAAGTGCTTGCAACTCCTTTTCTCGCTCTGACCCTTTACATATGGCTTTTGCCATCAAGGTATTTAGGAAGTTCTTAATTCAGACTTTGGTTTTCTGTTGTTTAAAACAAAAACAAAAAACCAGCAGAAATAAAAATATTGTTTCCATGTTCCTTTAAAACCTTGGGAAAATATTTTAAAAGAGACAAGTTAGAACTTCTGAAATGTGTATATCTCTTATAC
Organism: Mustela nivalis; assembly: GCF_964662115.1. NCBI lineage: Eukaryota > Metazoa > Chordata > Mammalia > Carnivora > Mustelidae > Mustela > Mustela nivalis. The sequence continues at coordinate 78,296,336 of NC_139031.1, forward strand.
ATCTGACTTTTAATATTTCTCCTAGCTACATTATAGCTATCAGCTGCTGGAGAAGTGAGGTCTAGTGTCAAGAATTAAGGAAAAAGAGAAAACAAACAAAACCAGTTATGTTTCTTTTACATTTATACCCTCATATGTTGCCCTCATATGCTCACCTAACAATTAAATGAGCCTGATACCAGGTGGAATCTAGTATAATGTAGGCCTGCTTTTCTTTCCGCGGACTCTCGTAAGAGAACACAAATTACCACACGTGGGAGGAAGGCAGGATGCGAGTACCAACGACGGTGATTACGGGAAGGGCCAACCTCCAGTTTCTGATCAAGGCATTTTAGCAGGAAAAAAGGCCTGCATAAAAGTGTAAGGTGGATAACATTTGTTTTGGAACATCTGGCTTCATTTTGTACCAATTTATCTCCTCAATCAATCCTCCTGCTCCCCAGACACCCTCATTTCCTCTATCAATCATCTTGAACCCATCTCCACCTCTTCCCTTGGGATCCTGCTTCATCAATTCTCCTTCCTCAAGCACATTCAGTCTCTTTCTGCAGGCTTACTACTTTCTGCCTGCAAACACAATGAGAACACCTCTATTTAAAACAAAAACTAAGCATCCATTTTTGCCTCTTAACCCTATTCTCCGAGCTGTAAACCTAGGATTCAACTCCTCCTCCACACATCCACAGTCTCTTCTGAAGTTCAACTCAACTGGGACTCAATACTCAAGGGGGCCTTAGAATTTTGGATCTGAAAGGCTTATGATCTCTGAACTTTACTTTTGGACTACTACCACTGGAAAATTTAAGTTACCGGTATGAGGTCCTAGTAAATTCAAGGTATTGCATATTTTTTGTTTGTTTATAATCAATCAACTAACATACAGTGTGTCGTTAGTTTCAGAGTTAGAGATCAGTGATTCATCACTTGCATATAATAGCCAATGCTTATTATATCATGTGCCCTCCCTAATGCCCAACACTCAGTTACCCCATCCCCCCAATGCCCTTCCTCAAGGTATTGGGCATTTCTTAATATTCAAAGGCTTTGTAACTTAAAGTGGAGTTATTCATAGAGTTCCTACATCATTTTTTATAAACGTACACATCAACAATGCTGTTTATTTTAATGTTTTTTAAATGGACATTGAAAAAATTTTTATTTATTTGTCAGAGAGAGAGAGAGAGCAGAAGAAGGGGGAGTGTCAGGCAGAGGGAGAAGCAGGCTCCCTGCTGAGCAAGGAGCTGGTTGTGGGACTCCATCCAAGGACCCTGGAATCATGACCTGAGCTGAAAGGCAGCCCTTTATCCCAACTCTACTTTTTTAAAATAAATATGTTTAAGAAGGAAATTTACTATCCCTGCCATAATTGGGAAACCAATATAATTTGCCACAATTAGTAGTTAAGGCCACAGGTTCCTATTATTATGAAAAATCCATAAAATCCATGTGCTAAATTTAACATAGCACATCTCCAACACCTCTAGGTGGGTTGTTTTTCTATTTCCACCATTAATACTTTAAAGTATAAACCTAGATTCAAACATCGGACTATAAATTGTTATTAATACATTAAAAAATACAGGGCTGACATGAGGACTAAATGATACAATAATTACCATAAAGCACTTAGCATAAGGCCCAGCCCAGGGTAAGCACTCAACAAGGCCATCCATTAGGATTACGGGTTATCCCAATCGTCTTCGTGATCATCACAGTTGTCATTGTGGGCTGGATCTTTTAAGACCCTCACTATCTTGATGATTTGCCATTTGAAACTTTACTCACTTTCAACCGAAATGTGAGGAATAGAACCTTGCATAGATTCCAATAACAAAAACAGTTCCCTCCCTTATAGAACGACTACTGGCTGGGAATATTGAAAATTTCTATGTACTGACAATAGTGTGAGGACATTGCTAAGGTATAAGAAATAAGTGGAACTATGGGAGCTGACAGTAAAATAACCCAGAGGGAAAAAGCTGGCCAGAGAAGCCTGCCATGATTTCAAGCTGAGGAAAGGTGGTTGTAGTACTGTTTTTTTGTTTATTTGTTTTTGTTTTTGTTTTTTTTCATTTTGTTTTAACATTTTTTTTTTTAATTTTATTGATTTGACAGAGAGAGGGACAGCCTGGAGAGGGAAGACAAACAGGGGGAGTGGGAGAGGGAGAAGCAGGCTCCCCACCTGACTCGGGGATCCATCCCAGGACACTGGAATCATGACCTGAGCTGAAGGCAAATGCTTAATGACTGAGCCCCCCAGGCGCCTTGTAGTACTGTCACAAAGAGAGCAAAGTGTGAACACTGAGATGTGCATTCAAGGCAGTAGAGGTAGTTGAATATGAGGCTCAGGATGGCTTAAGGTGTGGGTGATGAGTCTTTAGAGAAAAGGGCCAGAGATTGGAGTCCTCCCTAGAACACATGACAGCAGGACGGAGGTGGAGGGGTGTTAGGCGTTTGGAAACTGCTGGCAACTTCTAAGCAGAGAAGAGTATGATCAGATTTGGATTTCAAGAAAACCACTCTGGATGAAATGTGGATTACTGGTAGAAGAACATCTATAGAAAGGAGACTAGTTGAGACTACTGCCAAGATGAGAAACTTGTTGATTAACCCAGGAAGCTCGATGGATAAAAATGGACTGATTTTAGCAATATTTAGAAGGGGAAAAAGGAGAGGTCTCCATCATTCACCTGTTATAATTTAAAAACAAAATTCAAAATGAGTCCCAGCATTCTAAAGTTTAAATGTGGGGAATTGTTCCCCCAAGGTAGGGCACATAGGAGAGTACTAGAGGCAGGATTGAGATAGACAGGACAAGTCCAGAGGAGCAAATGAGAGACTGACCTTTGGAGTAATAAGACTGAATTCATTGTATGAGCATCTGTACTTTGCTGATGATAAAAAAAAAAAAAAAAAAAAAAAACCCAAAAGAAAGAAAGAAAGGGTCTCTGCCACCTAACAATATATACACCAGAATGATTCTCAACACTAAATCATTAAAAAAAAAACTCTTATTGGAGGTTTTATTGATCTGTTTTGGTTTGGCTTAAACACTGATTAATATCCAGAACCTACTCAAATTCAGAATCTCTGGTGTTTTCACTGTGTGGCCAGAATTACACTGCTGTGGGCATGTTAGACTGCAGGTGTGACAATTCTGAGGCAGGTAATTTCTGAATCATACTTTATGAAACCCTATTTAGATGCAAGTTATTTGTTCGATTTTAAATAACCCCTCTTTTTTGAACATGTGTTTTGAAACACCCCCTATGAACTTAGCTTAAGTGCAATATTTTTGAGGACTGTACTTTTTCTTTTTTTTTTTTTTAAGATTTATTTGAGAGAGAGGGAGAGAGTACATGTGCATGAGCAGGGGGAGGGGCAGAAGAGGAAGCAGACTCCCCATTGAGCAGGGAACCTGACGTGGAGCTCCATCTCAGGATCCCAGGATCATAACCTGAGCGGAAGTCAGATGCTTAATTGACTGAAATGTCCAGGTGTCCTGAAGACTGTACTTAATGTTTGATGTTTTTCTTTGAATCCAAGTTATATAGCTGTACAAAGAGTAGTCAATAAAGTTCTCATCAATTATGACTGATAATCAAGATCCACTATTAGAACGAGTCCTACTATAGGAGATTCTATTCCCTTTTAAGTCACATTAAGGATATCAAATGTTTCATGGAGTTGAACTACAGGTTTTCTATAAGTAGTATTAGAGGACTTTGCCAATCTCTCTCATTCTTACAGCAAATGATATTGCAAGTTGGGGAAAAAATTACATTACTTGACAATCCAGTTTCCATACATATTTAATAATGGCTATTCCTTAATAAAAAGCTAATAGAACCTTTAAAAAACTCACTTATATGAGGAGTATTTTGATTTCAGACTATCTATCCATCTTAATCCACAAAATCTCAAAAATATCTGACTGAGGAAAGGGGCCATGTAATACATGGTAGAGATTCCAGGCATCAGACTGCCTGGGTCCACATCCCAGGTCCCCAATGTGGGCATGTTTTATCATCTCCTTCTCTTCTCTGTCAGTCTAATTTACACTACTGAGTCCACAAATATTGTGGACAAATATTTGTAATGATAATAGTTACTAATAGTCGTTCATGCCTTTATTTCTTATCCTAGAAACTCAGTCTGATGGTGATGATTTCAGCCTTAGAAAATCTTGGCATCAACCGAGGATTGCTGGAATGGAAGGAGTTGGGTGGGAGATGGGCTGAATGGGTGAGGGGTGTAAAGGAAGGCACTTGTTGTGATGAGCCCTGGGTGTTACATGTAAGTGGTGAATCACTGAATTCTCCTGAAACTACTGTTACACTAGATTTTAAATACTATTTAACTAAAATTTAAATACAACGTGAAACATCAAAAAAGAAAAGAAAATAAACAAGAAAAACTTGCTATCAAGAGGATTCCTAGGTTGTGAGGAATACGGCCAGAATTTCAAATCAGTTATTCTTCTGAGCACTAGGGATACAATGATGACAATGGTGATAAATACAAACACAACACAAGCCATAGGAGAGCATAGAGAGAGCATTCATCAAAAAAAAAAAAAAAAAAAAAAAAAGTAAAGAAAAACACATTGCAGTGAAAGATCTTGGTAATAAAGAAGTGATGACAAAGGGGAGAACAAGGCCTGATGCAAACAGCACTGGTTTAAATGGAAGATCCAAACTGTCCTTAGAATCATCACCCAAATCTCAGAAATAATTAAACAAAACAATATCCCTAATGTAGGTGCAAAAATTCCTAAAATAAATAGAGAACTGAATGTAAGACATTGAAGGGACTATACACCATGACCAAGTGGGATTTATCCCTGGGATGCAAGGATACTTCAACATACATAAGTCAATAAAAGTAACACATTACATTAATACAATGAAAGATAAAAATCATACTCTCATCTCGACAGATGCCAAAAATACATTTGACAAAATGTAATATATTCCATGATAAAAACCTTGATTTATAAGGAATAGAAGGAAGAAACTTCAACATTATAAAGGCCATAAATTACAAACCCATAGCTAAAATTATACTGGATGGAGAAAAATTGGGAAAGCTTTTATTCTAAGATCAGGAACTAACATGCCCATATGCCCACTCTCACCATAGTACTGGAAATCCTAGCTAGAGAAATTAGGCAAGAAAAAGAAAAGGTATCAAAATTGGAAAAGAAGAGGTAAAAGTACCTCTATTTGCAGATGATATGATTTCATACATAGACAATCCCCAAGACTTCACAAAAACTCTTGCAACTAATCCATGACTTTAGTAAAGTCGCAGGATGTAAAATTAACATACAGAATTGGTTGCTTGTCTCTACACAGCTAATGAAACATCTGAAAACAAAATAAACTATTCCATTCATAAAAGTACTGAAAATATCTAGGAGAAACTTTCACCAAGGAAGTGACAGAACTGTACAACAAAAACCAAGATTGTGCTGAGAGAAATCAAAGGAAGCACAAACAAATGGAGACATACTGTGCCCATGGATTAAAAGAATATTGTTAAAATGTCCATAGTACCCAAAGACATCTATAGATTCAACACAATCCCCATCAAAATCACAATGGAATGCTTCACATAAATAGGACAACAGAATGCTAAACCCTGTATAAAACTGCTAAAGACCCCACATAGCCAAAAAAATTCCTGACGAAAAGAGTATGGGTAGAAATATTACACTCCCTAATTTCAGACTTAATTATAAATCTACAATTAAAAAACAGTATGTGAGGGGGCGCTTGGAGAGTCAGTCAATTAAGTAGTGGACTCTCAATTTCCGCTCAGGTCATGATCTCTGGGGTCTAGGATCAAGCCCCATGTCAGGCTCCATGCTCTCTCTCCCTCCACCCCTCCCCTCACTCATGTGTGCATACTCTCTCTCTCTCTCTCAAATAAACAAATCTAAAGAAAAAATGCATAATACTGAAACAAAAATAGACACATAGACCAAGAGAACAAAATAGAGAATCCAGAACTAAACCCACTCATGTATGGTCAACTAATATTCAACAAGGGAGCCAAGAACACCTAATGTGGAAAAGACAGTCTCTTCAACAAAATGATTCGGGGAAATCTGAATACAGACAGAACAATAAAATTATACACTTATCTTACACCACCCACAACGATTAAGTTGAAATCAATTAAAGACTTAAACAGGGGTGCCTGGGTGTCTCAGTCATTAAGCATCTGCCTTAGGCTCAGGTCATGATCCCAGGATCCTGGGATCGAGCCCCGAATTGGGCTCCGTTCTTGGCAAGATGCTTCTCCCTCTCCCACCTTCCCACTCTCCCTGCTTGTGTTCCCACTCTTGCTGTGTCTCTCGCTCTGTCAAATAAATAAATAAATAAAATCTTAAAAAAAAAAAAAAAGACTTAAGCATAACACCTGGTACTATGAAGAAAATTTAGGAAAGAATCTCCTCACCATTGGTCTCAGCATGATTTGTTACACATTGACAGAGCACAGACAAAAGCAAAAATGAACACATGAAACTATATAAAATATAAAACATTTTGCATGGCAGAAACAATAAAATGAAGTTAACCTACTGAATTGGAGAAAAGTTTTGCAAATCCTTTATCAGATAAACTTAATATCCCAAATATATAAAGAACTCATACAAATCAATAGCAAGCAAGCAACAAACAAACAAACAAGTATATGTTTTTAAAATCTAATTTTAAAATGGGCAGAGAAACTAAATAGACACTTTTCCAAAGAAAACATCAAAATGGCAAACAGGTACATGAAAAGATGTTCAATATCACTTACCATTAAGGAAGTGCATATCAAAACCACAAGAGATAACTCACACCTTTTAGAATGGCTATTATCAAGAAGCAGGAGTTAAGTGTTGGCAAAGATGTGGAGAAGAGGGAACCCTCATGCACTGTTAGGCACAATGTAAATTGGTGCAGCCAATATGGAAAATGCAGAGGTTCCTCAAAATATTAAGAATAGATCTCCCATATGATCCAGCAATTCCATTTCTGGGTATATACCCAAAGGAAACAAAGACAGGCCATTTAGAGATATATGCACCCCCATGTTTCCTGCAGCATTATTCATAATATCCAGGATATGGAAAAAACGTAAGTGTCCTTCAGTGGATAAATAAAGATGTGTTATATACAGATGGCCCTTGAATAACATGAATTGGAACTGCATGGGTTTACTTTAAAGTCAATTTTTTTATATAAATACAATGTAATACTGTAAATGTATTTTTCTCTTCTTTATATTACCTTAACTTTTCTCTCTAGTTTACTTTATTCTAGGAATACAGTATGTAATATATATAAAATATAAAATATATGTTGACTGTTAATGGTTAGCCTTTGTGCTTGGCAACAGGCTCTTCTGGAGAGTCAAAAGTCACACACAGATTTTCAGCTGCCTGGGGGTTTAACACTCCATTCCCACATTATTCAAGGGTCAGCTGTATATACAATGGGATATTATTTCACTGTGAGAAGAAAGGACATCCTGCCATTTGTGACAACATGGATAAACCTTGAGTACATTATGCTAAGTACGAGAAGTCAGAGAAAAACAAGAATTCTAGGATGTCACTTATATGTGGAATCTAAAAATGCCAAAATTTAAGAACAGAAAATAAAATAGTGGTTATAGGAGTTGGGAGTGGGGACATAAGACAGATGTTTTTTAAGAGTATAAACCTATAGCAAAGTAGCAAATAGCTCTTAAAGATAAATGTGTAAGATAGTAAATATAGACATTATTGTACTATAATCATAAAAATCCCTATGAGAGTAGAACTTTATTCCAAACACTGCAAAGATAATTATGTAATGTGACAGAGGTACTAATTATTGATACAAATGGAATCATATTATAATATATAAATATATCTAATTAACATGCTGTACACCATAAATTTACACAATGTTATATATCAAATATATTTCAAATTTAAAAAGAATAAAAATTAGACATCGGGAACACTGTAGACATCAATGTTATGGCGAGGCAGATGGTGACATTATTAGTTTTAGGAGAAATTGACTTCAGATAACAGTGTGGGTTGTGCAAGAAGGAACCCTGTTGCACTGATGGACACATACTCAGGTCCCTCTGAAGAAAAATGCATCTCCTATGTTTCTCTTATTGTAAATCTTCCTGAATTTGGTCTGTGCTTAACCATTTTTAGTTCCAGTTTCATCTCAGTTCCAATCTCCCGAAATTTCATCTCTCGCACTCCTCTAAAACTGTTTCTGATGATAGTCCAATCTCCATGCATTCTTCCTGTCATCTTCTATCTTCTGAAAACTCAAGACCTCTCTGGGTTCTAGAGCTCCACTGTGTTCCTGTTCACTCTCTTCCTCTTTCTACTCTTTCTCAAGACCTTCTAACTCACAAATATTGGTATTTGTAGGGTTTCATCTTTAGTTCTATACTTATCTCACTTTAAAACTTCTACTACTCTCATTTTATTAAAAACATGTCTTGCTATATTCTACATGGCCCAAATTTCCAAAATTGCCACTGGATATTCATTCCTAGATGTCTTAAACATATGCCAAGAAAATAACTGTTGTTTCCCAATATATACCCCTCCTTTTTGATTCTGCATTTTTAAAGTCCTGGACAGAGAGCCATAGTTACCTAAACTACAATCTTCAGTGTCATTAGATTAGAACAAAACTCTGACAAGTCTGTCTACTTCTTAAATATCTTTTTCTTCTCTACAATTCCTCATGCCCACTGCTACCTTTTTTGCTTCACACTTTCATCATATCTTTCCAATTTAAGTGGTTCCCAACTAGTTTCCCTATTTTGAATTGTTTTTTCCACTTTCATCAATATCCCATGCTAATTTATTTTTATTAAATTTATTTATGACATCTTTTCTATTTGTTACATTCAGCAGCTCCACATTGTTTATTAAATAAAATATAAGGGACCCCTTGATGGCTCAGTCAGTTAAGTGTCTGCCTTCTGCTCAATTCATGATCCCAGGGTCCTGGGATTGAGTTCCACATCAGGTTCCTTGCTCAGTGGAGAGGCTGCTTCTCCATCTGCCTGTCTTGCTCTGTGCTTTATGTTTCTCGCTTTCTCTCTCTGATAAATAAAATCTTTAAAAACTAAATAAATAATTAAAATATAAATTCCTTAGGAGGATATATGAAACCAATTACCAACAGACTTTTGCCTAACTCTAAACTTTCATTTCCGTCCACTTCCCATTCCAATGTCAAAAATTGCGATTTTATCTTAAGCTTCACCAAACAACCTATAGTTCTTCAAATATAACACATTGATTTGTTTTAGTGCCCAAACACATGATTCCTACAACTTAGAATTTATACAACTTAATTAAAAGACTCCAATTAAAAATGGGCAGAGGGGGGCACCTGGGTGGCTCAGTGGGTTAAAGCCTCTGCCTTCGGCTCACGTCATGATCCCAGGGTCTTGGGATCGAGCCCCACGTTGGGCTCATCCCAATATTTATTGCAACATTATTTAGAATAGCCAAGATATAAAAGCAACCCAAACATCCATTGAAAGATGAATGGGTAAGGAAAATATGGTGTGTGTGTGTGTATGTGTGTGTTGTGTATGTGCACGTATATACACACAAAATGGAACATTTGCAACATAGATGGACCTAGGGTATATTAGACTAAGTGAAATAAGTTAGAGAAATAAACATACTGTATGATTTTACTTTTATGTGGAACCTAAAGTATAAAATAAACATAAAACAACAAAACCAAACAGACTTTTCTGTACAGAGATCAAAAGGTGGTTGTCAGAGGGGAGGTAGGTGGGGGGCGGGGGGGTTGTGGAGATGAAATAGGTGAAGGAGATTAAAAGGTACAAATTTCAAGTTATAAAATAAGTCAGAGATTAAAAAGCACAGCAGAGCAAATACAACCAATAATGTAATAATTTTGTGTGGTGACAGATGGTGACTATACATAGTGTGGTGAGCACTGAGCAATGTGTGGAATTATTGAATCAATATGCTGAAATTAATACACCTGAAACTAATACAACACTATATGCCAGCTGTCCTTCAATAATATATTTTTTAATCATTCTTTTTATTTTTCCATTTTTTAATTAGTTTCAGAGGTAGAATTTAGGGATTCCTTAGTTGCACATAACACCCAGGGCTTATTACCTCAAGTTCTCTCTTTAATGCCCATGACCCAGTTACCCATCTCCCGCATCTCCCCTCTAGCAACCCTATGTTTCCTATGGTTAAGAGTCTCTTATGATATGCCTCCCTCTCTGATTTCATCTGTTTTATTTTTCCTTCCCTTTCCCTATGCTCCTCTGTTTTGTTTTTTAAATCCCCCCATGTTCCTCTGTTTTGTTTTTTAAATTCCATGTATGAGTAAAATCATATGGTATTTACCTTTTTCTGACTAATTTCACCTATCATAATACCCTCTAGTTCCACCCGTCTGTGCAAATGGCAAGTTTTTTTTTTTTTTTTTTTGATGGCTGGGTAGTATCCCATTTAATTATTATTATTTATTATACAAGAATTAGGTTGGCCAACACAGGCAGAGGGAGGAAATCTCAAATCCTATTTTTATTTCACTTGTCCCTAAAACGTCATAATCCATCATTTGGAGAAACTATAATAGGAAATGTTTCTTCAAAAAAAAAAAAAAAAAGACACCAATTTTTCACTGTCTTGTTATTTCAATCTCTTTTTCTTTAGTGAAATGTTATTACACTCAAATGGCATAAAATAGGAAAAAAAACCAGTAAAGCTGCAAAATAGTCTTAACAAATTTACATTATTGCTTACAGAGAAGTACACATTTGATGCCATATGTGTATGTGGTGTGTATAGTGAAGCACACATATATATAAAGGAAGTGGTAGCAAAAATAGCTAAATTGCATCTCTAAAAACGACAATATCGTGCCACAAATGGGGTTTGCATGTATAGGTTATTGTATTCCTTGCCAATTAAAAGAATTAATCATGCTATAAAGCAAGAATGGAAAATGAGGGGGAATTTTCAACCAAAAACGCAGGAGAATGATTAAGCTAAACCTGGAAGTCTAATTTTTTAAGATGATCTAAAAAATTAAAATTCCATTATCAAAACTAGAGTGGGTGTTTCTCAACACCTAGTGTATGTCTTAAAAATCTCCATGTAAGAGTCATGTCTCAGAGCCACTCCATTCTAAGATATACCATTAGGGTGGTGATACTAAATTATTAAATTGAAATGTAGTTCCATACGCTAGTTTGCTGCTGATTTGAGCATGTTTGAGTCACTCTCTCTAATCCAGAAGGAGTGTAGCCCTAAGGTGTGTCCAACCCTGGTCTATTTGTTTCATAGGATATTGAGAATTTGAGTTCATACCAAACCACTCTATGAATCTGGAGTTCTTTAAACACAGACATTGAAGACAAATTCCATTAACTCTTTGACCATATTTCTATTTCTTATAACCTACCAGGAATGATTATGTTTCAAAAGCAGACTCAAGTTCTCACTGATTTTGTATATTTCTTTTCAAGGCAATTCCTAAATATGCATTATGAAGATTTATTAGTGTATCTTTCTTATAGTATATAAAAACAATTTATTGAAAAGTCCTCACTAGTGCTTTGGCCTTCATATTTTTAATTAAATGAAAATATGCAATATTATTGAGCTCAACCTAAGTAACTCAAAAGGAACCACTAAATTTCTTCCTGTGCCCTAAGTCATACACACCTCAAAGTGACAGACAAGGAGGTTTTGAAGACTTGAAACACTTGCCTTAGCAGTGTCTAAATCTTTGTTACTATTCTTATAGGACATTAGTCTCTTATTATTTTATGTCTTAGGCATAGAGAGTTGATTACATATAGTATGAACAGCTCGGAATTACAGTGACAGACATTTATTCTCTCAAAGTTGTGTAAGTCAGAAATCTGAAATCAGTGTCAGAAGAGCACTCTTTCCAAAGCCTCTAGGGGAGAATCTTTCCTTGCCTCATGCAGTTTCTGGTGGCTCCAGGCATCCCTTAGCTTGTGGCAGCCTCTTCTTCCTTCTCTGTCTTCACATGGCCTTCTCCCCTGTGTCTGTCTTTTCCTTCTCTATCCCCTTTAAGGACCAATAAATCCTCAGATGGCCAATTTGACTGCTCTTCTTAAGAATTTAAAGATGTAGGAGAGGATATGGTACAATTACCAGATCATATGTTCCTGACTGAGACATTCCTTTTCCCATTGTCCCAAAATGTTGACTGTGGCTCACAACAAAGCCCCCTCCCAGAAATTACCTTTGGGTGAAGGAGGCTTCTTTGCCCTAAGTCATACACACCTCAAAGTGACAGACAAGGAGGTTTTGAAGACTTGAAACACTTGCCTTACTTCAGTCCATCTCTGAGAGGCCATCCCAGCTAGAGAGCTTCACACAACATTGATTGAGATCTCTGTTGCAACTGTATGACACAACTTTCTCCCTGCATAATCCTACTTCCTTCCTAGGTATTGCTCCTGAGAGCACTTCCCAATAAGCCACTTCTATACAAGTGTCTGTTTCAGAGCTTGTCTTTCATAGAACCTAGCCTAGGAAAATAGTTATCTTTAGGAGTCATGCAGGAAAACGCTTAATGTAATGTATCCTCAATCACCCTGACTTTCCCCCTTCCATCAAACTGTTCCATCCCCCTTTTCAACTTATGAAACAGAAGTATCATGTACAGAATTTTCAAGCCAAAACCTAGCATTATTGTAATCCATTCCCTTTTCTCTTACCAATATCCTACTTTGAACACACCTACCATTTTTCTTCTAAGTTATACTGGCCATCTGTCTTCTTTTCTGTTTCATCACCACCCTTCTTAGTGTGACTAGCATCTCTCCCTGAACTATTCTGGGTACTCGTGTTGTAATCCTGAGCAATTTACTTGACCTTTCTAGCCTCCATAAAATGAACAGAATAACTAACTTAATAATAGTAGTACTAACATAATAATAGTATTGACATTATAGCTGCAAATCAAGGGGTTAAAAGATGTAAGAGAGTTAATAAAACTTGGTATATAGCAAATACTACAGTATCAGTCATTATCAAGATCCTGAAGTTGAATTAGGTCACATTTTATGATGAGAAATAGAAAGTACATACAAGTGAATGAGAAGAACTGCTCCAAAGGTCGTCCTTGTCCTTACTATCAAACAATATACATCTCCATTGCACATAACTGCCTAATACTATTCCATATAGATGAATTTTAGAAATCTTGGTATTTTCAAATATTCAATATGTACATATAATAGTAAAATACATGTTTATGAAGTAGTATTTTTCTAAATATCAGTTATATTAATTTACCTAAATGGCTCTAATTCAAGAACAAGTAATCCAGATATTCCCAGAAGTACATCCCAGGAGCACATTATGGGTTTATTGTTTCCATCTTGTGGCATTACCCCTGCTGTGAATTTGCTTACAGGTTGATTTCTTTAAAAGTTTCCACATTTGTACAAAGATGCATACTTGACTCTTAGTTTCCTCTTGTCCATCCCTTCACATTCTTGGTGGTGACTAAAGGGAAAATAATTCTGTGATACTGTGGTTTAAATGTGGTATTCAAAACTGAGACATGGGCTTATAATGCATGATCTACTATAATGAATTTCCCTAAATAAAATAGATATTAATAGCATAAATCAGGTAACATCATTTTATGTGACAGAGTTTGAAAAGAATCGGAAGATAGGAACTCATTAAAACCCAAATCATGGATATGTAGAGCATTTTATTAAGCCAGTTCACTACTCTTAACAACAGTAGGGTAATGAGACAGGTCAGCAAGTAAGGTTATAGTTTAAGATAGCCATGTGTTCAAGTAATAGAACTGAACCATGTCTATTTCAAAAGCTTATACTTAAATTTCTCCTGCCATATTTTTATTTACATTCCTTATTCTTGTTCACATATCCAATCAATGAGCTTTTAATGTGTATATATTTTATATAGAATCTCTGCTGAATGCTTGAAAAATAATTCATATACTCTTCTCCTCATCCAATCCCCAACATGACATATTCTGCATCTTAAGTACAGGCAAATGTAAGCACTGTGGAAATCAGTATGACAACAGTGACAAAATTCTTCACAAAAATGCACAGGACTTTTACTTTAGGAGATTCCATTGGTATTAACTTCTGATATAGGTCAGAACTTCCAACATAAAAAAATAAATACTACCCCAAAATAAAAACACCACATGCTTGAATAGCCTCTTTGTCTACTGGGGGCTATGGTTTTGGATACGCTGTTCTAAAATATTTGTGGAGAAGCCTGAACAGCTGCCACTTTGATGTCTTTAGCAAAAGAAAGTTCTATATGTTCTAGGTTATAATCAGGGCATACATCCCGGCTATTCAATCTTATAAACCTGAAGATCCACTGAAGCTCAAAATACATGCATCAAATTTAGATTCTTAGTTGACGCTGTGAGTTGACACAGTAGGTTGTTTAAGGACATTTAGCTTTCTTATTGGGGGGTGGAGGGACAAAGTAAGAAGCAAAAAGATTTGGGGGGAAAAAGTCTTTGGAGGAAGTGAAATACATCATTTCACAAACCAAATGTGTGTTTATGGCACATGAATTGATAATGTGTCCTGAATTATTCATCTATTTCAACCACTGGGGGAGTCAAGTGTGTCTTGTGACATCCCATCCTTAAAGGATGCAGTATGTTGGATGAGACCAGTGAATACTCTGAAAGCACAAATAAGTTGCATGAACAAGGTGCTCAAGTTCACAATGTTCCTATTCACACCACCCCCCAACTAGGTCTTCATGGATTGTTCCTATGACCATTTGAAAGAGACAATAAAAACCACTATAGAAAGTTCTGTGCAATTCATGAGCACCAGCTTACTGAGGAAGTCTCTAGTATTAAGTTCCACTCAAGATTAGTTATAAAATAAAAAGAATAAAGAAATACTCCTTAGGATGTCTGGGTGGCTCAGTGGGTAAAGTCTCTGCCTTCAGTTCAGGTCGTGATCTCAGGGTCCTGGGATTGAGCCCTGCATCGGGCTCTCTGCTCAGTGGGGAGCCTGCTTCCCCCTCTTTCTCTCTGCCTGCCTCTCAGCCTACTTGTGATCTCTCTCAAATAAATAAAATCTTCAAAAAAAAAATACTACTTGTATATAGGACAATTAGCACTATCCCTTTATTTCCCCTTTAACTGTGAAGTCATGACTTAAGATTAGTAACTACACTAGTATAATAGCTAATAATTTACCCTGATAATCAGGGACTTGGAAAGGGTAATATTAGAAGACTCAAAATTTGGGGAACACTAATGTGAATGAAGCTCTAAGAATTTGGCTGAAGCGTACAAATATTCTTATCCTTTAGGAAGGGCCACGGGAAATTTCCCCTAAAAAACTGCTTTTTTCTTTTTCAGGTTTTTTTTTTTTTTTTGGTAGTGCAGTTGACTAAATTTTAAAATATTTAAAGTATACATGATTATTTGATATATAATGTGAAAGGATTTCCCCATGGAGTTAATTAAAAATTAACACATTCATCACCTCAGGTATCCACTATCTATCTGTCTGTCTATCTATTTATCATCTATCATTTATTTATTTTTAGTTTTTTAATTTATTATGTTACCTTTTAGAAAATAACTCTTTATAACTATATTATAAGGCCTAACTAAAATTGAGTCCAAGTAGTAAGTGCCACCTTGATGTTTGAATGTGGTCTAACTCCAGTTTTCCTTCCCCATTGTCCTCCTGTGGATAAGATCTCTATTTATCAAATATACCAGGCAAAGTTCCTCCTCATGCCTAACAAGTTTCAATTCTCTACTAGCAAATGGAATTATTCAAGCAAGCTAATCACATTCTCCCACTGGAACCACAGGGCAATTCACCATGTGGATACTCCAAGACCTCCCAGCACACTAGGTTGTTCACACTGTTCTCAAGAGTAACCCTCATGTAGGCTCTTAATTGTGTGAGATATCATCTTACACCAGACTGTTGGCATATGTGACAAATAAAGTACTCTGAATCTCATTTGCCTATTGTTGGATGTTCTGTGTTCAACTATCCCTATAGCCCTAGAGGAGGATCTCTCATTTACCAGTGGAGTGAATAAGAAGCAATTAAAATAATAACCGAGTAGATAGGATAATGAATTCTTCATATTTTAGTCAACCTTTCTGTTTGTTAGAACCAAAGAACACTAACTGAATTAAACCAAACTAAAAGTTAACCATGATCTCAGATATGCGATGGAACCTTTCACGAAATAAGAGGGGAGCCAGGGCAGAGACTGGCTTGAGAAGAATAACAGTGAGTTCATTTGGCAAGGTTGGGTTTTATGTGCATATGGGACACAGATATAGAGTAGCTGTAGAATAGGAGTCTCTATTTCAGCAGGAAAATTCAGAGGCAATTATACAGATTTTGGAGTCAGTATATATATAGTGCTTGAAGTCATGGGTTTAGATATGGTAGGCCAGGAAAGAAAAGTATTTGGCCTATTGAATTGTTTATCCCTAGACTTTCTTTTATGACAATCTTATTTAAATTTCTTGTAAATATAGATTTTTAAAGGATATAACAGATGTTTTTAAGAAGATGTTAATTTGCAGAAGTGTGCCCAAATAATTGTCTGCTTTTTAGGTAAATTCTAAAATAAAATTATGTCTGAGGTTTTAGATCATGTTTGAAATAAACCCTACATATTGAGTAGGAATTTTCTCAAAATCCTATGCAGGAATTGAATGTGTCCTACACATAGAACAGATGGCTTACTGCAGTGTAAGAAAATTGGACTATGGAAAGGAAAGGAAAAGAAAAGGAGGGTAGAAAAGAGGAAGCATGTTCATTTCAAATATTACTTTTTTGTGTCCAATTTTGTAAATAATGCTGTATATTCATTTACATTTTCTCCATAATAAATCCTGGGCTTCTTTAAGACATGGATAAATTATCTCTATAATCCTACTGTAATATCAAAGCTTAACATTTTGATACTGTATTTGTTTTATAAATCTAGTAAGAATAGATCTGTAATATACTTTTGATTTGTGAAAAAGGGGTGATCTCAAGGCATTTGATGTATTTTTCCTCATATTAGGTGTGTCTCAAAGTAAGAATAAAATAGACTTAAAATATTCTAATTTAAGTATAGACATGATATAATAGTCATAGTTGGCTCCTCATTTGTGTGATGCCACTGGAATAAATGGAATGAGTACAAAGAAGAATTACAGTAGAACATCAAGAACAAGAGTGGGAAGTGAGCATCACTGACCAATGGGAAAAAATAATTTCTTTGAAGATAGTAGGGAAGGTCCAACCTACATGTTCCATAAAGATGGTAGGAGCAAATTTTTCCAAAGAAATTCTAAGGACTTCCATCTCAAAGTCGGGAGTTATGAAGTGAGAAATGGCTAAACAGGGCTAAAATTCAGTTAAAGTTTAGGTTATAGAGTAACTGTCATTAGACACACATTTGTTTTTCCTAATTCAGAACATAATCACAATCAACCCATATGTATTCCTGAGAAAATTCATGGATGGTTGTACAGGAACATGGCTATGAGCTTTGAATTGTCAGATAAATATGTGACCTTTTTGAGGAAGGATCATTTGTTACCCTTTAAGAACCCTCTTTCCATGAATCACAGGCTAGCGACAATCTTTACTGTTGTTGAAGTCACTAAGTTTTTGGGGTTTACTACTTATATTAGAAAAATAGAGTCTATCTTATTTGCCTATACTCTAACACCCACTTTTTTTCAAACAATGAGAAAACCAAGCTTTTTACTGTGGGCATTTGTACCCCAGAGTTGAGCTTCTATCATTCCAGTATTTGGAAGGGCCCACAAAATCAGGAAAAAAGACAAAGGAGAAAATAGATTTGACTTAAGAGACAACTTAGAATGAAAAAATTCACCAAATGCCTAACACTTTAAATTTGAAAAAACTCACATGTAGAACTATTTTTATTAAACTCCAAGACAATAAAGGAGAATATATTAAAACTTCCAAAGACTTCTTTTTTTTCAGTCATTCAAAAAAGAGTGAGAAAGTGACTGTCATGAAAGTGCAAAATCTAGTTATTTAAGCACCTGAGTTCTAGAGTCAAGTGATGCAATTTATGAAATGTGTGATTTGGGCAATTCATTTAACTTGTAATTCAGGAATTTCAACCATAAAATAAAAATAATAGCTTTTATCTTTTACAGTTGTTTAGACCTTAAAGTGTTTATAATAGTACCTAGACCAGTCAGCTGTTACAAATGTTGGCTAAAATACTTCCAGACTTATAAAGAGAACTCCTGAAGGTGAGTAGACAGTAGGGCAGTGCACTCAGAATTTACAATATGCTTTAAATGGTTGCAGTTACAAAATGAGCCCAATTACAGTGTCCATTTATAGTGTCTATACCGGTTTCTAATTAAATTCATTTTTAGCTCATGAATCCCAATTTCTGTTTGGCAGTAGAGATAATTATCTGGCCATTCAAGGTAATTTAGCTACCTAAGATTTTTAAGCATGGCCACCTCAGAGCCCTCTCTTCCCTTGCTTCTCTTGTTGGTAGAAGGGATGAGTTGAAACTGGAGGTACCTAGGAGTGCAATATCTGCTCCAGATGTTGATGTTTGTCCTTGATAAACTTCCATGTCTGATCTATGATATTGACCACTGCCTTTCTTTTTAGGAATTTTAAGCTTTGATATTGCAGTAGAATTAAAAGGGTAATTGGTACTTGTCTCGAAGAAGCTCAGGATTTATCAGGGAGGGAAGATACAGGATTGTGAATATATAGTGTTTAAAAAATTTAATAACTATGAGTAATAGAAGATTATTTTTACCTAAGAGAGGTCTTTCCATTGCAGTGATTTATGTTCCCAGATGGAATAATTATTTATGTCTCTACTTTCATAGGAAATGTACAGCACCCATCCCCCCCTTTTTTTTTTTGGAAGTGGAGCTTGGTGGTTTTCCTCCCGTCAATTTAGGTCCCACCTTAGTTTTTGTTGCATCTATGTGATGCTCTGAACTCTGGCATCTCCCAAAACACTATAGATTACCCTTCTATAGTCTCAGTTACAGGGTTCCTTTGCCCCATTCCACTGCAAATTCTCAGCAGGCATTCCAATTTCACAATCTCACCCACATTTTGCATCACATTCAGAAATTTCCCAATCTTCTTTATCTTGGTGACAGCCAAGTATCTTTGAACTAAGTCGCAATTACGTGTTTGCATGTAGGATATATCCTAAAGAGTGTGTAAATAAGCAGTGTGACTAGCGTGAAGATGCTAACTAGATTTAGAGATGAGAGACATTAAAGTAAGCTATCACACAGTTACTGGAATACATGAGAGGAAAAAAAAGAGTTTCACTTATAAAAATAAATCATAAAATAAGACTAACCTACCACTACAGCATTTCTGTTGAGAAAAAACTTTTATTTTAGACACATCCTTTCCCACAGATCTCTACTGCATTGCTCAATTATATGCGGTAGGTAAACTTTTTCTCTCCACTATTTAGACAACTATCCTAATCACTGAATAAGAATGAGAGTTTAGTCCTGAATATGATTTGACACATGAACAATATGATCTAAGGCTCAGTTTTCAGCTTTAAAGTCTATGGATGTCTCTCAGATTCACATACAATGCCATTTGAGTGTGGTTTCCCACAGTTAAGAGAAATACTTTAATATTTTATGATTTTTTTTCATTTTGGTCCAACTATATTTGACAATATAACATTGAACAATTTAATATTTGCTATTTGTTTTAAGCCAAATATATATCTCTGTAAGATTTAAGTGATCCAAGCATTAAACTATATAATATGATGTTCAAGTTTAGTATGCTACCTTTGTTTAGAAATACGATCTTTGGAAATGTTTTTTTAGGCCTATATTTGGATTAACTTTTCTTCCTAGTAGATTAATTTTAAAATAGAAAATCCTGGTTATCAATGACAATTTAAAAAGCAAAAAGGCGTCTTGCTTGTTCATTAAAGAGAAATATATATATGTATGTGTATGTATATGCATATATATCTACATGTATGTATGTATATATATATGTGTGTGTGTGTGTATGTGTATGTACAAATGTAATGACTTCCTTATAAGAAACATCAGTTATCAAACGCCTTAGGTCACATTTTTCTATTTCAAAATCCTCTTAGTCTTAAGAGTGTGAAAAATAATTTGTATTTCTAATTTGTTTTAAAGCATAGTTGTTGGGATGTAAGCTAAAAGAAACAGTTAATTATTTGAAAAAAAAAATGGAGAGGTCATAATTTCTCATTGTCTGATTTTGCCCTTCTTATAGCACCTAAGTTCAAGGACATGTGGAATGAAACATGATAAAGAGTCTGTATACATTATATATTACATTACCAATGTCTAGCTTCAATAAAAACTTCATCCAGCTTCTGGACCATGTGGTATATGAATTAGACTCCTTTTAATTGACTCCAGCTGTTAGTTACTATGTGGAATAATGAATCATGTTCTTTTCAGCATTGTCTAAAATAAGATATGTGTACAAAGGGAGAAAAATGTGAAAAAATAAAAAAATAACTGCCAACTTATATTTATTGAGTGTACTAGGCCCAAATGAGGGGGAAAAAGATAGAATCTAGAACATGGCAAAGTAAATAATGAACCAAGTTAAAGGCATTCAGGCATAATGCAAGGAACAGATGTCCAGAAATCAGTACACCTGGTTTTAGGCCTTGGTTTTGCCACTGACTACCCATATGAGTGACTGAATTATGAATTATGCATGGTCCTTATAGCCCAGGTAAGGTAAAAAGAGGGAACGATTTATCAGATTTGAAGAGGCTGATAGGTGAACCAGGGTGACAAGAGAGTATCTACCAGAGGACAATACAAAAAGCATGGTCAAAGGAAATTGTTAAACCCAGACAACTCTAGGCCATAGTTACCCATAGGTGTCCATATAGTGACAGAATGTTAGCCAAAAAGATAGGGAAGAGGGGCAGAAGGAATTTTAGAGCCAGGTAAGATGAGTGGCTTTCAAACTGACTGTGCAGTTGTGGAGTCCATCTTAGACTAATAAAATCAGATATCTAGAATTGAAACTCAGACATGTAGGGTTGAAACAGACATGTTTAAGTTTTTTAAAGCTCCCTACATATCATTATATGTTGTCAAGGTTGGGAACTCATTAGTTACATAATCAATTCCAAGTTTTGCCCTTGAAAAAGCAGGTCACAAGATACTGGACTGGGCTTAGTCCCTACAGGAAAGCCAAGCTCTAGTACTGGGAATAACAGTGAAGAGAGCTATCATTCCAGGATAAACCTGAGTGATTAGTGGAACCAAGTGGGAAGAAAATTCCACATGTATCTAGTAGCACATGGGAGATGGCCACACTTAGTACTAAAGACAGGCCACTGAATATTTGAAATGACAATCAGAGTAGCTTCAGACCCCCAATCAGCATCAGATATCAGTTAGGAGAAACAGAACAAATCAAACTATGTTAGATCAAACAAGGGTAACACCAAAAATCAAGTGTTACCTCTGCCTTGGTTAACTGGCACAGCAAAATGAGATCAACAAACCATTTCTTGGAATACTCAGGACCCACATCAGTTCTATTCTCCACTTCAGAAACTTCTCACAAAATATTCCTCAGTTACATTTCCATTCATTCTGATCATTAATACTTCAAAACATTCTGACATATTCCTCTTTCACAAAAAAATTGCACAACAACCTAACAAAGTTATTATGACATAGTCATTTTGAATGGTACCATGTAAATAGTGAAATGAGAAAGAAAAAAGGAATGAGTTAAAAAAATTGTGAAGGAGAAGACAAAACTAGTTGATGAAATAGTACTAGCTAAACCTGACAGAATATTCCAAACACTAAGTTATATAGTAAAGTGGTGGGTGCAAAATTAATATGTTATCAAGAACCTTCTTTTATACAAATAGGAGATTAGAAAATAAGAACAAAAAGAATATTTAGGAAAAAATATTAACAGGGAATGTGGAAAAATAAATTGTCAAATAAGTGCTTCAAGGCACCTGGGTGGCTCAGTGGGTTGGGCCTCTGCCTTCAGCTCAGGTCGTGATCCTGGGATCAAGCACCATGTTGGGCTCTCTGCTCGGTAGGAAGCCTGCTTTCCCCTCTCTCTCTGCTGCCTCTCTGCCTGCTTGTGATCTCTCTCTCTCTCTCTGACAAATAAATAAAAAAAAAATAAGCGCTTCTAAGAAACTTAAAATAGAACATTCTCTGAGTTTAATTAGAAAATCTATGATAAGGATGCCCATTATCACTCAATTAACTTTTCTAAATTTAACAGAAAGCAAAAATAATTGGAATTTATTTTTAATATTAAACATACTAACTTCAAAGTTCATAAGGGAAAGAATATACAAAAAAATAAGGTCAGCTGGGAAGATGGCAGAGTTGGAGGACTCTAAGTTTGCTCCAACCCATAGATTCAACTAGATAACATTCCTATCAACAGTCCAAAGACTGGAAGAACAGACTCCATAGATAGCTAAAGGCTCAGTAAGTTAAGAGTCTGCCTTCAGCTCAGGTCATGATCCCAAGGTCCTAGGATCGAATCTGACATTGGGTTCCCTACTCAGGGTGGAGTCTGCTTGTCCCCCCCCCTCTGCCTGCTGCTCCCCCTGCTTGTGCATGTGCTTTCTCTCTCTGACAAATAATGAAGTCTTAAAAATTTTTTAGAAGTAGCAAGAGAAAAGAAGACCATTACATACAAGGGCAACCCTATAAGCTATCAGTGGATTTTTCAGCAGAAACTTTGCAGGCCAGAAAGTAGTGGTATGATACATTCAAAGTGCTGAAAGGGATATATCTGCAGCCAAGGATACTTTACCTAGCATGACTATCATTCAGAAGAGATAGAGAGATAGTTTCTTGGGCAAGCAAAAATTAAAGGAATTCATGAGTACTGAACATATTAAAGGGGGACCTTTGAGTGCAAAGGGAGTATGAAAAATAAAAAAAAAGCTAGGGGTGCCTGGGTGGTTCTGTCAGTTAAGTGTCTGACTCTTGATATTGACTCAGATCATGATCTCAGGGTCATGGGTGCTCCCTCTCAAAGAAAACAAAAGTAAAAAACAGTAAAGTAGTAAAAATAATTATCTATAAAAATAAGTCAAGGAATTCATAAAATAAAAGGATATAAATATGACACTTTATACCCAAAACATGGAGAGGAAAAGAGAAAGGAAAGGGTTTAAACTTAAACGACCATCAATTTAATATAGACTGTTATGTGCAGATGTGATATGCAAACCTAATGGTAACCACAAATAAAAAATCACTAATAGATATACAAAGAATAAAGATAAAGGAATCCAAGCATATCACTAAACAAAGCCAACAAACCAGGGAAGAAAGCGAGAGAAATTTCAGAGAATATCAAAACAATCACAAAACAAGCAGTAAAATGGAAATAAATACATAACTATCAATAATTACTTTGAATGCAAACGGACTAAATGCTCCAATCAAAAGACAAGATCTACATGTTACCTATAAAAGACTCATTTCAGACATAAAAATACCTCCACGTTGAAAGTGAGCAGACAGAAAAACATTTATCATGTAAATGAATGTCAAAAGACACCTGGAATAGTGGTGCTTATTTCAGACAAAAAGACTTTTTTAAAAATTTTTTTATTTTTTATAAACATATATTTTATCCCCAGGGATACAGGTCTGTGAATCTCCAGGTTTACACACTTCACAGCACTCACCAAAGCACATACCCTCCTCAATGTCCATAACCCCACCCCCTTTCTCCCAACCCCCCTCCCCCAGCAACCCTCAGTTTGTTTTGTGAGATTAAGAGTCACTTATGGTTTGTCTCCCTACCAATCCCATCTTGTTTCATTTATTCTTCTCCTACCCACTTAAGTCCCCATGTTGCATCACCACTTCCTCATATCAGGGAGATCATATGATAGTTGTCTTTCTCCGCTTGACTTATTTTGCTAAGCATGATACGCTCTAGGTCCATCCACGGTGTCGCAAATGGCAAGATTTCGTTTCTTTTGATGGCTGCATAGTATTTCATTGTGTATATATACCACATCTTCTTGATCCATTCATCTGTTGATGGACATCTAGGTTATTTCCATAGTTTGGCTATTGTGGACATTGCTGCTATAAACATTCGGGTGCACGTGCCCCTTTGGATCACTACGTTTGTATGTTAGGGTAAATACCCAGTAGTGCAATTGCTGGGTCATAGGGCAGTTCTGTTTTCAACATTTTGAGGAACCTCCATGCTGTTTTCTAGAGTGGTTGCACCAGCTTGCATTCCCACCATCAGGGTAGGAGGGTTCCCCTTTCTCCGCATCCTCGCCAGCATCTGTCAATTTCTGACTTGTTGATTTTAGCCATTCTGACTGGTGTGAGGTGATATCTCATTGTGGTTTTGATTTGTATTTCCCTGATGCCAAGTGATATGGAGCACTTTTTCATGTGTCTGTTGGCCATCTGGATGTCTTCTTTGCAAAAATGTCTGTTCATGTCCTCTGCCCATTTCTTGCTTGGATTATTTGTTCTTTGGGTGTTGAGTTTGCTAAGTTCTTTATAGATTTTGGAAATTAGTCCTTTATCTGATATGTCATTTGCAAATATCTTCTTCCAGACAAAAAGACTTTTAAACAAAGACCAGCAACAAGCAACAAAGAAGGACATGATATAATAATAAAGAGGACAGGGGCACCTGGGTACTCAGTTGTTACGCATCTGCCTTCTGCTCAGGTCATGATCCCAGCATCCTGGGATTGAGCCCCAATCAGCAGGGAGTCTGCTTCTCCCTCTGCCTACTGCTCCTCCTGCTTGTCCTTTCTCTTTCTCTCTGTCAAGTAAATAAATAAATAAATACAAATCTTTAAAAAAAAATAATAAAGAGGACAATCCAGGGGTGCCCAGGTGGCTCAATTAGTTAAGTGTCTGCCTTCAGCTCAGGCAGGGAGCCCATTTCTCCTTCTACCTTCCCACTCCTTGCTCTGCTCCCACCCCCCTTCTGCTCCTCCTCTACACCCCCTACTGGATTGTGCTCTCTCATGCCCTCTCTCTCAAATAAATAAATAAATCCTTAAAAAAAATAAAGAGGACAATCCAACTTGAGGCTATAACAATTGTAAATATTTATGCACCCAACATGGGAACACCCTAATACATAAAAGAGTTAATAGCAAACATAAA
The DNA here is from genome assembly GCF_964662115.1 of Mustela nivalis. NCBI lineage: Eukaryota > Metazoa > Chordata > Mammalia > Carnivora > Mustelidae > Mustela > Mustela nivalis. The sequence goes on from NC_139031.1 coordinate 78,321,601, forward strand.
AGAGATAATAAATGATTATACAATAATAGTAGTGGACTTTAAGACACCATTTACATTGACGGATAGGTCATCCAAACAAAGAAATAAGGAAATGTGGCTTTGAATGACGCACATAACCGGATGTACTTAACAGATTGTTTCAGAACATTCCATCCTAAAACAGCAGAATACACATTCTTTCAAGTGCACAAAGAACATACTCCAGAATATATCACATATTGGACCACAAAACAAGTCTCAACAAATTAAAAAAAAAAATCAAAATCATACTATGCATCTCTTCTGACCACAACACAAACTAGAAATCAACCATATGAAAAATCTGGCAAGAACATGAATACATGGAGGTTAAATAACATCCTATTAAACAATGAATGGGTCAATAAAGAAATCAAAGAAGAAATAAAACATTACCTGAAAACAAAAGAAAAATAAAACCAACAGTCCAAAATCTTTGGGATGTAACAAAAGTGGTTCCAAGAGGAAAGTTTATAGTAACACACACCTACCTTAAGAAGCAAGAAACATGTCAAATAAATAAACAACCTCATCTTACACCTGAAGTTAGAGCAAAAACCCAAAACCCCCCAAAAAGAGCAAACCCAAACCCAACAAAAGGAAAGAAATAATAAAGCTTAGATAAATGATGTAGAAATAATGGTATAGAAATAAATGCATAGAGACAACATAGAACAGATCAATGAAACCAGGAGTTGGTTCTTTGAAAATATCAAAAAAATTGATAAACCTCTAGCAAGACTCATTGAAAGAGAGAGAAATGACCCAAATAAACAAAATTACTGATGAAAGAGAAGAAATATCAAAAAAACCACAGAACACAAACAATTGTAACAGAATATTATGAAATCTTATATGTCAACAAATTGGACAGATTAAAGGAAACAGATAAATTCCTAGAAACATATAACCTACCAAAACCAAAGCAGAAAGAAATAGAAAATTTTAACATGCTAAGTGCCAGTAATGAAATTAAATCATTAATCAAAAAACGTCTCCAAAACAAATGTCCAGGATTGGATGGCTTCACAGGTGAATTCTACCAAATGTTTAAAGAGTTAATACCTATTCTTCTCAAAGCAGTCCAAAAAATGGAAAAGGAAAACCCAAATTCATTCTATGAGGCCAGGATCAGCCTGATATCAAAACTAGACAAAGAGACCACTAAAAAAAAGAACAATAGGCCAATCTCTCTCAGTATGGATGCAAAAATCTTCAACAAAATATTAACAGACTGAATCCAACATTATATAATGTTGGATTATAATACATATTATAAGAAGAAATTCTTATTATTTAAATTCTTATTTAAGAAAATCATATACCATGATCAAGTTCAATTTATCCCCAGAATGCAAGGGTGGTTCAACATTTGTAAAACAATCAATGTGATACATTACCTCAATAAGAGAAAGGATAAAATCTGTATGATCATTTTAATACATATAGAAAAAAGCATTTGCTAAAGTACAATATCCGTTCATGATTAAAAAAGAAAAAACCTGCGAAGTCGGTCTAGAGGGAACATAGTTCAATACAATTAAGGTATTATTTGAAAAACCCACAGGCAACATTATGCTTGATGAAAACTTGAGAACTTTTCCCCAAAGGTCAGGAACAAGACAAAAATGTCCACATTCACTACTTTTTAAAACTTATTTTCTATTTTTTAAAAGATTTTATTTATTTGAGAGAGAGAGAGAGAACATGAGCTGGGGTGTGGGAAGAGACTGAGCAGAGAGTCTGAAGTGGGACTCAGTACCAGGACCCAGATATCATGACCTGAGCCCAGGGGAGATGCTTAATCGACTAAGCCACACATGTTATCTTCTCACCACTTTTACTCAGTAGAGCGCTGGAAGTACTATCCATAGCAAGTAGACAACAAAAAGAAACAAGTGGCATCCAAACTGGCAAGAAAGAAGTAAATTTCTCACTATTTACAGATGACATAATATATACAGAAAACCATAAAGACTCCACCAAAAATTTCTAGAACTGAGAAGTGAACTCTGTAAGACTGCAGGATACAAAAATCAATAAATAGAAAACTGCTGTATTCCTCTACACTAATAAGGAAGCAGCAGAAAGTTAATTTAAAAAAATTCCACTTATAATTGCACCATATAATAAAATATTTTGGAATAAACTTAAACAAAGATGCTAAAAACCTGTACTCTGAAAAGTATAAAACACTGATGAAAGAATCTGAAGACAATGCAAAGAAATAGAAAGGCATTCCATGGTCATGGGTTGGAAGAAAATTTACTGTTAAAATGTGTATACTACCCAAAGCCATCTAATCAATTTAATGTAATTCTTATCAAAATATCAACAACATTTTCCACAGAACTAGAGCAAACAATCCTAAAATTTGTATGGAACCAGAAAGGACCTCAAATAACCAAAGAAATCTTAAAAAATAAAAACAAAACTGGAGGTATCACAATTTCAGGTTTCAATTTATATTATGAAGCCATAGCAATTAAAATAGTATGATATTGGCATAAAAATAAGCACATAGATCAACAGAGAACAGAAAACCCAGAAATAAATCCACCACTATATGATCAATTCATCTTTAACAAAGGAGGAAAGAAGATGCAATGGGGCAAAATCTCTTAAAGAAATGGTGTTGGGAAAAGTGGAAAGCCACATGCAAAAGAGTGAAACCAAACCACTTTCACCATACATAAAAATAAACTCAAAATGGTTAGAAGATATAAATGTGAGAACTGCAACCATAAAAATCCTTGAAGAGAGACATGCATTTACCTCTCTGACATTAACTGCAGCAACACTCTCCTAAATAAGCAAGGGAAACAAAAGCAAAAATAAACTACTGGGACTACATCAAAATTAAGTTTCTGCACAGCAATGGAAACAACCAACAAAACTAAAAGACAACCTAAATGGGAAAAGATATTTGCAAATGACATATCTGGTAAAAGGTTAATATTCCAAAATATAAAGAGTCGATACAACTCAATACCCAAAACCAAATAATCCAATTAAAAATAAGCAGAAGTCATGAACAGACATTTCTCCCAAGAAGACATGGAGATGGCTAACAGACACAAGATATCCAACATCATGTATCATCAGGGAAATGCAAATCAAAACAATGAGATTTCACCTCAAACATGTCAGAATGGCTAAAATAAAAATTCAGGAAACAACAAGTATTGGGCAGGATATATGGAGAAAGGAACCCTCATACACTATTAGTAGGAATGTAAATTGATACAGACACTATGGAAAACAGTGTAGAGGAGGTTCCTAAAAAAATTAAAAATGGGGACACCTGGGTGGCTCAGTGGGTTAAGCTTATGCCTTCGGCTCAGGTCATGGTCCCAAGGTTCTGGGATCGAGCCCTGAATCCGGCTCTCTGCTTGGCAGGGAGCCTTCATCCTCCTCCTCTCTCTCTGCCTGCATCTCTGCCTACTTGTGACCTCCTTCTCTATCAAATAAATAAATAAAATCTTAAAAAAAATTAAAATGGAAGTGCCCTATGATCCAGGAATTGCACTATTGGGTATTCACTGAAAAAGAATACAAAGACACTAATTCAAAGTTATACATGCACCTTTATATTTACTGCATGATTTAAAATAGCCAAATTATGGAAGCAGCCCATATGTCCATTGACTGATGAATGGATAAAGATGTGATATATATGTCTGTAGGCTTGAAGGTCATCTGAAATGGCGGGGGGGTAGGGTGGGGAGGGGAGGTTTACATCATTCACCAGCCCCATTCAGCTTACCAACTCTGTCAGTGTAACAATTGCTCTGTTCTTCTGATCTGACTCACATTTTCCATTTTTTAGTCTCTTCTGAGGCCTCCATTTCACAGCCCAAAGCTTACCCCTACCTTGACCTCATTGCTTCCATCCATTTTTTAAATTGAAGTTTAAATAACATTCAATATCTTATTAGTTTCAGGTGCATACAATATTGACTTGACAATTCTATACATTACTCCAATGTTATTACAATACTACTGACCATATTTCCAATGTTGTACTTCATCTCTGTGACTTATTTACAACTGAAAGTTTATACTTCTTAATCCCCTTTAACTATTTTGCTTACTCCCCTACCCTTCTCCCTTTGTCCACCACCATTTTGTTCTCTGTATGTTAAATTGTTTTATTTTTTTACATTCAAACAATCATTATCTTTAACATATTTATGCATATGTCTCCTCAGACAAGGGAAACAAAAGGAAAAATAAACTATTGGCACTACACCAACATAAAAAGCTTTTGCACAGTAAAGGAAACCAGTAGCAAAACAGAAAAGCAACCTGGTGGACTGGAGAAGATATTTGCAAATGTTTTATCCCATGGGGGGATGTATAAAGAACTTATACAACTCAACACCAAAATCCCCAAATAATCCAATTAAAATATGAAAAAAGAACCTTTTTCCATGAAAAAGACCTTTTTCCAAAGACATATAGATGGCTAACTAACAGATGAAAAGATGCTCAATAACACTATTCATCAGGGAAATGCAAGTCAAAATCACAATGAAGGGGCGCCTGGGTGGCTCAGTGGGTTAAAGCCTCTGCCTTCAGTTCAGGTCATGATCTCAGGTCCTGGGATCAGGCTCTGCATCAGGCTTTCTGCTCAGCAGGGAGCCTGCTTCCTCCTTTCTCTCTCTGCCTGTGTCTCTGCCTACTTGTGATCTCTGTCAAATAAATAAATAAAATCTTTAAAAAAAAAACACAATGAAATATCATCTCACACCAGTCAGAAAGACCAGTATCAAAATGATAAGGATGTGGAGGTAAGGGAACTCTTGTGCACTGTTGGTGGTATTATAAATTGTGTAACCACTGTGAAAACAGTATGGAGGTCCCACAAAAAAATTAAAAAGAGAACTTCTATAGAATCCGTAATTCCACCACTGGGACTTTACCCAAAGAAAAGGAAAATACTAATTTAAAAATATGTATTTATCCCTATGTTTATTGCAGCATTATTTACTTAGCCAAGATATGGAAGCAACCGAAGTGTTCATATCTAATAAGATATTGAATGTTATTTAAACTTCAATTAAAAAATGTCTCTCTCCCTCGCTCTTTCTAACACACACACAAACAGGAATATTACTCAGCCATAAAAAATATTATATAATATTGAGATCTTGCCATTTGCAACAACATGAATGGACCTTAGAGGGTATTAAGCTAAGTGAAATAAGACAAATAGAGAAAAACTAATCACGGGTTTTTGATAATACATTTCCTTCCTGTAGACCGCACAACAAACAATGCTGCTTGAATCAATTCTATTCAACTACAACTGAAACTACTAAGCATTCTTATATTTGTTGCTATGAAGATATAATCATGTCCCTTGCCTTTACATATTGAGTCAATAAACCTCGACATCACTTTTTATTATATCTTACTTTCCTAATCGCAACCATAAAGTAAATTATTATGACATGTTTTATTGGAAAATAATCTGATTTGAGTTTCAAAAATTATTAGTCCATGAAGAGTTAATTGTGTGCTAGATGCTATGTGGATTTATCGCATAATTTCATATCCATTATTAATTTATTAAAACACTGGAGAGTTTATAGTTTCATAACTCACTGGTATTATTTTAGATGAATGGTATACTCATGTGCTGTGGAGGGGGAAAAACATTCAAAACAGCAATATTTTAAGCCAGAAAATGAAAACACATATATTTTTTTCTTTTGCTAAAAACATATATCTAGTTGACATTTTTTTTTCTGATGTTCATCCATATGGTTGAGACATAAGTAAGCCTTTTAAGACTGATCTGACATGGCACTAGATTTTAGATTTTTGTTTTTCTGTGAATACAAATCGCATTTATCTTAACACAGAGGTGAAGCAAAGTGCTTATTCTACACAGAGGGTTTTTTTTTTAAATTTTGTAGTTTAGATCATTACTGATAGTTTTAATAAAGAAACTACACTTAACATTTCTTCCCCCTAAGTAAACTGCCAGTCCATACTTTTTATTTAGAAAGGATAGATTTTTGTTCACCTGAAGCATAGAATTTGGCTCTAGGCCACTGAAACAGTTTGAAAAATGACCTCTAAAATGCTTAAATTAACAAAGCAACTGTATTGTACGTATTCATTTTTGTTTCAGGAGAAGTCATTCATTTTACACCCTTTGAGCAATATGGTTAATTTATCACTAGTGTTCATTTTATAATATATTTTATAGGAGAGGCATATTGTTTCAACCAAAATACAAAAATGACATTTGGGTCATCTGAAAGTTTATTTTTTACACACTCTGGAATGTTTCTTTCCTTTTTTTTTTTTTTTTTTTTTGCCAGAGTGCACACACAGTTTACCTGCAGATGGAATATTTTGACTTTTTCACTGCTGATTTCATGCCCAGTATCAGGAAGGTACAAGAGAAGGTACTCTTCCTCATTCCCATACAATGAGGAAGAGTAGTAAAAAAGGAAGAAGGGGGAGAGAGACTAAAACAGTGACACTTTAAGTTAATGGTGTTGATGAGATTAAACAAAGTAGATATTAGTCACCAAACCACTGACCTTAATGACGGTGATGGCAATGAAGTGTTAGGGACAGAAACCACCCTTAATGACTTAAGCAGGAATTGAAATAAAGGCATTAAAAGTATGTTACATTGCTAGTGAGCCAATGAGTTCTTCAGCGGATAATTGTAGGAAAAGTGGAATTCAAATTTTGTTTCTTGAAACAAATATGCATTGTGACAATCAACAAATCTGCATTTGAATTGAACCAGTGTGTAGAATTAAAATAGTCCCAAAGGAAGTCTGAGAAAAAAATATGAGGTGACTGTTCTCACTAATTTTTGTGTGAAACTGAGATAATTCCTTTAATTTTCTATTCTGCAATAAAAAATGTTTTGTTCAATCTTAATAGTCTCCTAATGGCAATAGTGTCTGATTATTTGTCATAATTACACGTTATTAAATCACCATTTCAAACATATTCTTAGTGGGACTACAGATCTATTGTTGATACTCTTGTAGCCTTTTAAAATAAACCACTAAAAAAAACAAAACACAAAAAAACCCTCCATTAGAATGGAAATTCACTAGAAATGTGTCAAAGATAAAATTAATCTATCATCATCAATTCTGTTTAGATATAAAATTCTAGCAAGCTTGAAAGATTGATTTTCCCTTCTGTAGCTAGCATCTACTATGTGATATGAAGCTTTAATGGAAAAGTGGCTTTTTGATCACATGTTATTAAAAATTTTATATTTGAAAGTCCACATTTTCCAATGTATGGGATTAAATGCACTTACTACATCTTAAAGAAGTATTTCATCTCCAATTACTACATGGATCTCCACTATCTAAAGTCATGTCATGAAAAGGGTATTAATAACTATGTAATTTACAAATTCTCCCATTTAAGATAAACTATTAATACAAAACATAAAATTACCTCTCCTAATGTTTCCAGAATCACCTGAGAGCACTAGAAGCATTCTTAGAGTATAGTGTAAATTGATCAAAAATTTTATAAAGTTTAAGTGAGATATTATATATTTATGCTACAAACTTAAGAAGGTGCACAAGTAACTTTCTATTTTAACAAAAAAAATTATAAATAGAAGTAATGATGTTGAATTATGCTATTTACTACTAGCACACAGCAATTTTTAAATGGTTACTTTCATGCAGTATTCACTATGGTTGAATTGGTGATTTTTCAAAGAGGAATTAGACATCTTAATTGGTTTGATTTGCTTTCATTTTGGCTTGTCTTACAAGGCAGAAACTCCCAATTTCTGTTAATGGCTTAATATCTAATAAGGCCATTATCACTATGGTTTACTACGAAAATTGTTTATGATACTTGTCACTGATTAATATTTACTTGTTATTTAGTGTTATCAGAGAATGTTGTTTATAATAGTGCTGCTCCTTTATATTTTTAGGCTGTTTCATTTGCGAAGTAATATATCGATTTTTGTGACTGTTTCATAAATCATGGAAAAGAAGATAATTTCTTTGATGTATACCAATTAGATCTTCCTTCTTAAGTATATTTTGAATTACCAAATTTATCCTTTTGCTTTATTTGAGAGGAATACATATTAAAATATCCTGTTTCTAACAAGTGTTTCCATTTCCCCTTATATTTCTTATACATTGTTTTACTAGCTGAAATCTATATTCTACCCAAGCTAACCAATAAAGAGAGGAGACATAATTGATCAATATCAATAATTTATCAATATCAATATAAAGAATCAAATGGAAATCTCACTGCGATTAAAAGGATAAATAAATACTACCAAAAAACAAATGCCCATAAATTCAATAACTTAGGCGAAATGGGGTAATTCTTTGAAAAACACAATCACAAAACTACAAAGAAGAAATAGTTAAACCAAATATTCCTATGTCTATTAAATTAAATTGTGGTTAAAGCACATTAAAGAAACCACATTGTAGTTTAAAATTATAAGTATTTTTTTTTCTTTTTCTTTTCCTTTTTTTTTTTTTTTTTTTTTTGAGAGACAGAGAGAGAAGAAAGAAAGCTAGTTGCCTGGAGGGGGAAAGGGTGAGGGAGAGATAGAAATCTAAGCAGGCTCCACACCCAGCACAGAGCCTAATATTGGGCCCAGATTCATGACCCTAAAATCATGGCCTGAGCTGAAATTGAATCAAGTACTTAACTGACTGAACCATCCAGGCACCCTTAAAATTTTCAGTTTTAACAGACTTGAAGACCAAATGATTTTAATAGTGAATTCTACTCAACATTTAAAAGTAAACAATGCCAGTTATTTATAATGACAGAACTACACAGTATAGGTACTGGTAGAACTACATGATCACTTCCAGAAAACAGAATCAAAAGGAGCACTTCCACCTTTTTTGATTATAGCATATTATTAAATTTAGACAAAGACATTTTAAGTATAGACCATTATCTCTCATGAATATAGGCACAAAAACCCCTAAAAAAAATCTGATAGCAAACTAATCCAGTGATATATATAAAAGGTAACACATCATATCCAAGGAGAGTTTATCCTGAGAATGCAAGGCTGGTTCAAAGCTGAAAATTTAATCAATGGATTTGACCATAGAATAAACCATATGACCATATCAACAGATGTAGAAAAAGCATTTGACAAAAAGCATTATCCATTCATTATAATAAATTCTCAGCAAACTGGCATAGAAAATAAGATCTTTAACCTAATGTTTAATGCAGGGTATTTATGAGTTTATAGCTAGCATTTTACCTAGTCATGGAAAACGGAATGATTTTATTCTAATATCTGAAACAATGAGAATGTATTCTTTCACCAATACAGCAAGAAAAATTAAAAGTGCACAAATTGGAAAGGAAAAAAATAAAACTATCTTTATTTAGAAGACATAATTTTCTATGTGGTCCCAATGAATTTATAATTTTTCCTGGAAATAATTAGTTTAAGGAATAGTTAGTTTAAGTATAAGTTCAAAATATAAAATCAATTTACAAAAATCAGTTGTATTCTGAGGTACTGGAAATTAACTAATGGAATGTGAAGTTAAAAATACCATTTACAGTATAAACAAAATATGAAATACATCAGTATAACCCTATACAATTTGCCCACTATATATATATATGAAAGTTTAACTCACAGATTAAAGGAAATGAAGAAATCCAAATAACTTGAGAAAAAAATCACATTTATGAATTAGAAATCTGAATATTGTTAAAATGTTCCTTCCAATTTGATTAATAGATTTGATACAATTCTAATCAATAATTCAACAAGCACTTACTAGATACTGACCAGCTGATTCTAAAATTTATATTCAAAAGCAAAGGATCTAGATCAAACAATTCTATAAAAGAAGAACAAAGTCGAAAAACTCACATTTTCCTATTTCAAGATTTACTCTAACACTTTGGTTATCAAGACACTGTAGTACTGGAGAAAAGACAGACACATAAATCAAGGAATCCAATAGAAAATCCCAAGAATAGTTCCATGCAGATATTGTCAATAGTTTTCAATAAAAATTCAAAGGTAATTCAACAGACAAATGATATTATTTTTAACAAATAAGACTGGAAAAGTTGGACATCAGTATGCCAAAATAAAAACCATACTAAGCACCAACATCTAGGTCACATCCTATACAAAAAACTATCATACACCAAAATCTAAGATCTACAACTATAAAATATCTAAGAAAATCTATATTGCCTTGACTTTGACAAGCTATTTTTAGAGACAGTACAAAAAGCAAAATCTACGAAACAAATTGTAAATAAGTTGGACAATATTGATCTGCAAAGGAAACTAGAACATTAAAAAGACAAATATACTGTGAAAAGTATTTGAAAATTACTTATTCAATAAAGGGTTTGATCCAGAATGTATTAAAAAAAACTCTCAGAATTCAATCTTAATAAAACAAACAACCCAATAATATATGGACAAAAGATGTGAACATAACTGCATCAAAGATAAGCAGTTGGATAATACATAAAATGATGCTCAACAACACTTGTTATTAGGGAAATGTAAATCAAAACAATGAGATGCCACTAATTTAAGTAAATAAAATTATATATATATGTATATATATATATATAAGCTGTTATGCTAATGTGAGCTTGGATGTGGGACATTTATTGCCTAGAGAATTCAAAATGATCCATACACTTGGAGGGGAGTTTGGCAGGTTTTTTTTTTATAAATGTATATAGACTTATCATATGATCTAGCAATTACACTTCTAGGTATTCACCTGGGTTATATGAATACTTATAGTCATACACAAAGCCTTCTTATAGCAATTTTATTCATAATAGCTAAAATTAGAAGCAACCTAAGTTGTTTTCCAACAGGGAATTGGAAAAACAAATAATGTAATATGGTCTAGAAATAAAATGAAATGGAAGTATTGTTTTATGCTACATGAATGTATCTTAAATGCATTTTGCTAAGTAGAAAAATCCACAGAGAAAAGTCTACCTATTAATTGATTCCATTTATATAAACTTCTGGGAAAGGCAATGTAATCAAGATGGGAAACAGTTCAGTAGTTGCTAATGGTTACTCAAGTGGAGTGGGAAGTTAACTACAAACAGGACATAGAGGGGAACTGTTCTATCATATTTCAATGGTGGATATATGGATCTGCATTTGTTAAAACTCATAGAACTATACACCAAAAATTAAATTTAATGTATACAATGTTTGAAAAGGAAAAAGGAAAAGGATTATCAGTCAGGATGCTGGGGGATGCCCATAATGGAATGCAAACTGTGACAAATGAAATAGATTGCATTAACAATATATGACATGACCACACTAAAGTGTAAGTGGGGAAAAAATGGACCTAATTAATCTAGGAAAATGTTTGACTGCAAATTGTAGGGCTAAAGACAAAAAGGAATTTATAAATCAAAAAAATATAAACAGTGGATGGTGGAAACCAGGTTTCTTATTATTGGAGAGGGATGATACAGGTAATAAAGAAGGAAAAGCTAACAGGTGAAAAAGATAGTAGACTAGGAGATGCCAGGGCTGGCCCACAGAACCCACCCAACAGAAATGACAAAACCTAGGAATAAGCAACTGTCTAACAAGAAAAATAGCTCTGGAAAAGCTCTAGAATACAATGAAGGATTTGCAGAAATACCGGCGGTCACAGAAACTGAGGAGGGCTGAAGAAGCTGCCTGGACTCCCATCGCTACATCTGAAAGACAAGGTGGTTAATTATATACGAGCAAGGAACAAGCACTTTCTGACTGATAAAAAGGCAGGAACCATGTTCCAAGAGTTGGGACAGACCACAGGGGATACACAAGCACTCTCTTTGACCACTACCCTCCAGTAACCTATGGATTCATTATAATATACTTACATTGTGGTCTTAACCCCTCTTGCCTTGAGCAGAGGAAGGGTGACAAAGACCAAATAGGGCCCAAAACTTCCTGTCTCAATTGTTGGAGGAGTTCTTTTAGATGACTGGCTGTAACCCTAGTCAGGATCTGCACAGCTATGACCCATAATCTATCCAAACATAAAAAGCGAAGACAACCCTGAGCCCCACTGCAGATGTAACCTCTGGGCCTTCCCACTCTTCCATCTCAAAAGTGTCCTTTTACTTAAATTATTAAACCCCTGCTTACTTAAGAGTTTTTTAGTTCTTTCTTGGCCAAACTCAAGAACCATGAGTGGTAAGTTAAAGTACTGCATCAGTGTTCAGTGTGCTGAATTAGAATATCCCTAGGAAATGCCAACCGAAATATTAAATGCCATGATATTGGTGCAGAGAGAGAAAGGGCACATATAAGAACACGAATGACTGATCAAGTAGGACAAAATGGGAATAGGTGAATCTAAATGAAGGGTATTTGGGCCTTGTGGGTGCAATCCTTATTCTGGGGCTGGGAAAAAGGACTTACTATTGACACACCCAAACTAAACCCCAACCTAAACCCTGGGACTGGAGCCATCTCTGCTTCTTGCCCTCCAACTCCTGGAGCCAGATCCATGGCTACATCTTACACCACCCAACATTCCCCTCTTGCAACCACACACATGCCTTGGATCCCAAATCTATGACCACTCAGTACATACCTACATCTCAGACATGGATGCATTTGTGATGAGTGAGCCTGAACCCTAGGCCAGGTGCCACAGTTGTTCTAAAAACCCCTGAGCTCTGGACTCTAGCTCTGTGGCCATTCAGTATACTCCCACACTCTTGACACCATTGCCACTGGCTGCCCTAAGTACATGTACTCCCCAGATCCCAGCACTGCTGCTACCATTTTTGTGCCCAGACATTAGGCTCAGTGTCACCAGGGCCAGTGCCAACAAAGACCCTTTCAACTATGATCTCTCCCACAGGGGGAAAAATAAGATCACAACAGATTTTTCTGACAAAGACACCAGCAACCCTTGTTACCACCATTGATACACATAGCCTTGGCTTTGCACTGCACCCCTACTACAATAAGAGCTGCTACACCCCACCCATATGGCATCATCACTCCCACCAATAGATGAAGTTCTTTCCCCAGTAAAAGCCAGTCTGAAAGAGGTGACTGCTTCCTCAAGTGAACAGACATCAATGAAAGGCTATGAAATACACACACATACACCTGATTAAAGAACTATGATGTAAAAAAGGCACAATATTTTTATAGAAATTGGCCCTAAGTAAATGAAGATCTACAAATTGCCTGATAAAACAAAAATCAAAATGGTTGTTTTAAGAAAAATGAGAGTGGACATCCTTATCATATTCCTTATCTCAAAGGGAAGGCTGTCAGCTTTTCCCCATTGAGAATGATATTCGCTGCAGGTTTTTCATAGATTTTATGAAGTTGAGCAATGTTTCCTCTATCCCTATACTTTGAAGTGTTTTAATCAAGAATGATGCTGTATCTTGTCAAACCCATTTTTCTGCATCGATTGAGAGGACCATGTCATTCTTCTCTCTTCTCTTATTGATTTGTTCTATCACATTGATTGATTTGTAAATGTTGAACCACCCTCACATCCCTTGGATAAATCCCACCTGGTCATGGTGGAAAATATTTTTAATGTACTGTTGGATCCTGTTAGCTAGGATCTTGTGGAGAATCTTGGCATCCATATTCATCAGGGATACTGATCTGAAATTATCCCTTTTGTTGGGGTCTTTGCCTGGTTTGTGGATCAGGATAATGCTGACTTCATAAAAAGAGTCTGGAAGTTTTCCTTCTGTTTCTGTTTTTTGAAACTGCTTCAGGAGAATACGTACTATTTCTTAATATTACTATTAAGATCACAACAGATTTGAATGTTTGATAGAATTCTCACCTGATTTCAAGCTTTAATACAAAGCTATGATCACCAAGACAGCATGGTACTGGCACAAAAACAGACTCATAGACCAGTGGAACAGAGTAGAGAACCCAGATATGGACCCTCAACTCTATGGTCAAATAATCTTCCACAAAGCAGGAAAGAATGTACACTGGAAAAAAGACAGTCTCTTCAATAAATGGTGCTGGGAAAATTGGGTAGCTATGTATAGCAGAATGAAACTCAGCCATTCTCTTACACTATACACAAAGATAAACTTGAAATGGATAAAAGACCTCAACATGAGGCAGGAATCTATCAAAATCCTAGAGAGAACATAGGTAGTAACCTCTTCGACATCACCACAGCAACTTCTTTCGAGACATGTCCCCAAAGGCAAAGGAAACAAAAGCAAAAATGAACTTTTGGGACTTCATCAAGATCAAAAGTTTCTGCACAACAAAGGAAACTGTCTACAAAACAAAGAGGCAACCCACAGAATGGAAGAAGATATTCACAAATGACATTACAGAAAAGGGGCTGATATCTAAGACCTATAAAGAACTCCTCAAACTCAATACATTCAAATCAGAATAATCATGTCAAAAAATGGGTAGAAGACATCAACAGACACTTCTCCAAAGATGACATACAAATGTCATACAGGCACATAAAAAATGTTCATCATTAGCTAGCAGGGAGATTTAAATCAAAACCACATTGAGATACCACCCCACACCAGTTAAAATGGCCAAAATCAACAAGATAGTAAACAAGTTTTGGAGAGGATGTGTAGGGAGGGGAACCCTCTTATCCTGTTGGTGGGAATGTAAGTTGGTACAGCCACTTTGGAAAAAAGCATGGAGATTCCATAAAAAATTAAGAATAGAGCTACCTTATGACCCTGCAATTGCACTACTGGGTGTTTACCTCAGAGATACAGATGTAATGAAAAGAAAGGCCATTTGTACCCCAATGTTCATAGCTGCAATGGCCACAGTCACCAAACTGTGGAAAGAGCCAAGATGCCCTTGAACAGATGAATGGATAAAGAAGATATGCTCCATATATACAATGGAGTATTGTGCCTCCATCTGAAAGGATGAATACCCAACTTTTGTATCAACATGGATAGGACTGGAAGAGATTATGCTGAGTGTGAAAAGTCAAGCAGAGAGAGTCAATTATCATATGGTTTCACTTACTTGTGGAGCATAAGGAATAAGATGGAGGACACTGGGAGATGGAGAGAAGTGACTTGGGGGAAATTGGAGGGAGAGACAAACCATGAGAGACTGTGGACTCTGAGAAACAAACTGAGGGTTTTGGAGGGGAGGGGGTTTGGAGGTTGGGTGAGCCTGGTGGTGGGTATTAAGGAGGGCAGGTATTGCATAGAGCACTGGGTGTGGTGCATAAATAATAAATTTTGGAACACTGAAAAAAATTAAATTAAGTTTTAAAAAATAAAAAAAAAATGAGGAAGCTACAAGACCAACACAACAAAGAGAAACTACACGCACACACATGCACACGCGTGCGCGCACACACACACACACACACACACACACACAGAACCAAATACTGGAGCTGAAGAATACAGTAAATGAAATGAAAATACAAAGAAGAGCTTTAAGAGTATTTTAAAAGCTTGAACAGATTATTCAAGCAGAAGAAAGCATCTATAAACTTTTAGACAGGTCATTGGACATTATCCAGTCAGAAGATAAAGAGGAAAAAAAGAAAAAAAAAAAAAAAGAAAAGTGTGAAAATAGTGAAGAAATCTAAGGGAAATCAATGAGAGGACAAATACAAACACTCATTTAAATAAATAATGGATAAAAACTTCCCTACTTTGGGAAGGAAATAGACATTATCATTCATAAAACTGCAGTTTCTCAAACAGGAACAACACAAAGAAGGCTAACCAAGATATACTATAATCAAATTGTAAAAGTCAAGGGAAATTTTAAAAGCATCCAGAGAAAAGCAAATTCTCATTTAAGGAATACATTAAGAATATACACAGAGTTTTCAGGAGAAACTTTGCAATTCAGGAAAGAGTGGGATGTTATAATTTATGTATTCCAAGTTAAAAAAAAAAAAAAACCCTGCCAACCAAAAATACTACACTCAGGAAAATTATCCTTTAAAAATAGAGGAGAAATAAAGTCTTCCCAAGACAAACAAAAACTGAGGAAACCCATCACTACTAGGCTTGATTTATAAGAAATGCTTAACAAAATTCTCCAAACTGCAGTGAAAAATACTAAACAATAGTGTGAAGGCATATGAAAGCATAAACCTCAGAGGAAAAGCTGAGTATATACACATATACAGATTATAGAGTGCCATAAAGGGTTTTTAATATTATTATAACCCCAATATAAAAGTTAATAGGTGAAAACTTGCTAATGGATATACAACATGAAAAGAATCAACTTCTGATTATTAGAACACCAAGTATGTATGGGATGAAGTAAAAGTGTAGTGTTTTATATGAGACTTAAGTTACATGTTTGCAACTTAAAATATGTTATAACTACAAGAGATTTTATTTAAACCTCAGGGCAACCTCTCCAAAAAACCCCCAAAAAACAAAAAACACAAACACAACAACAACAACAACACATAAAACATACACAAAAAAAGAAAAACAGATCACTATAAAAATTAACCAAATAATAAAAGAAATAAGTTGAGGAAGATGAATGGGATGCCTCCCCTACCCCCCCCCCCAAAATCCTTCAAGATAAATAGAAAATAATTAAAATGGTAATACAAACTTGTTCCTTGTCAATAATTATCTTAAATGTAAATGGATTAAGCTCACCAACAACAGACATACAGTGGGTGAGTGGATTCAAAAAAGAAAGACAAAAACAAGATTTAGTGATATGCTTTCCAGAAGAGACTCATTTTAGAAGATACACATAAGCTGAAGATAAAGAGATGAAAAATGAAAAAAAAAAAAAAAGGAAATATGGTCATCCAAAGAAAGTAGGAGTAGCTATAATGTTATCAGATAGAGTAGACTCTAAAGTCTTATTTTGAGAGAAAAAGTTACCCTAAAAAAAGGAATTACATAATGATAATTATAGGGCCTGCTTAATAGGAAGAGGCTAAAGCCATTCTAAATATAAATGCAAACAATATCAGAGAAGCTACATATATAAAACAAATATTGACAGATCTGAAGGCAGAAATTGACAACACTAGTAAATACTAGCAGGGAATTTCAATACCCTACTAACAATAATGGGTAGAACTTTTAGATGTAACTCAAAAAATGACTGATTTGGTGGAGGAGTAGGAGACCTAAATATCAAGTCCCGGGAGTACAGATAGATAGTTATCAAACCATTATGAACACCTACAAACTCAACAGGAGATTGAAAAGAAGAAGAGCAGCAATTCTAGGAACAGAAAATCAACCACTTTCTGGAAGGTAGGACATGTGGAGGCATGAATCCAAAGCAATATACAGGAAAAGAGACCACAGGGGGAGGGACCGGCTCCTGTCAAGCGGTGGAGCAGTGCAGCACAAAATCAGAACTTTTAGAAGTCTGCTCCACTGAGGGACATTGCTCCAGAGGCTAAGCAGGGTGTGGAGACCTAGCAGGGACAGTGTGGTCTCAGGACCCAGGGGGTCACAAAAAGACAAGGATGCATCAGAGCCCCAAGGTATCAGAGTGGGTAAGCCATCTGCAGAGACAGAGCAGAGGAGTGGGCTCTCAGCTTGGGGTTACCTTAAACTGTGAACCAAGACACAGTTGGGCTGCTCTCTTCTAGAAGGGACCCCACAAGTTGCAGATCAAGGAAGATCCCTCCTTTCTCCTCTGGGAGGAGCAGCATGGGAGTATGCTGCAGTAAAATGCTGGGTCTAGAGATTCCAAATGAAGCCATGCACCAGAGACAGAAATGCTTGGTCACAGTTCAGGTGAGCACAGAGTAAGGCTGGAGACCAGGGAGATGGGAGGGACTGACTGCTTTTCTCTGTGGGCACATGGAGGAGTTGGGCCCCGAGATCTCAGCTCCTACTGGGCCAGAGATTGGGAGGCCATTTTCATTCCCATCCTCTACAGCTGTAAGGAAAACATTCAGGGATCAAAAGCTTCCTAGAGCAAACCTAAGCAGATTACTTAGCTGGCCCCTGGAAAGGGCGATGCAATTCCACCTCAGGCAAAGACATTAGAAAATCATGGCGATAGGACCCTCTCCCAGAAGATTAGCAAGAATATCTAGCTATAACTGATCAATGAGAACAGCGAAACTCCAGAGCTAGGGGAAAGCAACAAATAGAATTCACAGCTTTTTCTCCAGGATTCTTTAGTCTTTCAAACTTAAACTTTTTAAATTTATTTTTTTCTTATTTCCTATTTTAACATTTTTAAACTATTTTATCTTATCAATACCTTTTTACAAAAATCTTTTAAAATTTTCATTGTTAAAGTCATATTCTATCCCTTCATTGTATTTAACCTTATTTTCTGTATTATATAGGTTTTTCTTTCTTTAAAATTTTGGGATACAGTTTCTTCTAATAGATCAAAATATACCCTAAATCTAGTACATGGCTTTGCTCTAGTCCCCAGCATGATCATTATTTCCTCTTTTTTTTCTTTTTATAACCAATTTCTTATCAATTCCTTTTTTAGAATCTTTTTAAATTTTCATCTTTCCAGCCATATTCTGTCCCTTCATCATGTGTACTCTTATTTTTGTATATATCTAAGTTTTTCTTCCTATTAAATTTTGGTATGTAGCTTCTTTTAAAAGACCAAAATACACCCCAAATCAAGTGTGTGGCTCTGTTCTACTCACCAGTCTAATATATATATATATATATATTTTCTTTTTTCTTCTCTTTTCTTCTCCTCCCAGTTTTGGGTCTTTTCTGATTTGGTTAGTGTATATTTTTCTGGGGTCCTTGCTACCCTTTTAGTGTTTTATTCTCTCTTTCATCTATTTTTATCTGGATAAAATGACAAGGTAGAATAACTCACCATTTAAAAAAAAGGAACAAGTGGCAGTACTGATGGTTAGGGACCTATTCAATATGGACATTAGTAATATGTCAGAACTGGAGTTCACAATGATGATTATCAAAGTGCTAGCTGGGTTCAAAAAAAGCATGAAGGATACTAAAGAATTCCTTTCTGGAGAAATAAAATACTTTTCTAGAGAAATAAAAGAACTAAAATCTAACCAAGTTGAAATCTAAAATGCTATTAATGAGGTACAATAAAAAATGGGGGCTCTTACTGCTAAGGTAAATGAGGCAGAAGAGAGAATTAGTGATATAGAAGACCAAATGATGGAGAATAAAGAAGCTGAGAAAAAGAAAGACAAACAACTACTGGGCCACAAGGGGAGAATTTGAGAGATAAGTAGTACCATAAGATGAAACAATATTAGAATAATTGGGATCCTGGAAGAAGAAAAAAGCAAGAGAGGGGAAGAAAGTATACTGGAGCAAAGTATAGCGAGAATTTCCCTAACTTGGAGAAGGGAACAAGCATCAAAATCCAGAAGGCACAGAGAACTTCCCTCAAAATCAATAAAAATAGGTCCACACCCCATCATCTAATAGTAAAACTTACAAGTCTCAGTACCAAAGAGAAAAATCCTGAAAGCAGCTCAGGACAAGAGGTCTATAACATATGACAGTAGAAATATTAGATTGGCAGGAGACTTAGCCACAGAGACCTGGCAGGCCAGAAAGGACTGGCATGATATATTCAGAGCACTGAATGAGAAAAGTATGCAGCCAAGAGTATTATATCCAGCTAGGCTGTCACTGAAAATAGAAGGAGAGATAAAAAGCTTCTGGGACAAACAAATCTAAACGAATTTGGAAGCACCAAACCAGCCCTACAGGAGATATTGAGAGGGGTCCTCCAAGCAAAGAGAGAACCTAAAAGTAACACAGACCAGAAAGGAAAAGAGACAATATACAGTAACAGTTACCTTACAGTCAAAACAATGGTGCTAAATTCATATCTTTCAGTAGTTATCCTGAATGTAAATGGAATTAATGTCCCAATCAAAGGACAAAGGGTATCAGAATGGATTAAAAAAAAAAACAAGACCCATCAATATGCTGTCTGTAAGAAACCTATTTTAGACCCAAAGACACCTCCAGATTAAAGTGAAAGGGTCCAAGGGGTTTGAAGTGGCGGGGGGGTGGGAGGTTGGGGTACCAGGTGGTGGGTATTATAGAGGGCACGGATTGCATGGAGCACTGGGTGTGGTGAAAAAAATAATGAATACTGTTTTTCTGAAAATAAATAAATCAATTTAATAAAAAAAAAAAGAAAAAGAAGAAAAGCCCTTAATAAATAAACTAATATTACAATTCAAGGAACTAAAATAAAAAGAACTAGATCTAAAGTTAACAGATAGAAGGAAATAAAGATTACAGTAGAAATAAATCAAGCATGGAATAAATAATAACTAGATAATCCTTATAAATAATATATAATTATGTGGTTTATAAATATTATAATAATAAATAATTATTATTATTTATAATAATAAATAAAAAACCAAACGAACAAAAGAGGGAGTACTTATAAAATTGTTTCATGAGGACAGCATCACCCTGATACTACAAAATCCAGCAAAGTTAACACACACACACAAATTACTATAGGTTAATATCTGTGACAGATATAGGGACTAACATCCTTCATAAAATACTAACAAACTGAATTCAACAGCATATTGAAGGAATCATATACTATGATCAAGAAGGATTTATTACAAAGATGAAAAGAAGGTTCAATATCCACAATTAATATGATATAGAACATTAACAAAATGAAAGGTAAAAATTATATGATCATCTTAGTAGATGCAGAAAAACATTTGACAAAATTTAACATCTATTTGTGATAAAAAGTCATAGAGTGACTACCCAGGGAATGTACTTCAGCATACTAAAAGATGCACAAGACAAGCCCAGAGCTAATATCATACTCTAAAATGAAAACCAGAAAGCTTTGCCTCTAAGATCATGACCAAGACAAGGCTGCCCATTCTTATCTGTTTTATTCAACATACTAATGGAAATCCTAGGTAGGGAAATTAGACAAGAGGAGAAAATAAAAGGCATCCAAATCAGAATAGAAGAAGTAAAAATGTCTCTATTTGCAACATACTATATACAGGAAATCCTCAAGATACCACAAAAAAAGACCCTATTAAGACTAATTAAAAATACAGTATACAAAATCAATTTGCATTTTGCAGTATGCAATTATTACTGCAAATAAATGCATACCAAAAAATAAATTATTGTAATATGTGATACAAAAACCAGTTGCACATACCCTCCCCAATGTACCCCTGGGGATAAAAATATATGTTTACAAAAAATAAAAAGTTAAAAAAAAAAAAACCAGTTGCATTCCTTTACATTACTAATAAGCTATATAATTAAAGGGAATTAACAAAATAATCTTGTATACAAATGTAACAAAAGAACAAAAATACCTAGAAATAAATATAAGTAAGGAAATGAAAGACTCGTACCCTGAAAAAATATGAAGAATTAAAAAAATTAAGAAACATACAAGTAAATGGAAAGACATCCCATGCTCATGGTCAGAATATTAAAATGTTCATACTACCTGAAGCAATCTACAGATTCAATGCAACCCCTATCAAAATTCCAAAGACATTTGCCACAGAAATTAAAATAACTATCCTGTAATTTGTATTGAACCACAAAGACCATGAATAGCCAAAGCAATTTTGAAGAAGAAAGCTGGAGACATCACACTTCCTGATTTCAAACAATACTATAAAGCTATAGCAATCAAAACAGTATGGTATTAACATAAAAACAGACACATAAATCTTGGAACAGAATACAGAGTCTAGAAGTAGATTCACACATGTATGGTCAATTACTTCACAACAGAAGAGCCAAGCATATACAATGGGGACAGGACAGTCTTTTCAATAAATTGTGCTTAGAAAACTGGATAGCTGCACACAAAAAAATGAAGCTGGGCTATTATTTTATACCTTACATAAAAATCAACTCAAAATGAATTAATGATGTGAATGTAATACCTGAAAGAGTAAAATTCCTAGATGAGAACATAGGAAGTAAGCTCCTTGACATCAGTCTTGGTGAAGATTTTTTGGATTTGACACCAAAAGCAAAGGCAACAAAAAGCAAAAATAAACAAGTGGGACTTCATCAAACTAAAATGTATCTATATAGCAAGGAGAACTATTAAAAATTGAAAAGTTATTCTATAGAATGAGAGTATTTTCAAACAACTTACCTGATAAAGGGTTAATATCCAAAATATATAAAGAACTCATACAACTCAACAGCAAAAAACAAAACAAAACAAAACAAAAATCCACCTAATTAAAAAAAAAAAATGGACAGAGGACCTGAATAGACCTTTTTTCAAAGAAGACATCCAAATGGCCAACAAGTACAAAGAAAGGTGCTAAATATTACTAGTCATCAGGGAATTGTCCATCAAAACCACATGAATATCTTACTAGAATACTTTCGAAAAGGTAAAATCTAACACATGTTGGTAAGGATGTAGAGAAGAGGGAGCTCTTTTGTACTGTTGGTGACAATGTAAACTGGTGTAACCACTATAAAAAATAGGAAACTCCTCAGAAAATTAAAAATACAACTACCATATGACTCACTAATCCTACATCTGGATATTTATCCAAAGAAAACAAAATCTCTCTCAAAAAGATTTTTGAGATTTGGCAATACTATTTACAATAGTTAAGACATGGAAACAACATAAGTGTGCATCAATGGATGAATAAAAATGTGATACACAGACACACACATGTGCACAAATAGAGTGGCATATTATTCAACCATTAAGAAAAATAAAATCTTGGCATTTGTGAAACACGATTGACCTTGAAGGCATAATGCTAATCAAAATAAGCTAGAGCAAGACAAATACTTTATCATGTCATTTATATGTGAAATTTACAAACTAAATTCATAGATACAGAGAATGGGTTTGTAGTAGCCAGAGGTGAGGGTTTAAAAAAATGGGTGAAATTGGTTCAAAAATTATAAATAAAAAAAAGACAATATTAAAAAACCATTCATAATACCTTCTATGTATGTGTGTATGTATGTATATATATATATGGTGTAAGACTGTTACTCATAAGATTTTTTAAATAATTTTAACTAAAATATTGGTACCAGTAAAAATTTATATTTCAGGTGGTAGATAGAATAGACACTACAGAAATTAAATCAATTCAGTAGAGAGCACATCTATGGTATTATAATGATGTATAAATAGACAAGTAGGTTAACCTGAGGAAAACAAAGAAAATATATGTTGTGGACAGATAAAAGGATTCAATGTTTGAAAATTAGTAATTTTTTAAAAAGATTTTATTTATTTATTTGACAGACAGATATTACAAGTAGGCAGGGAGGCAGGCAGAGAGAGGGGGTAGACAGAGTCCCTGCTGAACAGAGAGCCCAATGCGGTGTTCGATCCCAGAACCCTGGGACCATGACCTGAACAAAAGGCAGAGGCTTTAGCCCACTGAGCCACTCAGGCACCCCTGAAAATTAGTAATTCTTTTTTTTTTTTTTAAAGATTTTATTTATTTATTTGACAGAGAGAGATCACAAGTAGGCAGAGAGAGAGAGGAGGAGGAAGCAGGCTTCCTGCTGAGCAGAGAGCCCGATGCGGGACTCGATTCCAGGACCCTGAGATCATGACCTGAGCCAAAGGCAGCGGCTTAACCCACTGAGCCACCCAGGTGCCCCGAAAATTAGTAATTCTTAACAAGGTATCAAAATTACACCAGTCATGAAGAATGCACTAATAAAACCAAACATAGAATCAGTCTCCATACTCCTAAAAAAAAAATACCCATTCATTCCTTTCCTTATACTTTTCCTCATATCATGAAAAAATAGTGAGTTTAGCAAATACATTTTATATAAAACAATACAATAAAAATATGAGTTAAAGCAATCTATAACAAATTTTAGAGGATAAAAATTATTTAAAATTGAGCAAAAATCAGACTGGAACTGAAGATGATGATCTAGACCACTACATCACATTATCCATGCAGGGTTGTTTTTTTTTTTTTTTTAATTTGTGTTGCACGTGTGCCTTTTTCTTTTTTTAATTTTTTATTTTTTATAAACATATATTTTTATTCCCAGGGGTACAGGTCTGTGAATCTCCAGGTTTACACACTTCACAGCACTCGCCAAAGTATCACTGCAGTTTTAAAGTACAAGTTTATAAGAATTTCACATTTGCAGTTAGAATGATCATTTTGTTTGAAAACTATAGTAAGTTTTTCTCAGATATCAATATAGCTTAGAAATATTAATCACTTCATCAATTTTTGAAATGCATATTTAAGAAAAGGAAAATAAAAAGGACCACACTTGGATATTGAAACAGTTAAACTGTCTTCTGAATATTTTCAGTAAATATGATGGCAAAATGGAGGCTAACTACAAAAATAATACTTCAAAGTTCATATGGATATTTAAAAATATAGCCCTTAATAAACAGGGCCTAAAAACAAGAAGTATATTCAATAGAAATCTATGTGGCTCCAACTTTAAGAGTTCATAAAATAATGTTAAATTATGTTTATATGGTGAAGATCAGAACTTATTAATAATCAAAATATATTAGAGAAAAAAATTTTAAATGCAGGCACGATTTATATATTGCCAGTTATGTAAAAATCTTACAAAAAAAGGAAACTACATAAAAGCGACTTGTTTTTTAATTTTGGATTTTTTTTTAATATTATTACAGTATTACTGACTATATTTCTTACACTATACTTTTCATCTCCATGACTTATAACTGGAAGTTTGTACCTTTTTTTTTCTTTTTAAGAGGGAGAGAGAGAGATATGGGGGAAGGGCAGAGGGAGAGGCATAATCTTAAGCAGGCTCTACATGCAACAAGGAGACTGTGGGTCTTGATCTCATGACCCTGCAAATCATGACCTGAGCTGAAACCAAGAGTCAGACACTTAACCAATTAAGCCATCCAGGTGCTCCTGGAGGTTTGTACCTCAATCCCCTGCACCTGTTCCACTCACCCCCTAAACCCTTCCCCTCTGGCAATTACTGGTTTATAAATTTTGTTGTTGTTCTGTTTGGGTTTTTTTTTTTTTTTTAATAAGTGAAATAAGGTATTTGTCTCTCTGACTTGTTTCACTTAACATAACATCCTCTATGTCCACCCATATTGTTGCAAATGGCAAGATCTCATCCCCTTTTACGACTAATATCCCAGTATGTATAAATGTGCATATGTATAAAATCTTCCTTATCCATGCATCTGTCAATGAACACTTCAGGTACTTCCATATCTGGGCTCTTTTAAATAATGCTGCAATAAACACAAGGTTGCATAGATTTTTTCAAATCAGTGTTTTCATTTTCTTTGGGTAAATACCCAGTAGTGGATTTACTGGATCCTATGGTAGCATTCTTTTTAATTTTCTGAGGAAACTCCATATTGTTTTCCACTGTGATTTCACCAATTAACCTTCCTGTCAACAGTATGTGAGGGTTCCTCTGCCAACATCCTTACCAACAGTGTTATTTCTTTTTGATACTAGTCATTCCGACAGGCATGAGGTGATATCTCATTGCGGGGTTTTCATTTCCCTGAAGATTAGTGATATTGCATGTGTCTGTTGGTCATCTTTAGGTCTTCCTTGGAAACCTGTCTATTCATGTCCTTTGCCCATTTTTAATTAGATTATTTGGGATTCTTTGTTGTTGTGTTATGTAAGTTCTTTATATATTTTCGGTATTAATCCTTATCAAATATATTACTTGCAAATATCTTCTCCCATTCACTAGGTTGCTTTTCCTTTTGTAATGGTTTCTTTATTTGACAGAGAGAGAGAAAGAGAGACAGTGAGGGAGAGAAGATAAGCAGGGGAAGTGGGAGAGAGAGAAGCAGGCTTCCTGCTGAACAGGGAGCCGGATGTGGGACTCAATCCCAGCACCCCGGGATCATGGCCTGAACCAAGACAGATGCCTAGCAACTGAGCCACCCAGGTGCCCCTGTAATGATTCCTTTTGCTATGCAAAAGCTTTTTATTTTGGTGTAGTTCCAATCCTTTATTTTTTATTTTGTTTCCCTTGCCTGAAAAGACCTATCCAAAAATGTGTTGTTAAGCAGATGTCTAATTGATTATTACCTATGGGTTCTTACACAAATTATATGGTTTCAGTTCTCACATTTAGGTCTTTAATCCATTTTCAGTTTATTTCTGTATATGGTATAAGAGAGTGATCCAGTTTTCCCAGCACCATCTATTGAAGAGATTCTATTTCTCCCATTATATATTCTTCCTTCTTTTGTTATAGACTAATTGACCATATAAGCATGGTACTCTACCCTGTTTCATTGATCTATGTGCCTATTTTTTGAGCCAGCACCATACTGTTACCCTAGGCCTTTGTTTTTAAGGTTACAAACTTCTTCCATTTCTGTTTATTCTACTGTATCAACACTTGAATTAAAAGAGTTTACCTAAAATAAAATTCACTGTATTGCATTCAAAGTTTATTTCCCTCATAGAGTTAAACTTAAACATTTTCATATCAAAAATTAAACATCTTTAGGAATTTTCCTGCAAAATTGAATGCCAGTTCCCTTAAAAGAAAAAAAAAATAGAGCTAAGTTCAACTTGTGCAAATTAGTTTAATTCTGCTTGAAGTAATTTTCAATATAAAGGCTGCTGTTGTGGATATGAATAATAATTTGAATTGGTAAGTGGTCTTTCACATGGTAATACACATGCTATTATTAACAAACAATTAATTTTGACCCTTTTCTATTTAACAGCAGGATACAGAAAATCTTAATTCATAAAAGTGAGCATTAGCAAAAGAAATGGAGTGAATTTTCATAGCCACTTCTCCAGATAAGAGCAGCTTATGTCAAGGAAATTCGGAATTCTCTAAAACATTGCTTTGAAATCATGTCAAATCTTTTCTGTTTTCAGGGCTGACATCATCTTTGGCAAGATATACCTTACTGGTGCTGTCTTTGTCAGACAAGAAATAAATCCACATTTCAATTCTGAGGTTGTCTGAGCAGAAGTCATCTTCAAAAGAAGGCTTCAAGTTTGCCAGGTGTCTTCAGATTCTTCCCTGTAGTGAATCTAATATATAAACTCTTGACTTCAGTCAGCAGAAAACTTCCCAGCACTGGAAAGCTCACATGCTGTGAATTCCCCTTCTCCCATCTCCTCCTCTAGGAATGGCAGCTTACAAAAAAAGCCCCCCAAAACAAAAAACAAAAGCCAACCAAACAAATAAAAAAAAAAAACCCAAACCAAACCAAAACAAAACAAAAACTTCAAAAAGGCTTCATTAATATTTCCTATAAAGCTAAGGCAAGGATACCCACTCAAAAACCCAGGTTGTTTTATATCTGTTGAGAAAATTGGCTTTTATTTCCATTTTTTAACAATTAGAATTCTTTAGAGGAAGAAGAAACTGATTTCAAGTTATTTAATGGTGAGGGGGAAGTACCACCCGATTTTTCTGGAAAGTATACTGCGGTAGCTTATAGAACAGAGAGATTAAAAAAGTCAGTGATTCTGAGTCTTACTGTTTCTGGAACACTCTATAAGGAATCTTCTATCTTTGTTTACTAGTCATGGTGTATTTTGACAAAGCTAACTCGTGGTAATTTAGAAAACATTGCCGTTTAACCCCTGGGATAAAAGATCTCGATCCCAGATTAAAGCTACAGTCTCAGCTTTTACCTCCCCTATTCAAATGTGAGGCAGATGTAATATGCCAATTACCTCTATGTTACATTGAGGGAGCTCCATTTTAAACCGTGGGGGAGAAGGGGAGAATGTTGTTACACGTACTCAGGGGGAAATAGTACACAGGACTTAATCGGGAGGTACCTAAAGATTCAGGCTATTCCCATTTCTCCTCTTTATCAGAAGCCAATTTATTTCCAATTTCAGGCCTTTTCCCCTGTGAACTTCAGTGTGTGTCAGAGAACTGGAGGTTACTGCTCTGCGGGATTCTGTTTTACAATTAGTTGTTTGTTCTAGAACCTTGTTGTAAGTTTTGTTTTTTAAAGAAAGTTCCATTTCTGCCTTCATATCAATGGCCTTTGAGGTCTACTCCTTTTTTTAAGA
This sequence comes from Mustela nivalis, assembly GCF_964662115.1. NCBI lineage: Eukaryota > Metazoa > Chordata > Mammalia > Carnivora > Mustelidae > Mustela > Mustela nivalis. Next base: position 78,349,638 of record NC_139031.1, read on the forward strand.
ACTTAGTAAAGTTCACCCAAAGTAAATTAAAATATTCCACACTTTTCAACAAAGTGCTCAAAACCTCCTGCCACAGTAGACCTCATTCTGGGATTCAAATTACAACACGAAACATTTTACTCAGGTGCTTCAATAATATATAATAAGGATTTGAACTTGCCGGTCTTTCCTGGAGAAATCACCACTAAGAAAATGTTATTTTTTCTCACAAAAGATATCCATTTGTTTTGAATTGATTCTAAAACTCAAGAAATATCCACTTAATCAACTACAGATCAACACAGAGGACTGGTTAAAGGACTTCCATTTTGTGTGAAGTCAGAATGCGAGGTGGTAGAAGGAAAGAGATTTGGATTCAGGTGGGGGGGAGAGTGACTTTTTTTTGTTAGCAAATCTCCTTTTACTTTTTTTTTTTTTTAATTAGAAAGTAGAATAGCCCAAAACCCCTCCCCAAAAACACCTTCATAAAATCTTTTGGGGAGGTAATGATTATAAGCTAACTATTTCTGTGTCTTCATAATCATCTTGTAACTAGAGAATGTATAAGAGCAGGAAAATCTCACAAAATCTGTGCCCAGAAGAAATGGCCCAAGATATTCAGGGTATTACTGGATACAAATCAAAGTCAATTTTTTTTTTTTAAATTTTTTACTTCATCTAAACTATCCTATTGAGTGTTTTGCTTTCCTTTTCCTTTTTCCCATCCTAAAATTAAGATTTTATGTGTAAAGGGTATCAAAAAATAATCCAAGTGGTTCACCTGATAGGGGTTTTTAGTGGTCAAGAAACAAACTGTGCCTGGAAAGAGAAGACTTCAAAACCAAAAAGCACAAAAAAACTAGTTTCTGGAACGTTACAGTAAGGTTTATGAAGCACAAAGGAAGAAGTTCATAGGCCATGATTCTCACTGATTAGAATGAGGTTAGTTACATTCTTGCTGATTGGCTATAATGGGCTGAGTCATGCTAACAAAAAAAAAAAAAAAAAAAAAAAAAAAAGAAAGAAAGAAAGAAATTAAGCTCAAACTTTGGCCAGAGTTTAAGTGGGTATTTTAGGATTTAGGAAGTGTATCTCTTTGAACTTTGATAACCTGGATGTAGGTCATTGGCTCAAAGGCAAAGGTAAATCTCTGCTCCATTTTCATTTTTATTTAGTAAGATATTATTTCCCTCCTTTCTTTTTATTTTTTAATTTCCAAATTAGAATAAGTAAACATGGGATGATTTAAGAATTAATTTCAATTTTGAAATATTCCCTTGCAGGAATTGATACATTTTTGCTGTAAGGAAAAAGCCTTGCTCATGTTCTCCTGAGCCATCTTTGAGCCACAGTTTTCTTGGTAAGGATAGGATTCCCAAAGTATAATGCATTTTTTAAATACTGTGCAATAATTGAGAGCTGGCAGAGAATTCCCTGGGTTTAGACAGACATGTTCATTGGGAGAGATTGATCCCTGAAAAATGTTGACATGTGGTTGCCTTTAATTTTCTTTCTTTATTTAGAGAGCGGGGTAGAGTGTGAGCATAAGCAGGAAGAGGGACAGAGGGAAAAGGAGAGAATCCCAAGCAGACCCTGTGCTGAACTTGGAGCCCAGCTCGATCTCACAGCCTAGGTTATAACCTGAACTGAAACTAAGAGTCAGACACAACCAACTAAATCACCCAGGTGGCCCCTGGTTGCCTACTTCTACAATGGATAGGCACGTTGATGCCCAGAGAACTCATGCCTGTCAGCTTTCCTTGTTTTGACACACTACACATGATTCCCTCCAACATCATGTGCCCCACCCCCCACCATGGATCAACTTCATTATTGAAATAATTGACTGTACAAAAAACATCTCCAGGTCCTGGAGGTGGGAGTTGTGATACAGGGCTAGGTTGTATTGCAAAGTGAGGGCAATATGCCAACATTTCTAATCTGATCTACTTAATCCAACATTGGTCTTATAGTTTACCTTGTTGCTTGGCTGCTCAATTTAGGCTTCATCAGCTCTTTGTCCACCTCTGTACAAGGTAAACTGATGGACTATTAAACAGTTCACACGCAGGCTACCAAATTTGAAATTATGCATAATATTTATTTTTGTTTTCATTGAAGATATATGGTGTTAGACTGATGTCTGTCAAATTGACTTTTTAGAATGAAACTGGTTGTAAAACATGTTGTAGCACTGATATTAATTTAAAGGGTAGGGTACTGAGTGTCAGGGAAATGGAAAGCCAGAGCTATGTGATGTTTACTTGGGATATCAAATAATTTTATCCGGTGATAGGTAGAAAAGAGTGGTTAAATCAGGGGTGAAAACCACTCTTTCAAGCACCCAATTAGTCATACAAGATGACCGACTAGTGCAGTAATTGTGGATTGGTGTTTTCTAACGAATACTCTGCAGTTTGCTATTTTTAAGTCCATATTTGCCTCCTAACCCTTCCAAGTGTGAGAGAGGGTAATCTGGTCTTTTCATTCCAATCTCCTTTTAAAAAAGGAAATATACTCACACCAGAGGGAATGGTAAAGCAATTGCCCAAACTCATTGTTTTCTTGGTCACTCTAGGCAGATTGCCAATTATGAAACCATGCAATGTTAAAAAAAAAAAAAAAAAAAAAAGAAGAAGAAGAAGAAAAGAAAACCACCTAGATATTTATTCCCAAAGCTGACATTTTTGGCATATTTGAAGCATCTGTATTGGTGGTAACTGTCAAACTTTGCATTGCAAAATTCAAAGCCAGAACCTGAGTGGGATATTAAATATGAGGGTGAGGATTCTGTTTTCAAGCACTGTAAAAAGAAAGAAAGAGACTAAAAGCCCTAAGGCAAATATATTGCATTGACATTTGAAACTCTTACAATGGATTTATTTATTATGCTTTTTAAAAACAAAGAACTAGAAATACACATTCCATTTTGCAAGGTGAGATATATTCTCTCTCTGACAATAAAAATGTAAAAATAAGGTATTTTATGTATTGAGATCCCAATGAATTTGAAATTTGCAAATGATCTCTTTCAGAGGACCTCAGGACAATAGTTTAAAAACCTCTGGTGACTATATAATGATTCATATCCAGAAAGTGCTTGAAAATTGTTAAACACTGATGGTTTGTAATACAAGTTGAAATAGTCCATATTGAAATGACCTCTGGTGAATTGGACAGGCCTGAAAAAACTGTTTTGCCAGGGATCATGTTAAGTGAGTGCTAGCAAGCCGGGAGACAGGTGTTTCCTGTCCCAACCACATGGCATAACCATATAGATTAGCTGCAGGGAACGTAGCCAAAAGATTTTTTTTTTTAAACCTAATTCAATTTACCACCACTCATAGAGAAATTGGTTTAGGTTTAATTTGTATTCTAAATAGCTTAAAACTCATAATTAAGATTTATATTCTTCTTTATTCCTAATACAGGAATACTACACAATCTCCCACAGTCATAATTACTTATAACAAGATGGGCTCTTGAACCTTCCCATTCCAATTTTCTACTGGTACAGGTATTCTTTCCATTATTGCCATGGAAGAGGCGTCACCATTCTCTGCTTGAACATTTCCAGTATTGGGAAGGGAGGAAGAGGAACTCAGAGATGGACAAATTCATTTTTAGATACCGCTGAGGCTACTGTTGACTGGTGAGGATTCAGATATTTATTTATTTATTTATTATTATTTTTTTAATTTTTAATTTTTTATAAACATATAATATATTTTTATCCCCAGGGGAGGATTCAGATATCTAAAGTTAAAATATTAAGTGCTGCAAAATGGGAGGAAAGCTACACAACCTGCCTCTTTAAGTTGATTGTGTATTAATGTCCACCTGGATTGCTTAGGGTAAGAGAGGGGTGGAATGAATGAATGACTTAGTTGCGTGACACCCTATTAGGTTATATTAGGGGTTGTCTAGGGGTGTTGCAGAGCAGAGAAGAATGTAAATGATTCCTAAAATAGCATCTTCTCACAGGCTAAAGTCTGTGCAGAATGATGAGCCCTCAAGACAGATATATCCATACTTGTTTCCTATTACAGAATAATTACAAAACATTATTTTCTGTGGTGCTATCAAGACTCTAAGAATGATGCATGCGTTATGCATAAATACATTCTAGCAGTGGGACAATATAAGCCAGGGGTTATGACTGTGGGTTAGAGGCCCAGGAACCAAATGCCAGCATCACTACTTAAGCCCCCCATAACTTTGGACAGTTTATTACTCTTTGAGTCCATTTCTTCACCTGTCATGTGGAGATCATAATCAAGTAAATAGACTCAAGGTGATGAGTAAATGGCCAACTCTAGCATAGAGTTTTCACTTGGTGAATCTATTATTTTTGTGTAAACATGTTCTTAAAAGTCACTAAAGGTATTTTAGGTATTTTGCTTTGTTTCCATCTATAAAAGGACACATACCAACTCTCTATTCTGCTTTTTAACCCTTGCTAGGAAACCCTCAAAGATGATGAGTATTTTGGTGGAAGAGGCAGAGACTTTTTTTCTTTCTCTCCCTCTCTCCCCACCCCCTCCATTTCTCTCCCAAATCTCTTTCACTGAGTCCTTTGCTTTGTGGGATCTAAGGAACTGCCCACACAGGTGGTAATTTCTGGGCTGCAGGCTGAAAGCACAGAGGTTGCACGTGGTGGCTGGGACTTCATCGGCTCTGGACAGGCATGAGCATAAGTTTGGCCGAAATGCAGGGGGTGGGTGGGAAGAGATTTCTCAGAACAGTGCTTTGCTGGTGTCTTTCAGAAGGGAAAAAAGATTATACCTCCAGGTTAAAAAGCAAGACTAAACCACAGTTATGTAATTTCAAAAGATTCCTCAATCTGTATTGGCGTTGTTTTTACAACACTAAACTTCAAAGAAGTAACTAAAGAATTTCTCCTGACCTCATACTACATATATTCCATTAAAAATTCAATTTGTAAAACATATTTCAAATGGCTATTCTCAGGAGACTATGCCTTAGTAAAGACCAGACACATGGAATATTTCAACTGTGTGTGGCTCTTCTTCACTTTTTTTTTTTCTTCACATTCAGGATAAGCCGTCTAGATGAATACAGATATGGTGTGTGTATTTTCCAGGACCAAATTATCTCTGGGCTGTGATCAAGCATGAGAAATTTCCACCCCGAGGAAAAAATGTTTGAAGGGAAGCAAAATGAATGTGAGGTCATAGGTAGCACTACTTGTATATTGTAAACATATTATAATTCAAACATATTTTTTATGGTGAATACCTAGGAATTCCTTTACTATGGATTCCCTGGGAGTATACAGATTGTCATACTAATTTTTTTTTAAAGATCACCGAAGACTTTAGAAATTTTCTAGTCCAATTCTCCCATTCTGCAGATACATAAACAAAGAGCTAAAATTCAGAGAGAGAGAGAGAGAGAATTCTAACTTTGGGATAGAATACAGCTTTCTGTCAGACCACCAACTCTGGTCAATTGCTAGTGCTTGTGTGCACATTTCTCTTAAGACTAGGGTTAAGTTCAGATCCAGCTGGAAAGGTGGTATGATCAATTAGCATCTGCCCCAGGTTTGGGATTGGGTGTAAGAAAACAAGAATGTCCTGAGGTTGCTGACGGTAGATGCTGACCCAGCTGAGAACTTTTCAAGTCTGGATGATCCAGCAATGGATCATAATGCTACACTTGCTGCTTGAGTCCATGTAGATGCACTTCTAAACATTTCTGTATCTCAATTTTCTCATCGAATGGGAATAAATTATTCACTGAAAAAATAATGATTCAACCAGAGCTCTCTGTACTGTCAAAGATTTACCATTCAGAAGCAATGATGCTTTGTTTCATAGGCTGACTTCTTCAGGCCAGCATTTATCACCCAGGACTATGGGAATGAAAAAGATCCTCAAATGAAGCCATGAAAAATGATAGGACCAAGAAATTTATGTACCAATAAATGATAGGCACCAGTAAATGTTGAACATAAGTCATGTGAAAGGAAAACCTGAGGAGCCTCACTCAACATGAATATAAACAATATGTATGAGAAATTTAAAGAGATTGATCCTGTTGAAATTCCTACAAGAGTAGGTTGGAGATAACGTGGCCATATCTACTGTATCAGAGACCAGGGCAACCAGGTATTTTGTCCTGGAAAAACAATACTACTGTAAGACCAGCAAATTGGAGTCTGTGTGAGCAAAACTTAGAAGACTGTAGAGAAGCCAGGGGACTGGGCAAACACATATTACAGCAGGAGCATTCCTGTCAATAGCTTTGACCATGTGGATGAGAATGATGACATTGAAAAATGGAAACTCCTTTCCCTAGAGCACTATAGTTGTGTAGTTTTGAATAGGTTCCAATCTATAGGTTTATTGTTCTGGAGCTTCAAATTTTACCTGTAGGTTTATAGATAAAACATGGAATTCACTGCTTCTAAGGGCCCTCCATGAGAAAATCCGCCCAACTGGAGTCTTTTAAAATTCTGGGGTTAGTAGGAGTATCATCTTTGTGGCTATCTTTGGTAACTTCCAAACACTGATGACTTCCCATAAATCTCGGGTTTTTTGGTTTTTTCTTTTTTAAGATTTTATTTATTTATTTGACAGAGATCACAGAGAAGGAGGCAGAGAGAGAGAGGAGGAAGCAGGCTCCCTGCTGAGCAGAGAGCCCAATGCGGGGCTCAATCCCAGGACCCTGGGATCATGACCTGAGCTGAAGGCAGAGGCTTTTACCCACTGAGCCACCCAGGCGCCCCAAATCTTGGGTTTTCAGTAATGAAAGTTGGTCAAGTTGGATTCAGTGGTCAAGTTGGATTTCGTCATGTTTTCGTGTTTCTAACTTGTGGTCCAAGGACCAGATAGTCAAAAACAGCTGTTGGTACAGTTGTGAAGATGGAGAATTCATAAAATGACCAAAGGCCAAAGAAATACGTGTGGTTGAGGGAGAAGAGTAATCATTTCTACCTGGGGAGAAAGTGTAATGAGGACAGGCCATAATAATGTTACTACAACTGTCCAAGGCCAAGAAATTCTGTGAGAAAGACAGTTCTTAAAGCTGGAGAGAACATTTAAAATTGTAACTGTCTAGTTTAAACACACTTGTTTAAAACACATTTGTTCATGTTTGACTTGGCAGGTAAAATTGATATCATTATGTGTCACATGAGTCTTTCTGCTTGAACCTACATAAATATTTAAAAGTAGTAAAAATAATAAATACCTGTTAAGTACTTAGGATATGCCAGGCACTGATAATTTCTTTCAATTGTTTTTGGGGATTAGGAAAAACATTTATGGCACCTGAGAAAGTAACTAGTCACTAAAGAGTAGCTAACATTTTCCCCTATATCCACTCTGTTAAGAAAGGGTAGCTTATGACCTGGAACCCTGCAGGTGCTTTTTTCTTCTATTATGCTATTTGTATTTCTGAAAGTCAGTTGTATTATCTTTCTGCTCGGATGGATCAATCCCCTTTACCTCACTTTATTATCATCCCTGATTCTCATTTATCTTCTCACTTTTCTAGATGATTGCAGCCCCTCAAATAATTTTTTTCATAATAAAACCCACATTTAGAGAGATTATTGTCTTTATTGGTCCACAGAAGATGAAGAGGAGTAAAATAATAGCATCAGACGGGCGCCTGGGTGGCTCAGTGGGTTAAGCCGCTGCCTTCGGCTCGGGTCATGATCTCAGGGTGCTGGGATCACAATAGAAGTGATAAATGATAAAAAGTTGTAGCCATTAATGTCCTACTTTAAAAATAAGACAATAGTTTATTTCCAGGTGTGTTGTATGTATATATATTTCCAGGTGTATGTTGTGTGTATCAGAGTATGTATGAGTTTCTTTTTTTTTTTTTTAAAGATTTTATTTATTTATTTGACAGAGAGAGATCACAAGTAGGCAGAGAGACAGGCAGAGAGAGAGGAGGAAGCAGGCTTCCCGCTGAGCAGAGAGCCTGATGTGGGGCTCAATCCCAGGACTCTGGGATCACGACCTGAGCCGAAGGCAGAGGCTTTAACCCACTGAGCCACCCAGGTGCCCCCTTAATCTGATTACTATTGTTGATTTAATGGATATTTATAGAAAATGCTCTGTTGTTTTTTATTTGTTTTACTAAGAATAAGCTTGTCACTGATAGATTAGAAAAGTTTATTAGATTAGAAAACCAAAACCTCAATTGTCTTCCTCACCTACAAAGCTAGACAAAGTCACATGCATATACATGTCATGTTTTTTAGTTTGATGTTTATTTTCACTTAAACATGAAGTTAGTGACTTTATAAAAATTAAAAATATAGAATATACAGAAGAGAATAATCATCCTAATTCTGCCACTCCACAATCCTTATTAACACTTATTATTTGTCATCAGTGGAACTGCGCTGTGCTTGTGTCCTACTTTCACTTAATCCAGCATTAGCATCATCCCATCTCCTTAAAAGTTCTTTAAGAATGTATTATCCCTTTTAGGTCTATAACAAGTCAAATTCAGTCACTCTGTTGTTAGACATGAGACGAAGGGCCCCTGGGTGGCTCAGTTAGTTAAGCATCTGCCTTTGGCTTAGGTCATGATCTCAGGGTCCTGGGATTGGGTCCTGCATCGGGCTCTCTGCTCAGGAGCAAGTCTGCTTCTACCCCCAATGCCCCTCACTCCTGGCTCATACTCTCTCTCACTCTCTCTTTCTCAAATAAGTAGATAAAATCTTAAAAAAAAAATGGGGTTGAGTACCAAGTTTTTTTAGATTTTTAATTTCTTGTTACTATCAATCTACTTGCAAAAAACATCTCTGTACAGAAGGGTACACACATATGTTGTTAACATTCCTAGAAGCAAAATGGCAGGATCCAAAGTTAGCATTTCCAAAGCTTCTCCTACAGACAGTTTTTGTGTGGTCAACTGCCACGATATAGTCTTGCTTTAATACTATTTCCATCTGGCTTGTGTCCCTAATTTTTTCTCTTTTAAGATTATTTATTTATATATTTATTTGACAGACAGAGATCACAAGTAGGCAGAGAGGCTGGCAGAGAGAGAGGAAGGGAAGCAGGCTCCCCGCTGAGCAGAGATTCTCAGGACCCTGGGATCATGACCTGAGCCGAAAGCAGAGGCTTTAACCCACTGAGCCACCCAGGCGCCCTCCTAATTTCTTTTGTATCTAAATCTTGAACAAATTGAGATTTTTTTGTTTATTTTTTATTTAGGAGACTTAATTTGCATTATCCTAAATTATCACAGAGTATAATGCATTTTTAAAAACATATTCTGTAATTAAGACATTAATATAGCATGACCATGAAATTTGGGATTCTGAATAGTCGTTAGTCTCCATATTTTCTCTGTTATCTAGTACCCAGATAAAAACTTCTTGTACAAACAGTTCTCTCAGTTTGTTAGAGGAAGCAAAGGGCCAAGTTCATTTCTGGAAAATCTGTTCAAGGATGCCAAGGTCTAAGTATAGAATGGAAGCAGTATTTGTTGAAGTTTGTAAGTAAATATTTGTTGAACTATTGAATGCTATATAAATCTTATGAATCCTATGCTCTTAAGATGTTTTATGGGTCACTATTAATTTTTTTTTTTTTTAGATTTTATTTATTTATTTGACAGACAGAGATCACAAGTAGGCAGAGGCAGGCAGAGAGAGAGGGAAGCAGGCTCCCTGCCGAGCAGAGAGCCCGATGTGGGACTCGATCCCAGCACCCTGAGATCATGACCTGAGCCGAAGGCAGCGGCTTAATCCACTGAGCCACCGAGGCGCCCTAATTTTCTTATTAAAACATAAAAAAATGGGACATTTACTGAAATATTTGAATATTTAAAGGATCAGGAGTTGATCTAATCTCCATTAGATCCTGCCTTTGCCCCACCCCACCCCCACCCCCACCTTTTTTGTTTTTTGCATAGAACCTCTCTTTGGCCCCTTTTGTTTTCTCATTATTGGCATGTCATCTAGTATCAACTGTCACTCATGCAATGGACACTGTACCCTGATCGGATTTACAAGGAAATCATACTTGCTGGTCTTGTCTGTACAAATGCAGAAGTTGTTGAAAAAATCCTGTCACACAATTAGGATTATATTAGAGCAAACATGCAAGAGAGATCTGGGTTACAATTTTCTCATTCTCCCAGAAACCAGTTATTTTATGGTCTGGCTTTTTGACCAATTAAGTCACCTTTTTCTTAAAAGCTCTATTCTCCAATGACTACTTAAGGCTTGTAAATTATTGAAAGCTAATTATAGCCATTGAGGAACTTATGCATTGAAATCAACTTTTGGTAAATTCTTACAGGTAGAATTTGGGAAGTTCCTTTCAGATCCGTTCTACAAAGTGAGATCATTTTTAGATGTGAAATTCTAGATAATTTTTCCATAGGCATCATCTCTGAGAGCTTAGGATGTATGTTAATTTTTACTGTAGTCATAATGACTATCATATTCCTACTAGATTTGATGTGGTACTCTAATAGTAAAAATAAATTATATTCTTTTTTTTTTTAAGTTTTCTTTTGTTTGTTTGAGACAGAGAGAACACAAGTGGGAGAAGCAGAAGGAGCAGGGAGAGAATCTCTAGCAGACTCCCTGCTGAGCAGACACAGGGCTCAATCTCAAAACCCTCAAATCACAACTGAGCCAAAACCTCAAGAGTCAGATGCTTAAGTGACCATGTCCCTGAGGTGCCCCTAAGCAAATTATGTTCTTAAAATAATAACTGATAAATTAGTGTATTTAGTGAAGGTTAAAATATTTGCTCATAGAAAAATACTAAAAATACTAAAATACTAAATACTAACTCACTATGAGGTTTTTACTCAACACCTTTTCAGTGTGACTGAACTGGATATTGGCTAGAGTAAGGCTAATGGTCCTAAGTAATTGAGGTACTATTATGTGACAAACACACTGTTTTTGTTAACTATACATTCCATGTTAGCAACCCATTTCTCTTACTAGGAAAACCTGCATAAAATAATCATTTTCTCTAAATCCCAAAGCTTAGTAGTAAAATCAGGATTTCAAATCCAGACTGGAATGACTCCAATGTCCTGTTCTTTTCCACTTTGATAGATCATCTTTACCTGATGAAAAGGATCCAGGCACTGTGGAATCCCAAGTTGATTCCAGTAATTCTTATGTGGCATCAGTGCTTGATATGAGAAGTATCATATTTTCTATGGAAAGTTAATTCATTGCAACAGCTGGAAAGCCACATCATATTTCTGTGAGACTCTAGACCCAAAATGCCAACCAATACTTAACTGCGTGTCTGTTGTTAACCACAGAGCAGGGGAGCCTTAGGACTAATAGCTTCATTCTCTGCCTTATAATGCAGTTTAAAGGATATGGGTCCAAAATGTGTCTCTACACAAAATAATCTGTGTGTAACCCTAGCTCTGGGTTTCCTTTCTTAACTCTTTATAGGAAGAAATTTTCTTTTTCTTTTAGCTATATATACCTCTTGTTCCACATTGTTAAATTCCTGCGGTATAGCATATAAAACTTGAATAAAGATCCTGACTTGATCTCAGAACCATACACTATGTCTATGGAGTTGCCTTATTCGGGGTGAGGGGGAGGTTCGTAGCAATCAAAAAATGGTCAAAGTATAATTGCCATTATACTCTGCTTACTGATAACATTTTAGCTAACAAATATACATACATAGTTTAGTACACAGCATTAGTATTCTCAGTGTAGGCTAAACTCCCTTAGATTAGTAAACAGATTCTTCTTTGTTTACTTCCTTTCTAAATAGTTCTATATTTTTTATTAAAAAGTTTAAACATGATATTTTAAATATAATATACAATGTATTAAGTTCTCTTGCCCTCTCCAGTACTCCCAGCTCTCAGTCCAAATGATATTTCAGGATGTATGCTATTTTTGATTTGTTCATAGAGTATACAGAGGCCAATTCCAAGTGCTAATTTATCTCCATTTTTTTTTTTTTTAAGATTTGAGAGAGGGAGCCTGAGGCAGAGATGGGCGAAGGGAGAGGGAGAGAGAGAATCTCAAGAAGACTCTGTGCAGAGCCCAAAATGGGGCTTGATCTCGGGACTCTGAGATCATGACCTGAGCTGAAATCAAGAATCAGATGCTTAACCAAATGAGCCAACCAGGTACCCCTTCATGTTCTTGAAAATCATTAAATTTCATGGAGTTCAGGTATACTACTTTCTTTTTAAATATTCTGTTATAAATCATCTTCATGTTTATCAGAACTCTTAGTTCCAAAGATAAATCAATTCATAATAGCTTAATTACTAACAAGCAACGTACTGGACATGTGTTGTGGAAGAACCGAGAACTGAAGGAAAGCTGCATACCAAAGTATCCATCAGACAGCTGCAAAGTCAGACCAGTTCAAACCACCCTACAGATGCCTGTAAGATTTTGCCTATCACTGTTTCTAGTCGTGATTTATCTTTGTGTAACTATAGATGGGATTCTTCACAAAGCAGGGAGAAATAGCCACCTGCAGCTCAGTCCTCAAAATCTCACTTCTGAAGCTAAAAAGACTACTTCTGCTAAACAATCCTTTCAAAGATTCTGCTTTTCAGAAGGGTGAGATTGGTTCACTTGCCATCACTTGAACCATTATAGCTAGGGGAATAAAATATCATTATTGACCCAGCTAGAGTCCCTGTTATGTCCCCCAGTGTTTTGCAATGGTCAACCCTCAAATATTTATGGAATTAATAGCCCAGAGACAAGTTTGTTAAAATACAAACATTGAAAAAAATAAAAAGACCAAGTACTTAGTAAACATCCTCTGACTATAATCTCCTTAATTAGTGAAATTTTATATAAAATTCTATTGCATTCACAATATATTAAAATATATATTATTCTAATAGGATTTATACACAATCACTAAATCTACCATTTAATCCATCCATTATTTGAAATTAATTAAAAACAAACAAATAAATAAAATAATATCTGAAATTAATTAAAAGACCTATTTTTGATTGTATGACAAAGGCAGCTAGCTATTCAGTTAGTTTAAGGCATTGAATAAAGTGCTTAAAAATTAACAGTTAAAATTTTTTAATCTATTCTTCTTTCTAGATATATTCATAGAACATTCTGGAAATACAGCTGCTTATGAAACAAAGTCCTTGTTATCATAGACTTTATATTCTCATTAGGGGAGTCACTAAGTGCATAAATACACAAATCCCTATCAGGTATTGAAAAGAACTACTTAGGAAACATAGAAATTACAGTTAGACAAGAGATTGGTGGCATCTGAGGAACTGACAGTTTAGATGGTGTGCCCAGGACAGTTACTGAGGGTTGGTTGTTGTTTGAGCAAGACTTAAATCAAGGCTGGAGTCATGCAAGTAACTCAGGGCAGAGACAGTTACTCCTCTAAGGAGCATAAAGGAAGTATCTAGGATGCAGGAGGAAACTATACAATACTTGAAGTGGTCTGAGAGTGAGAGTAGGAGTTAGACTGGATCATATAAGGCTTTATAGACAATCTAATCAGCAACACTGATTTTTGTTTAAATCCTTTCTATGGCCACTAGGTGTCTGCTGTGTTGGGAGAGCTAGTCTGCAGAGTCAAGTGGAGTGCCTCCAACAACTGTGATGATTACGCCATTAATTTTTGCTTATTCTCCACTGTTTCAGCAACCTTTTGGTGACTTCATATAAAGTAAATGATATGCAAGAAATTACAATGTCATGGATCAAATCAATTTTACTTTTTAGATGGGAGGACCTCTAAGTATTGGGAATAAAAGGATGGATGCTTAAACGACCAATGAGACAGTGAGATCAACGAAGTGATTAATACATTGGAATGATACCGTAGGTCAGAAGGAACACCTAAACCAGTCTTTAAAAAGGTGGGAGGGTTAACAAAACTTACAGAAAGGTGGAACCTTTAGGTTAACCTTTAGAAGAGCATGTGCAAAGACTAGAAGGCAATGTGGAAAATTCAGGAAATGTTCAAGGAAGTCAGCATGGCTGAAGCAAAAGGCAGCCTTGTAGAGTTTGGAAAATTGGAGAAGATAAGAAGGAAAGGTAAGTGTGGGTCAGTGAGAGAGACATGAAGAACTATTGTAGCTGAAGCCCCATCAACTTCAACATTTGGGTGATGCCATCAAACAGGTGACTATGGACAGAACTATCAACGAAAAAGATGGAAATGTACTGAGCCCTCAAAGACCCATCATGCTCCATGTCAACCAGCTATAAAGGAGAGGAAACACATAAGAGAAATGGTGAGGCACATCAATGAGATCTGCACTCATGACAACTTGTGACACCTCCACAGACAGATTCACAACTCACCGGCTTAAAACTCCTATTGGAATATGAACAGATAGCATTATCTAATTTATAAAGAAGCATTTTAAATGAGCTTTAATGTGGTTGTTTATTTTTTATCCTTTACTTGTTTTAAAATTATTAAAAATGCTTCTATTAATGAAAAAGTATCATGGAAGCTTACTAAGGATTTTATTTTGGGTATGATGTTTGGAACAATGGAAAGCCCCAAGGGCCTTTAAACATGAATCGTTCAGATTTCCATTATAGGTATCTTTGCTATCTTTGCCATTGTCGTATTGACAGTCATTCAGAGTAATTTGAGATTGGACGTAAAAAAGATATAGGCTTCTTAGGGAATTGTATTTAACACAAATTACGATATAAAATGCAATGTATATACTGTAGAGGTATTTAAAAGCCGTTATTGAATGGGACCATATAGTTAGGAATAAAGAGGAATTAAGGACAAAACTCAGTTTCTGGCATTACTTTAGATTCCAATATTTTAGACTCCGAAAAATTTTTTAGCAGTCTTACTTAAATTGACATTTGATAGGCTTTTAAAAATATTTCCCAGAACAAATTAATAATGCCAACAAAATGGGGCAGAGAGATTTTAAAAACCAAAGTGCTACGTATATGCAAAACCCCCACTATTCTAAATATGTTATTTTAGCAAGAAACCTAATCAACTCATTCATGTTTTTAAATGCTGCTCATAAAAATTAATACGATTACATTAAAATGGTAATTTAAATTGTTTTTGTATGCCCATCTGCCTTCTATATTTTTCTGGGTTAGCAAGATCTTTGTGCATGTTTAATTCTATCATTCATGAGAGTGTATGTGCAAGATACTATTGAAGTATTGATGACTGCATGTTAGGTAGATTTAGCATTTCATTTTTAAGTATTGGTTGATGAGCAGCAGACAATCATCATTAGATATTCATGTAAGAGAATTATTTTGGGGACCCAACCAAAATTGGGCTATTGACTTTATATGTAGAAAGACATGGATGTATAGTAAAAAGACAGATAGTTTCAATAGATAAATTTTTATAATCTGAATCACAATATACCATATATACAAATTAACCAGATGGAAATTCATGTAGTCATTTTAAGAATTATGTAATACATTTTCAATGAAAAGCCACTGAAATTCTCAAGGCCCGGTAAAATATTACGGTACTGTGATTGTTGGAATGCTGACTTTTACTCTTATTACCAACATCTCTGACACTCAGATATGACAGTTATGTCCTTTGTCCTTGTTAGAAATCTGTAAAATTACAAATGTAACCTAAGATGAAGTCAGTCTTTCAGCTGACTAACATTAGTTTCCTAAAGGAGTACTATACAGAGGAAAAGGGATGCAACCAGTCTTGCATTAAAAGGAATTAAAGGCAATATTCTTGCTTCCTGATTTTGCCTTGATAAACCCATGTGTGGACGTTAATTTAAGTGTTTAATCACACCTTACTAATATTTAATAATAAAGTTCTTTTTAAAGTTTCAACAAACTTCTTAAAGGAAAATACAGAGCCTTAATCAGTGTCTTAATAATTCATCAATATAGTTCATTTTTATCTTATGCCAGTTGTGGGACTATTTACAACAATAACTTCAAATTCTTTTAAACAGACATCAGATTCTAATTACTGTAAACAGAAACACTTCTAAGAAAACAATGTGTTTAATTTATGAAATTTTTGAAAACCTCCATCTGTTCTTGAGAGACATCACTGCTTTGACGTCAGTGACTTAACCACATGTAATAAATTTTTCTTGAGTTTTTTTTTTAAAGTACCCTTGACGGTATATTTTATGATCTTCAGAATCCTAGCCATTCCCAAGAAACACTTTTAGCATTTTCTTTAGTAATATAAGTGTAATATTAATAGGGCAAAAAAAAGGATGAATGATTCTAAAGACAGAGAAGCCATTATCAAACAGTTCTTTATACGGTCTTATACACTGTGTTATGAAAATAGAGTATAAAAACTCCGTGCATTTTTAAAACGAGGAAATTGTGAGAATTTTAACTGGTTTGTTATTTAGAACATCTTCATAAAACAACATAATAAAACTATGTTTAGAACATCTTCATAAAACGACATAACAATAAACCAACAGGTTATCTAATCTTGTATCTGGGGAGATAAGGCCGATAGACAAAAATACTGTGTTTCTTCTCAAAAGTTCAAGATGTGTATTAATAATCAAAAGTTTATTCTGTTTTCCTTTGAAACTATTCAAAGGTCCTCTCAACTTAGGGTGGATCTAGTCTTTCTTTCACTCAGATCATAAGAGCTGTAGTCATTCTTGCCTCTTATTTCTTTCACATTCTGTCCAATTCAGAAACAAATACCACTGGTTTTACTTTCAAACTGTGTTCAGACTGAGTCTTTGTCATCACTGTCACGGCTACCACTTTGATCCAAGTCCCCTGTGTCTCTAGAATCACTGCAAGATCATTTCCAAGTATCTCTGTCACCCTTGGCCCTATGTTCTATTCACCACACAGCAGCCAGAGTGATCCAATTAAACAATTTAACTTTTGCATTTTAACCTCCTGATGGTTTCCCATTTTACAGCTTAAAACCCAGAGTCTCCACAAGCACTTTCCAGTTACTACATGATCTCGTACTCTTTCTAACATCTACTCTCATTTTGTATAATTTCCTTAGCGTCTGCTCTTAAGTTGTGATAAAACACTCTTCCTCTGTATGTGCATATTGTTTGCTCCTTCGTAAAATATCTTCGCAAATCTTACCTTCTCACATTGCAGCCCGACCTTCCACGACCGCTGACGTTCCGGCAGAAGAGTTGGCCACGCAAAAGCGTAAGGTACGGAGTCATTAGGGACTATTTATAAGGACTGGGAAGGCTGCCGTGGCATGGGAAAACACCCACAGACTAGCAACAGCTGGAAGCCATTACCATCCCAAGAGTGAAAGCAGGAGAGATGTTACCTGAAAATAATGAAAGTTACCTGTTTACAGCAGCTGATGGCTCTAGGTAGAGAAACAGATACTAATACCCTCTAGTTCATCAGGCAGTGAGTAAAGGGAGTAAACACTCTGATATGTCTGTCTCTTCCCATCCTGTGACTGACTGCTGAGGCCACACATGGCTGGGAGTCTGGGAGATACACACTGGGAAGGAAAGCCTCTGAGAGCAGAGTGGTGGCAGAGAAAAGGAGAGGCAGAGCTGGTGGGCAAAATAAAAAATAATCACAACTGCCCATCCCTTCTATGCTTCCAGAATGCATGGTTTCGTAAATAACAGCTCTGCCAAGATCCTATTTTACATGCTACCAAATTGGCCATTTTAAAGGTCAGTTTCTACTGACAAAGATAGTAAAGGTAATTGAATAATATGAGGAAAAGGCAGGTGTATATGATCACTGCCTCATCTCAGGACTCTGTCAACTCTTCCCTCTGTTGTAACTCAGAGCAACTATGATCACCTTGTTGGTCCATTAAACGAACATTCCACTAGATGATTACAATGTATGTAATATGCTTGCTTATTTCTCTAGGCCACATTCAGGAAACAAAATTCTTCTACCTTTCCAGGAGCAGATCAATTACTTCTACAAAAGAAAGTGATTTTTTTATTCAATAGATGTATATCAAGCACCGAGGACTGATTTGCGGCAATGGTACCAAGAGCAGCTGGGATTAGCTGAAGCTAATGATCATCCTGAAGAAAATCCAGTCATTATTCCAGGCTCATTTGGTTTGGTAATGGCTAAAGAGACAAGCTAAACAGTGATGTAAGAGGAATTGCAAACCCTGCATTTGTCAAGATGTTAATGATAGTTCTAACAACTTCTGCCCTTCCCCGATAGATGTAGTTTTGCCTTGAAAGTTCTATTTTGAATGGAGAGTAGCATTTATAGGGGCTTCCACTAAAGATAAAATTTTTCTCTCATAATAGTCCCTTCCCCGCAGTCATCTAATTAATAAGTCAGCTATTTAATAGATTGTTTTGCCAGTTACTAATTATATACATTCTTATTGTGTCTGTTTCTACTGAGTAAATAATCACAAGATGGGTTACTGGTTCCACCATGAGATAGCCTCAGATCAAGGCTCCATCCATTGTTGTGCTGCAATAAACCACTCTAATCTGGTGGAGGTTAGTCATGGTTTGATTTCTAGGGATTAACTTCAGAGAGGGAGTATACAGGGAGGAATAGTGAACAGTGGCTGGAGGAACAGTGGCTGGAACAGTGAAACATAGCCTCTCCCAAGCCATGACCCATGGTTGGGAGAAGTAAATAATCAGACCTCTCTCACTGGAATCTCCTGCTAGTAATTTCCATCATCCAACTCAATTAGAATCCAGAGAACAAGAAAGCCTGGATGCTGCAGTACACAGAGATCCTTTTCCTGGCACACAACACAGAACAGAGAGATGTGGAGAAAGGTCTGAACAGGCAAATGGGGGATTCTTGCACCTTTCTCTGGCACTCTTGATGCCTTTATTAAAAACTGCAACACTTCAGGTGTGCCTTGGTGACTCAGTCAGTTAAGCACTTGACTGTTGATTTTGGTTCAGGTCATGATCTCAGGGTGGTGAGATGGAGCCTTGCATTGGGCTCTGTGCGTAGTGGAGTCTGCTTTTCTCCTTATTGCTCTGTCCCTCCCTGTATACTCTCTCTCTCTCAAATAACTAGATACATCTCTTAAATAAGTAAAAAATAAAAACTGTAATACTCCCTTCACTTGGCACTGCCAATTTAGGTTTTTCTGCTTTATATTTTTTTCCATATCACGTATCATCTTCACTATGTAGTTTATTTATTAGGTTTATTAGCTATCTTTTCTACTAGAATGAGAGCTTCATGAAGCATAAATTTCCCTGTCTTGCTCATGGCTCTCGGTGCCTACAGTAGTGCCTGGTGCATAATGGTTCCTCCATAAACATTGTGGAACGAAACTCTATTTTAGGTATAACTTAAACTGTTCAAGTTTAAGTGTTCAAAAATCGTCCAAGGACTTAAGAAAGACCCTGCATATATTCTGCGGTGTAATTATAATGACCATTTTACAACCTAATATTAAATGGCAAATGTTTTCACAATGTACCAAAAAACAATTTATAACAATTCTGCCTATTGTTTTAATTCTGGTGTTTCAAGACTTATTAGAGAACTAGTGCTTTAAGATTTTTAAAACACTGATGACCACGCAGGACAATCCAAATTAGCAGTTCGGATGGTTGAAAGAATTGAATATACTGTCTCTTCCCTTTTATTTTGAGACTAGCCATTATTACATTGTATAATCTTAGAAATTGTAAGACAGCAAAAGAAAAAAAATGCACATACCTTTGATTATTCACAAAAGATTAACAACTTCTTGGCATTTATCATATCACATACTCTATGTAAAAACAAGGTCATCTTGGGGTGCCTGGGTGGCTCAGTAGGTTACATCTGACTCTGGATTTCAGTTCAGGTCATGATCTCGGGGTCATGATGTCAGGGTCATGATCTAAGCGTTGTGAGGTCGAGCCCCATGTGGAGTGTCTTGCTCACTGGAGATTCTGCTCGAGATTGTCTCTCTCCTTCTTCCCACCCCCTACCACATGCTCCCTCTCTACATATAAAGATGACTAGATCTTTTAAAAAAACAGGGCTATACCATACATTTCTTAATAATCTCAATAATTAAATGATTCAAGAATATCATTTGATAAATCATGTAGCAGAGATACTTCCCCATATTAGTAAATATGTAACTAAATTTTTTTGATTAATTCTTATGAGGTATTCTGTTTATATATATTTAGTTTTAAATTGTTACTTGGATATTAAGCTATTTTCTTATTTCAGGAATTTTATAAAAAGAATAGAATAAACATTTGTTCATATGTTGCTGTATAGTATTTCTTATATCTTCTTGGGATGAATTCCCAGAGGCAAAATTCCCTAATCAAGGTGGTCTAGTTCAAAGAGAGAGCAGTTTGACTCCAGAAATCATGCTCCAATTGACATGTCCTCAAAATTACATGAGAATGCATGTTTCTCCCTATACTGGCAACAATCATCAAAATCATTTTTGTTAAAGTTCACAGTCCAATATAAGAAAACAGCCGGACATTGTTTCAAATAAAAGATTTTATTTATTTATTTGACAGACAGAGATCACAAGTAGGCAGAGCAGCAGGCAGAGAGAGAGAGAGAGAGGAGGGTGGGAAAGCAGGCTCCCCGCTGAGCAGAGAGCCCGATGTGGGGCTTGATCCCAGGACCCTGAGATCATGACTGGAGCCGAAGGCAGAGTCTTAACCCACTGAGCAACCCAGGCACCCCTCAAATAAAATTTTTATTGATAATCACTGTGGTTAAAAGACCTCATGTTAGAATAGGTATGTGACCGATTTAGAAGTAATAGCATCTCAGAGCAATTATCTATCTCTATAACTTCCAAACACAACCTTAAAATATTACACATACATATCTGAAGACTTTTCTCATCCATGAGTTTTTTGTAAGAAGACTGAATGGCTAATGGAATGCAGAATGTTTCATTTTACTCTTACTGAACGTCAGGTTCATTAACGACCAAATTTCTTCTCTTAAGTCCTCAAGACATATATTCACAACAGGGATATTGTAGCCAGTGATTGGGTCATAGCTCATTCTGCCCTTCATGCTTTCCCTATGCCCCAGTTTTTCCTGGTGTTCTCTTTGACCCCAACGTTCAATTTAAAATTTATGCTTTCAGGTCTAACTTCTCTCTTTTCAATTCATTGCTCTAAATGATTGTTTAATATTGTGATAACTTACCATCAAAATTAATCTAAATTTTTACTCTCCAGGTTCCCAATGTCAAGGTGTTGTTCATAAAAAGACTGTAAATGCCTACACTGCAGACCAATAGAGTGGATTCCCTGGATAGGTCTCCTTGGTGCTCAGCATACATTGTGTAATAAAATACTAGCAGCGTGTGCTCATTTCTGAATTATACAGAGATCCCACTTTTTGGCTGTACCTTTTATTGAAACAAAGATAATGAAAAGGGAATTCTCCATTATATTGAAATAATCCAAAAAGTTTGGGTGTGTTTTAGCTACTTAGTTCCTTAGTTTCCCAGTTGTGGATTATTATGGTTTTTCTTGATCCTTTTCCTTCTTGCGATGGTCTCTTTGCTACCCTTTCACTGGTGGCTCTGTCTGCCATGTTTGTGAAAGAGCATGATTTTTCAGCATGCTTTTAGAGTGCTACGTGACTCACTAAACATGTGTCTGAGCGAGTTTTGTAGTATTCTTTTTTGTTTTTTTTTTCTCCAGTAGCTGTTTTTCAGGATCATTTTCTATTTACCTCAGTAGGTCTGCAATCACACATAGTACGTTATTATTTCAGTAGGACATGAAAAACAATAACAGCAGTGATCGAAAGAGCCTGAGGAAAGACCTGATTACAATTCAGGAAAACAAAAGACAGAAAAGCAGATGAACAGATACAATCTATTATAACTGGAGATTGAGAGGTCATTGCAGTGGGAATGACCACAGAATAGCTGGATTTTTAAATAACATTGTTTTATTTTTTTTCCTGACTTACAAAAGTAACACATGTGTACGCCCATTGGAGGAAACTTGAAAAAACATATACAAATACATAAAAAGGAAAAGAAAAAACTACAGGTGCCTAAAAAATTGATCTTCTAATGTGTGAATACCACACCTCAAGAATTGTGGTTCATTATTTTTTACTTTAAATTATTTAATTAGCATTTTCCTACGTATTACTTGATACGTACTTTAAAGGCTTTCATAGAAATAGTATGCATTTTAAAATGTTCTTTTATTGCAAATGAAACATTTTGCATCTCTTGATTATTATTGCTGCATAGTTGCCAAAAATTTGACAGCAAATTATGAGAATGTCTGTTTTTGAATTATCATAAGTATTTATACATGTCATGAGTTGAATGTGTCTCCCAGAAAGAAATGTTAAAGTCCTGATCCCATGTATCTGTGAAGGTAACCTTACTTGGAAATAAGGTCTTGACAGATACAATTAATTTGAGATCATCCTGGATTAAGGTGTACCTTAAGCCCAAGGGTTGAAGTCTCCATAAGGAGAGCTTTGGAGGTTTGGAGACACATGGAGACGTGGAGGAGACACAGGGAGTAAGACCCTTGAAGACAGAGGCAGAGATTGGAGTTAGGCAGCCACAGACCAAGGAATGTTAGGGATTGCTGGGAGGCACCTCAAACCAAAAGAGGCAAGCAGGGATTCTCTCCAAAGCCTTTCAAGGGACAATGGCCCTGCCAATAACTTGATTTTGGACTTCAAGCCTCTGGAACTGTGAGAGAATACACTTCTGTTGTTTTAAGCCACCTGTCTGGGGGGCTTTGTTATGGCAGCCTTGGGAAATGAGTGAAATAGCCTCAAAAAGCATTCCAGAATTGCATCCTTATTTGGGCTTTTACAGATATGTATCTTTCAATACTATAGAGGATAAGTCTTTTTTCTTATGCTTGGGGTAGAATAAATGTTGTCTCATATCCAGTCTGATTGGTCTGAGGGTCTAACAAGGCCATTTTGACAGACCCCTTGTTAACTGTCTTCCTTAGGGCGAATGTGTTCTAACTGTGGTTTTATAATTTTTTTTGGTAAGATGCCCATCCCCCATACCACCCCTCCCCCCCCCCCCCCCCGCAAAGAGTGACACATGTACAAAGCTGTGTGAAAGCTTGGCATTTTACTTCTCATGGATGACTTACTTTTTTTTTTTTTTTGCCACCCAAAGAAAGCCCTGACATAGGCAAGATTTCTGTATCATTACAATAGGACAGAGAGAACTATTTTTTTTTTTAGAACCTCTTTGTTTGTTTTGAGTGGTCAAATCTTCTGAGCCCCAGCTTTATTTAGAAGTCCAATTTCCAACTGACTCTGAATTCAGATCCAATACCATGTTTCCTCTTGCAGTTGGCTATTAAATCTTCAGCTCCCTAGATGCCAGATTCTATATTAAGGCCTAATTCTTCCTTCCAAAGCATGAGCTAGTGAATTTCCCATTTGCTTTTATATTCCCTCTTCATTTCTGGAATGAAATGAAGCTTCAGGTGTCGCTTTGGAAACTTCAATTTCCTTATCTTTTTTTTTTTTTTAAGATTTATTTATTATTTTGAGAGAGAGAGAGAGAGAGAGAGTGCTTGGGGAGGGACAGAGGGAGAGGGAGAGAGAGAGTCTCAAGCAGACTCCCTGCTAAGCATGGAGCCCAAAGCAGGGCTAGATCTGGGGCTCGATCCCATGACCCTGAGATCATGACCGGAGCTGAAACCAAGTATCAGATGCTTAACTAACTGAGCTACCCAAGAACCCCATTCCTTAAAGTTTTTGAGTGCCTACAGAACCAGCAGTAGCATTGAATACTGTAAAAAGAAATGTTAAGACTAATGGCCTATTGTGAGATGGCTAGGTTTAATGCTACATTCGGTAGCAGGAGAAGGAATAGTATGACGACATTTGAGTTTGTTCCTGTAAACAAACTGCATTTTCTAATCTAGCTGGAAATAAAGAGAAAGTTTTGAGTTCCATCTGATCCTAGTATCTATCTACTTCTCAGTTGATTCAGAATATACTGGCCTGGGACGCCTGGGTGGCTCAGTTGGTTAAGCAGCTGCCTTCGGCTCAGGTCATGATCCCAGCGTCCTGGGATCGAGTCCCACATCGGGCTCCTTGCTCAGCAGGGAGCCTGCTTCTCCCTCTGCCTCTGCCTGCCATTCTGTCTGCCTGTTCTCACTCTCTCCCCCTCTCTCTCTGATAAATAAATAAAATCTTTAAAAAAAAAAAAAAAAAAGAATATACTGGCCATGTTGGGCCAGGAACCTTAGAAACAGCTTTAGGAACCAGCATTTTGGGCCCAAGCATTTTGGGACACAGAAGCTTTTTAGTAACACAATGGTACATTTAATGAGCACATTTCACTTTTCCCTGAGGCAAAGAACTCAGACTCTGCAGTGATGAATGGTTGTCGCTTTAAGCCACTGATTTTTTTCAGCAGCAAAAGGAAAGTGATAGAGGTGGGGCGGGTGGAAGGGGAGGGGCGTGAAGCCACAGAAGGACAGGACTAAAACCAGTCTCCTGCCTGATGTGCTAAGCTTGAAGTGAATGGGGAAGAGGCTCTGTCTTTGCTCTTTCACTGCACTTCATAACACATATAAGACATGTTCTACTTGTTTGTCATGTGCGTATCTCCTATGACACAGAAACAGTATAAAACTCTTGTGTTGTTCAATTCAGTTTTGTGCCAAAATCAAGCTCTACGGTACTTTGACAATCTTTTCAAATGTAAATTTCCTTTAGAAAAAGACATGTATTACACAGTGTATTTTCACAAAGGATAGGTGTGAAGTTCTCTCTTAGCTCATTAATTCCTGTCGATTCTACACTAACAGTAGAAACACTGAAAATTTGCTTCCCCATCATACATATTTAATACAATTTTAAAAACCGACGGGATATGAAATCTTTACTTCCTGTCCTTTAAATCTTCCACTTCATATGAACTGTGTATTAAAAGAAATGATAGATAAATTAGCACACATATTTATTGAGCACCAGCTCTGTGCCTGGCTGTCTGTGTCTAGTGGTGACCAAAAGAAGTAGAGCTCCTGCCTGGGCCTGTCTAATGGTCTATAATTACAACTGAAGTATATATTTTCTTTAATTTATTCAACTGGGCACTTAATTCATTTCCTAGGGCTGCCATAATAAATTATCAGAGAGTGGGTGGCTTACAACAACAGAATTTATTCTCTCACAATTTTGGAGACCAGAAGTCTGAGATTAGGGTGTTAGCAGAGCCAAAGTCCCTTACAGGCTCCAGGGGACAATCTTGGAAGCCTCTCCCAGCTTCTGGATACTTCTGGCATTCCTTGGCTTATGGCTGTACAACTCCGATTTCTGACTATCTTCACTTGGCTTTTCCTCTTCTCCCTCTAGTTTTTTTCTTTGTGTACTTCTTAGAAAGGCAATTGGCACTGGATTTAGGACCCACCTTGATAATCCACAATCATCTCATTTAGAGACCCTTAAGTTAGTTACATCTGCAAAAACTTCTTTTTTCCAGATAAGATCACATTCACAGGCCCTGGGGTTAGGATGCAGCCTTATCTTTTTAGATGCCAGCTTTTAACCTATGGTAATACTAATCTAGAATTCACACCATAGAAATGATGATATTAATCAGCAGAATTGCATGACACCTTATACTACTTTGTTATTAAAAATACTTAAGTGACAAATGGAAAATATTCCTCCTACTACAATTTTAAATATTTAAAACAAGGAAATGGTTCTCTTTTTTTCAGTTTGGTTTATAGTTATTTATGATCTTTTGATCCCTAATAGAAAACTCAGCATTCCAGAGAGTCATTTTCCACTAGGGGTTGGACTATAAAACTTATCCTCTGAAGAAGGGACTTACACAATACACATTTTGTGGGTCAGACAGGGATTCTGGAGTTATGAAAAAGACTGATATACCTATTGCCTTTAGATATCAGAACTGAAAAATTATTCATAACTCACAGGGGTAGTGAGAAAGAATTATAGGATTTAAAATGTAAAAAATCCCCAAATCTCTGATCCGTACTCCAATCATTAGTATCCTCATACTGTTAGTATCTATTAAATATATTCCTCTGTCACACTAATTTAGGAGTCAAAACTAAATATGTGAACCATTTTGTAAATCTGTGCAATAATCCTTGAGCAACCATGAATGACCGTTGGTTATCTCACTACACCCCTTAAAACTTACGTCAGCTTCAAATATACTTCAATAAAAAATGGTAAAACAACAAACAAACAAACATCTATCTGCTCATGTAGTCTAGTAATCACAGGCTCCTGCTGTCCTCATGTACTCCTGTTCAATTTTTTTGTGCAAGTTCCTTACAATATTCTTCCTAAATCTGAGTCCAAAAAGAGCAGGTTATATACTTTCTTCCTGTATTGAGAGCTGCATAAAATTTAGAATCTACTTCACTTATTCTAAAAGAAAAAACAAAGAATAACAAAATTTTCTCTCATATCAGTGATAATGTTTTCTTTAAGACCCACATAGACCTAAATATCTTTGCAGCATAAAAAAATATTAAAGGCGCTGGGAGAGTCTATGGTGTATTTGTGAGAGAGAGAGAGAGAGAGAGAGAGAGAAAGAAAGGGAGAGGGAGAGAGAGAGGAGATTTTTGAGGCATACAAAGGAATATGGGTGAGAAAATGTGTGAGAAATTCCTCCTCCGAGTTTCATAAATAGAATGCATGACTTTGAGATTGATGTACATGTGCTAATATAATCTTCTTCGAAGTGGGAAACAAACATTTCTTGGGTTAGTTCTCCAAAATTTTGATAGCTTATGTCTAAAGAATAGACATTTGGATTTCATTCCCTCTAAAGTATGCATATGAGAAATACAAGACACATTTATTTCTTTGCCAATTATGCCTTCTATTAGAAGGAGATGCTTTGATTTCAGGGGCCACCCCAAAAGGCAACACATATTGGGAGATTTGTACACAAAGAAAAAAATGAATTAAAAAATAATATGCAGCTTAATGAAATACAAAATGACATATGATATAAAAAATAAAATACAAAATGTCTGGAGTATAGTTTGAGACATCTGATGGATTTATAATATGCTTAGCTTTAATTAGCCTGTCAGACAAACTGAAAGAATTGTTCTGTTATTCAGAGTGCAAATCAAGAAGTATCCATGCGGCGGACGATGACTGAGTTCAAAGTTTGGGTCAGGTGTCTGTTCCTACACTACATCATGTGTATTCATGTCATCATGATGAATGCAAGGTAACTTAACACTAATACCATCTAAATCCAACTGAAAAGAGTATGTGATCATATCACCATCTAAGGCTACTTGTTTGTTCAGCCTGCTGCTTGACAGCACGGCTAAAGTCAAGGGTTATCACTAATGGTGAGTAACATCCTATAATAATGCCATGTGGGCTAAGGAGAGACTTTGTATGTTTGAAAAAATAAAATGTGCCCCAAAACTGT
This sequence comes from Mustela nivalis, assembly GCF_964662115.1. Lineage (NCBI taxonomy): Eukaryota > Metazoa > Chordata > Mammalia > Carnivora > Mustelidae > Mustela > Mustela nivalis. Next base: position 78,376,958 of record NC_139031.1, read on the forward strand.
AAAACTTGAAGCCCCCTTTTCCTGGACACAATAACTCATTAGCATTAACTTAAAATTAGTGTAATATACCCATGGATGTTATACCGCCATAACCTAAGAATGTAAAGTTAAAAATAAAAGGTAAGCCTCTGTGGTTTCTCATGTATTCTTTGCATATAAATCAAACTGTATGCAAACAATTCCTTAGGTAGAAGAATATCATGAATTCTGCCCATGAGTATCAATAAATTCAACTTAAAGGACATGCTTTATAATACTACTTATAAAAATAACATTGTTCATCCTATTCTTTTTTCTTTTCAGTAGTCTGATATTAGGTTTTGAGGAGAATGTCAGAACAAGTTCTTCTGGGGTTAAACAAATGGATTTTTTTTAAAAAAAACTTCAGCTCTCATGAATTAGAAATTTGTTGCTTCTCTTAACCACTGAATGACTATAACAACAACAGCAGCAATAATAATAATACACCTCAAGTGTAATAGAGAAGACTTTGTTTGCTTTGTTTTGAGCAAACTTAACATAAGCCCAGGTTTCTGAAATAAATACATTGCACGTTAAGCTATTTTTAAGAAAGATACTATGATTTATGGCTTCTCATCTTTACAGTGAATCTATATTTAATTACCAGTATCTGGCTGTCATAAAGTCAGATATTTGTAAAAGAGGAAAGCCAAAATTATAGGTACATTTAGAACATTTGTAAGAATAGGTCTAATTAAAGTATATCAGTTACCAAAGTCATACAATACCTCCTTATCAAAATTCCTTGGAAGTCAAACGTTCTCTTTTGCCACAACAATGACTTAACAATGGGTTACATTAAAAGATCAAAAACAATCTTGTCCTGATAAATATAAAGAACCTTAATAAGAGAGATCACCAAAATCAGATCTAAATGAAGAAATATATATATTAGAAATATGGATATTTAGTATATAAATATTATATATGTATATTATCTTGAGATACATTATTTAGGGGTTTGAAACCTGTCTTCTATCAGTTACCTAAGACTTAATTAGGTTAAATGAGGTTCAATGTTATCTGTGCATTTTCTTTGTGATTCTTGTAGAACACATCTGTTACTTAAAAAGCTTTTCCACAAAGGTAGATTTGCAAAGGTTTGGAAAAGTATTCCCTATTTTAATAGTTGTGGTAAATTTGTCATTTGGCCACCACTTCCCATGTTTTCATTACTCTGATATCCCTTTATACTGAAATTGCCTTATTCCTTGCTGTCTAATCAATATATAAATATGCCTCACCCAACGGGACAGTTTTCTAAATTGACTAGGTTACTAGATCTTTGAGCCACAAGAAAGTATCGTTCTTGCTCATAGGTACTGAAAAATTACTTTATTTATATACAATATACTTTTTTGCATGAAAATCCCCTTTATCCATATGTTTGGGTGGGAGGGATACACCTCTTTGACGCTAGTCACTTTCAGTGACTTCTTTATATTTTGTCAGTCCCAGAAGCCATGGGCATACAGTCATACAGTCGAAGCAGTTGCCTACTTGAGTCAAGCTTTTCAAAGAACAGCAAAAAGAATTAAAGCACAGGAAAGTGTAGTTCATTTCTTAACTCTTATTATTCTTATTAGATGTTTTTAAAATGTATGCAAAAATGAATGGAATAGTAAAATAAAACCCATGTGTATATATTCTAATTTCAGCAGTGTGTCTGATTTTGTTTCATATGTGGCTTCTCACTAGATTATTTTCATGCAAATCTAAGTATTATATTATTTCTTCTATGCATAGTTCAATAAATCTCTAAAAGACAAATATTCTTTAAACAAAAACATAACCACAATCCAATTATGACAACTAAAAATAAATAAGAATTCCTTTATATGAGTGACTTTCAACTAACTAAATTCTTACCTCTTAAAATGTTCTTATGTAGGTTTTAGATGCATGGGCTGTGATTGGTTCAGGTCCTGTGCTGATTTCTCTATTCAGACCGACATTTTAGTCTTCTTTGTTGTAAATATTATTATGATCTCAAATTTTTCAGATTGAGACCTATATGAAATAAAGGTCAGAGTTTAAGGGATAGAACTGGTTCAGTTCTAGGAATCTTGTTCTAGTATGCATGCTCTTTCATACTCAGATCCATATAATTTTGCTTATTTCAGGGTAGAAGAATATAAGGAATGGAACTGTTCCAAAAATATAACATTTTTTTTCTAAAATTAAACCTATATTGAAAATGTAAAATTTTTCCTTCCTCCCTTCCTTTTGCTTCCTCTCTCTCTCTCTCCTCCTCCCTCCTTCCTTCCCTTCCTCCCTCTCCATAACAAACATATTTAAATTTTTGCTCACCGACTCAGAAATGCCAATTCAATTAATAAACTTACTAGGAGTTTCAATTTTATTTTCTGCAAAAAAAAGATTATGTTTCTTTCCCCTGGGCTAAAATATGTCAGAGACAGAGACTATTATAGAATTAATTTAAGGATATATTTGGGTGTATAATTCTAAATTTAAATTTAAAAAAATAGGTTCCATAATTGAGATTGGCCTCTCTGTGAATATAAAATAGAGGTTTTAACAGTTTTAGGACCCAAAACTATAGGAATATAAACAAATCACGGGAGCACTAAAATCAGGGGGATTTGTTGTGTGTGGAATGCATGTTGGCTGAAGCAAAGGAAATTGACTTAGGAATGCATTGGTTTGGGGCCAATTGCTTTGGGGCCAATTTCAGTTGAGTGTTGACTCTTGATTTCAGCTCAGGTCATGATCACAGGGTTGTGGGATTGAGCCCTGTAACCAGTTCTATGCTCAGCAGGGAGTCTGCTTGAGATTCTCTTTCTCCCTCCACCCCCCACCTCCACTGCATGTGTGCACATGTGCACACTCTGTAAATTAAATAAAAGGATGAATGAAGGAATGAATGAATAAAATCTTAAAAAAAAAAAAAGAACGCATTGGTTTGAACTTAATTCTGAAAGTTTATGTGTGGTCAAGGCACTTCTGCAAAGTTCACTCCAACTGTGTTCCATTGTCCTAAAGTGTCAAGTAAATATTTTTTTTAAGATTTTATTTATTTATTTGAAAGATAGAGATCACAAGTAGGCAGAGAGGCAGGCAGAGAGAGAGGAAGAGAAGCAGGCTCCCTACTGAGCAAAGAGCCTGATGTGGGGCTCCATCCCAGGACCCCGGAATCATGACCTGAGCTGAAGGCAGAGGCTTTAACCCACTGAGCCACCCAAGCGCCCCTCAAGTAAATATTGACCAAATTGATCACTTTTGCAAAGTGATTTCTACATATGGACTCCTTATTTCTGTTATTAGAATTATCTATTATGTTAAAGACACTCTGCCAAATTTTGCAAGGGATATAAATAAAGACCTGTATCCACAATGGGAGAGATTGAAAATAAAATAGAATATATGTTACAAAAATTACATTCATAGCTCTGAGTGTGTTCAAAAGACAAGGAATCATTAATTGCAGAGAAACAAGGAAAGATTTGTGGGCAAGACTATAATAATAATTACTATTTTTATTTGATGAAACCCTTCTCCCTCTAGCTCACCACGCTGAAAACCTTGGAGGCATTTAAAATTTCTTTGTTAGGCTTCACTTTCCTTAAGATGTTGCTACAGCTTCTACCTTGGGGCTATTTCTTGTTTGGTTCACAGCAAAATAAATCAGGATCTCAATATTTTTTCTGAATTTTCATTTTCCCGTTGTCGAATTTAAGAAAGCTTCCAGACTGATTTTCCTAAAGAACAGTTTTACACTGTTATTAGAATTAGGGTTTATAGGAAACATGGCTGAGAGAATAATAATTCCTTGAGAAGCACCAAGTATCTAAAAAGTCAAGATAGTTATTGACCAGGTCTGATTCTCATCCCCTTAGCATGTATCAGAATCCCTTGGAAGGTTTGCTAAAGCACACTTTGTCTGGTCCTAGATCTTCCAGTTGAGTAGGCTTGAGGAGGGCTTGTAAGTTTTTCATGTCTATGAATTGCTCAGATACTGCTGAGGCTGCTGGTCCCAGGATCATACTTTGAGAACCACTGGTCTATATTACTATTATTAACAAGGTGAGTAGAAAAAACACGGGACTCATGAGATGATCTGGGTTCTTTCTCAGATATTGCACTTTGTGAGGACTATGAGATTATGGAAGTTGGGTGGTCTCTTGAGATTTCATTTTTTCCTTAAACTGGTTCCTATTGGAGTTAGAACCTATTGTGTTAGAACCAATTTTGTGACTCTTCTCTGAACTCTAAATTTAGTGACATTGTAGAAACTGGAAATCAACTGTGGTAGGGATATTTACACCATAAAAATGGACAATTGTTCTAAATCAGATTTGCTTTTCCATTTTTGAGAACTAGTTGTTAACCATCAGTACCTGTTGATTAGATCTATACTAATTTTCATAAAATTTCAGGTGTTAAAATAATTTTAAACCTCTCACTCCCTTTCAAATCATCTATTTTTCTCTGAGCAACAGATCATCCTTTCTCAGTGTGTCTTTATTATAAAACTATAATAAATCTATGACTTTGAGAAGTGTATTGGTTGGGAACAAAAACATTAATGACTATGTTTCGGTATAAATGAATCCTAACTTCATGGAAATGTCTATATTGTGATGCATAAATCCAGGAAAATGAAAGGGGGAAAATTTTGAAATAAATGTAAGACATGCTTTTCTAGTTTTCTTCTGGTCGCAATACCAGATGTTTTTAAAGATCAAGCCCTAGGCTCTCCTCTCTTCAAACCCTATACTTTCTCCAAAAGAATTTCATCTGTTGGTATTCATTAACCCACTTTCTTTGCAAATGACTCCCAAATTTGTATTTCTTATTAAAAAAACTCTTGGCGCCTCAGACCCACAAAACCTATAACTAGCTTGATATTTTCACTTAGATGATCTAAAACTAACTCTAATTTGATATGTACAAAAAAATCTTCCTGGTCTTCTCCCCAAATGTGGTCCTCTTCCACATTGTATTTCACCACTACATTCCTTATTTTAAATGCCCTTTGAAATCCTCTACTTCTCTTCGTTTGAGCTGCTATCTCCCTAAGCCAAACTTCTATCTTTTCTTACCCAGACTAGTTTGCTAGTCTCCCTTTATCTACACTTTCCTTCTTCCAACACAGTCTCCTCCTAATGATTAGATGGTCATTACAAATACAAGTCTGATAATACTTCATTTTTCTTTAAAATGCTTCATCGACTTCCTCTGCTTTTATTTATTTATTTTTAAAAGATTTTATTTATCTATTCGACGGAGAGAGAGATCACAAGCAGGCAGAGAGGCAGGCAGAGAGAGGGGAAGGGAAACAGGCTCCCTGCTGAGCAGAGAGCCTGATGAGGGGCTCGATCCCAGGACCTTGAGATCACAACCTGAGCCGAAGGCAGTGGCCTAATCCACTGAGCCACCCAGGTGCCCCCCCCCAACTTCCTCTGCTTTTAGAGTAATAATCAAAGCCTTAATGGGGAGGAGGGTGCTTGGGTGGCTCAGTTGGTTAAGTGTCTGCCTTTTCAGGGTCTGGGGATCCAGGCCAGTATCTGGCTCCTTGCTCAGTGGAGAGTTTGCTGCTTCCTCTCCCTTTGCCCCTCTCCCTGCTCTCTCTCTCCCCTCCCTTGTCTTAAATAAATAAATAAAATCTTAAAAAAAAAAAAAAGCCTTAATGTGTCACACAAACCAACATTATATGGCCAAGAAGCATGAACTGACTCTTGCATATTTTTCTAGGGACATATCAAACTAATATGTGGTCCCTCTGTCATATATCACTCCACTTTTTCATCTTTTCTTGTAATGAAGATCTCAGTTCAAAACCGCACTTCATCAGGAAACCCATGCCTCCCAAGAAATATAGAAGAACACTTCTCCTATAACACTATGTGTTTTTTTGTTTCATGGCTTTTGTCAGTTATGATTTCATAGGCGTTTTTACTTTATTTGATTATATTCATGTGATATATATATATATCATCATATATATATGATTCACATATATTATATATATGATGATTCACGTGATATTCACTAAGAAATCTATATCTGTATATGCCAATTATTGAATAAATGTTACAGTATTATAAATTAGAATAATCAGACTTTCTCTCTCTCCTTTCCTCCCTCCCTCTCTTTCTTTCTTTTCTCTCTCCTCCTCCCTCTCCCAGCATCCCTTCCTCTCTCATATTCTCACACTCTTCCTTGTTTCTCTCTCTCTTTCTCTCTTTCCCTTCCCCTAATTGATCAGCAAAAGATGTGTATTCCTCAATCTGCAAGTCATTGTAAGAACCTGCCTGCAAGGTTGTAATGTGGTGATTCTTAACCCTGACTGCATATTAGAATCACCTGGTGAGATTTTAATAAATACCCATGCCTAGGCCCACCGCAGACCAATTAAATCAGCATTTCTGGAGGTGGGGCTCAGGCAACATTTTTTTTTTTTTTAAAGCTCCCTGGGTGATTCTAATGTGCAGCCAGGGCTGTGAAACATGCTGTGATGGATGAAATCTGAAGACCCATCTGTTCATGAACCATTCAAGCTATTACTCTTGGCTTAGGAAATTTCTAATCCCAATTATATGATCTTTATATTCATGCATTCGCTTATTCATTCAAAACTTACCATTTTAAATCTTATCTTGTTAAATCTTCTATTTGTTACACTCATATTACACGGTATATTTACTACGAGAAGCAAAATTTTCTCTAGGCATTGTGAAAAACTACACAATGTGGTCAGATACTTTCCTGATTCTGAATTGAACTCTTTCCTCGCTTAGCTGATAGCATGGGTTTAAATCATAAATTTGAAAAAAAATTTTTTTTTTAAAACATAAATTTGTCCCTAGAATTTTCTTTTTGTTTCTCCTCTCACCATGCATATTACTTGAACACATGGTAGACTTTTCACATTGATTGTGCAAATGTAGTAACACAGACATCATTTATGCAAGAAAACCCGTGAACCTCTTCTGTAAAATAGGCATGTCTGTGCAAAATGATTTCTCCCTTGATCTGAAAACTGGGAAGGGGAGCTTTTCCAATTGCTAGAACATCGAGGGGACAGTGGTTAGAGGTGCTGTTGCAAAAAGAGAAGCTGAAGAGCTGTTGGGGGTGGGCAGGAAGAGTAGAAATATTTAAAAAGAGACATGGTGAAATCAGGAAGCTTTTTCCTCAAAGGGCAGTTGCTGCTGGAGCAACTGAGTCATCCTCCCAGTATTGTCCGTCCTAGATACAGCGAACAGGAAGTGAAAGTTCAGTGTTGCTTACTGTCAATTACCATCCACATAAACAGACACAGGAAGATCAAGTCATGTTTCTTAGCCTTAGTGCCCTTGGATGTTCTGATAAATATGTTAGCTATTTACTCAATATAAATATTAAACTTACATACCCCCGAGGCCAAATTTTATAGTTTCCCTTTGGAATTCTTCTCTTTTAAAAGCACTGGCTTGAGCCACCCTTTTTCTCTTTGAATTCACCAACTCTACGCCCCTTGCCTCTCCTCACCTTCTGCTTCCGGGAGGGGAAAGTCTCATCATCCAGGCCTCTCGTAAAGGGTAACTTGGTGCCAGGGAGTAATCCCCTTGGGTCACTAATGGATATTCACACATCTGAGAATGCTGTTTAGGAGCTTCTGAAGTGGAATGCGATTCCAGCTGTAGCAATTACATACTGCTCAGATTTCCTAGTTTAGACTCCAGGGAGTTCAACAACTGCCTATTAGCAAGCTGACGATGGAAGGAAGCGCTGTAAATCGCACAGGCAATGATAAAGCCGATGCTCCTGGAAGAAGTAGGACAGAGTGACTGGCAATTAAAAAACAGAACCGTGAACCTTGGCCTTTTAAAAGAACAACACCCGCAGTAAGTTAATGAAGAACACGGGAGGATAAACTGAACTGTAAACATTTCTTGTATCTCTTTTCAGTTATCATCTTGGTTGCAGGCAGAATAAAAGAGAAAACTAAACATCTAGAATCCAAATTAGTCTGTAGGATACATCTAATTCTCAAACAAATACCGTATTGGTTTGGAGGTTTCAGGACCTTTGGCTTAGATGTAATTTGGTCACGCCTGCTAAGACCCAGAGGCAAAGAGTTTATACTGCCTATCATCTCGGTATTAAAGACTATTTAGGACTCTTAAAAATCACTGTCCAAAGAGGACTTGATTTAATTATGATGGAAAGAAAAAAAAAAAAAACTACACTTCTTATCACACATAGAGAGTTCGTTAAACGGCATAGGATGTATGAGACTTCATAACAACTTGAGAGGCCCTGTTTCTGGGCTTACTTGGCAGATAAGGAAACCAATGTTTAGAAAGATTACGTAGGTCAATGGTAAACCCACAAACATGAAATAGCAAGACAAGGATGGGGACCCAGTTCTGTCTGATATCAAAGTGCACGTGTTTTATATTAACTGATGTTTCCTGCTGTGACTCAAGCTGGGATCCATTTAAGGTGATGGAGATATGAATTTAAGGACCAAAAAAGGAAGTGTCAAATCACAGATGCTTTAACAAGATAGGTTTAATTTTTGAATGACAGTATAGTGAATTGATGGCTTATCTACTCCCATTGTTTAAACATAATTTAATGAAAATTTTGGAATGTGAGGTAAGTTCCCTGACCATACCCAAAGTAGACTGAATGTCTTCATTGATTGATGACTAGCAGGAAATCTACCCCTGTAGGATGAAAGGAGGGAGATTAGATATTTAGGCTGAAGGAAAGGGAGAGTGAGATGTAATAAATAAAAAAGGCGTAAGAATTAAACGTTAAGAATGATGGAGAAGAATATATTGCTCTATTTTTATCTTGCTGAGAGCTTTTATGTATATCATCTTATTTCAAACACTCTTTTTGAGGTGTAAGATCCACTGGCTATAGAAGGCATTGGGTGCTTCAAAACAAGAAAGAAACAAAAATTGCTATATATTACAGAATAGCAGAACGCTATTGTCCATTTCATTGACTCTAAAAAGGTATAAAATATGAATGCTTTTTATATTATCATATCATCTGGGGTGCCTGGGTGGCTCAGTGGGTTGAGCCGCTGCCTTCGGCTCAGGTCGTGATCTCGGGGTCCTGGGATCGAGTCCCGCATCGGGCTCTCTGCTCGGAAGGGAGCCTGCTTCCTCCTCTCTCTCTGTCTGCCTCTCTGCCTACTTTTGATCTCTGTCAAATAAATAGATAAAATCTTTAAAAAAAAATTTATATTATCATATCATCAAAGAGGTATAAAATACATCATGCTTTTGCAGATTGCTCAATGTAGATTTTGTAGATTGCTAATAATGTCTCACAGTATCACCCATAGATCTGTTGAAAAGATAATTATGTTTCTTAAAATCAAGTGTACCAAAACAATAAAATAACATCAGACTAGATAGGACCATCCCAGCTATAGGATACAATAGCCTCAAACCATTATGAAATGAAGAAAAAGAAGGGCTTACAAATGCATGCTTATATTTGTAAAGCATTATCTCTAAGACATATAAGTTAATTATCCTTACAGGTGAAACAGCTTAATAGTTGACTTTGTATTGTATTGGCAGTAGATGTAAAGCTTAATCTGTACAGTTTACAGTTCACAAAAAGCATAGGAAATACAAGTGAAGAACACATTTGTACCCTGTGGAAAATCTACCTGCTAAAAATAATCATTTTTTTCTCCCTGAAAATACTTTTTGTGCTGCATTGCAAATGACTTTATAACATTTCTGACCAAAATCTTTCAGTCGATTGGCTTTAAGCAGAATTAGTGACTGCTCCTCTCCATGAAATGGAAATTTGTGTTCCACTGCCAGGGATCCATTAAGATGATTCAGGAAAAATTCAACCAACCATATTTTGCAATTGTCAGTCTTACCTACTTGGTCTGTCTCAAAAACAAACAAACAAACAAACAAGGAATATTAATAAACTCCCCACACAGTCTAGATTCTGCGTAAGTTAAATATATGCATTTTTGTTTCTTAATTTTAAATAATACTTTGGACTTAGAGAAAAGGAATGTTATGTGAAAACCATATTAGCTAACATAAGGTGTTACAAATGGCAAACTCTGGGGCCAGAATGTCTCAGGCTACCTGCATTCAGATGCAGTTAAAGACTGTTTCTGTTAGTCCTTAACTTTTTTTATAAGGCATCTTTTTTCATCTGTAAAATAGCTTATCAATAGTCCCTCCATGACAGGATGAGGATTAAGGAAGTTAATGTTTGTGACATGCTTGCAACAGTGCCTAGAACCGGGGCGCCTGAGTGGCTCAGTGGGATAAAGCCTCTGCCTTTGGCTCAGATCATGGTCCCAGGTCCCGGGGTCAAGCCCGGGATTGGATTCTCTGCTCAGCAGGGAGCCTGCTTCCTCCTCTCTTTCTGCCTGCCTCTCTGCCTGCTTGTGATCTCTGTCAAATAAATAAAAATAAAGTCTTCAAACAAACAAACAAACAAACAAAAAAACCAGTGCCTAGAACCTACTGACGGACTGTATCAGTGTCAACTGTGTGTTCCCACCACCATCCCCTTACTGGGCCCTTCTCTCTTCTTTAAAAACCTAATTTCCAATCGGGGTGTTATCTTCTTCTGAGATTAATACCACTGAGGTGTAAATGTGGAAATATTATAGTAATTTTACTTGAAAAGTATAAATAAGCAGGTCTGGTAGTTGCCCTCATATTGCTTAGAAGTTAGTAAAACTGGAAAAAATAGAACTTAGGAAATGTGAAAAAGTGAAATAAATCTACACACTAACAAAATTCCTACCCACCTTAATGATGCCTGTTGAAATCTATCATCTATATGCCCACTGTTGTAATGTTTCCACTTATATCTTGCTTTTGTCACTCATTATTTTTGTCAAATACATTGTGCCAGGTTCTTAGGAAACTTCATAAACATACTTAAATAGCTTGCAGTATTATATCAAATGGCATATTCTGTTATTGTTGGATACATTGTTGGTTTTAATAATTAACAATTATAAATTTTGTTCCAATAAAATAGTCTATAGATTTTTCTTCTTTTGAATTATTTTCTCTGAATCAACTATAGTATATGAGATTACTGGATCCAAATGTATGATTTATTTTTTTCTGACCCAACTTTTCTTTCAAAATTGAACTTCTATTACTGTTATAATTACAAAATAATAGTTGACCTGTGTGAAAATGCAAGTGGCACAAAAATGTATGAGATAAAAAATAAGAAAAATTAAAAAGCCTAATTTCATGTGCCTCAGTAATTAATTATTTGCTGTCCTCCAGCCTTTCGTTTAATAATTTAGGATTATATCCCATAAAGTAGACTCTGTATACTGAATATAGCAACCAGCTCTATTATACTTGCTATCTTGTGGCTATCTGCTCATTACTACTAGTTATAGTTGAGACATTTTAATGACTAAATAGTGTTTTTCAGCATGGTTATGCTACACTTTTTCTTATAAATAAACCACTGCCATTGGTCATTCAGGTCATTTCCAAATTATTACTATTATGTTCAAAGAACTACACACATATGTGTTTTTTTGGTCACATTATTTTATTTTAATAAATTCTAGAAATAAATTTGCTGAATAGAAATTGTTGTGCACTTAGAATTTAAAATTTATTTATTTATCTATTTATCTCTTTTTTTTTTACCAAATTGCCCTTTAGAAATGTACTGATCTGTTCTCCACAGTGTTTGGGGTCCTCCTTCCACTAGGTTTGTTCACTCATTCTCAATTTGATTGGTTGTTAACAACTACAATATTGGATTGCTAATGAGGGAAAATATCTTTTCTCTTGTAAAATATATTTTAAACTTTATTTATGGCAAATTTTGTCATGCAGTGATTTTTATTTTTATATTTTCATGTAAATGGATTTATTTCAGTCCTTTATGATGTTTGGTCTCCCCTGCCCCAAACCTAAACCCATCCTACAACAAGGGGATGAAAATTTTATTTAAAAATTTTCTTTTATTTTGTAGTCTAAATCTAAACACGTTAATGAAACTGGAATCTTGTGTGTGTGTGTGTGTGTGTGTGTGTGTGTTACATAGGGGGAGAGCATATCACCAAATAATTTTTTGCTACTTTTCAATTATAATTTTATCCTATGTGCAGTTATTGCCAGAATTTTTTTAATGTCTTTTTATGTGTTTATTCTTGTTCCTTGCTATAATAAACAGGGCCTATATGTTCTTTATTATTATTTTTTATCTGATGGAAAGAGGCATAGCATTATATTTGTAAAAGTTGCCCTGTTTTCTTGCATTTGTTTTTCAAATAAAATACAGTGTTAATTAGTTAAGGTCACATCTCCAAAAGTAGAATTGTGCTTGCATAGAGTGATAATCCTTAATTTGGGAAAAAAACTTCATCTTTTTTGATGAGTCTCTCCTTCCAGGAGCAACATACACCTACTTGTTCATATGTTCTTTGGCTCTTTTGATTACATTTTTCTTTCTTTTGGTCCCCATATCTATTTTTTATTTCCTTGGTTGAAAGCAATAAAACTATCCTAACAGTTTCAAATCAATTAAACTTTTATAGGGTATGTCTATAAACAAAGGGTAATAATGGGCTCAAAAAGAACAGACGGCCAGAGTGGCTCTGGGATCTAGATGGCTCATGGAATGGGCATCTCCAGCTCCTCTCCATAAAACTGGGAGATTACTCTATCAAACAGGAGGAGGAGATAGTGAGTAGCCAAAACCAAAATATGGCCTCTATTTTAAGCTTACTATCATTATTACTAAAGTGAATCAAAAGACAATTTTAACTTTTCATGATTAGCTGATCTTCCCTAGTATGAAATAAAGTAATAAGTTTTAAAGTTGTCTTTTAATAAAATTTTCTATGTTCTCTCACAATTTGAATATTTTGCTACCTTTTTTTCCTGAATTCTCTAAGCATCAAAAATATTTTATGTCAATAATGCTTTTTTCTCTTTCATTTATATTAGATATTTTCTTATATTATTATGTTCTAGAATATAACCTAATACAGTAATGACTGTCACATTCTTCTTATTCCTAATTCTAATAGAAATGCATCTACTAGTTCACTGTTCAATACCATTTTTTATTATATAAATATTTTTTACCATGTTAAGAAATATCATGTTAATGATTAGGCTGGCATTATTATCTTTTAATTAGGGTTGGATATTGAATTTTATGAAACACTTTTTGGCCTATGTTGAGATGCAGTTTTTATTTATTATTTTTGAAATTAGATATTACTATCAGATTTGCTTTTATTGAACCATCCATGTGGTCTTGAAATAAAGCCTTTTCAGTCATGGTGTCTGATTTGAATAAGAAAGGACCAGCTCACATTGCATTTGTGTATGTAGATCAACAATTTTAAGTAAACTTTACTCATACTTTTATCATTACTGTCTTTGGTAGTTTTAGTGTGGAATTTCATTTTATTTTCAAATGTAAGCTAAGAATAAGCTACTTTCTTCTTAAAATTTTTCCTTTAATAAGTCCTTCTTGACTCTCTCAGAGAGAGAAGCACACTCCCCGTGGAGCTGGGAGCCCGATGCGGAACTCAATTCCGAGACTCCAGGATCATGACCTGAGCTGAAGGCAGTTGCTTAACCAACTGAGCCACCCAGGCATCCCCGATTTCTTTTTGAATATTGTTTATTCAGTGGGGTAGTTAAATTTAAGCAAGTCCTGTAATGTCCTTTAATGTTCTTTTTTCTGCACATTCCCCTTTCTCATCCTCATGTCATCATGCCTCTTCACTATTGAATTCCAGATCTCATTCCTCCTCTACAGAACTTCTAGAGTTCCAAATTAATACATCTCTCTGTGCATAATTAATACATATACCTATACTAGGATGTCCCATAGAACCCTGACACACCACATACTAAAATAGAATGTACTCTCTTCCTCCTTCTTAAGTCCTCTATTAGATGGAGTACTCCATATACCTCATCACGCATCATAGACTTAGGAGTCAGACTAGATTCTGATTTATTTTCTCTGCCTCACTTTGAACCAGCTTCAGTTCTACAGATTTGGGGTTTTTTTTTCCCCCTACAGATTTTTTTTAGATCTATTTTAGAGAGAGTGCACAGTGGGGAGGAGCAGACGGAGCAGGAGAGAGGGTCCTAAGCAGATTCAGTGTTGAGCTCAGAGCCTGTCGGGCTGAATTCCACAGCCCTTAGATCAGGACCCCAGCCGAAACCAAGAGTTGGATGCTTAACCGACTCTGTCACCCAAATGCCTCCAAGATCTGCAGATACATTCAAATATTACATATATCTTTTATACATCAAATTTCTATCATTTCTATCTAGAGTCTTTGGTGAAGAAATTTTAACTCAGAATTTTAAATACCATAATCTATGTTTATTTACTGGATATTCTCCCATTCTTAAAAACATCATTGTTATAATAAGAGGGGAAAAGACTAAAACTCAAGTCCTAATGAGGTAATAAATCAGGAAATGTATTAACTCAGAGAATCATCAATAGTAAGGAGCCACAAGTCTCTGTACTTCACCTGTTCAAAGTTTGCTTTAGTTACTTTGTAGGTAAGAAAGGGATAATTACCAATTTCTAGCTTGAAAATTAGAATGCATATGTAATAAGTGGATTGACTTAATCAAGGTTGTAAAGGTATTTACAAAATGAAGCAAAAGGCTATATCTAGCTAGGTAAATGTAGTAGGAACATAAAATTTTGCAATTTGGTCAAAAAATCCAACTGCAACTTATGGTTTAGTGCTCAGCTGAGCAACATGGAGGTTGATGGTAACTGAAAGAAAAGAAAACTCAGAAATGTGGCCCTCTGTGACTATTTTGTGAATGTAACTCCATGCTAATATAAAAACAGTCATATGCTACATTGTTAATTATATTACTAGTAAATATTGAGACTAAAAATTCAAATGGCATGGAACAAAGAATTACCTACTATTTATACATATATTTAAAAAAAATGTGTGTGACTTACTTAACAGAAGCATCATGCAGACCACTAACAAAGTCTGGGATCTGGATCTGATCCTGTCTCCAGACATACAGTTGCCACAGAGGGGACAAGAGCCCTGCACAGAAGCAGGCATATTAACCCAGCAGTTAGGGGAAGACGATAACAAATAATGATGCTGGTATAATGGTGGAATCCAACATCAGGATTCATTCTGACATGCAAGCAATTAGCTGTCCATTTATGGTCAGGAACAGCATCAGTTTAAAGACTAAGTCTAAAGACCAGGTGCATGTTCTGGAATGACAAGTTTCTAAGCAGGAGCTTTAGCACAACTAAAGAGTCAAGGACCCAATCATTACAATAAAGGTTCCAGTGAGAATAGGGGGAAAGCTGAGTTATTGGAACACAGTTATGAGTCACTGCTGGAGTGACTTATGTT
Source organism: Mustela nivalis (assembly GCF_964662115.1). NCBI lineage: Eukaryota > Metazoa > Chordata > Mammalia > Carnivora > Mustelidae > Mustela > Mustela nivalis. The sequence continues at coordinate 78,392,349 of NC_139031.1, forward strand.
TTGTCTCAGTTAGCTGGAGCTCCAAGTATCCCTCTAGGATGTAGGGGAGTGTTGCGTCTGCAAGTGGTTTTCAAGGAATTCCAGCTGTGTAGAAAGTAGCACTTGACTGTGAATTAAATACCAGAAATGTAGTGCAGTTGTCTTCATCATGATCAAAGAGGGTGGTCTAAAAAAATGCTCTATTGTGCTTGGTTCTGGATATAAAGTCTTGTGAAGGACAGTAACATCATGGTTTAGGAACAAATTTAATTGCCTCAGGTGCCAGGCAGGTATTGAAGAGGAGTAAAGTAGATCCAGAATGAAAAGAAAAAAGGAAGAAAGGAAGTCAGGAAGAGAGGGGAGTGAATGGGAAGGAGGGAGAGAGACAGTGTGTGAAAGAGAGGGAGAGGAAGAAAGACAAGACGTTGACGTGGCAGCTGCCACTGGCCCGCCTCAGGCAGTGACTGGTGAAGGTTGTGATGAACCAGTAGTGTGTGCCCTGGTGACGGGGTGACCACATTAGGGGCCTTTGATCTGGACACCTTCAAGTACTTCCCAAAATGTGAGAAGGATTTATTATTATGCAGATCTTCTAAATTTTCATCTTGGCAATTGATGTTTTTAATTATGTGTGGGCCAAGAAAAATATTCTGCAAGCATGCGCCACCAATCTGGAACTATGCCTCGAGATAGCAGCTAGAAAATTGAAAGTCTTGACTCTTCCTCCCAAAGGGAAAGCATAGGAATGTTTAGTCCAGACAAGTCATGAGACATACTTCAAATACGCCAAAGACTGCCATGTGGCAAAGGTACTTGTTTTTATTCAAAAAGCAGAATTAGGACTAATGAAGGTAGTTTCTAATACAATATAAAGATGAACTTTCTAACAATTAGAGCTATTCTGGTTCATAAATCCCAGAGGGTCTTCTCCTCCAGGACATGGTGTACCTGATGGATAAAATTTATGGAAGGCATGCAGGAACTTCTGAACTGAATTGGGAAGTAAGATCTGGATGCCTTTCCAGAACACTGGAGGACATCAGTTTTCCATCTTTTGGTGATTTATATCTTTAGGTTTCTTAATAACAGTACTCCCCTGGGATTATAAAGAATTAGACTTTTTCAAATATGTATTTTCTACCACCACCCTTTACTTAATGTAAATGTGACAAATAGATGTGTTACTTCCAACATGCTCCTTCTCTCATTTTTAAATAAGAATATTATCTATTGTTTTGTTTTGATTTTCTTTTATCATTTAATGAGTTTGCTCCTTGATCTTTTAAAGGCAGCTCATAAATGAGAAGCTTCATGTAACTGTGGTAGAAATCACAAGCTTTGAAAGCTGACGTAAATGGGTTAAAATCATGAGTATGCCACGTATTAAGTACGTGATTTAACTAATTTCTATGAGCCTTAGTTTTCTCTTCTATAAATATTTAGTTTGATTTCCTAAACTATGTTTCCTTTTCACATTTATAATGGAATAAAAGTATTACAACACAGGGCTGGATAAATTATGTAAATTAAACCATGTAAGATGACTGGCCCATATTTGCCCTAGCGTTTACAAAACACGTTTAAAACTAACCCAAATTCATGTTCAAATAATACTATATTGACTAATGGGTAATGCAAGTACTTGTAACAGAGTATTCCCCTTTCATCCCTCCCATCCATTGTAACATTGATGTCATTTGTTTCACTTATCCATAAGCTATAATCACCAGATACATTATTGTTATTATTTTGACAAACTATTATCTAGCAGATCAATTAAGAATAGAAAAAATTTAAAAAAAATTTCCTTCATTTTCTCCTTCTCTAACGCTTTCTTTCTTTATGTAGTTTTGAGTTTCTGACCTGTATAATTTGTCATTTCTTTGAAAAACGTATTTAAACATTTCTTGCAGGTTAAGTCTACCAACAGGGGATCCCCAGTAGAAAGCACTGCTGATAAATGTCAATATTGTAACAAAGGTAGCTGTGGCCTTCCAGGCCATTCCAGGAGAATGTCCCACCTAGATAGAGGGTGGCACGAGTCTGCTTCTGGAAATGAAAATCACAGTCATGTGACAGAAGAAGCAGAAGTCGCTATGGAGCCTCTCATCTTCCTGGGGAAGACTGGTGATCATGGTGTGCAGGGGTCTACCTCTCTTCACACCTCTGTGATGTGGGGCTTAGGTCTGGCTATGGTGGTGGCATCCCTGATGCTGGCTACCATTGTTCTGGATCTTGCCAGGAGGCATCACACTGTTTCCTGCCCTATGATATGCCCTGTGTCAGTTTCCCAATAAAAGAAGAGGGAAAAGCAGAACAAAATCCCCAAATTCCCTTAAGTCTTACTTGTCTGAGAAAGTATTTTGCTTCACTTTTTTTCTTTAAATCTAAGAAATTAATTTTTAAAAATACTTTTTTTATTTTCAGAAAAGTTTTAGATTCACAGAAAAAACAAGGGGAAGCTACATAGATTTGCCCAATATTCCTTACCCATAACATGCATAGCCTCCCCCATTAACAACATCTCTCACCAGAGTGGTACATTTGTTACAAGTAGTGAGCCAGTCTTGACACACCAGAATCATCAAAATACTCTCTTTTACTTTTGAAGGATAATTTTGTTGAAAACAAAATTTTAAGTTGGCATTTTTTCTTTTCAATAACTTAAATATTTCACTCCATTCACTTTTTGCGTGTATAGTCTCAGCGGTTTCTGAAGCAATGTCCAGTGTTATTCTCATCCCTGTTCTTCTGAAGGAAATGCTCTTTATTCTTGGGCTTCTTTCAAAATTTTCTCTTTGGCTTTGATTTTTCTAAAGTTGAACCTGATGTGCTTAGGTATAGAATTTTAGTATTTGTCCTGTTTTTATTTTTTGCTGAGCTTCTTACATCTCTAACTTGGTGTTTGTCGTTAATTTTAGAAAATTCTATTATTTTTCAAAAATTTTTTCAGCTCTTTTCTCTCTTTCTTCTCCTTCTGGTATTCCCATTATACATATGCTACATCTTTTGTAATCAACCCACAGTGATTTGATACTCTATTCCATCTTTTTTTCCCTTTCTCTGTGCATTTCAGGTTTTTATTGACATAGCTTCAAAGTGACTAATTCTTTCTACAGTTATGTCTAGTCTGTTGATGAACTCATTAAAAGAATATTTTTGTTAGTCTTTTTATTTCTATAATTTCCTCTTATTTTTTTTTTTTTTAGATTTTCCATCTCTCTGCTTATATTACCTATCCATTCCTACATCTTGTCTTCCTTTTCCAGTAATCATAATTATTTTAAATTCCCAAGGTGACCATTTAAAAATCTCCCTACATAGTGGTCCCCACTTATCCATGGTTTTGTCTTCCATGACTTCATTTTCCATGTGTTTGTTTTCTGTGGTTTCAGTTACCTGTGGTCAACCACAGTCCAGAAGCAGAGGATCCTCATTCTGATGAATTGTCAGAGGGTCAATAGTAGCCTAATGCTCCATCACAATGCCTGTATCTTTCATCTCACTTCATCTCATCATGCAGGAATTTTACCAACCCACATCATCACAGGAAGAAGAGAAGTGAGTACAGTATAGTAAGATATTTTGAGAGAGAGCTACCATATTCAAATAACTTTTATTACAGTATATTGTTATAATTGATCTATTTTATTATTGTTGTCAATTCCTTGTTGTATCAAACTTATAAATTAAACTTTATCATAGGTATTTATGTAATGGGAAAACATAGCATATATAGGGTTATGTGCTATCCACAATTGCATGCATCTAGTGAAGCTCTTGGAATATATTTTCTGTGACTGGAGGGGGGGTGGGGTGCAGTATATCCGGTTTTGGTCCTGATGCTTTGCCTCTACAAAGTGTGGTTTGTCTTAACCATGCTTTGCTATTTTTTGTTAAAAGCAGGACATGACTACCAAGTAAAAGGAAGTGAAGTAGATAGGACTTTTGTGCAAGGTTTTATGTCTTTCTGGGTGTAGGGTGTACTGATATTTGCTGTGTTTCCCATGCCCCTCACTCCCAAGAAGGGGTCACCTATGAGTTTTTAACTACTACTGTGCCGTCCCCAATTCCTCAATTATAGTTTAAAGTCCTCACTGATACTGGCTCCAGTCATAGGGTTCTGCTCTTGTGCTTCTGCTTCAAATAAGTAGGGATTCTCTGTATCTGCTTGTCTGTCTTTCAATTTTGCCTCACAAGCATTAAAATCTATATTTTGTTCTTAAAATAATGAAGTGAAAATGCACACTGCAGGTTGTTTGGGGATTCTTGATCTTCACTCCATCAGAATATGTTTCAGTATGTAAATAACACCATTAGCATGATTAGTGCCTGCATAAACTACATCAGAAGCTATATACAAAAGCTATTGTTTCATGAAGGAAAATTCCTTTGCCAAAGAGGAAATCTTTGTAGGTCTTCCAAACACAAGTTTGGAAGTCCATTTCCCCCTTCACCTAATTGGAATAGAGCAGTAAAAATCTATTTATTTTGCATATTTTTCCTATTTATGTTTTATAAGTTACCTCTCTATAATTGGTGACATAGTTTTACTTCTCATCTGACAGTTGTATTTCCCAATTGTCAGGTATTTATCCAAAGTCTAAATTCTCAGATCAGAGTTAAACACACACACACACACACACACAAAAAAAAAACAAACACAAGCAAAAAACAAACAAAAAAACTGAAACAAAAAACAGATCTTGAAATCTCACTTGGTGAAAAGCAGCAGCAGGTGCTGTGTTCATAGCTAAACCCATTCTTCTCTTCAGAGGTTGAAGCTTCTGTCTCAGGTCTCACAATGCCTCATTTCTTCCTAATCAATAAACATGGCTTCTATTGATGTGTGTTCCAATAAAACCAGATCATTGTGTGTGCACTCAAGATTGCTATTATATGTCAAGTATCTTTAGCATAGGATTGTATCTGGATTGATAGCTCTTCTAAACTGAAAAAACTAAATTTTATTGCCATTAAACCTCTTCTCACTTTGCAAGCATCCATTTCATTGATGGAAGCCTGCCAGTTTTAAGTATTTTATTTGACCTCCTATAGTTCACCAGAATGGTATAAAATTGTTTCCAAAATCATCTATTTTTGTCTCCATGCTGGTAGGGTGAAACTATGTCCTCTCTTTAAATTCCACATATGTCCTGACAATAAATTGTCCTCCTTATTTGGGGGCTGTCACTTTTGTTTAAAGAATGTGGTAGGAAAACAGGCTGTGCTAATCCAATGTACCTTTCTGTTAGAAAGTCTCCTGAGGCATCTGTTCTAAGACCAAGGAAACGTTTGAAGGCTTTAAATCTGATTTTTTAGACAGCTGTACTAATTTAACTAAAAGGGTTACAGGAGGGAATGGAGAAAAAAAAATCTGTAAAGTATTTGGTTGACATTTGATAAAGAAATTGGATATTTTCTCCTAGCTTTATATAGAAGCACATACGTGAATTGTGACAATGTTTCTAGATTTAAGGAATAGATGTAAGCACTGGAGAGTTTATCTCTAGATTTATAAGAGCAAATGAATATCAACTTGCATAATTATTTACACACATGTATATACTGGTGTGAACAGTGCATACTTATCTATGGATGCAGTACATATACATACTCAATGTAACCATTTTATGTTTTGATCGAGAAATAGTCTTGAAAAATTCACTTGAAAAATGTAGATAAGCAAACAGATAATTTAGTTTAATATTTAGATAAAACCAAAAGCTGATTGAGTTTCAAAATAAGAAAACATTTCAACAGAAATTGAACAATGCAGCTAATTAATACAGAGGTGCTTACAAATATTTGACTTTTTGCAATCATGTAATTGACATAGAAATAAAGTACTTATTTTTTTTCTTTCTTTTTTCTTTCATAAAAATGTATTGCACCAGGAGATATCGCCATATGATATGGGATTACTTGTCTTAATATGTGGAGCAGGGGAAAGGATAAATTATAGAAAGAGAAAGAGAGAAGAGGAAGCAGGAGTAAAGAGAGGAGAAAATAGAAGAAAACAGCTATTGTATAGCTATACAATTCATAATGAGAGAAAGGATTTCTGAGGCTTTTGTGGGATTTAATCAATGGATTCTCACTTTTTGCTTGGACTGGGTGATCCACTGTTTTCCCACTACTTTCCTTCCGTGAAACAATTAATTTCACCTGAATCATTGCCACCTCTCTCCTATGATAGGTCAAGGAAGGCCTCAAAGGCCTGAGAAAGCCAAGTAATGATTTTAATAGGGCAAGGCTTAAGGATATAGAGCAATGGACTAGAACATAGATAATCTGTAATCAAGGGGGTCATAACTGCCATTGTGACTTTATTAAAAATACATCTTGATAATCCAAATCAACTGACCAAAATTATATATTTTCCTTTCTGTTTTTTTCTAATTAAAAATATTTTTTAAGAAATAGCTAGAATTTGGGGCGCCTGGGTGGCTCAGTGGGTTAAGCTGCTGCCTTCGGCTCGGGTCATGATCTCAGGGTCCTGGGATCGAGTCCCGCATCGGGCTTTCTGCTCAGCAGGGAGCCTGCTTCCTCCTCTCTCTCTGCCTGCCTCTCTGCCTACTTGTGATCTCTCTCTCTGTCAAATAAATAAATAAAAATATTTAAAAATTTAAAAAAAAAGAAATAGCTAGAATTCAGAGACTTATTAATAGTTCTGAATGAGGACTGTTTTGAGAAAAAAAAAATTTTTTTACCCAAATATGGAATCCAAGAGATACTTCATCTAATAATGAAACATAAGACTTATTTCCATAAAAGGGTTAGATGTAAAATAATGGGCGTCATAGATATTATGTAATACCAAAATACCAGCAAAATATCAGCAAAAGGATCCAAACTGGGTACAGTGTACTTTGTATTCATTAATATCATCTACTATTTCTGATTTGCAAAGATATGTGTGCACTGTATTTCTCTGCAAATAAGAAAAAGAAAATAAGCATTTATTGGACACCTACATAATCTCATTAAATCCAAACAGCAACTCCACATGGGTAGTATTGTCATTATCCCCAGTTTTCTGCAGAGGAACCTACAGATAATGGCTTGTAGGGTAGTGGGATTCTAAGGTCTGCACCATCTGGCTGCATGTTTTTATTTCCATTGCACCAGGTGAGAAACACTACATTAGAGAGAAAAGATTTTAGGATATTTACTTTTCATTTTATATGATTCCAAAAAAGTAAACACACAAAGAGTGTTTTAAAAGAATTTTTATTGTATGGGAGAGTACAGATCAGCCCAATATGTCCAATAAATTCTTTTAAATAGGGGCTCCATAGCCACAGACATAGGTCACTTTATCAGACAATTACCTGACTGTCCAACAAAACCACCTTCTTAAACATTCCAATATGTTGTTAAGAAAAAGATATGAAGTGTGATGTTAAGTATTAAAATACTTAAAAGCATGCCTGCACTTCTTTGGTGAATGGACGTGCCATTAATGAAGGTATATAAACTTCAGAAAATAAGAGCAGAGTGTGTGAGGAGAGATTTACTTCAAGTGAAATCCTCTGCCCTCAAAGGGTTAAATGTTAACAAAGTTAAAAAGCAGAAATCAGGCTCCTATTAGTCTTGAACACTAATCTTGTTGACGGCTGAAGTGTTTCCTTATTTTATCCATATTTATTATATTGAAGGTGGGTTATATGGTGGTGACTAATGACCAAACATCTGGACCTAGTGACCCTTAAAATTCTCCAGCCATTGCTGTTCACAATTAAATACCACATGAACTAAAATGATATTTTGGCTTGACCAGGACAAATTAGTGTGGCAAAGCTAAAGAAATAGCCTTGCCTTTAGCTTCCAAGAAATCATAGCCTATACACATTTTAAAATAAAAAATACGAAATTTTTTATAAGACTTGTGTGTCTCATCATCATTACAGAGCTAAGAAAACAAAATGAGTATTTTTCAAAAGAAAATGAGTATTTTGGTGGGTTTATCATTGTGACTATGAACAACATTTTTTTTCGAACATTTTACCTCCCAGAATTTTGATTGAGCTGTGGAAAATGGGATTACTTCAGGTTAAATAATTGGCAAACCTCATTTCCAGAGTAATTAATTTTATTTGCAGACAGATAACTAAAGGGAAGAGAAGGCAAATGTCATCATCATCATAAGAATTATTCATTAAAGGTAGGTGAGTTTGTCTTTTCCCAGATTTCTACAGAGGGGAGAGGGAGAGGCAACATAGAATGATAACGGCCAACACAATGAAGATAGGATTGCCAGAAACACAAAAGAGGTGAGTAACACAAGAACTCTGAGGCTGTGTAAGTACCCAAGGGAAGGGCCTCAAAGAAAGTTCTATTTAGATTCTACAAAGTTTGTCTGTTTTTGTTCCCTCTGGCTAAGAGAGGAGATGAGGTGCTCTGGGGAAAGGTTGACAAAGAGAAGAAGCTCAACCCCTTCCAAGATGAAATCTTGATTTGATTTTGATATCAAATTCAAATGTATCATCTGTTAGATGCGATGAGACCTCTAAGCAGTATAAAACCTTTGATTAAAAAAAAAAAAGGTCAGATACCAAATCCACCAACATGTCAACACACAGCTTCCACTGATGAACCAATGCCCTCCATCTAAAATAAGAGCCTCAAAATACAGACGGATGCAAACCAGCAATACTTGGTCCTCAACTACATGACAGTCTGAGGTGAACACTAAGAAGTTTTAGATGGAAGTAAAAGAATCATAGGGTATTCATATAAACTGTATCTGGGGGAAAATATTCAGATAAAACTACCCATATTAAATATGAGAAAGATGAAAGGAAAGACTCTGATCATTATGAAAAGAGATGCCACACCATTTTTAAGAACATAAAGTGCAATATAAGATTAAATCCCCTTCTTAGAGAATTTATGAAAGATACTGAAAAATATTTTCTTAAGAAATACTTTGAAATCTAGAAGAAATATGTTAAGAAACATGGAACCCATGAAACAAAAAATATGCCAAATGAGATCGAGGATGAGATAATAAAACAACAGAGTGATTTAAAAAATAGAGACTATACAACTGAGGAAACAAACTGAAAATCAAACCCATGTCATCACAGAATTAAAAAATAAGACACTATTAGGAAATTATAAAATATGCATATTTAAAACCTAGAATGAGGTCATAAAAAGACAATGTTTTTAAAAGTAGTTAGATAAAAGATGTTTTTTGGGCGGGTCCAGAATTAACACTATGCTTATAGAAAACTAATGCTCCTGAACTAGAAAGTGAATTATTAAGTAGGAAATACCAAACAATCAAATATATACAACAAGCATGACAGATTCTCAAAGATAAATCTATAGGAACTCAATAGAACTAAGAGAGTAACTCAAGAAATCTTATATCCTAAGATAAATCGAGTAGACAAAGAGATATAGATGTATATAGTAATTAAGTTTGATCCAAATATATGTGGGAATAAATATCATGGCACTGAAACAAAACTTCTCAAGGCATTTTAGAATATTTTTAAAAAATAGTATATTTTGGGCACATTCCAAAATGCAAAATAAGCTTATAAGATTAAATTAAGCATTTACTAAAACAAGACATAGACCACAAAAGAAATCTAAGGAAAGAATAATAAAGGGTACAAAGAGAGTTTAAAACAGTCACAAATTAATGAAAAAAAGAAAAAAAAAAGCAAAAAGCCACTTTTTAGATACATTTACAATTAAAAAAAAAGAAATAAAATTAAACAATTGTGAGTCGGGGGAAATTGGAAGGGGAGACAAACCATGAGGGACTATAGACTCTGAGAAACAAACTGAGGATTTTGGAGGGGAGGAGGGTGGGCGGTTAGGTGAGCCTGGTGGTGGGTGTTATGGAGGGCACTTATTGCCTGGAGCACTGGGTGTGGTGCATAAACAAGGAATTTTGGAACACTGAAAAAAATTTAAAAAAAAAAAAAACAAGGTACAGACACAGGCAATTTAAAAGTATTGGTAAGTAAATGCAAAAACCTAGAAAACATACATTTTCTATAATAAAAACCAATAGACATAAAAAAGCTAAAAAAAGAAAAGAACTAACAAATGATCCTAGCACAGGGAGAAACACCGAACAAACCATTCACCATGGGGAAAATGGCCACAGAATCATGAGTTAATACTCTTTGCAAAGTGTCAGGCTCAGATAATTTTCCAAGTAGCTTTTCTTTTTCAGTTCTTGAAGGAATTGACAATGATGTTCTTTTTTTTTTTTATATAATTTTTTATTTTTTATAAACATATATTTTTATCCCCAGGGGTACAGGTCTGTGAATCACCAGGTTTACACACTTCACAGCTCTCACCAAAGCACATACCCTCCCCAATGTCCACAATCCCACCTCCTTCTCCTAAACCCCTGTTCTTATTTAATGTGTTCCATAACATGGAGACAGGAAAGTAACTCAGCATCACTCTGACTATAAATCCATATACAAAAATGTAGATTAAAAAAATCAAAGAAAAATTTTGGATGTAAGACATGTTTTATAATTTCTCCCATAGTCCATTACCAGCTTTGAAATAGCAGAATCACTTCTAAAGTATCCCTTAAGGTCCTTGCCCTAACTCCTGATTTTGAGGTACAGCAGAAATTCAGGAACCCTAATTATTTTTCACAGCTCATGGCATTTCTCTCCAACACAAGCTAGCTCAAATTTATGACATCACAAAAAGAACCCCAAGTAAGTTCCTTTTCCTTCTAGTAGTTTGCGTTTGGAAATTACACACATGCACACACACATCACTATATGCGAGTACGTGAAACTGATAATTCTTGCATCAAGTTCCAAAGTCAATAAGTCAAATCAACAAATGCTTGTTCAGTACTCAACCCTTCCTGTCAAGGAATTTGCAATCTGTAGAGAACTAACTGGAGAACTTTTAGAAACAATACATCCTCAAAAGGTATTTTTACCTTAGAGATTATAAATAACATAGGAATTGAGATAAGAGAAATATCGAATCATCAAAAGAGGTCAATATCTTTATTAGGAGGAAATAATAAATTTCCAAAATTTAAGTAACTGTCCCAAAGTAACTTTATTTTGATCAGGTAGTAAATCACACACACAGAACAGCTCGGTGGTAAGAAAGCAAAAATTGTTCGTGGGAAATAATTCCCAATTTTTGAAATGCAGTTATATTTTTCTCAATAAATGAGTTAACCAGACACCATTTGTTGATAAGCATCATATGGGAGAATGGAGTGGTTTGCCATAGTCAGAAAGTAAATCAATCATAGGTTTGGAAATAGAATCCACATGTGCAGACTTGTGGAGCTGGTTGAGCCACCGGCCAACACTCTCTCATCACACTAGATTAGTTCTGCTCCTGTCCAGGAGAAGACTGTTAATGGTGAGTCTGATTAGGCCATGAAACCCAATCCCAAGGGAACTGACAGAGACGCCATCTCATGTGCCATTTAAAATAACTTTAGGACCTGGAGGATATCATTTGGTGTTAAGAAGTAAATAAAGGGCTTTCTTATCCCAAGATGTTTACTAAATCCATTCAACCTGAATAAGACATATTAAGGATTTTTTTTTTTTTGAGGAATTGTGACCCATTATGACCCAGCATATGTAGTACCGTAATTTGAAAATAGTTAATTTTCACTTGGAAGATTTTTGTTTATTTTGGTAGAATGGCATCAAAGTGTTGATATACTGGGACTTGGGCAAAATATGTATTTTTCTTGTATTCCTAGGCTATATTTCATTTATTTATTTTCATTCATTCATTCTTTACTTGTTTAATCAGTAAACAAGATGAATGCCCATTTTGTTCCTAGTCATGTCATTAAACGAAAGAGGCAATTTCTATGTCACAGTGTAGTGACAGAGAGAGACATGACATATTAATGCAGTTTCTTCCAGTTGAAAATGATGAAAACACAACCCAAACAAAAATGTGCATTAGCAAGAAGAGCTGAAATATCTGGCAGTATGAATGGCTGTGGCCAAAGCTAAATCTAGGTGCTGGAATAATATTTGTAGGGTTCATCCTCTTTCTCTCAACTTCCTGGTTCTTTACTCCTTACTGGCTTCACTCACATATTTACATGATGCTTAGCAGTTGTGATCTTAGAAAAGAGACACTTTCTTTTCAAGTGTCCATGTCAATTTCAGAGTGAAATCTGGTTTTTACCACTTGGCTCATTTGTTTTCCTTAAGTTATTCAGCATAACGAGGGAAATTTAGTATTATGATTGGCTTTGACTTGGGTTTTGTGTCTATTCTGCAAGCAAGAAAGTGGAAGCAGGTCCCTCTGAATCACAAGGACTAAAATGGGGAGAAATAGTTTTTCAAAAATTGGCAAGAAACATAAAATATGTCCATTACAGATACTTAAAAGGGTATGTATGTAACATAGGAATCATTGTAGAAACAAAGCGGAGCTTAATCAAAGAACAAAGGAAGTGATGTTCAATGCTCTAGAGGGTTGGGAAGGGTCAAGAAAGGCTTAAGAGAGTAGGTAAACTTTGGCCTAAGTTTTAAAATATGAACAAGATGTTTAATTTTGGGACCAGAGTAGTAAGACATGACAGCAAGCGGGGAGACCTTGAGTAGTATAAAAACACAATAAACAACTGGAAGGTTAATTGTTATGAACTCATCAAGTGGTAAACTTTAATCTACAAGTAGATCAATCACTATACAACTGTGCCTAGATCATACTAGTTGTTCAACAAAAGTTTGTTGAGTGAATACAAGTTGAACAATTTCCAAATCAAATTTGGAAGAAGCAAACATGGAATAAGGGAGGAGTAGAATAAACATTTTTCTTCTTTGAACATTAGCCAAGTACACTTATGCTTTCTGCAAAATTATAGGGTAGGACTTGGCAGAATTTGAGGTTTAGTGATACTACTTTCTTTAATGGACAAACTTCTAGAAGAAAATCTCTATAACATAAGCCAATCTCTTATATCTTCAACATCTCTCAAGACATTTAGGTACAGTTTTCTACTTGAAAGGAAACAAACATTTCAGATGACACAGAATGCTAGTAAAGTATAGAGGCTGTTCAGTGCTGTCAAATGTTCATTGCCTTTATTTACCGAGTTAATTTTTGGCTTAATTAGAATTTTTTGCCAATATTCTGAAATCCTTTCACCATAGACTTTTACTGTCTATCTCTTTTTCCCATCATCTCCTCAAGTATTTCTAATTCTCATGATGTGGTCCTAAGGAGAAATGTCCTTGTAATAATGGACATTCTAGATCATACTCCTTGTAGGCAGGTAGCAAAGTTACTTTCACTGCCAGAAGAAATTTTAAATAATTCATGTGTTTCCAATTGGATTTTCATGGAAACTAAGTAAGTGTTTTCATTCCTTATATTATCATCCTATTACCAATACACCTTGCCCTAATCTTACCTTACCACCATGGGTGAGGAAGGGAAGGAACAAAAATGAGGAGAGTATTCTGACCTCTTGTGTTTCAAGATTAAGCAATTTACATTTTTCCAAGAATGTTGTGGTGAATTAAGAACACACTTTCTTCAACATTTATTAGTCATTTTCTTTTTTTTTTTTTTTTTTTTTTTTTTTTTAGCAGACTTAAACTCAACTATATTAGTAATTATATTAAGTGTAAACAGTTTTAACTCCAATAGCAATGCGGAGATTTTTTTATCAGATTTTTTTTTTAATTTATTTTTTATTTTCAGCATAACAGTATTCATTATTTTTCACCCCACCCAGTGCTCCATGCAATTCGTGCCCTTTATAATACCCACCACCTAGTACCCCAAACTCCCACCCCCCACCCCTTCAAAATCCTCAGATTGTTTTTCAGAGTCCATAGTCTCTCATGGTTCACCTCCCCTTCCAATTTCCCCCAACTCCCTTCTCCTCTCTAACTCCCCATGTCCTCCATGCTATTTGTTATGCTCCACAAATAAGTGAAACCATATGATAATTGACTCTCTCTGCTTGACTTATTTCACTCAGCATAATAATCTCTTCCAGTCCCGTCCATACTGCTACAAAAGTTGGGTATTTGTCCTTTCTTTTTTTTTTTTTTTTTGATAAACATATATTTTTATCCCCAGGGGTACAGGTCTGTGAATCACCAGGTTTACACACTTCACAGCACTCACCAAAGCACATACCCTCCCCAATGTCCATATTAGTCATTTTCTATTCCATCATATCTGTGTGTATTCTCCTAATAAAATTATACTATTATTTACTTACTTATTTCAAAGATTTATTGTTTATTTGAGAGAGAGCAAGTAGACAAACATGAGGGGCAGAGGAGGATGGAGAGAATCCCAAGCAGATTCCACACTGAGTGCAAGCCAATCACCGGGCCTCAGTCTCATGACCCTGAGATCATGACCTGAGCGGAAACCGAGAGTCTGGCATTCAACCTACTGTGCCACCCAGGCACTCCAATTATACTATTATTTAACTTCCGTTTTTAAAACAACTAATTTAAATCTGTCCTCTATTATTAGACATTCCCGAATATTCCATTAAAACAAATGTGAGCTTAATACCAGAATTTTGTCATTGAGCCTATGCATAGAATGAGGAAATGGACTACATAAACAAATACATAAAATTCCTTAATTCTTTGTTTGGACAGGCAAATGCTCTGCTAGACAATCAGCTTTCTCAAGTGTCTAGGCAGACAGTATATGAAGAGAAAGAGAAAACAGAAGGAGAATACACGAGTGTTTGGAATTAGTAGTGTCCTTCATAAGCTGAAGTATAAAACTAGTGTACAAGACAATATGCCTTGTGGTTATGGCATTGGGATTAAAATTAATCCAAAATATAGCTAATTTCCAGTTTCACAAGGTTTTGTTTATTTGTTTGTTTACTAGTTTTTACTTTGGGAAAATTAGTTAATTCACTGAAATTCATTTCCCTTCTCTGTAAAATAGGAATAAATTATCAGGGCAATTGTGAAGATTAAATGGGAAAATGTCTGTGAAATACATTGCATCAGATCTTACATTAGAAATAGGAGCTCTATAAATAATATTATTATCTGAGCAATCTGCCTTTGAGGAACAGATTAGATCCCTGGTTATAACAAAATCAAATGAAGTTAAAGAAGTGTGTAAATAAAGAAAATATTTGTTAGAAACTCAATGATAGATACTTCAAGAAGGCACTTCAGTGACAGTCTTCTTGTAACTAAGTCCAGGGGACAAGGGATGAGGATATGAACTGTTCGGTCAAAAACTGATGTGGAGGTAAACACATTGCATTGTCCTAGAGCAAGTCTAATACACATTAGATAATCCTTTAATCATTCCCAAATGCAGCAGAATTATCCCAGGTACTTTTAAAATACAATTCCCACACCCCACTCAGAATCTCCAGAGTATGGCTAGATAATCCGTATTTTTAACTTAAGATCTGGATATGCACCCCAGTTCAGATGATTGGGATAATTACCTTTATTTTGATTTTGTGCTTATCACTTTGAGTTATGGTTTGGATTCCCATGCCAGTCTATCACAGAAAGAAAATGAACTGGTCAGATAGGCAATGTTTCCAGTTTCCAATACAACTGCATTTCTTGTTATAAATTGATAACTGCCATTCTGACTTATCCAGAGATTATTATAACCTAGATTAATATATTTGTTGTAGACTACTTGTGGTATGGTGACCAAATAAAGTTTTCTCACTTCTCAATTACAAAGAGCAGATAATCCCTTTAGGGAACTGTCAAACCAGGAAGCCTCTTAGAAGGTCACATGAGTGGCAGAACCCAGTCTTAACCACAGCTACCTTTTTTTCAAAGATCAACGGTGCTGGCCTTAGTACCTCTGTACCCTGTGTTTATGTATCCACACCGTATGTTTAGTTAGAGTCAGCTCTCTTAGGGTCAATAAGGCTGATATGCTCATTCCGTGATTAATTTCCTTCACAAAATATTGTAAGGGAATTTCTGAAATGAGTGTTCTTGGACAAACATTATAGGACCTGCTGTCTTCTCCTCATCCCTAAATTGGTCTCTGTGTGGTGACGGAGTGGTCAGCTGACCTTCACTGCATCAGATCTCGGTGATCCGGTCAGAGCCTCCCCATATACATTGCCATACTTAGAAGAAAAAGAGGAATTATTATCTCACTGTTTTTTTTTTTTTCCCCAATGAGGGACTCAAGACCATTAAATAATACTTAAAAATAATCCTGCTGCCTCAGCAAGCAATCCCTGTGCTGTCAGCGCAAGGCTTTGGTGGACACATGATCATACAGCCTGGTGGGGTAAGTTCAGCATCTTGCACTGACCACTGTAGGCAAGTCTCCTAGTTTGTCCTCACTCCTGAAATCCTGAGAGACTAGGTTTATTGTGAGGACAGCATCACTCCCTTCTCTTTTCCCCAAGTAAAAGTAAAAGACCATTGTTCTTGTGTTTAATCAAGACCGGGCTCTTCTCTGCATGGGAAGACCAACTCTAGAAACTATCAAAATATAAGTACTATATCACTGGAAATATATTTTTGCCATAACTTCTTGCTAAGTTCCCTAAATTAACTTTGGTCTTTCTGGTCTGACAATACATGAGGTTAAACTTCCCCCACCCAGTGCCTTTTGCTGAATGGGTCAAGTCTTAGTCCTGCATTGTCTCATCCCAGTTACAGAATGAAATTCTTTTTAAAAAGTCTAAGAAAGCCTCTCCCATGAGCATGTAAGGTGCTTACCGGCCCGCTGCCAACTAGCCCTGAGCCGCAGAGCAAAGCGGCATTCAAGCTGGGCTTCTAAAATTTCTTTTCCTTTAAAAACTTGCTCTACTGTCCAGTTTACTATGTTTTGGGAAGTGTCCCAAACAGGATGACTTTCCCTTAGACCTGCACTCTTCTAGGGGCGGCTGTGATAAACCAGCTGATAGGAAGCTGAGATGATGCATCTCGCCCACTGTGCAGTCACGTGTAGAGAGTACAGCTGCTCCCTGCAGACTTGAGGGTCTGCAGTTTAAGTTGTGATTGGTAGAGTAAGGTACATGAGGTCTAAAGAGAAAATTACTTCAAATCTGTTGTATTTTATGTTCGTGGGCACAGAGTTTGCATTTGTAAACTGTGCTTTTCAGAATAGTGTCATTGCCTCTTTCAGCCCTAAGGAAGAAGGAGTGTGTGTCGGGTGCACACATGCTCATGCCCTTAACCACCCAGTCCCAGGTCGATGCCAAGCATGGGAGGGGGGTTGAACAGTTGTCCTAGGTCATGTGTTGTCTTTACGTGCTATGTTGATCCTAACAACCTAATGAGAAGGGCGTTATTAGCTCTATCTCTTTCATTGTTTATTTTAATATTTTAAAAAGATTTATTACTTGAAACAGAGAGACAGAGAGAGCACACAAGTGGGAAGGGCAGGGAGTGGGAGATAGAATCTCAAGTAGACTCAGCGCTGAGCGTGGACCCCAATGCAGGGCTGGATCTCAAAATCCTGAAGACATAACATGAGCCCAGATCAAGAGTAGGTCACTTAAACAACTCTGTCACACAGGCATCACTTAAAAAAAAAAAAAAAAGATTTATTTATTTTACAGAGAGAGAGTGTGCATTAGAGAGTGCTGGGGGTGGGGGCAGAGGGTGAGAGGATCTCTTAAGCAGGCTCCATGCCCAGTGTGGAGCCCAACGTGGAGCTTGAGCTCACGACCCCAAGATCATGACCTAAGCCAAAATCAAGAGTCAGGGTTTAACTTAGTCATCCTGGCATCCCTAGCCCTATTTCATAGTTAAGGCAAAGGGAAATGAAATGACTTGTCCTGGAAGTTGAGCTGGTATTTTACTAACTCAGCCTTTCTTCTTTTTTTTTTTTTTTTTTAAAGATTTTATTTATTCATTTGACAGAGAGAAATCACAAGTAGATGGAGAGGCAGGAGAGAGGGAAGCAGGCTCTCCGCTGAGCAGAGCGCCCGATGCGGGACTCGATCCCAGGACTCTGAGATCATGACCCGAGCTGAAGGCAGCGGCTTAACCCACTGAGCCACCCAGGCGCCCCTTTCTTCTATTATATATATACTTTCTATGTTATCTCTAAACGTGCTAAAGACCAAACCTCTGAAGTTAATAAATATTTTATAAAGACAATTCAAAGTGCCAAACTATGGAATAGAGGAAATCTAATCTTTTCTCTTCAAGGTTGTTGATAGTATGGTGCTTGCAAACAATTCACATACTATCTTTATGATACATATTATAACACAAAACAGGATTGTTTCTCTCAGAATTGAATGAATAGAGGAAAATGATATTACTAATTTTCAGATGAATAAACATATACTTGTACACCTTATTGATTAAGTATGGAAATACCTACAGGAAGGTCATAGGTTTGAGAAAATTGAAGCAAAATTTCTTACAATGGAGTATCTATTTTTCCATTATTAAAATATTTATTTAAATGTCAACTGAATACAGGTGTGGTTTTTAATTCCTCTATTCATAAAATGAACTTGGCACTGAAATGCATGGACATATAGGGAAAGAAGAGAGCATGTTGTAAATCTGTCAAACCATTTCTAGTATTGAATTCTTTTTGATATAATTCGAATTTTATATTTCCATTTTTAATCTTTATGACTCTAATAATCAACAAAAATTAAAATTAAATTTAAAAATATATTTACAAGCTCATCTGCAACAACACTAAGACCACCTAGTTATCTTCTACTATACCTGCTAAAGCAGGCACTTGATGTTTCCCTACCTATCTGTAACTCTGGTACCGCCTTTATGGAGCTCAAACACTACTTAAATACAGAGCAGGTGACAACCGAGAAAGGAAAAAGCAAGACTGACAGTAGATCAGAACCAGCAGTGTGGTTTCACTGTTTTATTTTCCAAGAACACATAGGTGTTCGTCTACTTGTTTGAGGCATTAGACATCTGTCAACTCTATTTTTATCCAACTTTCTTTCGTCTTAAAATGCAACCTTTCTATTTGAAAACAATCTTTAAGTCTTTATAAAATCAAGAGTTTTTGAATTAAAAAGGTTCAACTCAAAATGTGCCTTGATTTCTTTTTTTTTTTTTTTGACTTATTACTGATCATTTTAATTTTATTTTTTATATACATATATTTTTATCCCCAGGGGTACAGGTCTGTGAATCACCAGGTCTACACACTTCACAGCACTCACCAAAGCACATACCCTCCCCAATGTCCATAATCCCACCCCTTTCTCCCAAACCCCCTCCCCCCAGCAACCCTCAGTTTGTTTTGTGAGGAAGTGGTGATGCAACATGGGGGCTTAAGTGGGTGCCTTGATTTCTTAATTTCATGATCCATTCTACTAATGAATTCATCCCATATGGCAAAACATTTGTGATTCTCTTATTACAGAGTAATAGGAGAGGGGTGCCTGGGTGATTCAGTGGGTTGAGCATCCGACACTTGGTTTTGGCTCGGGTCATGACAGTGTCATCTCAGTGCAGTCTGCTTGCCCCTCTTCCTCTGTACACCCCCTTTCTCTCTCAAATAAATAAATAAAATCTTTAAAAAAAAGATAAAATGTTAAAGCTATTACTAAATATAATAGTTACCAAATAGTCAAAGTACATTACCTAATTTAAAGGTCACAGGGCCTAGTAAAACAAATATTATTACCACAAGTTTACATTGAGGGAACTGAATTTCAGAGATGACATACACTTAGAAAGACTGACATCAGTGTGATTTGCCCAAGGCCACTGAGGCAGAGTTGGAAAAAATTAAATTAAAAACATTGATTTGGTGCTTTCTTTCCTACAGAATTATCAGAAGATCCAATTTAATTAAAAGTCAAGAAATTAGAAAATTTCAATAACTGGATCTAGCCTAGAGATTTAAAAAAATGGAATAAATACACTATGAACTGAAAACTATAAAATAGAATTCCCAAGGCTTAAATAGTTAAAAAAATTAAAAAAAAAAAGTGAAGAGCTTTGAAGATGCTCACATATAGCGGAGAGAAAATGGACAATAAAATCTTCACATTTTTATGCCATCAATCCCTTTTATAACAGTGACCTTCAAGGTGAAGAAGATCTCATTTGTGATTGTACAATAGTTCCAAGGGCCAAAAACTATCCCTCTTTTTCGTTTCTCACTGTTCCATCTCTTTGTATCCTACCAGATGTTAATAGAAGATGATGGACAGGTCTGTCCCCAACTCCAGACTAATGAAACCATCTTCAATACCCTGGACCTGAGGACTGTGGAAAGCAAAGAGTCCAGAGAGAGGAGAGAAGAGACACACAGCAGAATTCAGGGATAAGAGATGAGGGCCAAGAAATAGGGGTGAAGTCCTAAATTGGTGAAGTAAGGAGGGGCCACAGAACACTTGCTGGGAATTGAGAAGGATTGTATCTTGTTCTTTCCCCATGATTTATTGTCCTTCTCAACACTACTCTTGGCTTCTTTCTTCTCCTTTTCATTCTACTTCCTCTCTACTGCAGCAGGAGAACTGTGGAATGCTATGGTTGCTCACAGCCTGATGGTATCTGGGGAACAGTACTCCCTCTTCTCCCACTGCTTGTGCTGCCATGTTCTCCTGCTCCCCAAAGACCTCTATAATGGGAGAGGCAGAAGGAAATCATGCTAGGCAGGTGGTGGTGAGTTGCAGTAGGTTTATTAGACATTAATGGATCATGTTACCCATGAGTTGGCGAAGGCAAGTGATATAGTCTATAGTAACCAGAGAGTAAGCCCCACAGCTGGCCAGTTGAGGTAGTTGATCATAAGTAACAGACATAGATGTAGAATATGTGCATTAGTCAAAATTGCCACATATAGCTTATATATTACATATATATCTTTGTATCACTAAGAGATAATACAAAATGCAAACACAAAAAAAGATTTTCGACTTACTGGCTAATGGATTAAAAGATTTTTTTTTTTTTAATAAGTATAGAGCATTACTGAGATGAAAATGTTGAGATACTTTTTTTTTGAGTTGGGAAAATCTGAGGTTATTAACGCCAGTTTATGGATAGGGAGACACTGGTGTTTAAAGTGGCCAAGGCACTTATCTGGCGTTGCCAGATATTACTTTTGAATAAAGGGCTTTCTTACTATGGCATTTTATTTTTACTTACATCAAAATTGAAATTAGTTTAGGTTTCCCAGTTCCCCGTTTATTAATGTCTATGGCCCTCATCCAAGTGTCATAGTGTCATAGAAACACTTACATCTCAAGATATATATATATATGTGTGTATATGTATGTATGTATGGGATCTTTCAACAGTTCTCCTGAGTCATATTTCCAACTGCTTGTAGGGTGTTGCCACTGAACTGTCTTGCCACTGCATTTAATTCATCAAGTCCTAACTGCATCATATCTCTCACAGATACTGTTATTCTTCTAGTCATCTGAATGAGACTAGAAATTTTAGAGTCATCTTTTACTCATTCTGCTCCTTCGCCGACTAATTACGATCTGTCCCCGAGAGTTCTCATCCCTTCATCTTTGCCTCCCCTGCTTGATTCCCACAGCTTCCTCGTACTCAGGGTTTTCATCACCTTAGACTTAAATTACTGATGGGCTCCCTTGCCTACACTCCATCATCTACCACTCTGGCCTCAGATTAGTGGCCCGTCAGTATTTCCAGCCACTAGTTAGTCCAAATACTTCTTCTGGGATTCTGAGTCTTTCTAATCTATTTTCTATGGCAGTCTTAACATTGACTCTCGGGTTGAGGGAGACCATTTTCCATCCATTTCCCGATGCAAGTCACTTGATTTCTGCTACCAAAGTTTGTCTTGAATAATTTCCTCTTCCTTCCTTCTTACCTCTCCTCTTTTACTCAAACTATAATCATAATTGGAAGCTTAGCTCACAATCATTGTCCCCCATTTTCTCTGATTGAAAAAGTTTGTATGATTTCTTTATTTCCTGAATTCATATGATTTTTCAGCAGTATCATATGCTTTGGGTCTCTACGATGCTTTAATGGATATGATGTATTTATCTTACCAGAAAGATTATAAATACTAATTATGTAGAACTAATATCACTTGCACCTTTCATAGTGTCAAACAGTTGAAGACACATAAAAGTGATATTTTACTAACTGACTGATTCATTAAACATCGATTATTATTATTTTTTTAATTTTTAATTTTTTATAAACATATATTTTTATCCCCAGGGGTACAGGTCTGTGAATCGCCAGGTTTACACATTTCACTGCACTCACCAAAGGGATTATTATTTTTTAATAAGCAGACAGGACAAGTGGGCAAGGCATCCCTTGGTATCAAATATCTCAAGGAAATGAGTGACTTCTTTAGATTTTTACAAGTCGAATAATTTTAGCTTTATTTATATACTTACCCTGAGCCAAATATTTTGAATATTTTGCTGACAAGGGAAGTATCAGAATAGGAAACATCCTTTACTTTAAGGACTAGAGATTTACATGCAAAATTATATATTGAAGTCCTATCCTAATTTAAAATGTAACTCTGATGCCTGAGCTGCATCATCTTGTCTAATTGTCATATCAAAATTAATGAGCATCTGAATACATATACATGCCTGAATTTCTGAATTTTTTTTATGTCAGCAGCATAATTTCACAAACCAAAAAGCTGAAAGATACATAGCTCGCTGTTAGGTGTCCTTGGACTTAAATAGAAAACATCTAATTTAAGTTACTGCCAGTCCTGCCACATATTCAAAATCTTTGCAAGCAATGGCAGAAAAGGAACAAGTTTTTCTAGTAAAATGAAACTGCATAAAATCCCCAGCAGTTCAAAACTTGGATTTCTGGACTTTTTCACGAATTACAACTGCAAGTTTAACAGCCAGCCTTTGGGACTTCAATGCACCAGGTAGGGGATATTGTTCCATAGAATAATTGCTCTCTAGGGAAAAGGCATTTCGGTGACTTTCATGTTATAAGGGCAGCACGAGCCAGTGGGTCATTAATCATTAGTGAGTGTCACTGAAGAGTTTAAATATAATGAAAAGAGTCCAAAGACATTAAATATCAGAGGGGAAAAAAATGTACAAATTTTCATGATAATCTGACTTACTGACATGAAAGTTCATGACTATACATATATGCAAAGATCAGGTTTAAAAGAAATCCGATAAAAGAAACTTAAAGACTTATTTATTACACTGAATAAAAATTTATGTCTTCACAGCTGACTCTTTTGGGGTATGTGTAGGAGAACAGCAGAGTAGATGAAAATGGGGCAATGCTTTAGCAGTCTGAAATTAAAATGTTCCATCTCTATCTTTGGGTTGATAATTTTTTAAAGGTGCATTTAAAAAAAAAACTTTTGCAACCATCTAAGGGTAAAGGAAGCAACTTGTGATAAAAAGCGAATATGTAAACCTGGTGATTCACAGACCTGTACCCCTGGGGTTAAAAATATATGTTTATAAAAAATAAAAAATTTAAAAAAAAGCGAATATGTAGTTAAAATTAAAATAAGGTAAAATATAATTAAAATAAGGCACATAGGTACTAATAGGAGAAAAAGAGGGCATTATTTTTCCCCAAAATCCTACCTCAAGAAGAACTATGGTAGTTATGAACTATTTCCAGCCCTAACTTTGTAGCAGCTAAGCAGAAGGAGAAATAGAACAAATTATCTCATGGGACAAGTAAGACCATGCTAGGGAAACAAAGTTTCTTGTCACACTAATTTTCAGGAGTTTATCTGGTAAGTGACATTGTATAGCATTGATTCAGTTAGTCTTCAGTTTCAAACAGCAGAAACCACCTCTGGGTAACTTGAGGAAATTTATTGAAAAGATATGAGGGAGTTCTCAGAATCAAAGAGCAAGTTGAAAAACCAGGCTTGGACCCAAGAGGAATCAGCTCTTTTAGAGTCTTAGCAGCTGGAACAGTGTGACAGCGTTTCCCAGGCAGTAGCACTTATTAATGACACCACTCCCCTGCCGTCCCAGTGTCTGCGACTATCACAAGGTGACCTGTGTATCAATAGCAGAAGGAGTTTGACAGTTCCTCCTCCCTGGCGCTAGTCTAATGAATGGGTCCAACTTTTTCTGATGCCCTTGATTCCATAACAAGGATTTACTCGTGCCAGTCACTTGAGATCTGGAGCTGCTTCCCTTCTCCTGCCAGCAGAGTCTCCCCAACCTTTTCCCACTATGTCAATGGCTAACGGACCTTGGCGGGTCAAGATGAATATGGTTAAGCAAAATAGTTTGAGGGAAGAGAGAATATAGAACTGAAATGAGAATGAAATTTAATAATCCAATGAGACTACAAATCACTGCACTGAAAGACATACTTTTTTTTCAGGAGAAAACGAAGCACTTTCAGTGGGAATCTTAGTCTTTTCTCCTCCTCACCCCTACCTCCAGGCCAGAGTGCAGGAAGAAGGAGGAGAGAATCTGCCTTCAGGGAGGAGAGCTGTAAAGAGCCAACACTAAAAAAGCAAAAAGCAAAAAAAAAAATGTATCCAACATTTTAAAACACAGCTCCATGTCCGTAAGATGTTCAGGATGTAGGCTGGTGAGAAAGTGACCAAGTGACCGGCTGAGCTTGGGTGACACTCAAGCCCTTAGGAATGCTGTCTGGGGCAGCAAGGGGACTGCCCAGACTAAGGAACCTCCAGGGAGCTCATGGGCCTCCCTGGTGGGAAAGGAGGCATCCTAACCACCAATCCCTTTGAAGCTACACAGAGCGACGAGTGACAATTCTCCAAAAGGAAATCAGTGTTCTCTTAAATGAGGGGAAATGGATTGCTGAATGATCAATGCTGAATGGACCCATGCCCAGTACAAAGGACGGCAGCAGCCACCACGGTAGCAGTATCTTATCGGACATTTAGTGGGCGCTTACCATCTGCTAGACACTGTTATTTGTACTTAACATTTGTTCAGCCCCACAACCGCCCTGCGAAAGCAGTACACTCATTTATAATTGTGATTTTAGGAAGTTAGTTGCCGGAGACACCCAGATGGTCACAGATGGAATAAGGACTCAAACTTGACTACAGGACTCTGGTTCTGAATCCCTATGAGCACCAACACTCACTGTTTTAAAATAGATGCAGCAACTCTTCATATTGCTGCTTCCATGAAGATAAATGCAAAATCAGAACTTATATACACCTGTGTATATAATCAAATACATTTTGAAAATTATGTTAAATATGTTATTTAAAAAACACTCTAGTTTCAACATTTTGAGGAACGGGTTGCTGGGGGGAGGGGGTTTGGGAGAAGGGGGTGGGATTATGGACATTGGGGAGGGTATGTGCTTTGGTGAGTGCTGTGAAGTGTGTAAACCTGGTGATTCACAGACCTGTACCCCTGGGGATAAAAATATATGTTTATAAAAAATAAAAAATTAATTAAAAAAATAAAAAAATAAAATAAAATTGGGAGGGGAAAAAAAAAACCACTCTAGTATCAAGTGCATGCCAAAAAGAAACCTAAACACAGGAGACTGTCAATGGTCAATATCAATATGTCAATATCATTTCAGGAAAAATAAAGTTGATTTTTGTTCTTGTTTGTTTTTTAGAGATTTTGTTTTCTCTATGTATTTTCTCTGTGTATTTTGATAAATGTATCTTTCTAGTCCAGACAGGGTAACTTATTATTATTATTTTTTGCTATTTGTATATTAAAAAAAAAAACAAGAACAGTAAAAAAATCTACTGCCAATAATTTTATAAAAATTCAGATATTCCCAACTTAAAAAGCAAAATTCTTTGTCATTCATGCCCAAATCTGCTGCCAGTTAGTCCCATTCCCTAGATGAAAATAGTTTAAGGTGTTTTTAAATAGTTCAAGGTGTTTTTAAAGTTTTTAAAGTGCTCCTCTTCACAAAGAACAAGCAGGCTGTTTAACTTCTATGGTATATTTCTAGCCAACAATCAAAGCCAAATAAAAGAGTGTTCACTTCAGTAGCATGTATACTAAAGCCAAATCAAAGAGAAGGCTATCAATTTATTAAACTTTCATAGCACTAAATCCTAAATGTCTTTTATATTTTCCCCTAAGACAATGGCCGTGAAATTATTTAGGAGTTGCAAGGATGAGAAATTGAAGAAATATATCCCTCCACTAATCCCAATTTCTGTCTCTGCTCTCTATTCTTAGTTTATTTATTTATTTATTTAAGTCTGTTGAGGTTAAGAACCATGGGGGAATTTGATAATAACTCTGAATCTTTTTTCTCTACTCTTCTCATGAAAAAAATAATGTACATAAATACACCTGCATGTACATATGTGCTTCCCACAAGTCTATAAATAATTTGCAGAGTTCATTAACCCATAAAACCTTCCAAGTGACAATAGTTCTATGGCAAGACCTCCCATTTTAATTTTTTTTTTTTAATTTGTGAATTTACTTATGGGAAGGTATACTGAGAGATTAAACCAGGAAATTTGGCCATTATATGCCATGAAGTCCATGACATACATATATATATAATCACACATACAAAATGGTGTTATTTTGCTACAAATTTAAATTATGTCTCTGTTGCATAGATTGAGCTGTTACAGAGAATTTCCATTATTTTGAGCACCTGTTGAGAAAGGCATTACTGACTACACTTTCAAGGTGGTCTTTCAATTTAAAAATATGCTGTGAAATGTGTAAACCTGGTGATTCACAGACCTGTACACCTGGAGATAAAAATATATGTTTATAAAAAATTTAAAAATTAATTAAAAATAATTAAAAAATTAAAAATACATAAAATTCCTATTCCTTTGAATAGGAAATGGGCAAGAGCAAGACAGATTAAATTGAGACTTGATTTTACTAATTTTTCTCAGCATTCCCAGGCATCTCTGCACGGCCCAACTCTCTTCAATTCACCTCCTTCCTATTATTGAAAAGATTCAGGTGGAGGTACCAACATATGTGGGCACAGGATATAGGGGCGTAACATTTTCTCATGTCCAAAGAACACGAAAGTATCTTATCTTGAAGTTTCCTTAAGTATTTTCTATGCCTGAACCACCTTACTTATAAAGTAGCTTTCCTTAAGCTACTCAAAACTCATCTCTCCCACTAAATCAATCTTAACATTTTATATTGCTTAATTCTGGAAACAAATCATTTGTTAGATGTTTGATGATAAAATAACAAGAGGATCATCATAGAAAATGAATTTTTCTGAGAAAATATTTTATATAGATGTATTCTCCTGGATGGGGAGGTTAAGGAGGGGTCTGTTTTCATTTGTACTTTAAGAGTGACCCTAACTTGAAAGGTAACAGTCTCAGTATTAAATTTAACTAGAAATTTGTTCTGTGGAGAAAGTGAATGCCAAGAACAAGCTATAAGTCACCACAGGGAGGAGAAGTTTCCTTAGGCAAAGCCCTGCTTGTAACACTCGTATACCAAAACCATTTTCTATTGGTTCCCCTTAAAAAAATTAGCACGCAACCGAAGATGTCTAGAGAGAGGCAGAGAAGAAACAACTTCAAAATAAGAGAACAGGGTAAACAATGAGAAGAATAAAATTGACCCAAGGGGAAACAAAAGTGGATTTTGCACAAGAAGAGCCACATAATTTGTGGAGCTCAGTTAAAAAAAAAATTCAGTCCCACTGTTCAAAACTTATTAAAGATTTCAAGATAGCCACATACGAGTATTAAACCAAGAGAGACAGGTTCTGAGCACAGGGCGCTGTGAAGCTCCCACACTGTGTGGCAGACTTACCCTACTTGGAACAGGGAAGCAAACCTGAATACATCTTTATAAATTACCTTGGATAGATTTGAAACGATAATCATTTCCACAGCCTCTGAATAAGACAAAAGAAAGAAAAGAACAAAGGGAAAACAAGAAAGAACTCATGAAGCTTAAATACATTTGAAGACAAGTCAGGGGTCTCCTTCAGTCCTTAAACTTGGCCCAAATGTGCTAATTAGCTTTATCTTCTTTGTAGGCCTTGGGAAAACCAAAATGTTGATTATCTGCTTCCATATCATTGTTGGCATTTCTGAGTTTGTATATGAAAAGTGACTGGATTCCTGTGAAATCTAATTGCCATATCAATGTCAATAAAAGAAACAGGCCACACCATTAACATTTATTTGACATCTGAATAATTACCTCCCTTAGAGTCAAAGATTCCCGTGTGTTTCATACATTGAAATTCTATTAAGAATTAAAGTATAGGGGCACCTGGGTGGCTAGTTGGTTGCTGGTAAGCATTGACTCTTGGTTTCTACTCAGGCCAGGATCTTAGGGTCCTGAGACTGAGCCCCAGTTTGGCCTCAGCCCTCAGCATGGGCTCTGTTTGGCCCTCTCCCTCTGCTCTCTCTCTTTACTTTTATATATATATATATATATTTTTTTTTTAAATGTATAAGTGTGTGTGTCTGTGTGTGTGTGTATGTGACCGTAAGTGAAAAATTCTGCCTTCTTAATGATAACTATAAGTTGGTATTTTTATCCTCCAAAGTAGTTATTTGCAAAGATTTAAACAGAGAAGTGACTTAGTAATCAATTTGCGTATTGAACAAAAATTTATAACCTGAATCTGTGGAAATCTGATGTTTTAGTATAAATTGTGAATGTTGTAATGTTGTGAGTGTTGTAAATACTATAAGCAATTTTTAATATTTATCTTACTGGAAGTTCACAACAATACTTTGAGTAAGATCACTGTGTACATTACACATCCAAGAACACTGAGCCTCACAGAAGCCAGATTTGATCAAGGTCACCCTGGGTGTAAATGGAGGCAATGGAACCAAATCAAATTTTGTTGCTCTAAACCCACTGTTACTTACTTCATACCACCCTATCTTTTCAGAACTGTGGGTAACTCATATCAAAATGTTATCGAATGAGAAAGGGTAATTATTCTTTGAATAATCAAACAGGGAGGTATACTTTTCTTTTTAAAGATTTATTTATTTTAGAGAAAGAAGGAGAGATCACGCGTGTCTGAGAGAGAGAGCAAACACCAGTAGGAGGGGCAGAGGAGAGGGAGAGCATCTCAAGTAGAGCCTGACATGAGGCTCTGCGCTGGGCTCAGCTTCCTGACCCTGAGTTCACAACCTGAGCTAAAACCAAGAGTCGGGAGCTTAACCAACTGTGCCACCCAGGTGCTCCAAGGGAGATAATACTTTTAAGAAAAGCATTAACACTTGTAGTAAATGAACTATTGGACCAAACATTTTTCTGTTAAAAGATTCCTGAAAAGAACGTTTCAAACTGAGCTCCGTAGTACCATGAAATGTTTAGGATGAAGGTATGCAGGCCAATCTGGAAGCTGAAAGAATGCTTCATTCAGAGAAGATGGAGTTTTATCTGCCTTAAATAGCAAGCATATAAGTAAACTAGCTTCTGAAGAAAGAAATTCATGGCTAAACAAAAACAATTATAAAAGACAAGACAAGACAAGATAAGATAAAAGAGAAAAGAAAAGAAAAGAAAAGGAAAAAGAAAAGAAAAGAAAAGAGAAAACGCCAACACACTGCTTACTTATTGTTAGTAAAGCTAAAATGCAATGTTTTGTCTATGGTCCCACTAGCAACTGAACAACCAAAATTCTAACCCCCGTTTAATGATCCCATATAGATCTTCTGTGATAGAACACAGCCTATGAATTTAATTATAAACTTCTTTTCACTCATCTAGTTACCTGGAGAATATCATTTCTTACACACTGATGCTGATTATACTGTATTAAATACCACTATTAACTTCTTAAGTAAAACATAACGATGGGTTTGGATATAACAACATTTTAAAAACTGCATTTTCAAATATCCCAAGCTTTCCTAATATCGTCATACAATTCCTATTGTTATGAGTTCTCAACAATTCTGCTTTCATTTATACACAGATATCATGATCACAAATCCCCAGGAAAAAAAAGTCCCATTTTACATAGTCAACTTTGTGTAAAGCCAGATTTATTTATAAGTACATAAATCATGCATTTGCACCTGCATAAAAAAATGCTACATTGTACAAATGATTTGTTCTTGCCAAGATGATGTTTAATAGAGCCAAACCCTGCAAAATTGTGGTGCTTTCTATTCATTTCCTCTGTCTGAAGTTTCCCCCATGCTTTGCTGAGCCTATGTCCTCCTATCACATTAATAACACTAGCTATCATTTATTATCCTCCTCTTGTGCACCGGGCATTTTACGTATGCTATTCATGAAACTCAACACAACTCTGTAAGGCATTTATTGGTTTCCATATTTTCCAGATGAGGAAAGTGTGGTTTAAGAGATTGGAGCAGTGAGTCACATTGCTAATCTCTATGATTTCATAGCTACTTTATAACTTCACCTTCTAGAAGAACCTTTCTCCAGACCTTGAAGGTCAAATTTGATATACTCCCTTTAGGGTGAATTTGTCTCAAAAACAAAATTTCCTACACCTACTTTTGGAAATTAACTTGATCATATATGAAGCAGTTGCCAAATATTATTTTTATTCATTTGTCTTTGCATATTTTTTCAATCTTTTCTGATTTACCATATTTCTCAGGATCAGATCTCCATGAGTAAAATTTTGTCAATAGTATGTCAAAATTTCATGATCAGAAAAATCACATTTTCTGATATTTTCACTTTATATAGTTTCGTACACAAGACTTATTTTTTATACAAGAAATATTTTGTATACAGGAAATATTTTCCTTTACAAAAATATCACTTGTAGATACTGATGGGTTTATGTATGGGGGTTATTAACTATACTATTAGTGATAATACTTTAAGTCCTTCAAATGTTCATTTCCCTCCCCATGCTAAAGTTCTACATTTCAGCATTGGCAGATTGTTCACATTTTTAATGTCAAATCCACTCTTCGATTTTCTTTATTTTGAACATGTTATAAGAACCAAGAATGAGTTCAGGGCAACAGTACTTATAGTTTTAGGCTTTGATGATGTTATGAGTTGTATTTCAGTATTAAATATTTATATTGGGGAAAAAATGCCTTATCCTCTTTTCCAAAGAGGGATAGCCAAGACAAAAGAACACTGGAAAGCACAGGAAAGAAGGTGGACCTTGGGGAGAGGGTGCTGCAGGGCTGCAGAGCAAACAGAAATGACTAAAGTGATCAATAAGTTATTTACTTGGAAGATAGTTATATATTGGTTTTTATTTTATAGACAGATCTTCTATTTTATTGTCACATACAGTAATATTCTATGTTTCAATTTTTTATAGTATTGTATTTTATTTTACCTTTTTTACGTTTTTAGCTTGATGTGTGGTTCTATAGCATGATCTCTTAAGGAACCGAGGTAAAAAAAAGAAAATGTCCCAGGGATTTCTACGCATCCTGTTATGCATGGTTAGACAACTCCCTAATTCATAGGCTCCTGGAGTAACGTGCCTCCCTATTCTAGTTTAAGCACTTTGTTCCAAATAGTCAACGTGAAACTAACGTAATTCTTTAAACTATTGGTAAGTCTTAAATGTTTCATGGTTAGATTTCTTTATGTATTTATTTTTTTAAAAAACTCAAGTAAATGGATGATTTCCTCTAATTAGAAAAGTCACTCTCTTTGCCCATTTCCGTTAAAAAAAATTCTAAAATAGAGCTTTTTTATACAGGAATTTATTTAAATTTGTCACCAAGTTTTATATGCTTCCATTTTAACCTTCTGGTTAAGTATGGCCACATTTTATCAATTACAGAGATACACGCAGAATATTTTATGAGAGACACCATGGTATTGTAAAAAAGGGTTCTGGACTTTGAATCAGGAAAACAGATTTCCAGCTCACTTTTGCCAGTAACTGTGCACGCCACGGCAAGTCACCGCAGTGATCTGTTTGAGTTTGCTGATCTGTGAGGTGCAGTGCAGTGGGTAAATTACAGAATTTCCAACCCTTTGTGCTCCAGTAGTCTAATGAGTCTACCCTTTCCCCCTACCCCTACCTGACTGGGAAATCCAAATGATGGAGAATGATGGAAGAAGCCCTTCAAAGATCAAGGTTTATGTCTTTCTTTTAAAATTGTTTAAATAAAAACAGGTATGGTGGTCTTCAGAGGGAATCTCTCCTTCTCTCTTTCATATCTATCTATAAAACTTGAGGCATTAAATAAATTCACCGCGTGTGTGTTCTTTGGCAAACTGGTAACTATTAACTTAATGTGACATTTCCTTCTTATTTTTCTTTTTAGAGAAATGAAATCAAATTTAAAATTAAACATTATAACCCTTATTATTTCATTCTCTATAACTGCATAAAATGGTTTACAAATGAGATTAGTATGTATTTGAGAGAGAAATTTGCAGGTTAATCTTCTTGATATTACTTAATTGCAACCTTCTGTGAGTCTATAGTAACCTTATTTCCAGGGTTAGAGCCAGTTTTTTGCATTAGCTCTTCCAAAGGGACCACATGTCAAATATCCTTGGAACAGGGTACAATTTAAATTACTGGTGGTCTACTAGTTATTTTCAGTCTAGGAGAACAAACACCAGATGTATTATAGACAGACTTTAAAGGGCATTATAAAGGCAAGGGGAAAATGTTCTACTTCTCAAACTGTGGGATCCACCCATTGTTGCTCTGTATAATAATCTCATTCTGGAAGAATTTAATTCATATTTATCACCATGCTCCTTGAAATTATTCCATGAATGAAGAGTCTGTGGATAAAGCAACCTCATTTAAATAAGCAAGACATAATTCAGTCTTGAGCAAGGGACTTGGAATTTGCACGCCTGATTTAAAGAGAGAGCTTGATGATGCACTGTGCATCCGATCTTGTTTAAGGTTACTTGATAATGCCCTGTGGCTTTGTTTGAAAATAAAATGTTTACTGATTCAAGAAACAGTTTAGAATGGTTGTCCACAAAATGAATCTGCTCTTATTAAGAGCAAAATAAGTTTGAAAGTCAAAATCATTTTTATTCTCTGTGGGGCAAGGTTGTCCTGGTGATTTTGCTGGGAGTTTCAACTTCCCTTCTTTATAACCCCTCGTGCATTTTCCTTCCCTGATCTCCAGCCGTACACTGGTTTCGGGGTGACACTGACACTCAGCACAGCCATTAACCACGATTTTGCTAACTGCTCAGTGAGGCCTGGTGTGAATTGATGGCCACCATCGCCAGCTGTGCAGAGCCTTTGATCTTTATTTACATTTTGATTTCGTGTTTTGGTGCTGGTGGAGATTTTCTGACCAACACTGGTTAAATGGATTTAAAATTCTGTTCCAGGGTTCTTTTCAGCCACTGTCTAATTAGTGGAAGTCTGTTATGAACCTTTTCAATATAGGGCTATAGTACAATGGAGTAAATAACTCTGGCTTATTTTTCCCACCCCTAAGGAAATATATATACATCATTTTCTAAGGTAAACACATTTCCTATTACGATATTTCCTATCTCGATATTTCCATTGGGAGTAATTTATTTTTTATTTATTTATTTTTTCATTGGGAGTAATTTAAATAAAAGTCCTTAGCGTTTGTACCATCTTATAAACTTCACTGAACAACGTGCATTATAAAATTCACTGGAAAATTTTTTGCATTTTTTATATAACAAAGAAATGCAGTTCTTTAGGGCAATACCTAGAGAGATCGAGATCAGTCAGGGTGTTTCAATAAAAGTGTCTGTCAATATGTATATTTTACACTTTTTAAAATCAGAAGTAGGGGCTATGGGAAGTATCTTATAGGCATGGCTAAATGTGTTATCATTTAAATCTGGAAATTTTAAGTATTTTAAGAATTTTAAGTATTTTATTCTCTTTAAAAGAGAATTTTAAGTATTCTCATGTATTTTGATTTAGCAAAGCACATATATAAATGCTGATTGCAATCAGTATATATCAGTTTGCACATCGATCTCTATCTTATAAGGATCAAAGAATTACATGGAGCCAAAAAATATTTAAAAGCAAATGGTATTTTCTTAGATATAAACAAACTTCAAAACACTGAACCTACAATGTTTAACTTATTTTTTAATGAAAATATGTTGTTTTCATGAGATGAGATGATGAGAGAATCTAGAAGTTATTTCTAATAAATCTAGAAACAGTCAAATCTATAGCAACCCACTGGTCACCCAATGGAATTTTTTGATTGATTCCGTCTGATGTAATTAGAGGTCACTGAGGATTCTGGAGATATAAGTATGCATTTTTGTCCTTTGAAAGATCACTATATGGCATTTTCATTAACATTTTAAGATGACCACTGTTTACTGAAATGTGGACTGAGAGATCTCCTTAAAAAGAATGTGTTTGTTCAGTCTAACAGACAAATCTTTTCTCCTGGAAATGGCCTTGGAGTGGGCACACTCTCAAAGGTTATTGCCTCTTTTGCTGTTACTCTTTAGTGCCAACAGTAACATCTGCATTGGTAAAAGCTGATTAGTGCCTTGAGTTTTATTGTTGTCATTTGCTTATTTTACATATTATCTGTGGGGTGGATATAATTATCCCCATTTGCAGACAAGGAAATGAAACTCAGAACATTGTGTCCAAGCACATTGTAAGTGAACCATACGTATCAAGGACACTGTTAATGGGCTTCTTGGAATTGGAATGTGGGTTGGACAACTTCTAATCCAGGAACGTAACTTAGCAGAGTTCTGTAAGTCAGACCTCAGACTTAGTAGAAAACTTAGAAAATAAGTGTATTTTATTCATAGAATATCTATCATTTGTTTTTTTTAACATTCATATTTTGTTCAGCTATTCTGTGACTCCAACTGAAAATACAAAGATATTTAATACAGTCCTTGCCCTTAAGGATCTAAGAAGAGTCTAAAGTGAGAGAGACAGACACGCCGTAGATAAAACCATGTGACAAATATGATAATCAGCACATTTTGCAAATGAGGAGGGAAGAACTATTGTCTGGTTCAGAGACTAATTCAGTGGAGGTGCTGGGTTGTAAGATAGGATGATAAAGGATGAGCATAAGCCAGATGAACTGGAAAGAATATGTTCCAGGCAGAAAGGACACTCCAGGGACACTCACATGTCAAGTTCAGGGTGCATTCGTAAAGCTTGCCCGTAACTCTGACTGGTTTTGGCACTGCATAGAGTGGAGGAATTTGATGAGATGAAGCTGGAGATTTGATTCCAGCTGAGCTGGGATGGGGCTTGTGTCCCAGACCCCGGAAAGCCATAAGTCCCTCAGGCAAAGAAATAACATAGTCATATCTCAAGATCGTTCTGGTGTAGGATACATTTAAGGGAATGTAATAAAGACTATGAGGGAATGTAGAATATTATTAGAATAGGACAAGAAGCGACTGATGAGAATATAAACTAAGTAGTAATGAAAAGAAAATAATAAAAATTATTTGAAAAAAGTGTATGAACAGTTAGGTATTGGTAACAACGTTAATAGAAGAATATTTTTAAAAATGTTAAAATGACTGATGTTTCTTCCTTAGAAATTTCCACTAGTAGAGATAAGTAGGAGAGGCAGCGAGAATGTAGGAAGCCTCTGGACCCTGTTTTGAGTATTAGGAGGACTTTCGAAATTTCAGCATAGACGGTGCTCAGGAGTAGCCAATCTAAATTTAGCTCTCAGGAGCGGTAGAGAGGTGTCACAAGAGTCGTTAAGGCAGTGGGACTGTACAGAAAGCAAAAATTCAGTTATTATGACAATAATAACAATAACATTAACAATAATAAACAAATGCCTTCTGTCTGAGATTCAGCTCCTCTGAGGCAAACTCTGAGACAAAGACACAAGTATGAATGATTTATTAAGGAGCCCCCCCACCAGGGGACTGTGGCAAAAGAAGAGGAAGGCAGGACAAGGCCAAACAACAGAGTAGTCATAGGCAAAATCCCGCAAGAGGCAGCTTTGACCTGATGCTGTGGGGGAACTTCGTTTTATTTATTTATTTTGAGGAATCTCTTACCCAATGTGGGGCTCAGACTCACCACCTCCAGATCAAGAGTAACAGGTTCTCCTGACTGAGTCAGCCACGCCCCCTTGTAGGGGGACTCTGAAGTTTGGATTGTGCTTCATGATTGTTCTTTCAGGCAAGAAAGCTTAGGTACATTTAGGATTGCTTCTAGGCCATTCCAGAGGGCTAAAAATTCCCAAGTCCTAGTGTCACCCTCAGAAGAAGAGTCACAGGAGCTGGATATTGAAAGTAAAACCACCCAGTGGGTAGGCAGGTAAAGGGCAAACACTGGATGGGACAGCTGCTACCAACATTATCCACTATCTACTCCTCGGTGCATACACCATGATTTGTTTGTAGAATATTAGGCCCTATTTGATGTAAGAAAGGAGCATGGAGTGGTTGAAAAACGCTGAAGTAAGAATGAAGAGACTTGGCTTTTAATCTCATCTTGGTCCAATGTAATGGAATTAGCAAGTTTCCTGACCTCTTTATGCTACAGTTTTCTAATCTGTTAAATGGACAAAACAATATTTGCCTCGTTGCCTGGGACGTAATTTGATGTAATTAACAACAACCAAAAAAATGCAAGAAAAATTTCACACTTGATCTTAGCCCAAGGGCCGAGAAATGATAAAGCAAGAAATATTTCAAACCCAAGCTGAAGTATTTTTTTCCAAAAGATTCTTTTATGGAATGTTTGTGACTATTAAAACAAAAAAGCCATCTTTCATAAACTTTATATAAATGCCAGGTGTTGTGATCGAAGCCTCTCCCAAGTAGACTATCAATGCAAGAGTGATTCAAGAACTAGAGAGAAACCAGCTTTATAAGTAATGATTAAAATGTTTCTTTTGGGGCACCTGGGTGGCTCAGTCAGTTGTGTCTGTCTTTGACTCAGGTCTTGATCTTTGGGTCTTGGGTTGAGCCCAGTGTGGGACTCCCTGAAGAGTGGGGAATCTGTTTCTCTCTCTGATTCTGCTCCTCCCTACCGCTTGTGCTCTCTCTCTCTCTCTCAAATAAATAAATAAACTCTGTAAAAAAAAAAAAGTTTCTTTTGAACATAAACTCCTGTTGTTTAAACTCAGAAGAAAGAAAAATTTCTTTTCTGTCATCAAACAGCCAAGAACTTGGCAAAAACAAATTCAATGTTCTGGTTTTCTTCTTGCTCAAAAGTTCTTGCTGTGGTTAGAATTCTTCTTCTCATCCATCTTCTGTGGAGGCATACTGGCTAGGGTTTTTGTTTGTTTGTTGTTGTTTTTAAGATTTTATTTATTTATTTATTTATTTGAGGAAAGCATAAAGATGAGTAGGAGAGGGAGAAGCAGACTCCCCGCTGAGCAGGGAGCCCAGTGTGGCGCTTGACCTCAGGCTCCATGTGGGGCTCCACGTGGAGCTCAATCCCAGGCCTGTGAGACTGTAGAAACCATGACCTGATCAGTCAAAAGCAGTCAGGCAGACAGGTGTTTAACTGGTTGAGCCACCCAGGCACCCTGGGTTGGCTAGGTTTACAGCTACTTAATAGCTGTGGGATTTTAAGGCATTCATTTGACATCTCTGAGTCTCAGTTTATTCATCAACAAAATGGTAGATAATATATATTTCTCTGGGTTGTTTGAATTCTTAAGTGGGTAAAATGTTCTAAGAAATATATGGCACCAGAAAAGAGTGATATACTTTCTATAGAGTTCTATATGAAACACATGAAAAGAGCTCTTTGCTACACACACACACGCGCACACACACACACACACACACACACTATATATAAATAAATACATGAAACTTTTTTGTACACCAGATAATTATAACTGTCCAGGGCCGTAGAAGGAGTTTAATAAATATATGTGAAACGAAAGGCTTAGTTTTATCCTATGATTCTTTGGCTTTAAAATAAGGAGAATTGAAGAATTAAAAATATTATCTTTTCTTTTCTGCTCCTCAAAATGATCACTACATGTTGAGTCTATGGTAATTTAAATACTTGTGTGATCATAAATGTTTCCAGAGGATTATACAATTTATACAGTTTATTTTTTTAATGAGATTCAACATTTTGCTTTTATTTTATATGTCACATACAGGATGGAGTAGTTAAAATTTCAATTATTTATAAAGTAGCTTTTTGTACACACAAGATGGTATTGGACAAATAGCCAACGTATTTTAGTTAACAAGATGGCTCAGAGAATGTCAACCAAATTAGACAAATTTACAAGATTAAAAATTTACATGAACATGGTTAAAGCAAGTCCTTTAAAGGTGTTTCATTGTGTAATGTACTATTCATAAAATAATTTTGTTTTGTAAATATTACAATTTTTTTCTCTTTGGTAGAATCTAAAGTTTTGCAAAGGATTTGATGGTTCACTCTCTATATCACTAGAAAAGGCACACAGCAGGACTAAGCGGTCCAGCCTTACACCAAGAGAGCTGATTATGTGTGTCTTTCAAAACATCCAACTTCTGTACTTGCTTCTAGACCAATTAAATTCTGGCAGCTATAATTAATTTTACAAAATCTACTAAAGATCTTAGAGAATGATTTAATAATAAAATGGGTCAGAATACTTAGAGGTAGCATTAAATACTGTTGGTGTTAAACGCCTATCATAAAAAAAGTCTGGCAGCATGGAAGGAGCATGGAGAGGAAGACAGCTGGGCCACATCATGTTCTGCTCATCCAACTTGACCATGGGTGACCAGGGATTTCAAAGCCAATGCTTTCTCATGAATGCCTTATCCCCCTCCATCACCCAGCTTATTGTTTAGTCTAATATACTTTCTGCTTAGCCAGTTCCATTCAGTATTTCTTAGTCCCTTCCCATTTGGCTTTGGCAATGCATTCTTGTGAATGGGTGGCATTCTGAAAAGTTTCCATTTTTCTCCTTGAGAAAGAATGTGAAACAGACCTCTTCTAGTTTTTATTCCACAGAATTCCATTTCGTAAGCCTTTCCTAAGAAAATAATATAATACTGATAATAATAGCAGCTGAGATTTATCGAGTACTTACTATGTGCCAGGCACTATGCTAAACACTACACATTCATTATTTTATTTAACACTTAAAACAATTATAAAGGGAAAATACTAATATTAATGACCATTCTGTAACTGAAGATCTGAAGCAGAGAACTGGTAAGTAGCTTACTTACAGGCAATGGCCATTAAGTGGTAGAGCCGGGATTCAAGCCTTCTAAACCTGACTCCAAAGACTGGGCACTTGTGATAAGTATTCCAAAAGTTGTAGAGAATTATCTCATGAGCTTTTAGGGGCTTGTGATAAAATCATGCACCGAATGAGTAATAAAATGTACAAATTAGATACCGTATTTTTAGTAGCTGCTACAGGCAAATGGGAGAAATCAAAAGATAAGTGTGAATCCAGGAATCTGCAGAGAAGATGGTCAAGCTTTTGCTTTTTTGGAATTAAAAAAAAAAAAAAAGATCAAGAATTAAGGTGAAAGAACAAGATAGAAGGAAGGAGGCGGAAGCATTTCACAGACGTCAGGAAAAGAGCCTGAATCTTTCTGAGGGGCCAAACCGTCAGAAGGAAACAGAAACGCATGAATACTTTCTTCTAGTCCAGTGGTTTTCAAATGATTTCCTGGAGCTCTGAAATTCTTGGAGTCAAGTGGCCCCTTGCCTGCTTCAACCGAAATTGCTCTGTATCTATCCGTGCATATGTGGATGTGGATGTCCATCCTGGCGGATAGGAAGCAAGCTCCATCTGGCATTGTAGTTCGTCCCTTGGCTCTAATTACTTTTCTTAAAAATGTAATATCCCCAGTGACACCTTTTATCTTCTTAGAGTTCACAATTCACAAGGATGGCTTTCATGACGTCATATCTTTTGATATTTCCCACAGCCTGGAGCATAATAGGTGTTCAGTAAATAAATAAAAGGGGGGGGGGGAGGAGGAATAAGAGACCCGGTATAAGCCGAGTCTCTTGCTTTCTTATTCCCCAAGAACAAGATTTCCAAACTTTATAAACATTATTTTTTACCTTTGCTTTTCCTCTTCCAGATTAGATCTGAAAATAAGGAAAATGTAGAGTACTGGGTCTCTTTCTCCCTGCTTGTAATTATTTCCTCCAATCAGGATGTAGTTTCAAGGGTGGCCAACACTGTCAATCACCCTCTACCCTCCTTTGAAACTCCTTGATTATGGGAAAGTGCTTTGCATGTAATCACTTCAATTACTCAGTAAAACTTCCTGTGTTCCTTCTGCTGTGCTTGAATTTGGGTTTTTAAAGAGGATTTGCTACTTTCTCCTCAGTTTCATTTAAAAATATATTTGGAAGGAATAGAACAAAATGGCTTTTGAGTATGAGCACACATCTAGTTGTCTAAATTAGCTTGCCCAGCCTGGAGAGTCCATAGGGTTGGGGCAGACAATAGGGATGGCAGAGGCATCAGAATGAGGGGCTTTTTTGCTGGGGGCTAATCCAAGACTTCAGATTCCAGGGAGATTGCAAGCTGGGAACTTGGTAGCAGGCTGTTGCGTTTGAAACCATTCATTTTGTCAGAAATTCCTCTGGCATGAAGTTCTGGGGTTACTTTATGGGCGATACACTTCTTTGGCCTTGAACTTGGTTTAAAAAAAAAAAAAAAAGCACAAGCAAAAACAAAACCAAAACCAAAAATGAAAACAAATATAGCAACCACAGCAAAAGACCCTCTTTGCTAGACCTCCCAGTGTAGGGAATGATAGCTTCAAAAAGAGATTCTCTGTTGTTCTTTGAGGGCTAGGACCTGCTCTTATATTATAGTCACTGTGTTGGCTAAGTCTGCAGAAGAAGCTGCTAGGCTCCTGATCATGGGTGATGGGGTGGTTTACAGGACCAAGAGAGTACCCCCTTCCCATTTGGCTCATCGAATATAGTCCTTTCAGGACAACCAGTCACTCAAGTCACATGAAGGCAGGAGTCCAAGAGTTTTCCACGTAAACCTCTGCACCCTTAGAAACTCAATCATGGGCACTGTGATGAAGTCTTTTATATGGTTTTATATTCAGTGATCTATCCCCCTCCTATTTCAAGATGCATTTGACTATATCAGTATCATGTGAAAATAAATACTTGCATTTATTAAGCACGTACCATGTTCTAATGTTCTAAAAACTGTGCTATGCACCCGTGGTACTGAGATGAATGAGATCTGGCTTTGACCTCCAGGAGATCACAGTTTAATGGAGAAAATTCTTCTAATAAAGTGGTTGGAATCCTCTTTCTACCTTACCCTGAACTTCGACTCTCATTCCCAGGGAATTCTGTGGTGGAGCAAGAATCACATGGCACTTTAACTGCCAAGACTCTGTTCTCCTCACACTTCTGTCTCCTATAACCTATTCTAGAGAAAATCTCCAGGCTATATGCTCCAATGTCCCAAATCCAATTTGCTTGGCATGAAAAAGCTAAAAGCAGAAGAAATCTGAATTTTTTAATTTGGCATCCAAAGATCAGTGAAAATTTTAAGTGGGAAGAGATGAGAATTTGTATCAGATGGTGACACTGGGAATACAAGGAGGACAAAAATCATACACAAAAAATTGACAAAATGTTTTACATCGTCAGTACTTTCCTATATTAATTCCTTTAGTTCCATAATCAAAAAGGAAAAGACAGTTTACTTGGCACTCATTAATTATTTGTTAGGTTCCCCTTATTCTTTACAAAAATTTTGTGAAGCAAGTACACCATTTTTATTTTGTGGAATCTCTCTCTATAAGGGGAGGGATATTAAAATAGGTTGTCTACATTCCTGATGCCATAGTGGTAAGTGCTGGATCACATTTTAAATTTGTCTATCTCTTTCTCAAAACCATGTTATTTCCACTAGGAGTGCATATAATTTTTATCTCTATTTTACACGTGAGAAACTATGTTTTATGGAAGTCACCTAACTGGTCTAGGTTGACCCATCCGGGGAAGCAAGAAGAAAGATAGGAGAGCATCTTAAAAGAATAATGGCCAGTGCTTCCTGAAAAAGATGTGGGTCTCAGCTAATTCAAGATTCTGAACCTGGTGATCTGAAAATTGTAATGTCATCAAAAACATTTTCAAGTTAAATGGGTTGGCAAATTTAAAACAAAGTTAATATGTTGGTCTGTTAAATGGACTCTGACTTGATGTTCAAATACTCACTGAGATGGCCAAAAAATAACTGAAAATTATTGAGAGGGTAAGTCAGGTGACAGCTCATTCTGGAAGTATAACTTTAAAATCTTACTTGCTGTTCCCTCTGCCTGAAACTCCCTGTCCCACATTTTTCAGAACTATTTCCTTTTGATATTTTGGTCTTAACTATCTTGTCACCCCTCCCACTTTGTCTTCCCTAGACCAACCTAAATTTTCCATCCTTACCTATCCCACCATTCCAACACATTGCTATGCTTTATATCCACCATAGCACTTTTTATCTGAAATAATCTTAGTCATTATTTATTTACTTGTCGGCTGTCTCTTCCCACCAAAATGTCATCTCCAGATCACCAGAGACCTCTGTCT
The DNA here is from genome assembly GCF_964662115.1 of Mustela nivalis. NCBI lineage: Eukaryota > Metazoa > Chordata > Mammalia > Carnivora > Mustelidae > Mustela > Mustela nivalis. The sequence continues at coordinate 78,434,648 of NC_139031.1, forward strand.
ATCTTGTCACTAGTGCTTCCTGGTGAACATTTATGGTATAGGATGAAAAAAAATTAAAATGTAATTTGCTGGTTAATATCAGACATCATTAAAAAAATATGTAGGACTTACTTAGATGCTCATTTATTAACTCTTGGTTCTATTCAAAGATGAGTCATGAGTTAATTTATAGTGTTTTTGCTTTTGGCCCCACACATTCCTAAAGTTTTCCTGTGGTAATATTTTTAATACAAATTTGCATGTGCTTTCATGTCACATTTGTATAACATAATGAATATATAATAAGAGTAGAAAAAAGTATAATACTATGTGTTACATCCTCACAGTTAAGTAGAATTGCCCTTTCTACATCAGAGCACAATATTTGGCCTGTTATATATTACCATCTTCCTCTGAAATCAGTGGCCCTACTTGGAGTTAAGTGTAACATTAGTGGTAGTTCAATAGCTGGAAAAGATTAGCAAAAATGAAAACAATCTTTCGTTTGGCGGAAAATTAAAATTACATTTTAATTATTACCATTTAAATTTTATTTTAGTGAAACCTACACTTAATGTGTAACTCATGGGGTAATTATATACTTAATAGTTTAGTCTTCAAATTTGTTTGAGTTTTGACTATTTTCTCTTGAATGTCTTTGTTGTTATGAGATATCTGATAGGAGGGAGAACACTGACTTCTTTTTGTTTTTATTTCAAGGATTAAAGTAAAATAAAAAATTTAATGTAACAATTCGTTGTTGTTGTTATTGTTGTTTTTCAGGAGTTGTTTTCCTTCCTGTCATTAAAAACAATCAGTTTAAATCATAGATCCCTTTGAAAAATCCATCTCCTCTGTTTATGGGACTTTAACACTCTCACACACACCTATACACACTTTTAACTACAGTAGCAGAAAATTACGTTAATCGTGAAGATAATTAATGCATCACATTACTAAGCCTTTGGGCAACTTATACCCTATTGAAAAAGTTTTTTTTTCTTAAATCAAATATACTGAGTCATTACACTTTAAAATGGATTTGTCTTTGAAAAATGTTACACCACCAGAAATCCTGAATGAATAGTATCAAAATCTTTGTAAGTAAAAAGCAAACACAGTTTGGGGGAGATGACCCTTCGAGAATAATCACATCAAACACTCAATTATTTTAAGGACTATCTGTGAATTTGCTACTTTTAAGAAAATATTAAATAAAAATGAATGTGCTTATATGAAAATGTATTCACAGATTCAAAATGTGTATAGAGAAACTATATGACACAGATTCAAAACACATTTTGAATCTGTGAATACATTTTCATATAAGCACATTCATTTTTCTTTAATATTTTCTTAATTTCTTTATAAGGAAATTAAAGGATGGTAATTTAAATGCATTCTATTTCTATAAATATTATGAAATATTTTATCCATTGTTTTATTATTTTGAAGTCGCCACACTGCTACCCCTAAAGTCCAATAAGCCCACATAATATAAGGGTGATTTACCAAGTATTATATAAACTCGAGGTGCAGGTGAAAACAAATTGAAGGCTTCAGGGTATGAGACAGCATCATCTAGCTCATATGCTTATCTTCATCTTGCTCTCTCGCTTTCTCGACCCATATTTACCTCAGTAAGATTTTGATTACATCTGCCAAAATGAGCAGAACTCAGTCTGCAGTAAATCTGTTTTAGAACTTTATTTTAAAAAATGGTAAATATACGACAGATAACTACTAAAGGAACTCATTATTTTACCAGTTAGCTGCAATCAGCTTTGCTCTGCTGCTTAGCTTTCAAGAGGTTATTTTTCTTGCTCATTTTAAACTTTATTCTGAAATATGATTTTTCCCCCCATAGGCATTCTGCCAAACCTTAATAAATTTAGTGAGGTCTGACAAGTCTGTTTATATTTTTGTGAACTATGAAGATCAGGGGTTCCTAGAGTAGATGTGAAAGGAGTGTAAGGTGTCATTTAGTTAATTTAAAACACATTATTGGACAGTTATTCTTGATCTTAATGGTATCATAATTAAATTTTATTCCAGTTGAAAAACAAGGTCTCTGGTTTTGAATGTGGGTAAATGTTTCAAAGGCTTTTCTTTGTGATTTATGTGTACTTTTTGTATAGGTGTTTTTATTTTTATGTTCCAAATGCTTTTCCTTAACAATAGGTATTTTTTTCTATTGATGGTGGATTTCAACTTCAAAAAAAAAAAGGTAAAAATTCTATGACCAAATATTTATCTGTAAATATTACATAATCAAATTATATGTAAATATATGGGCTGACATAACCTTATAAGCATGAGCTAAAGAATGGGTTACATGGGAAAATAACACTTTAAAATTACTGCATTTATGAGGATTTATTATGTGGGAATAGTTTTACTACATTGTTTTAATACTGCTATAAAATATATTTATGTACATTTTATATTTTATTGTTCCTAAATATCCACAAAATATGTAAGAGAAGTTTCACAAGGCTGCTTAAAGAAGTGATACTGGGTGGGCACTGAGAGACCGCACTGTACAAAATGTGGGGAAAGAAAATTTGCATCTGGGCAGAAATAGTATGCTTTGCTCCTCACATGACCCACCCCGGGGGTTGTTATGAGGATTAAATGGTATGATGTTATATAAAAATCTTGCCCAGTTCTGGACATATAATAGCGTGTCAATAGACGGCAGATTCTGTGTTAAAAGGATTGAATCCAATTGACATCTCTTTAGTTTTCAATGCCTGAAGAGAGATAAGTTGAGTTCCATTCTGTGTACCTCGGATCATGTTTATGGTGTATATTCTTCTCTGAACTTAGTGATTTAAGAGGGCATTTGAACATAAGCAAGAGCTGAAAGTAAGTAGTTGAAAGGACAAGGATGAGGTCCATCACTTGAAGTGGTACATATATTCGTTATTTGAAAGGGAATAGTACTTGTCTTTGAGAGGCAGAATCAGGACCAAATCCCTGAAAATTATAAGGTGGTAGATTTCAGATTAGTATGAATGAAGGAGAATTTCCAATGGTATAAATGATCAACAGCAGAAAGCACTTCCTGAAATGATTGTGGATTCTTTGAAGAAATACGAGATGATAAGTGGCTATTAGCTGAAGGTGTTGCTTGTGGCAATGGGTAACTAGTATTTTAGAATTGATGTTTTAGTTCAATGTCCAAAGAACTAATCACTAAGAGGGTTCAGAAGAAGCTGAAGGTGATATAGATGCATACAGGGCATGGGGAAGTCTTGAGTTGTGATTAAAAGAAATGACTGATCCGTACTACCACCGACCAAATAGAGAAGTCAAGTAGATTATTAAGGAATAAATCTCCCCATTTTCCATGTTTAATTCAAATTTAAATTAGAGGAAAAATTCTATCCTCTGTTGTAGACTGTTGTGCAGTACTTTACTTTTTTCTTTTTCTTTTTCTTTCTTTCCTCTTTTTTTTCTTGTTGGAGGTTAGTAACATAAATTTGGGTACCAATCTTAGATTTGTCTATACTAAAAATACACAGGTAACTTCAAGATTTTATCTGTAAAGTGGAGGTAGTAATAATAGCTATCCATATGTTTGTCATGAAGATATACAAAAATACTTAAGAGACATAAAATATGGAATATGCTTAAAATGGTGCTCTGATAAATGTCTATTATTATTTGTGCTCTAGAGTTGATGCATTTAAGTTACTTATAGCAAAATCAATAAAGGAGATAACCTGATGATTTCCCAGGCACATTTCTTAAATTAATGAAGATGGTATTTCTAGTTATTTTTAAAATTAAGAAATATAGTGAAAATAATAAGGTTGCAGAAACTATAATCAGATGAACATTACTGACTAGCCATCACAATGATCAAAAACTAGGATACTTGAAGAAGAAAGAAAGATAAATTCAGTTCTACTTATAGTTTAAAAATCATGAAAAATGTAATACAAAGAATGGAAATGCAAAATGAAATGTAAAAAAAAAATCCAAGAAATAAATTTATATAGCTTTAGCAAATCTCTCAGGTTATTGTTGTTAGGGTTACTGGTAGAAGATCATTTCTACTGTGGCTGGAGAGAGCATATCTCCTATTTCTTTGTATGACCTCATATCTATTAGTACATTGGGCACTCAGAGATTATTAATGTCATTTCCCAGCAGGTGCAAGAATTGGAGTAGGTTTTAACATATGATTTATGTTTGTAATAAGATGTGTAAATACAACAGTCATCCAAGAAATAGTAAATGGGCCAATACGGTGGGGGGGAGGTGGATAAAAATACTTTCAGTTACCCACTTTATACCCACAGGTCCTAGAGGACGTGGGCCAGGATTTTTAGCAAAACCCATCTGTAGTTGACAGACTTTGTGTAATTCCTCTATTTTCTGCTCCTCTTAAATAAATTATTTGGCAAATTTTTTGCACTGTTACATCAATTTTTCAGTTACATTTTGCTCAAGAATTTTGGATTTGGATCCCAGAGGAGTCTCTGGGAAGCCTTAGGGTATCAGATAAACTTGGACTGGAGGAGCGCCAGACTTATAAAAGAACCTCCAACAAGGATAATACTAGCTGTAAAATCCTCCTTCCTTAGGAATCTGAACAGATAAAGGAAAAGACAGTTTTGCAACTTCCCCTTTCAAAGATACAGATCTCTGTCTTTCAAAACAGCACTATTGTTTGCTAATCTTCCTGCAATGTCAAGTGTAATTTTTGTGCTTTCTCCTGATTACTTGAATAAACAGCACATTGCAAAATGCTTCTCTGGGGCAGCATCATTGCGCAGGACGAGACAGAAACCACTACGAGGTTAAGACTGCCATCACGACTTAATCAGTATAAATAACTTTTTAAAACTTCCTTATTATATCATTCAGTCAAGATTTCTTGAATGCTTACTAAGTGAAAAGCTAGAAATAAATAATTTGAAAGATACAAAGAAATGTAAGGCCTAACTTCTACCTTTAACGAGTTTACAAAACTACTCAGAAAACTAAGACAACACATATGCGTGGATGTTTGTTGTTGTTGTAATCACAACTACAAACTCAGTGGCTTAAAACAATGCAAGTTTATCATCTTTGTTCATGTAGGTCAGAAGTCTCCCATGAGTCTCCCTAGGAAAAAATGCACATGATGGCCTACCAGTGTTCCTTGTGGGAACTCTAAGGGAAAATATGCTTCCTGCCTTTTTCAGCTTCAGGAGGCTGCCCCAGTCCTTAAGTTGTGGCCCTCTCCCTTCAACTGGAATGTCAGCAATTTGCATTTCTCTGACCCTTCTTCAGCCATCTTAGCAAGGTCTCTCTAAACACAGCTGGGGAAGGTTCTCTGATTTAAAGGACTCTTAGGATGAGGTAGAGTCCACCTTAATAACCCAGGATAATCTCTCACCCCAAAGTCTTTAACTTTAATCACATAGGCCAAGTCCCTTTGCTCTGTAAGGTAACATTCATTGGGTGGAGCAACCAGGACAGGGGCATCTTTGGGGGCCATTCTTCTGCCTACCACAACATATAAAATCAATGTAGTATCTTTAGCACCTCACAGAGCACTCCATAAATGTTTTGAATCAATGAATGAATAGAAAGATACATAAAGCAATGCATTTAAGATATAAGGGAAGTGTATTTAGGAAATACACAGCACTTGTACATAAATTTACAGAGCTTGGGTATGATTACAGAAATATCTAATTGTTTGAAGTCAAAAGATTCCAAGTCAATTTAGAATTTATTTTATTCTAAATTTATCAATTTATAATTTATTTTAGTATATGTTCATAAATATATTCTTGGGTGTTGTTTTAACTATCAATAATAAATTCTAATGTCAATGCATGTTAATAGCTCCTAAATTTTGTTATGAAAAATGATATATTATTAAGATGGTATTTCTTAGAGCTGAAATCAATTTCATTAGAGCATCAATGGACATGGATCTTGGGTTTTGTCTTAAATCAATGTCTAAAGATGTGTGTCAGAGAATAGGGGTCTTTGAGAGTTCTAGAAAAGTAGATTTTTATTTTCAGTTTCAATTTCTTCTTTTGTAAATTGACAGACTTTGGGTGACTTAAAAATCTAACAGTCCACTAGCTGGTAAACTGGTGTTCTTAAGAGTAGCTTGGGGTGGTTTTGACAAAAAGATTTTATTTATGATTCATATGTGTGTATATGTATATGTGTGTTTATGTGCATAAAATTAAATGGTAAATTTGCTACTATCTTGTCATGTTGTTTAAAAACAAACATCACACATTTTGGGTATATTAGGGGAAAATTAATAAAGCCTACCCAGATCCTACTTTTAATAGTAAGATGTTCTAGACACTGCTTGCTATAAACTGCAAGGTGGACAGTATCTTTAATTGTTTACTTTAAAGACTTGAATGTAAAATGAGGAATTAGCTTGAATTATTTGGATATAAGAAAAAGTTAGTATTTTATTATTGAGAAATTGAGTCAATAAGGATTTTTTTGGATGAAGCATGTCAATATTTGGTCTTCTTTTTAACTGATTTAATGGAAAAAAGCCCACAAATGAGTTTCTGGATGTTGTATTTCCCCTATGTAACTTCAAGAAAATTATTGTAATGGCATGAAGCCAGGCAAGATGCCAATGCAAAGTTAAGCATGCCCCAAATTTTTACATTTTAAAATATCAAAGTTTTATTTATATACAATTTTTCACTAGAAATATTTTATCACATGGAATTCTGTGACTTTTTCTGCCTCTCTAGATTAGTTAATACAGTGATGCATCTGGAAATTTAAATTCATAGTTAGTGTCACTCAAAATTTATTGTAAAATAACAATAGAGTTTTAGATTAAATAGCTGTTAAACACTAGGGGGTTTCCTAATATCATTACACCAAAAGCATGTCATCACTTTGCGTTTTTACTTTAGGTATTTTCTGTTTGAGATATGACCAAAAGAGTATCTTAAATATTTCAGTACCAATAAGGATATTAATAACAAAAATTTTATTATGTTCCTAAATATTTCCCACATGCTTTGTTTGTATGACTATTAACCACCATACCATAATTGATTATTATAAAATAAACATAATTATAAGTCACTGTCACACCTTTGTTATAATCATTTTTCAGAGGAGTAAAGTGAATGAATTTGTTCAGGTTTTCTCAGTTAGTCAGTGGTTTATTTAGGGTTTGAAGCAGTGGGTCTTGACTTTATCTTTTTATATACAGAAACTTAAATAAATTCATAACAAGAAATGTTAAATCACAGGGCATTAAAGCTACATATTGTACAAAAATCCTGAATTAAAAATTAAGCAAGACACAATGTTTTCTTCTGATAAGTAACTCTTGGGATGCTGCTGAGTAACCACAAGGCATGTAGCCCTTTGGGGAGGTGGAAATTCGTTTCTGAGGAAAGTAAAACAAACAAACAAACAAACAAACAAACAAAAAAAAAAACAAACCTGGAAAAAATATTAGTATGACTTTAAACTAAGAATTGCTAGAATAAGTATGTTCTCTTGGGGTGGACAGAGGTGGCTAAAGAAATTATTTTATTTACTTTTAGAAGAGAAGGCTGTAACCTCTTTTACTCATAAAAATAAATAAATAAGTAAATGAAGCATGTGAAAGAGATTCAGAAAACTCTAGGAACATTTTTTTCTTTTATCAGGGCAAAGAAAAAAATAAGTTTGAGATAGTTATAATCTGGTGTTCTTCATTGTGGGTGTTCTGCTAAATGTCATCACCTAGCCAATATACGAGGTATAATTCTGTTTTAGAGTTGCCGGGTGAGAACATTTCGTTCATTCTAGAGTTCATTTTTCTCTCTTTTTTCAGAATTAGGTTAAAACATTGAGCAACATACTTCATCTGTCCTTTAAGCTTGGCAATTTCCATAACTTTGCTATTTTTTCCCTAACATTATTGTGAATTATAAAAGCATATAAGTATAGCAAGATTAATTAAGGAATATAGACAGTTTCAAGAGCCGTAATTTGCCTCCTCATATTCAACATTACATGGCTAGAAAACAGTGATGTTTCTGGTGGATCTGAGAGTCCCTTAGCTCTATAAAGTCTCAGGAGTCCAGTGAGTACAAAGACACCCAAACTCGAGAGAATTAAGAAGTCTGCCAAGTAACGCACCATTTAGAATGAGAAGTCCCAGGCTCACAGATTAGGAATTTAAGTGTAAGATTTAAAAGAAAACAAACAAAGAAACAAACCTAAACCATACGTTCTTTTAACAAATAAACTAGATATAAATTTAGTCATTTAGTCATTACCAAGTCCTTATGTTATATGGGACAATGATATCATAGCATTAAATAGCTCTTTAAGTAATTCATGAGTAGGTCCAATACACCAGATGCTACATAGTATAGTATATTATAAAGAACCCTCCTCCCCCAACACACCCCTACGCATATATAGACATACACATTCACACAAAAGCAGTGCCTTACCAGGTGAAGCCTTTTTCTCTCAAGTTTGAAATGTAATTCCTGGTGTTGAGTGCCATCTGGTAAATGGAGTTGCCCTCAGATATCCCCAAGACCACAATAAACATGCAACATGTACATATAATAAAAGGGAAACCTCACTTTTATTATGTGGCTTTTAAGATGCTCAATGAATGGATTAAACAGTTGCTTTGAAAAGGGTCATATCATGAATATTTCATTTTTCTTACACTAATGATTTTATCCTTGTTGGATTTTCAACTCAGAAAAAAAGATATCGATTCCCCAAGTTCATACATTTTACTAATATGCCAGTGCCCAGCATACCAGGTGTGGAATGCTTGGGCTTTATAAGTTTGGGGGCACTGCAGATTTAACAAAGCAGCCAACACCTGGAAATACATAAAAGCTGGCCTCTAAGCACAAGGTGATGAGTGTTAGTTAACTAGGCCCCCTGGATTCAGAGAATGGCCCCTCGTGGCTCAGAAAAGAAAACCGAAAGGCAGCATCATAGAGTTTAGTTTTAGCTCAGATTTCCTGGTGTTCTCAACGCCTATCTTCTCTACTCCCAAAAGGCAAGAAACAGTTCTAGTTAGGACTGTCCTTTTGATTTTTGGAGAATTTCTTTTAATATGTGTCATGCTACTGCTTTATAAACATGAGTGAACAATAAGGAAAAAATGCGATTTCTGTTGAAGTGGATATGACATATTTCTAGAAGAAAGATAACCCTGCTTTTTAAGAGATTTTTATTTATTTGAGAGAGAGAAAGAAAGACAGAGTGAGAGAGCATGAGAGGTGAGGTCAGAGGGGAAAGCAGACTCTCCATGGAGCTGGGAGCTTGATGTGGGACTCCATCCTAGGACTCCAGGATCATGACCTGAGCTGAAGGCGGTCACTTAACCAACTGAGCCACCCAGGCACCCGATAACCCTGCTTTTTAACTCACTTGACAATTCCTACCTTGTGATGACATACTCTTAACTGTTACTGTCGCTTCCCTGGATGTTGCTTTGTGGTCTCACCACAAACTCTGCAACAGATTTCCTGGGAGTGTGGCAAAAGTCATGAGTGAGTGGATGAGTCTATGATTTGCTTGAGTAAACTTTAGAGTCTTTTTTAGTGGTTAATCCATGTTGAATTAAAAAAAACAACAACAACTTTACATTATGCCTATAATTCATCTTTAAGACCTGTCTATTGTTTTCAGTCAGGTCTTTTTCTTTTCTTTTCTTTTTTTCTTTTTAATGTTATAGGCAAAGACTTGCCACGTTCCCAGGACCCTCTAATCAAAAGTATAGATTGCATCTGATTCCTTAGAAGACAGAAGTTTTGTTAAAAATCCCTATTTTAAGAAGTTTCTCTCGTGGCCAATTTCTCTGTGTATGTGTCCGTACTATGTGCTGGAGTCATCCTTCAACAATGAGCTGTCTTCAGTCATTGTTACTCTATGTTCAGAAGACAAAGGAACTGAAGTCCTGTTAGGCATGTTCAAACTGTGTGAAGTAGGAGTGGAGAGAAAGGGGGGACCTTCAGATGAAATGTCACCAGTATACAGATTACTCTTTGGTATCCTCTTTTATCATTAACATTGTCTTGCCTTGCCCCTCTCCTTGAGCCTGTAATCACATTTAGATGACATTTATATTAACCATCTTAGACTGGAGCAACATTATCTAATAGAACTCTTGGCAATGATGAAAGTCTCTATCTGCATGGCCCACCAGGAGAACTGGTGGCTGGACACATTTAGCTACTGAGTATTTGGAACAAAGCAGAGCTTTAAAGTTCAGTTTTAGTTTTACTTAATTTCAATTGGAATTTATGAAAGCATAAATGCCTTGAGGCCATCAGACTGACAGTACAGATGTAGGCTTTTGTGTGATCACTGTACCTACTCTTCAATTAAATATGCCATCACACCTGCTTGTATCATTCTGATTTTTGATTCCACTTCATATATTTAAAAATGTTATCTATCTGATCCAACATTTTAGTTGAACTATTACTCAGTGTTAGGCATTAGACACACTTTTAAATTTTGTTTTCTGTGTAGCAATTACCCAATACCCATTTTCTGTCCCTGGAGTGTATATTCCTTTTTCATGAGGAGCTCCTATAAAAGATACGCATGTCCTAGTCCTTAGTTGCTATAACAAAATGCTACAGAGTGGCTGGTTTACAAACAACAGAAATTTATTTCCTATAGTTCTGGAAGCTGAAAGTTCAAGATCAGGGCACCAGCAGATTCGGTCTTGTGAGGGCCTGCTTTCTAGTTCGCAGATGGTGCTTTGTTGTGCTCTCATAAGGTGGAAGAAGCAAGAGATCTCTCTGGAGTGTCTTTTTACAGGCACTAATCCTGTTCATGAGGATATCACCCGAAGCCCCTGCCTCCTCATACTACTATCTCTGGGGGTTAGGATTTCAGTATTTGCACTTTGGGGGAACACAAACGTTCAGATGATTGCCCCTTGGATTTAGGCTAAGGTGAATTAGTGTGTTGACCAACATTTTATATACGTGCTCTGAAATGAACCGTATTATATAAAGAAAATTAATACAAATTACGATGAATTTCGCAGTACTTTCCTACATTAAAGTTAGTCAACACGAATTCTTCAGTGGTGAGTCCTATAGATGACAAATCACCAGTTAGAGGGTGTAACAAATAAGGAAGGAAAGAATAAGAAAATATGGCTGCATGGGAAAGATAAGCAGCACCAAAAATTACACAGGTGCCTCTTTCTCAGATGTGGGAGATAAGAATTGTATAAAAGTATGGTGACTCTTAAAGAATTCAGTAGAATAATCACATTTTCAAGCTGGGAAGGATGTTGGAAATCTCTCAATCTGGATTTCTGTCAATGTGGCGACTTATACCTGGACAGCTGTGGCTTCAAGTCACGCTTTATTAACAGTTTAACCGAATGCTAGTTACATACCACCTCCAAATCTCAGTTTCCTTACTTATAAGTCAGAGGCAATAGAAATACATACCTGGGGGCACCTGGATGGCTCAGCGGGTTAAGCCTCTGCCTTCCGCTCGGGTCATGATCTCAGGGTCCTGGGATCGAGCCCCACACCGGGCTCTCTGCTCAGTGGAGAGTCTGCTTCCTCCTCTCTCTCTGCCTGCCTCTCTGCCTACTTGTGATCTCTGTCTGTCAAATAAATAAATAAATAAATAAATCTTTAAAAAAAGAAAAAGAAATAAATATGTATACCTGTTAGATATACATATCCCCCCCCCCCCCAGGTAGGAGGATTGGTAGGTGAGATAATACCTGTGAGATGTTTAGCACAGTACCTGGCACATAGTGTCCCATTTTAGTGGAAGGGAAACAGAATTTAAGGAGCTTAATTAATTTTCTCAATTAGTGGCACCTGGAACTAAGGATCTGACTAAACTGGGTCTAAGAGTAGAGGCGCCAAACAGAATGGCACCATGCATGTGCCAGTCACTGTTAAGTGATTTATTAAAATGAAATGACTCGTCCAAGAGCACAGAACTCATCCGTGGTCTGCAAAGCACAAAGGAGCATCAGCTTCTTCCCCATGTACAAATGCCAATATCACTTGTGCTTGAAAACTTGGGGCTTTTGAAACTATAATTTTTTAAAACCGTGGGCAACCTTTTAAAACAGCAAGTATAATAATGTACATTTTTTCCTATCAATCCATTTAGTTTATATGGCTTACTGGAGACTTCAAAGTTATCATCAATTTAAAGTGATATAATATTGGCAATGATTATTCAACTTGCGTTTAAGTAATTACACAGGGTGTAGCAATTAAAAATTCTCCTTACAAGATTCTCTATTTTATCAAAACATTTTCAGACACATTTTGGGAGACTTTTACAAACAGTTTAACACTTAAAGAGTATAAAGGTGAGAGCAAGGGATGGGCAAATCATCATTACTATAACTTAGAAAGAACAAAGGGAATGTGTTACCAGGACAAAGTGAAATAATAGCACAACTAATAATTTATTTCATGTGCATATTTCTTTATAGTTTAGGGAGATTTTAAGTTATTTATATATTGGTTTATTTTGTAGCTTATTACCGAGCATTTCTTATATGGTCCATCCTGGGCTAATTTTGGAGATTATAATCTTAAACAAAAGACAGGTGGTTCTTCTCATGGGCTTACAGAAATTTTTTCATTCTATGGGCTATGACCAAATCTTTGAGTCTCATACCTGGATCTTTATTCCTTTGGGATCTTTTGGAAGTTATTTTAGGAGAGAAATAATTTACCTAAATTTTCTCAGCTATAAAATAGGAATTATAATAATTCTTTCTATTTATGAGTTTATTGTAAGGAGTAAATAAGACAAATTTTAAAGAGCATTGGACCCAATGCCAGCATATACTAAAAGTTCAACGCATATTAGCTATCATTTGAACACAGAGAAACCAAATAACCTGTCAAAAGAGAAATATAAACATACAATTATAGATAGGTTTACATGTTTATTGTATTTAGTGTGACAATAAAAATTGTGAAAATGTGTGACCTATTAAATAAGTTTATTCAACTTCCTTGTGGTGCTCTAAATCTCTTATCCAAGATAGCTTTTGCTCCAAGCCTATAATGATAATTGCAATCATGCTTAGAGCCCTATTCTGCTTTCTGTGAGAGAGAGAGAGAGAGAAAACAAAAACAAAAACAAAAACAAAAAACAAAAAACAAAGACTGGTCTCCTTAATTCTTTACTACGAGTATTTACTTCTAGAAAAATCTAACTTCTTTAAAAAAGAGTTTGAATCCCTAATAGAGCACAAGACATGCTGTGGGGCATTTCAGGATCACGGCCAGGCAATACACTGAAACTGAGATTTTCCAAAAGCCTATCAGAAAGCAAAAAGACAGTAACATGGATATTTGGGATACCAGGGAGAGGCTGCCAAATGATTTTTCAGTTTGCTCAGTTTTGTTTTTATAAGGAGAAAATGATTAAAAAGGATTTACAGTAAGAGAAGTTACTATAAAGTAGATAACTGAAAAGTAATTTTCTTAATCCCAGGCTTCTCTTGCTATCCTAAACTTGGGTGTTCTCTGGAGGGGGGGGCAGTGGGTGGAGCTGGAGGAGGACGAATGACAGCCGCACTGGAAGGGAAGGCAGTTCTGTGTGGATGGCATTAATTCTGCCCACTACCACTTCTGTGCAGCTGCACACTGCCCCAAAGTCATTTTCACATCATGCCCACTTTCTCTTCCTCTGTCAACAGAAAAGCTGGTTCCCATTTGTGCCCATCTCAGAGATGCACAGGAAACTATCCCCCCAAAGCCATTCCAAATAAAGTCAGCTCTTGCCTGAAGTAGTCAGAGCATCACCTGGAGATGCAAAGACAAATCAATCCTCTCAGTAAAAGGAGAGGTTTGAGCCATGATCTCACAGATTCTGCAGATATGAGTCTCCCCACCCCCCACCTCCTTCCACTCTCCCCATGCAATCGCTCTATTTCTCTGTTTAGATTTTGGGAGGCTAGTGGTGCATTCAGAGGGATGAAGCTGGAGAAGAGGGGCACGTTCATTATTTAGGAATTAAAATGGATTGAGAGATTTCCAGTTGAAGTCTTAGAAGGTACGTGCATCATACAGACATACGAGCGTGCGTGCGTGCGTGCGTGCGTGCGTGCGTGGTATATGGACACATAGTCCATGCTGCATTTATCTGTCAGAGACAGGCAGCAGATAATCCTAATCTCTTAGCTATTTTAAGAAAGAGCATGACCAGATTTTATCACAGATCCCAAATCAGACAAGTTGCTCTGATGCACTTTAGGTACATTTGTGTTGTTTGCACAGGTTAGTGTAGCTGCCAAAAGCTGCCTGCTCTGAGCATTTGGGGCTGGGGCAGTTTTCTTACCTGACACAGTGGGTGTCTGTTGCTTGTTTATTTTTACCCCACAATACCACATCTTTTCTTACTTAAGGTCCTTTTACCTGGGCTGGACCTGCCTGGCTCTGCCTCCTCGCCCGCCTCCCTCCTCCCTCCCCGTCTCTCCCACACAGGGAACCTGTGTCAGTGTTTTGAATCCCTACTTTGCTCCAGCAGGGAAACCAGACAGATTAGAAGCTAAAGCACATTTGACTGAAAGGCAGCTCTTCGCTTTCTTCTGCTGCTGCTTCCCCTTCCTCTTTTCCCAAAGAGACATGTAAACACATGTATTTTCCTGTTTAAATTTAGCGAGTTGGTCCTCTGCCTGTGCCTTGATTTAGCTCTTGGGCTGAGCCTTGCTCCTCCCTTCCCTACTCGGATAGGAGTCACAGGGATCTGGAGCTCGAGATTCCAAATTGAGCTGGCCTCAGGCCAGGTGACCCTTTCTTTGTAAGTTTCTTTCCTAAGCAGAGTTGGGGGGGGGGCGGCTGTGGCGGGGACCTGGGATCTCTTTGGTGTTGTTGGGTGGAGGTGGGGGGAAGTTAGTGAGGAGAGAAAGGGGGTGGAAGAGAGTAAGGGCTGTTGTTAAACAGTTTCTTACCGTAAGAGGGAGTTCAGACCTAGATCTTTCCAGTTAATCACACAACAAACTTAGCTCATCGCAATAAAAAGCTGCTCAGAGCCGACTGGTTCTTTTAGGCACTGAGTCGGAACAGGCTTCTCTCAGCCAGGCATCTCGTCCAGTGGGATCCGCCAGCGCGTCCGGCAGCACCATGTGGGGGACCAAACTTCTGCCTGTCCTGCTGCTGCAGCATGTCCTCCTCCATCTCCTTCTGCTTCCCATCGCCATCCCCTACGCAGGTTAGTCTTCTCTTCTTCCTTATGAGTCTTCCTTTAACTCTCTCCTGCTAACCTCTCCTCTCCTTAACACCCTCTTCACCCCTGCCTCAGCATCCTTTCTTAACTCCGTGTGTGGCATGGGTTGTTTTTGTTTTTTTGTTTTTTTTTTTTTTTTAAACATCTCGGCTCTTTCTTTTGATATTCTCTTCTTCTGTTTGCAAAGCATTTACAATGATAATTAACATCCCCTGAATGTGTCCTTCTCCCCAACCCCAACCCAGGCTCCCCCTTAGCCTCCTGGTTGTGGACTGTGGGGCAGGAATGAAGTGCTAACGCTGGCTGAAATTTTGCTGGGTTTGGACAAGTTTAAAGCTGAACAGAAGGTCTGGGCTTGAAGAGGGGAGAGTGACTGTCAGTACAACAGGGACTCCCTTCTTTCCAGAGGATTATTTGCCATGACATTCCTCTACCCCATGTCACTCAGTCAACTTTCAGCGCTAAATGATGACTTTATCCAGGTTTTCATCTGGAGAAGGCAGGTTAAACTCTGGAGATATGCATGTCATAAAAATGAAAGAGAAAGCCTCTCTTCTGAGATCTCATTCTGTCTGGGTATGGATGCCTGCCCTCTGAAACTGCAGTGCAAGAGAGGCACAAACTGTGTGACTCTGATTAAAGCTGGCGAACGGCTCCTTTCAGTCTCCCATTTTCTCCCTCGAATTTACAGGTTGGGAAGGAACTGCTGGGGAGTTCGTACTACCTTCCTGGAAGTGTAGAGATTCCATTTGCCGCTTTGGGAAGTTTTCTGTTGTTATCAGGGCAAGAGGAAACATCTGTATTTGTTTGTACTCTCATTGTAGTGGCTGAGATGCCAATGGGAGAAGGTAGTGAGCACCATGGGTAGGCACGAGGGAATAAAAGAATGGAACAGATGCCCACATGGTAGACATGGCCCTTTCATAATACAAACCAGAGGGCTGGCCATATCTTTGGAGATAAGCTAAATCTGAAATTTATCAGAGCTCTGATCAGTTTCTGATGTAATACCCTGGTTGAAAACATCGAGAATTTGCTAAATGACAAGGGAAAGCATTCGACCCACATGGCTTTCTTCTTCTATCTTGTGGAGTGGTCCTTGTGAAAAACAACAGTGTGCAGGAAGGACCAGTTTGAAAACAAGTAGGTACGATTTCCAAAGAGGTGAAAAAGAAGTTAGTTCCATCAGGCAGGTTATCATGCTTGAGGTGTGTCATGCTAAAATGAACTCTCATAAGGCATTGCTGATTTTAGGGGATTTTGAGCGTAAACTGAAATCACGGCTAATATTTGGAGGGCTTTCATTTTTAAAGGTTCAAATGGTGACGGTCTGAAGTATATTACGGTTACCTGAAATCATCTTGCTAATGCAAAGGAAACACAATGTGGGAAACCCAAACGGTAGATCAACCATAGACAACGTCTATTTGTTTTTGGCATGCATTACGAAGTTTTGGCAGGAGATATACATTCGTAATTATATTTCACTTTGGCTAATGTTGAAATGACAGCGTTTCCTGAGTATAGGGAGAATGTAGCCCAAGAGTGTGCTGGCAGGCAAGGCAAGGCCAATTGGGAATTACAGATATGCTGTGAATAATTCCTGAAGTGGATAATGCTAAAATTGTCATCAAAAAAGGGTCTGGCTTAGGTTGGGTGGCAAGTTTATTTTGATAGATTTTTTTTTTTTAATAACATTCTCCAAAATGGAGACCATGGATAGTCCTTAGAACATATAAAGTTTGTCCTTTTTTATATCTTCTAACATTAAACATTTAGGGTTTTTTGTTGTTGTTAATTGCTTTGGTTATACTTTTAGGTTTATCCTGAGTCTACATTTGTACATATTGCAAAATAATACAATGTTAGAAAAGTAGTGGATACTATAATGAGGTGACAACCAATTATAACAGAATGTATAATGGAGATCATTTATTGCAATGTTTCTTAAGAAATATGCAAATAGTGGATCCAAGCCATCCTTACAGGAGGAGCTGGTCTACATAGAATTACCCCCATCCACTTCCACCTACACTGGAAACAGATATACAATTCTCGGTACCAAAAGAAGCATTAAGTAAGCATCTAATGTCCAGGAACCTGTGGAAATATAAAGATGGACAAATGAGAAAGAAACCTACACTTGTTAAGCAACTATTATAGACAATGTCCTAAAAAAGAAATTATCTAACTCTAATAAGATTTGCAGTATTCAATTTATTTTACATGGGAAATTGAAATTAAATTGAGGTTAACAACCTTAATTATCTTATGGTAAAGAGATAGAGCTGAGATTCCTACCCAAATATATGAGAAGGCAATATGTGCTATTGTTTTTTTTTTTTTTTGCCCTTTTATTTATACTGAAGCCAGAAACAGTGAAATCAACTGAAATTGTTTTTTAAAAATCCATTTTTCTAAGCAATATATGAAATCTCCATGTTAGAAATACTATAATACTATGGTTTAGAGTTCATTTCTAGCTTAAGAAATTTAGGGGAAATATGGTACCCAAATTGAATATGGAAAAATGGATAATAGTATGGTCAGTATGGAAGTTGGGGGAACACAAAGTGGCCAAAGACATAGAGGTGAAAAGCATGAGGACAGGTAACCATGTGCGACTGGTGCACTGAGCACCTGACCAGTATGGCCTTGGATTAGAAAAATGAGATAGGGTTGCATGCATAAGCATGAATATTGTGCCAACCTGTTCTGAACATCTTGGGTAGTAGTTGGAAATCTTAAGAGTAGACAAGAGACCTGACTTAAGTTGTACTTCAGCATGGTTGTTTTGGTTGGTGCATGGAGGGAGAGTTGTTGGCAGAAACAGGTGGTGAGGGAAGAAATCAGGAAGAAATGTCTGTGACAATGACATCCTGAACAAGGAAGCTGAGTTAAGATGAAGAAGGGAGGCCCTGAATCACATCTTGACTATCACTTCATTGTATCATCTTCATTATACATTATACATACATCTTCAATACACTTCATTGTATAATCCCTCTTTGGAAGGGATTATTTTGCTTACTTCTCAAATACCAACTGGGAAATCTAAGCCCTAGATAACAGCAATGAGACTGTGAATTAGTATTTATGATTCTTGTCTTTGGGAAGGCTAAAATCTCCAGTCACAACCATTCCCTCCATTAATTATTTGTGTACTTTCATCTTAACATCTTGCCACTTCAAGCTGTTAATCACTAATCATGTGGGTAGGTTTCTCAGAATATGTGGAGCCAGATTCCTGCTTCTTTCCACACCCTGCAAATCCTTTCCTTGCATGGTTTTCCTTTGAAGTCAGTGGTTAGTCCATACAGAGAAGAAAATATATGAGGTACTGAGAGAAATGAGTGTGAGGCCAGGGACCAGAGGGAGAAATGTGTCTTTCTTCAAGCACCTTGATACATTTGACCCTACTTTCTGTTTGTAGGTTTTCACTAAGATCCTAATGATTTCAGCTCTAAAACAGGGATTTCTGGTTCTTCAGGAAATATAGCTTCCAGAATGTTTTCCCATACTGGGAGATGAGGAGAAAGGAGTTGTAATTTAAAGTACAAGAAAGCATGACAAAGTTGCAGTGATCTCTCATCCTTTGATTTCATTTCAATATTTTGTTAATAAACTTCAACTAATAATTATGTACACAAACAAAAAAAAAAAGTAGGGAAAAATCTGATCCAAAGTGGTGGGGTTTTTTTGTTGTTGTTTTTCTTGTTTTTGTTTTTGTTTCTTTAAGTTTCTTCCCAAATTAAGCTGATCTTCTAACTGTTTTCAGTAAAACAATCATCAGTTGTTAATACATATGGAAGAAAAAGTTGAATATCTTTTCAGAAAAGGAGTTTTATTTTGACATGCTGTCTTTTAGACTCCTGTTTAAATTTTTCTTTTACTGAAGAAGAAATTAGTTTTATAGATGCCTGGATTACATGATGTACAACGAGCTTGAACTTCACATTTTTGAGTAATTTGTTACTGACCCAATAGAAATGACTAAATTATAAAGGAAAGCTTCTCAATCATGAGAAATAAATAGTGAAAAGAGGATTCTGGTATCTGGTTCCCATTGCCTTTGGTTAGCTCTGTAGCCCCATACAAGCTTTTCACTCCTATTTATTATCTAGTAAAGGGAAATCATAGATTTATTTGCTTTTCTGGATGCTTTTTTATCTTTAGATGAAAGACGTGATGGAAAAACTTATCAACAAGCAAGAATTAGGGGCGCCTGGGTGGCTCAGTGGGCTAAAGCCTCTGCCTTCCGCTCAGGTCATGATCTCAGGGTCCTGGGGTCGAGCCCCACATCAGGCTCTCTGCTCAGTGGGGAGCCTGCTTCCTCCTCTTTCTCTCTCTGCCTGCCTCTCTGCCTACTTGTGATCTTTGTCTATCAAATAAATAAATAAAATCTTAAAAAAAAAAACAAGCAAGAATTAGACTACTTTTATGAGGTATAGTCACACATTAACACATCTCAATAGGACAACTGAGGATCAGTAGGATTAAACACAACAAACAATCCCACAGAGACCTGTTTTCTCTACAGGAGTCTTCAATACTTGCCTTCATATTGCATGGTATTGAGCCAAGAAACTGGAGCATTCACAAGGGGTTCTGTTTTATTTGCTAATTAGTAAAATACATTTCTGAATTTAATGTTTGCCTCAGGCTTTTAAAATTTAGTTTTCTGCTCTTCTCTCACATTTAGATATGTATAGTAAACACATTATTCATCAGGCCAATTTTAATTCTATATTTTTAGGTAACTGAATTTATTTGAGAAATATATATATATGTATATAATCCACATATCTCTATATAGTTTTACTTAATAGATTTTCAGCATCCATAAACTATTATTTGTTTCTAAGAAATACTCCAATTTACATAGGAAATCAGATGATTACTATTCTGTGAAACACTTCACAGCACTTAAGATATAGTGCACTACAGTCAAAGGAAGAAACTCCTAGTGCAGAGAAATATCTTCCATTAACATGGTTCTGTGGCAGAAACCAAAATGTGAAAAGAATTATACCACTTCTTTGCTTGGGAGCTTAACAATTTCTTCTCTATGTCAGAAATTAAAGAATGGAATTTCAAAAACAAAGCTGAAATTTTGCACATATATAACATTTTTATCCAAATTAATGTCTAAATATTTACTTAATAATTATAATTTAAATAGCTCCAAATATAATATAACTTTTATTTTAGTAGACCGAGTCATCAGTATATTAGCATTTCAGGTAATTAAACAAAGTCATTTGGCAAGTCGGTAAGAATGCCAGGATTATCGTCTGTCTTCCAACATTATGCAAGTCATTTGCTCCACACTCAATAAATAACATGTTGATAGATTATTTGGTTGAATGAATTCCTATGTTAAAATGTCTTTTAAATTATATCTGTTGTACCATGGCCATTCCATCTTGTAGGGCAAAGAAAAGTTAAAAATGAAAACATTTTTACAGAAATTAGTACCAGTCTTTTGGGGATTGTGTTGTAGAGTTTTACAGAGGACCAGAAATTTAGAGGACTTCATGTTTTCTTTTATTTATTGTGGACTTCAGGTGAGGCTGGACATGAATGAATAGCATCTGCATGTTTAATAAACCAACTGGAGCCAGTGGTTGCTGGCAAATTGAGGGTATGATGCCATTGTTTGTACCTCACTCTGCTAGCCATATTTCCAAGTTTTCTGCACAAAAATTTTCACCTTCTTTTCTTGGCACATTTCACCACATCTAAAGACCAGGAATGCATTTCCTGCTCAAGCCTCCAAGTTTCTTTTCTACTGATAGCTCTGAACCGGATCTTCAGAAAATATTTATAAGCCATATTTCTACCTACTTAGAATTTTTTTTTTCAAAGATGGCATCATGAGTGTTAAAGAGCGGGGGCTGGGGGTTCTGAAGTGAGGCAGCTGGGTTTCAAATGAGGTTTGCTAAATGGGCAATTATTTTTCCCTGTGTCTTGGATTCTTCATCTTAAAAATGAATATATTATTACTGCCTTTGTTATAAGGATGTTCAAAAGAACTGGCAGGCAGAGGAGAGGCACAATCATGCCCATCCTTATTGTACAACAGATGCAGTTTCTTAGACATTTTGATCCTCATTTTGAAGATGGTAACCATCACTAGAAACTAGGTAACTTTGGGCACATCAAGAATGAAGCAGTAGTTCTTGATACTCTAAAGTCATCTATAAGATTAAGTCCTTTAGGATGTTTTAGTTCTGTTTTTCCCATTTTTAATAGGAGGCTTCGTGCTATCTAGGGGCCTTGTAGAATACACTCATGAAGAAAAATGATATTGCTACATTAAAGCTTGAAGTTTTACATACATTTGATTTATAGCATTTGGCTTAATTTCAAGACAAACAATTCAGTTATACTTAAGAAATAGTGCCCCCAAGCACAGAAAACACTTCTGTAGGAAATGAGAAGGGCTAAAATCTGAATAATATGAAATACTTTAAAGCGAGCCAGAAGAATTTATCCTTTGCACCATTTTTAGTGAGAAGTTTCTCACATGTAATTGAATTGACTTATCTAATTAATACTATAACTTACATAAAGACCAACTGTAGAAGGAAATGACAAATTTAATTATAGAGCATGATATGATATGCCTGGGCATTTGCTTTCATACTTTTTGGAGAGTATCATGTCATTTATTTCTGTAGAGTGAACTCTGTCCTAATTTTTAAAAGCATATTTCATTTTAAAGTATGTAGATGAGTGACCCTACACGACAAGTTAACTTATTCTTCACTGATTACAATATTCCTCTCTTGCTTTTAACTATCCAAGAGTATCAATCCCACCTCACTTCACCCCCAATCTTTGGAGCTCTAGAATGTTCTCAGATAAAATCACTATCTTGTGGATGATCCTTAAGGACATTTTTTTCTATATGAGCCTTAAAAGCTTTTCCTCCATTTTTTAAAAAAAATTATTATTATTAATAGAAGGACAGAAGAAAAGAAGAAACACACTTCATGAATTCAAAAAGTCAGCAAAGACTACTCTAATTAAAGAAGACCCATTACTGAAGATAAAAACAAAAAAAATGAACACTGCAGACCAATGTGCCAATAGATGTATTAGGAATAAAGGACTTCCATTCACTTGCAAGTAAGTTGCTTCATTTTGTTCTTAGGGTAACTATCCAAATATAGCATCTACTAATTATCATCATGGGTTTTTTGGGGGCTATTTTTTCCCTTTGTGTTCAGTGTAATTTGCCCTTAAAAGCATAAGTTTGACTTTAGTCTTAACTCATTATAACAGAAAATGTAGCTCTAAGCTGATGGAAACATGAGTCAAGGAGAGCACATAAACAGGTATCTTTTAGAACTCAGAGTGCCTTTGGTTATGGAATTTGTGTTTTCTCATCTTATGAACAGTTGGACTTTATAAACTAAAATTCCATTAGATTGCCTTTTATCCAACATTTTAAAATATTCTATTCAGAGTATTTTTTTTTTTTCCTTGCAAGAGGAGTGAAGGAATTTTCAGAATATAAATTGGATCAGAGCCAGAATTTACTGCAACTTACATCATTGTCTTTAGGGATTTAAATAAAAGGTGTTGAGAGAATTAGATAAAAAAAAAAAAAATAGAAGGATTGGTGTCAGCAGCAAAGGCTGTTCAAAAGGAGTTGGGTGTAGTGATGATGAAGTTTCAGGTGAAAAGTTAAAGAAAGATTCAAAGAGGCATCAGGGGATCCAAATGGAGGGTTTTCTTATCATTTGCGATTCCCTGTCTAACCTCATAGGGAAGAATTCCTTCCTACTTTGCCAATGATCTCAAGGATAAGACTTGGGAGTTTGGGGCCACGAAGGAGACTCGTGCATGTGAATAATTTTCTGAATTGCCAGAAGAAAATGCAATCCTCCTTCTTGTTTGTAAACATTCCCATCCCCTCATTTACTTTATACCCGTTTATTCCCTATTTCATTCTGTTTTTTACAGGACTGTGCATGATATCCTGTCAGTTTTGAATTCTACTCTACTGCATTTGGACAGTGACATGTAATGTGAACCCATTTTAGTAATGCCGTGGCAAGCGATGCTAATCTCGTTTTACCTTTTTCAGAGAAATGAGTGTTACGGGCCTGGGGGAAAGGACCTGGTCAGAGGAGGTCCTCAACAGATGTAGTGCAGGACAGACTATCTCCCTTCTATTCATTTACAGCTCCTCTGAAAGTATTTTTATTGCCAAACTGCCACTTTCAGGGAGATATTTCCTGGCAAGTGGAGTGGGGAATTGACTTTGCAAGTTTATTCCTATGATAATTCTGTTTCTTTTCCTGACTTTCATGCCTTGAGATTGTTAAAAATAAATTAGAGAAAACTACTCTCAATCAACATCAGAGCTGTGTAGATTTATGGTGATATTCTGACACTTGAGGAGGTTGGATTTATTGTATTTTCCCCTCACAGGCTTGGGAAGGTGGGGCAAGGGAAATGGGAGAACTTCATCTTATTGTTTATTTTTAACTCTGAACTTGAAAATACACTGTCCTGAATCCATGAGAAAGGAAAGTATTACTACCTTTTGATTTTCACCTTAGTCAGCCTTATCTCCAGAAAGCAAAATAAAACAAAAACCTTCCCTATGTTTTATTTAGGAGGAACTAGAATGATTATGCTGCATTAGAGAACACATGTAACTTGATTACAAATCTTTACATATCCCATGCATATGAAGTTTCATACTTTCCTACTATATTCTGGTTGAGTTACATTTAGCCTTCAAATTTACTGCAAACTGTGCAGAAAACCACATGTATAATATCTTTGTACAGAAAGAATTCTTCTGCCCAGAAATGTGTCATCCTTCTCACTTCTATATATATGCACATGTATTTGCAATCACTAAATACATTGGTTGTTCAGAACTGAATGGACATATTGTGATACTCTGAAATTAGATTCTTAATGAGTTAAAGGATCTTTTTGCAGGCTTGTTACATGGACTAGAGTCATTGAAAGACAATGGCAAATATGCAAAGTGCTTGGAAAACACCAACAATGCTGTGTGAAAACATCTGTGATTCAGTGGGTGAGGGCTGGAACATTCTCAAACACGATCTCCTCCTGAGAAGGTATCAACAATATTGATTTTACAGAGATCGAAGTTCTTTTTTGCTGGGTAGGAAAAAGGACCAGAATGCCTGATTCTAAGCTCCTCAGAAAACTGCTATCCATGACTTGACTCAAGAGAAGAAAATACGAGGCTTTCTTCTTCCACCCATGACTGAGTAACTGGTACTGGAATTGCCTACCTGCTGTAAACAACTAGAAACTAGACAAAGTAAATTACTGAAAGGAATATAATAATTAAAATAAGGAGAAGATAAAGACTCTTAAAGTCAAACTTAAAAGAAGATGCAACTCTAGATTGTTTGGATCCAGTCCATTTGGAGGCATGAAGTGATTCAAGAAACACTTTTCTGAGAGAATATGGCGTTGTAATGGAATGAGCAAAAAGGGTGAAGTCAAGTCAGCAAACTGCAAACGTGGTTACCCACTTGTCAGATGGAATTGCCTGTGTGTATTCATGGAAACAAATCTCGCATGTTCCTGATGGGGCTCATGAGTCACCTCCAAGGCATTCTCATGTCGAAGCCATATTATCCATAGAAAAGTAGTTATATATGTGTGACTCAACTTTATTTTAATGTGAAGTAAAGTAGCAACTGTAACTTTAACATTTGGCTTTAGATGTCTGTTTAGTTTTTTTTATATGTCGTCTTTTTCTAATTACTATGCCTTCAAAGTCATTTAACACACCCCCAGCATGCTATAATAACATTATAGAGAATTTAACATGTATTACATAAGGCTACAGTCCACCAGATCAAAATTCAAATCTATTAATAGCCAATCCTCTCAAGTTACCTGCCAGTGCTGCAAAAATATACTTTTTATGATTTGCTCTTAATTGCAATTTCAGCTGTAAGATGTTCTTGTAGTTAGCTATTTCAAATCTTCAATGTGTAAGTCAAAGCTCAAAGTTTATGCATATAATTTTTTGAAGTTATTTGGATATTGAATAAAATGTACTATATAAAACTATGAGATCATAGGTAAAATACTTTAAATAATTTTATAGCATATTTTATGTTTCATAAAAGTTATTTCTCCTTATTTAAAATTATTTAAAAGTTGGCAATTACTAAGAAATAAGGGACTAGCTTGGAATATCTAAAATTATGAGAAAAATAGATGTTCTTAAAAGATATTATATGGATTAGAAATGAAAAAAATCATTATTCTTAGAAAATCTATATTTCTTTTAATTAGTTACTTAAACTAATGGTGGTGGCATTGCAATTAGCACAAACATAGTGAGGAGTTTTAATACCATTTTTTAAAGGAAGGTAAACAGTTCAGTTTCTACATTTCTACATTTCCACTTCATTTTCTACATTGTAAAACATGGTAACACTTAATATGTTGAAAATTTTATCAAGTTCTTTATTATTCTCAGTTAAGGTTTTTTTCCTACTTATCATTTTGTTTAGAGAGATTTTTTTTAGTGAACAACAAAACCCAATATCATATTTAGCTATAGGAATGATGATTGTAGGAGTGACACATTTTAGTAATTTTCTTCAAGACAGGTATATCAAGAGCATATGCAATGTGATACTAATAGATTTTTTAAATTAAAAATACCTAGCAAGAAAGTCTATTTAGGGAACATTGCTTTACATAATCACTGATCCTGATACAAGATTTTCATAACCTTTAATAAGCATCCATGTTTTATAACTCACCAAGAAGGGATATAATATGCAAAATTTTACAGACAATTGATTTCAGATCCCTTTTGCTAGGAGAATCTCCTAGACTGTGATTTGGCTAATACATTTTAGGAAATATCCTTTTAGAATGTACTTTACACAATTACAAACTTTGGGAATTAGTCATGATATATCAGATATAATCATTTGTACATACTTAAAAACAAAATCTTCCCACTTGCTGTGTACTTACAAAAAAAGTCTTCAGAAATAATCCAGGCAGTTGTGTTATATATTGATTTTGCTTGTTTAAGACTTCGTTTTTCTAGACATCGTTTAAAGTAATGAGAACATTACTAAATAGTATTCTTATATGTAAATCTACACGTATGAAAACTTGATTTTGTTCCTTCTTATTTGGCATTCAAAATGGTAGTTTCAAAAATCACTCATGTTTATTATGATGCATATATAACTGTGTGTTTTCTTTTATATTGCCCTCCTTGGTTAAACCATGTACCCATTCTTTAAAAACTGTATAAATTGTAGTATTCCTTCTTTTCATTTAGATATTTTTTTCAGGGCCTTTGTTTTTGATAAAGCAAGGAAACGATGCCTCTGGTTACCTTTCAATAGCATGACAAGTGGAGTGAAAAAAGAGTTTGGTCATGAATTTGATCTCTATGAAAACAAAGGTAACTGGTTCTCCCTAAATATTTCATAACAATATAAAGCATAAAATATATGTAATTTTCTGTCACAGTGCTCTTTCCCACTAATTTTTCTATTATATGCTGGATCTGTTACACAGTCAACTAGTCCTTTAAGACAGAGTATACTAGTGTCTTGACTATTTCAATATGGTATTTTAAAGAGAGTATTTCCCAAACTTCCCGTAATTTGACTGCTCCCTCCCTCTTTATTTATTTCTAGGAGCATATCCTAGAACTGATGTCCATGTTTATTTTAGAAAGTGCCACCTTAAATTAATAGTTTAAAACACCTTATATCATAGTATATTTTGAGCTTATTACATAGCATTTTAAATGTTCAAAACTTTGGGTAACTAATCTGTCATGGTGGTGATTGCTGATAATTTAATGTGGAGATTTTGAAATATTAGTTGTGTCTTTTCCTAATTATATACTTTGAAAATCTTTGAAAGAAGAATTGACATTATATTATTTATTAATGTGTCTATTTTGTTTATCTGATACTATATTCACAGGTATTTACTTTGGTCCAAAGCAGATTTATATCGAGGAAATAACTGGAGACTGTTAAATAAATATGAGTTTTACAAAATAAATCTCTTATCACATGAAATAATAATTATGGATTATATTTATGATAATAGTATTTATTTCAAGTTAAGTATTTTCTTAAACTGTATTGTGTCATTAAATTTGAGTATTTGGTAATATACACGAAATCTCCCTGTTAAAAACATAGACACTTAAAATTAATTTATGGTAGAAAATAAGATAATCCTAAAAAAAAGAAAACAAGATGATCTCTACATATAAATCTTAATCATAATTTATGATCTAGTATAAGATCACCTTTTAATCTTCTAGGTTGCTAGTAACTGTATATACTATTATTTGATAGGAATATATAGTTTGTTTAAATTGAATTGCTTTATAGTTTTGCAGCCAAAATGTTAACAAAAATATAGAAAATAAGAATCAACATAATACAACTGTCACTTAGACATACACACAGACGCATATACAAAAACCTATACAGTTTTACTAAGATAAAGACAAGTTAGTTACTTTTATTATCTTAAAGTAACCCTTTGAATTGAATAGATTTTACATATTACTTAATTTTTATATTTAACGCTTTCTTAAAATAGTATTATATTTGAGCAAATAATTCTGTCAAATTAAGTTTGCCTAGCCAGTTGTGTATATGCACTAATCTACATTAAGTATATAGACTAATCTCTGCTGTTATCCAGGAATATAGTCATAAAATTAAAACTTCTCAGAAGTCTTTTTCTTGTTTTGTATTATTCTGAAATGTATTGTTTTGAAAATAGTAGAAACTGCAGGCAAGAAATGTCAGTATGATTTGAGCGAACTTATAAACATTAAGTACTTAAAGATTTGGATGGAATTTTCTTTTTCTTTTTTAATATATATAACATATGTTACACATAGTTATAAAATTTTTCCCTGCTTTCTTCTGATAGACTACATTAGAAACTGCATCATTGGTAAAGGAGGTAGCTACAAGGGAACGGTATCTATCACTAAGAGTGGCATCAAATGCCAGCCCTGGAATTCCATGATCCCTCATGAACACAGGTAAGAAAAGCATGGAAAAAAGCGGGTAGAACCTTTCTTTTTTACATGTGTGTTAGCAATCTCCTGTGAGTCCTTCAGAATAATCCTACGGTTCTATAATAATGGCCAATTTTGCTGAATTGCATTAAGCCAAGGGTTACGTGAATTCATGACTGAGATTCAAAGGTGAATAAATTTATCATGAAGATGAAGCCTAACAGTATCTTACCTCAAAAATGTCAGCTCATACATCTTGGTGTTGGTGAGGAAGTAATGAAAAGGTGATTAAAAAAAAAATTTCCCCCCCTCCTCTCTTTGCCTTCCAGAAACTACAGCACTCTGCAGCTGGAGTGGAAAGGTTGACCCTGATATAAAAATGGTGGATCAGATTCTGGCCTGAGCCAGGGCCTGACTATACTTTAACTATGGTGGTACACAACCTTGGCTACACTTTAAAAATCACCTGCTATGAGCTCTTAATAAATCTCACCACCCAGGCATCAACACAGGCCAATTAAATTAGAATCTTTTAGGGGAATAACCCATGCACTGGTATTTTGTTTTTTAAAGCTCCCTAGATGATTCCAAAGTACTGACAAAACTGAGAACCTCTGCTAATAAGTCATACCAGAGACTGACCAGCTTTCCCATGTTACCTATTGCCTAATGACTTGAGAAAACTTCTCATTGCTTGGAAATTAAATGTCTACATTGCAGAGAAGAATTGTGTTCATTGTAACAGATGAATTCTATTTAAAGATGAGTAAACACAGCATCCATGGGCTCATTAGTCTGAGAGTTTTAATCATCATGGAGGAAACATAGATTTCTAATACTCGCTAAAGAACTAAATTTAGCCCCAGTTTTTCAGGATTTATTTCACAAATAATTTGGACAGGAACCAAGGTAGTTTAAAACAGTTCTCCCTGGTTAGTAAGTGCATTGGAAGATCTAGTTTACCATGAGCCAAGTATCTTGCTGAATAGTCTATCTTGTTTATCTCATTTAATCCCCCCAAGAACCACATAGTGGGTGGTTTTATTAATTCTGTTTTATATACAGTGAAACTGAAGAACAAAGAGCCTTAGGAACTTTTTAAGGTCATGCACAACTAGTAAGTGCTCTGGCCAGAATGTGAACCGAGCCAGTGTCACTGTATAACCTGTGTTTTTAACATAAAATAGAGCATGAAACACTGAGCAGTAGGACGCATACTGTGAATTGTTTTTGTAATAATGTTGATGACTTTGCCTTGATTAATTCACTTTTTTATCTCATTTCATTCATTTTTTTCTTTGAAGATTTTATTTATTTATTTGACAGAAAGAGAGAGAGAGATCACAAGTAGAGAGGCAGGTAGAGAGAGAAAGGGGGAAGCAGACTCCCTGCTAAGCAGAGAGTTGATGTGGGGCTCAATCCCAGGACCCTGAGATCATGACCTGAGCCGAAGGCTTAACCCACTGAGCCACCCAAGCACCCCATCATTTCATTCATTTTTGAGGAGCATAATTATGCAAGATGATTTTACTTCTATAAACAGACATGAGTTAATTGTCCCATTTATAAAGAAAAAGAGTTAGTTGCTCTACACTGGAATCAAACCTGTGATTCTGGCCTAATTTCACACTTGCTATTAAGTATCTAAGCCTATTAGTTTACCGGGTTCTAATAACAGAAAACAACTAATTTTTGCCCCAAATTAGTTACTTACAATAACACACAAATACCTCTGAAATATAGCATTATATTACAAAGCAAAAAATCCAATATAATTGGTTTCTTCCCTCATAAGCATTTGCATGGTGTGACTCCCATGACACCATATGAGGAAAAATTTTATTTAAATAGATCAATCTAAGTTTTTCATGAACAAAGGAATAGCAT
The DNA here is from genome assembly GCF_964662115.1 of Mustela nivalis. NCBI lineage: Eukaryota > Metazoa > Chordata > Mammalia > Carnivora > Mustelidae > Mustela > Mustela nivalis. Next base: position 78,464,769 of record NC_139031.1, read on the forward strand.
TTGAAATCAATCCTACCCTAGTTGAGTACACTGGACTGACCCAGTAGAGGTCTTATTTCAACCCAAATTCTCTATGATTGTGATTCTGTGTGAGAAGAGTACATGTGAAATAGATCTCCCTGGGAACTGGCTTCCCAGTCCAATCAGCTATTTTACCAACAAACATTTCCTTGTGATATAGAGATTTAGGGCTGAGAAGATCTTGTATATTAATCAAATCTTCTTTTGTTTGTTTTTTTGTTTAACAATGGAAACACTTAATTTTTATCAAGTAGCAGATTATTGGTCTATCTGCATGAAAACTTAACACTTTAAAGTTAAGTGTTATCTAAAGATTAACTTTATGAGAAATGGAAAAAATATATATACATATATCTGTCTGGAAGAGTGATTTATTGTCGACTCCTAAATTGAAATTATTTTACAAGTAGCTTAATGGGAAGATGATGATAGATGATGAAATTAGTATAGAAGCTTAACCAGAAAATCAGGTGACTCGATATCTACATCTATATCCTTCACTGGCCACCAGCATTCATTAATGAAGCAGATGATGGAATAGATCAAGTTTCCCATAAATGTAGTTTATATTAAAAGAAAAGAAAAGGTGACTAGCACCCAGGAGAACCAATTTATAATTCAAAGTATATGATGATATAACTAAGCTTTAAATATTTCTTTACTTCTCTCTCTTAAAGCCTTGCTAACAATGACAAAGAACCACCAATACTATATATGTGAATAAAAGTTTATTACAGAACCTTTGATTGGCAAAGGACTTGTGTGTAATTCAACATTGGTTGAATGAACATATAAAAGTGAAAAGAGCAGGGCTCTCTTCATGCCTTGGCCAAGTATAGCATGCTAAAGAAAAGAAGGCTATACCTTAGGACACAAAAGAAAATCAGCTAATTTGGGTAAAAAACCATAGACACCAAAGGATGAAAAAGAGATGACCAGACTGTCATGAATGTCCTCAAAAGGAATTTCATATGCATTGACATAGAATCATGGAAAGCACTACCTTTCCTTTTCAGTTAAATTTTATTAGTTCCAGTGAGAAAATATTATTCATATTTCTGCCATATCTATTTTGATTTTTAATTTTTCTCTCTTCTTACTTGTATTTTTACTACTAAACCATTGACTGATTCATTCACTACTTCTTTACAGCTTCTTTTTAGCTTTACAAATCCACTGGCAAGGTATATGTGTTCTCTGTGTGTTTGTGTGTGTATGTGTATACAACAAAGGTCTCCTCCAAAATCACTTATTTTTAACTAAATCCATTATTTAATTTCTTCTAAGTAAACTCAACACATAAAATGGCTAAAAAGGACCTTATAGTAAATTCGTGCCATATATCTTAAAAGTGAAGAAGTGAAAAGCAAAGAGTAAATAAATTAGGTAGGGACTAAAGACTAGTGTCATATAAGTAGCTAAATGATATTTTGGGGGCAACAATGTAGATTCTGTGATTAACAATAATTTATTCTTTCTACCCTACTATGCCAAGTTTTTTTTTTTCATAAAATAGAGTTATAGGAGCATTTTCTTAGGTAAATTTATGCATTTCTTTACAAAAAACAATCTGAAGTAAAAGTCAGTTTTGATTCTGTCAGAAAAATGAGTATTTCATTAGAAATTTATTATGAAAAGTTGTTGGAAAACTGGCAAAACTGTAAGAAAATTTCAAGCAGTGGAACAAACAAAAGGTATCTTAAGCTATTCTGGAATAAAAGGGCCAAAATTAATTTTAAAAATGCCTTCTTTGTATTTTAAAATTAAATACTGTTAGAAACTGTGAAATCATGATGAGCGTTAATTGTATTACAATTTACGTCAATCATATGGCCTGATGTTTAATTTTTGTTTCCCCATATGTAAAATTCTACTGAAGTAAGAATATAAATTCTATTTAAAGACATTTTGGAATTTCATAATATTTATAATACTAGTTTCCTTGAAAATGTTTGGTTAGTAGTAAGTCTCTTAAAGTAGACTTTTTTGAACCAATAATTTATATTTTCTGAGGACTTAACTTTGGTATATTTCATGTCCAAATGAAAAAATGTCATTATGAAATATTTCTGGGTACCCAGCGCACATCCATATACATTTTGTGGCACAACATAACAAAAAAACAATGATGTCTAAATAAGTTTCAATGGATCAGAAACACATTTGACTTCACTAGAAGTACAAGTCAGAAGTCAGAAATACTAAAAGTACAAATAAAGCTTTATAGCAACAATGAACTGAGTATCGAAAATGTAACTGGATTTTCAAAAAAAGTTTAGTGTCACCCATGGTATATATTCTTTCTTACAAGATTTTTTTGCAATCAGTCCAGCAGAAGAAAGCATCATTGAAGCCAATGCCACAAGCAGTACAAACGAATGAAAAAGTCATTGGATTTTTCTGATTTTGTATTGAAATACTTTATGCTGATAAAACTATAACTAGGACATTACAAATTTCAAAAGAAGGCAATGCATTATAGTCTCTGCACCCAGTGGCAAACTGTTACAAACAGTCTGGAAGCACTAATCCACTAAACCCCAATGCAGTGAAAATTGCTCATTTTTTGAAGAGAATAAATAATAATGTTTTTCACTGTGACAGGGTAAACACTACTAAATGGAGTGAGCTTAATAATAAGTAGCATTTATTGAATGTTGATTACTCATCTCTTTGAACTTCTCAAAAACACCCCCAAAAGCGTAAGATGCTGTAAGTTACGGTTATACTCCGTGTGCAGGTAAGCTAAAAGGCTGAGAGAGTCTAAATTACCTGCTGGGGTCTCTAGTTAGTCAAAGAGAGAACTGAAATTTGAATCCAGGTTTAATTTGATTCCAGACCTTTTGTTTGTGTCACTTCATCAACCTGTTTCTCAGCTAGGCAGAAAAAAAGAGGGCTATTCTTCATGAGAAAAGGAATAAACAAGTAATTATCTTGGATAAGCAGTGTAATAGTGAGATTTCAAGGTCGGCTGCAGTGTTTCTTCCATTCTCTCAGTGGCCTTGCTCAGTCACGTGCTGTCTTTGAGGGGAGCTTTGAAATTGTGGTTCGAACAATGTCAGTTAGGTTCTAGAATGATTGGCTATTAGCGACTCCAGAGATTAGTCACTGTTAATGATGTTGAATGTGGGCATTTGGTCGGGCAAATATTTATAAAATTTAAGCATCTTAAGGGTGGATGAAAATGATAAAGTTCAAGTTAATAGATACAGAAGTCTGAAGTAGAATAAAGGATTTCTTTACCTCAGGAAAAACTTGCCCACTGATGAGTAAAATTAAGAGGCCCAAAATAAAGTTGCATGCTCTTATACTGTAATGATTATCATTTTAAAACTAGCTTTTTGCCTTCGAGCTATCGGGGTAAAGACCTACAGGAAAACTACTGTCGAAATCCTCGAGGGGAAGAAGGGGGACCTTGGTGTTTCACAAGCAATCCAGAGGTACGCTACGAAGTCTGTGACATTCCTCAGTGTTCAGAAGGTAAATGAACCTGAATGCCGTGTGGGGCACTCTGCCCCCGCTTTCTGTAGAACTGCAACTCGCATTAAAGGTTAACAGAGATGAATCAAACCGTAATAAATATGTTGTTCATTCAAATGCAACTATAGATAATCATTTGAGCATTTTTACACGATATTTTAAAAACTGATTTTCATCAGATTAATACAAAGGGGTTATCAGTTTGAATTTCAACGGAGCCTGAGGCATCTCTCTGGGGAGAGTAAAAGTTTGGGCTTCCTCACCTACTGTCAAGTTCACATACCTCACAGTCTCTTCCCACATGTCACCTGAAAGGAGCCAAAGGAAGTTTAGCTCTTTAAGAGTCATGCTAATTCTATTCATCCAGCACCTGCTTCTGTAGAAAATTTTGTCAAACCTACCCGGAAGTGGTGTGGCCAGGGTCTATGAGCCCAGAAGAGAGTATGGGGAGGGGTCGCTGGAAGTTCGACCGGGTTGTGTGCCTTCTGGTGAAAAGCAAATCTGATACATAGACTGACACTACACACCATTGAGAATAGTACCTGAAGAGATCAAAGCCATAGAGCCCACACTGTCTTGAAGGCAGGCCCCCCAAGGCCATGTCTGTTTTTACCTCCCCTCACAGTGTAAAGGGGCCCTGTCCTCACTCTTGCACTGGAAAACTGAAGGCCTGACAAGAAGGAAGAGTAACCACTTCAGCATTGTATGTGGTTTCACTTTTCTTAGTTGCCTATCTACCGAACAGCTGGCTCTTCAGTTCTGTCAGAAACTAAAATTCTAAAAATCCAAATGAAATATGGATTAAGTTCTGATAGAAATTTAGTAGGATTTTGAAATACTTGGGGATAGAGGGCGGCTGGGACACTGTCCAATTTTTTATAGTAAGATATCTTACCTGTTTGTTATTAACCCAGTTTTTTAAACTATTTTTCCATAAATATCCATTTAATATTAGGTCGATATTGATCACATAAAAAGGCCATTGTTAGCGAATTGTCATGGAGAAGGTGAATTTGTTTTCTGTTGTTATTTAAAATTCTTGACTTCATGTGCTAGAGCCAGTTCCATCTCTGTTTGTAAATTCTTACTTTCCATTCCATATCATATTCTGTTCACTATAACTTCTTCATTGTTTTCTTCTCTTTTAAAAATAATAAACTGATCTGTGATAACGTTATGAACAAGTCTGTTTTGTATGAATAAATCTGTAATTAACATTTGTTTTAAATTTACACATGGAAGGAAAAAACTTACTTTTTTGGAGGAGCTCTCCATTATCACAGTTTTCTGAGGTTGAAAGTCATTGCAAGGAGTTTTGTTTAGTGATTTTTTTTTTTTTTTTTTTTTTGGACCTGGGAAAGTATTTTCAAGGGAAGGTAATTTGGTCAAACTTTAAATAGCTGAGCATTTATGTTATCTGCCTAGTTCCTGTGGGAATATGATGTCTCAATCCTGGTTTACAAGAAACTTCATCAAAATACACTGGCATAGATCTGGACTGATAAGACAACGTAGAATAAATATGCTAGAAAAGAAGTAATTGGAAAAATCTCATTTCGAGTTATCAACATCTCATTAGAATGTACATCTCTATTATCCTTTAATAATTTGAGGTTATTATATTTCCCTTAGAAAAGGGCAATGCTCATTACTATTAATGGCATATGATGTTATTGATCACCATGGCACTAAAGGTTGCAGATAGGCTTTTTCTGGAAGTAATTAGGAATCTGATGGTAGTTGAATAACCTCCTGGGAGAAGAGTGAACCAACACCTGCCCTTTGGGCTAAACATATTTCAGGGAGCGTGAATTGAGCTGTGATATTTAAATTCACACAATATTGAATAATGCGTTAGCAGGATTTTACTGAAGAGGATCTAAAATAAGAAGCACTGTCAAAATGTTAATAGAGAAAAACAGAGCTATTTTATAATGGGTAATACAAAATATACAAAATAATGTAGATGTACTTCTTGAAATTTTTGTAACTCTATTAAACTCTTGGCTAAATTGTCATCTGAAATTTATCTGAAAGTTTGGTTCATAAGAGAAGTATTTCTGATATCCAGTGATTAATATTATTTTCTCATAATTTAATCTTTGAAATATATTAAGCATTCCAAAAGAAAGTGAATACTCTCATCACATTTAGAAGCTTACACAATTATGTAAAGAAAATAATATCACGGTTGTTTAATTCAAATATAACAAACTGAGGTATCTAAAATCTGATTTCTTGCTTTAACACTTGCTTGGGATTTAGAACAAAGCAATCACCAGTTACTGGAACAGATGTCTCTTTTAATGACTGCCAAATATTCAAGTAAATACATTTTTAAGCCATACTCATTATTTTTAATAACTTACATTTAAAATCCCAAACAATACTGCTATAACTTTATATGTATAATTTTATATTCTGTGGAGAAGGACTTTTAAAAACAAAGATTTAAATAAAATGATTACTTATAAATGTGGGTTTGTAAAACTATCCATATTTCAAACATACAGTTTTGCTGAAGTAATCACCAGCATGGATTTTTCTGAGAGATATTTTCAAAATAGTTGTTTTAGTCTGTAAACTCAAATCACTTGTAGTTTTATAATTGAGAAAAGAACATAACAATCTTTGAGTTAGTTGGTTAGTATGATAAGAAAGATGTTGAATGAATCCTATTCATATTATAATTCATGTGTAGTTAATGCAGTTTTCTACTTTTGTTTAGGCCAGTGGTATATTTAGGAAAACTAGTTATGAATAGAAACATTTACTTAGTTTGAGTTTATGTGCCCTGGGACAGTATTTTGCTTTTGTTTTTTGAAGAGGACGAACTTGCTAGAACCATTAGAAAATACACTGGCAATAAAAGAGCCAAAAGGACATAGAGGAAGAGGGGTGATCCTCAGTGTTCTATAGATCATACTGGATGTTATGTGTTATATAGTTCATACTTTCACCTACGTCCCTGAGTAGATGGATTTGATTTCCATTCCTACTGCTCAACTGAGTTTGAACAACTTAGAACTTTCACAGAATTCTGGAAGTTTGAAAAGTGACTATGAGTTTAAAACTTGGCTTTCTTGAGGAAATTTTTACTAGAAGCCTGATGCTTGATGGAATAGTGAAACCATAAAATTTTCAGCCCGAGTAAGATGGCCAATCTACTTGCTCCCCTTCTCCCCATCCTCCAATAGGTGAGACTACAACAGGGCAACCTACTGTTATAAATAGTAAAGCAGAAGGGGTAATGAAGACAATGTTGAAAAGGCAGGAAGATTGACTTTCTAAAAGTATTGCTAAGACTCTATCTTAAAAGTATGACCAGTCAGAATGCATAAGAATCAAATTAAAATACATGAGACAAAAAGATTATTAGGAAGAATGGAATGAACCCTGGACTGTGGTCAGAAGGTCCGTGTTCCAGGCACAAGTCTGAAATTTTCTGTTTTAGGTAAGTCCCTTAAAACTTGTATAAGCCTTGTTTTCCTCATTGCAAGGGTCAAATGATTTCTTATATGTTCAAAGTACTGAGTAATCAAAGAATTTATAACTATAATATACTTGTCATCTCAGTTCTATCATAGGACACATTTATTCCCACCCCAACAACAACTTTCATTGTCTACCAAAATCTTACGCTATTCTTGCTGACTTTTATTATTTTTAAAAAATCTTCTTTGGTCTGCAACTGCATCCATAACTCTTTCTTCACTTTGCTATAAACATAATACACTAATTTACGTTTCTGTGCCATTTTATTTTATTTTGCTCCATAATAGCTTATCCAAATCCATCCATCCTTCAATATCTGAGTAAAATCCATTCTCTCCTACAAAGCCATTATCAATAAACACTTAGAACTTCTAGAGTAGGATGAATTATCCACACATTTGCTACTCAGTGTGAATTCTAAGGACCAGAAACATCAGTATCCCCTGGGAACTAATGATGGATGCCCCCGTCCTGATCCTCTGAATCAGAACTTGTTTATTAACAAGATCTCAAATTGACTTTTATATACATTGAAGTTTAGAGTAGCAGTGATCTACCACACTCATTCCTGTAAAGCAGTTATCTTATGGAATCATGTTTAATTTGCATAGTATTTTCCCTTAAGAAGATTAAAAATACTGAAGCTTAGGAAAAATGTTTTATAATAATCCCCACAATACTGCTTTGCAGAAAATAATTTAATTCACTCTCATTAGAAAGGGATCTACTCTTATCAACTTACATCTGCTAAAAAAGACATAGATATATTTCTGATTCCTGTGTACCATACAAGGCTAGAGAATGAACATGTGGACACTTAGTTCTTACATGTGACCATAGTATTCTATTCTACTTTTTCATTCAGTACAAAAGAACAAAGAATGATAAATGCCACATTATTTTCTGTGAAGATATCAAACCTTGCATTCTTCTGAAGAAGGGAACTAAATAAATCTGTACCCCGTTGAACTGGAAAGCTGAGATGTGATAATGCATAATCCATGTTGAACATGTTATTGTGGAAATGACCTTGGCCAAAAAGAGCACCTCTCATTTATGATCAGGTGTTTATCGACTGTAGTCTGGGGAATCTCAGAACTGAATGAGAAGAAGCTGAATTCATCTCTTGTCTTGTTCATAGATTAAGCTACATAAAAAGAAGTGGATGGATCAAGCCAAATGGTCTTATATTTCAGAAAGTTAATAGTTACTGTCCTATTAGGTTGTAAAAATCAAAGGTGCAGAAGTGATTATTCTAATATTATATCCCAAATTATTACAAATACCTATTAGGTCAGATACCAACGGATAAAGCTAAACATTTATATCTTTTCCCTGCTTTGGCTAAAGTTAGATGGTCAGTAGTCCCAAGATACAAATGATGTGTTTGGGGAAGTTTGCCGGATTCATAAGAAAGCCAAGCAATGATTTATTCCACAGGATTCCTGCTGTGCTACAAATCAACCTGTCCATTTGAGAAGTCTCATTTTCAGCTAGCTGATGTGATTCAGAGTGTTCAGTGCAACATAAGAGGCCAGCCAGAGGAGAACTATTAATTAACCTCACAGAATCATCAGTGGGGTCCTGCATAATTACATGAGCTTATACATTTTAAAGACAGTGAGTACAAGGAGTTCAATAGCAGGTCATCTTCTATCTTAGTCTAGATAAGAATGTAAGGCTGCCCAATTATTCAACATGGATACTCAGGAACAGAGAGGAACCATGATTTCTTTTAAAATATCGCTGTTCTTTGAATAGTACCACACTTATGTTTGAAGTTAATCTCTCAAGTTTACCTGGTCCTGATTTTGGCATTAAACCTAGGGGCATGATGTGTACTCATTTTAAGCTGTGTATCTCCTATTTATGTATTTTGAGGTACATTGAAAGAAGGGAATCATTCTACTGTCAGTAAGGACACTGAAATTCTGTGCATTTTAGACCAGGAAGGGGTAGATCTCAAGGGCCTGTCTTATATTTCCAGTTTCTGGGTGCTTTTTGGACAGCTATTGAAAAATTAGAAAGGAAGCGTCCTGGTACTATGAAAAAAATGCATAACACTAACTACACAAATCCCACGTAAACTATATGAAGAGCTCTGTGGGGAGTATTTTATGTCACTCTTCAAGGACATTAGACCCCAGTTCAACATTAAAGTGGTACATAAATTGTCCTAAAAATCTTTTTGCTAAACAGATGATTTAATGTTCTTTCAATGGAAAAGTGGTGTTCTGGATTTTTCTGTCAGAAGCAATTAACATGCCATACTTTAATTTTATTAGTTGAATGCATGACCTGCAATGGGGAAAGTTATCGAGGTCCCATGGATCACACAGAATCAGGCAAGATTTGTCAGCGTTGGGATCACCAGACACCACACCGGCACAAATTCTTGCCAGAAAGGTAAAATATTACCAAATCATCCTTCCAATGATTCTTTTTACAAACTGACATTTGCTCCATGATGAACTGCCTTTAGAAATTCTCTTTATATCATATTTTCTGGAGAGCCTTGGGGTGAAGGGACTCATGAAGTATATGAGAATTCTGGCTACACATTTGACTGGTGTCTGCTGAGTAGACTGAGTCCCTTGAAGTCATAATGGTCCTGAACACAGGAGCATCAGTGGGGTGCAGAAGAGGAGCACTAACAGAAGCTTCCTCTTTCTCTTCCATGGCAGGAAAAAGACAGAGGCTCATTAAGTAATGACCACAGTCCAAGCTATGGGAGGAGGCACTGTTGCTAGATACAAGCTAATGTCCTTGTAAAGCCACATCTTCAGTGACTGGGTAAAGTGGGGTCACATGTGTGGCACCATGACATAAGTTATGCCCATAGGAAGGGAATGCAAGGTGAAGCAAACAATTCTTTGGCTGCTTTATCCTAGCGTATTTTAGAATTGCCAGTCTGGAGAAGTCATGCCACCAAATCTACTTTTCTCCTCAGGATTGGGTTTTGAGATAAAATGGTTTAAAAAATATGTCTACCTTTGGTTCATTCATTTCATATGAAATATTTAGTTAAAAGTTACTTTATTTTTATTATAAAGAATAAAAATACAATTATAGGGGAAGCTTTATCCCCACCTTTCTGAAAGGTGTTTTTTTTTTTCTTTTTGTTTGTTTCTTGTTCTCTTAAATTAAATTCAAACTATGTGTTTTGGGTTTTTTTTAAATGTATCTCTTGTCTTTTAAGTGAGTGCAGAAGGAATATGGTAGCAATTAAAATCAAGTCACCAATTCAGGACCTTGTTAATTTAAAGGGAGGAAGGTATAGAGAGACTGGTGTGATGGAGTTTCTCTCTTGCCATGGTGGAAGAGAGGGCATGACCTAGAAGGGCTCTATTTTCAAAATTGAGCTATCATTAGTAACAGAACTATTGAAACCTAACTTTCAGTTTGAACTTTGAGCCATCCTCAGAAAAGGACCCCTTTTCTTAATGAGCATTCTACCTGAGGTCATGTTTATGTAATCTGTCCTTAATTGGGCTTTGTGAGAAGAAGATTCAGTTTGGGACCTCAGCTGGTAGACAGGTACCAATGGACCTAACTTACCAGCAAAAGGGATGTATTCTGTACTTACTAGATATGTGAGCTAACAGATGCAAAAGTTGATAAACAGCAGTTTTTGTAAGGCACAACAGGAAATCTTTTCTTCCCCCATCTAGTAGTAGCAAAGCTAGGTCGAACATTATTTTGTGAACTGAGGGGTGGGTGGTGTTTCCAGGCAGATTTACATGACACTTTTCTTGGTGTGGTTCGCAGATATCCCGACAAAGGCTTTGATGATAATTATTGCCGCAATCCTGATGGCAAGCCGAGGCCATGGTGCTATACTCTTGACCCTGACACCCCATGGGAGTACTGTGCAATTAAAATGTGTGGTAAGTTAAGGTCAAATTTATTGCTTCCTTTTCCTCTCACAGACTGGATCTAAGCAGGCGATTATTAGTGAGACAGGTTAACAGCTATTTTACTTGATGCTTTAGTGTGTATAGGTTTTACTGTTTTAAGAATGTGTTACATAACTCTACCCAAATTTTTGGAATTTTCAGAGTCATTGTTTTGAAAGAGATAAATATGCAAGTGAACATATATACAGAAAACATTTATAATTACGATGAAGGCCTAAACATTCTCATGTTATTAAAAAAAGAAAAACAACCCACTGAGGGAGAAAAAGATCAGGGATTATGGGCAGTATCCTAATGTCATTAGGGCCATAAAAGCAAGGACCTTAGATTTTTCCTTTCCAATCTGGTGTCCTTTCCATACTGTTCCTCCCCAGACATAACATGAGCTGTCAAGTGACGGTGAACCTCTTTTGGTGAATGGCAGAGTTGCAAGGAAGACTAAGAAGTCTACTGGAAGATTCTCACAGACATCCTTAATCTCTAGTTGCTGACCCCACCTCTCTGTCTGCCTTGTCCACAGCCTGTGTTGTTCCAACCTGTCTTCTATCTGCGCTATGGTTGTTTTCTATGTACAGGCCTTTACTCAACACTCCTGAATTTTTGATAAAACCTTCTGTCGTCACTTGCTTTGTGGTAGCTTTTTAAATCTGTATACTTGGTCCTCTCTTCCATGGTTAACATACACATTTTTACTCTTTGAAATAATTCTGGATAATTAGATTTGGCCATGCTTTTATTTCTATGAGTACAAGTCTTATTTTTTCAGCTGGACCCTAAAATACTTTAAGACCAGTAGAATCACATGAGTTTAGCAAGGTATAATTACATTATAAATTGGCTTGATAATATAAAGATATGCATATATATGGATATATAAAGACAAATAACCTACATAAGATCAGGTACCAGCAGCCTAAATGATAAGTGGACAGTTCTGAGGATAGGGATAGGCATTTGCCTATTTTCCTAGTACAGCCTGATGGAGATATTCCTTTGAACAAACTTAATTCAATATTATCCACACTGTGATAGTGCCAAAGTAAATCTCTCCCCACTTAGACCTGCTAATAAAAGGAAATGTTTTGGACAACTCAAATAAAGCCCATAAAAAGAGGATGTGTCTAGCATCTGTGAAGTAATTGCAGAATCTGGTAGGCTCTGGATGTGAACACAATGTTCCAAGGAAACTGAATCATCTGTTTGGTCCCTTAAAATAAAAGAGGACTCCTGTGACAGTGTTTCTCCGTATAGATCGGGTTAGTTCCACTCACTGACTTTTAAAATCTTGTTAAGCTTTCCATTGTTATAGATTACGTAGGTACTATAATCCATGTTTCCTTCCATTCTGGGTGTGTATATGTGTGTGTGTTTTAGGTACTCTTATACTTTTATAAATTGTCTCTGGAATAAGATCCGTATAAATACACACACAGATACACACACGTTCACATGCATACTCACCTGCACATTCACTGTTGTCCTTCCATTCATTTACCAATCAGCGTTTGGTTATTTTAGATGTTGTGAGAGAAAAGAAATAAAATAAGTATGACATTTCCTCACTACTAGATATATTTTTTTCTCTTTTTTGTCCAAAGAAGAGTTGGCTAATTATGCAACTAATATGCAGTGATTCAGATGACTTTGGTAAACAGAGGATGATGTTTATAGGATGTTAATTCTAAGGAAAGGATGGTAGAACTTGTAAGCCAAACCTATACAGTTAAGAACAAAATAATGTTTTAAACATTGGGAATATTTGAGAAATATTTCATTATGACAAGGCTTTTAGTTTGTAAAATCATATATGGAGACTACATTTTTATTCAAATGAATTAAAGTTGACATTCTGCAATTCTGGAAAGCCTATGATATAATGTTTTATGAATATGCTTCCAAATATTTTGGTCTACATTTACAGTACAGCCTATGAGGCAACACCAAGACATTTGGTGATGGTTTTAACTGTGTAACAGTTTTCTATCACTGTATAACAAATTACCAAAAACTTAGTGGCTTAAAACAATGCTTATTTATTATGTCATAATATCTGGGGGTCAAAAGTCCAGGCATAACTCAGGTGGGTTCTCTGCATAGGACTTTACAGGGCCATGACCCAGGTGCCTGCCACACTGTATCATTTAAGACTCAGCATCCCATTCCAAGTTCACTGGTTGTTGACAGAATTCAGTTTCTTGGGTTGCAGTGCTGAGGTCCTCAGTTCCTAAAGACTGTCTGATACTTCCCACTACATGACTCTCTCCACAATAGGGAAGTTTACTTCTTCAAGGCCAACAGCATAGTTTTCTGCTAGTTTGAACCTCTGACTTCTACATCCTTTTTTAAAGAGCTCGCCTGATTAGGTCAGGACCATCCATGGCAAACTCCCTTTAATTAAGTTAAAGTCAGCTTATTAGGGACTTACATCTGCAAAATCTCTTCACTTTCAATGTATGGCATAAACTAATACAGATGTTTCCAAATTGGTATCCAGGTAGTCAGGGGAACACAAAGTCTCTCCTCAGGGTCTGTGGGCATGAACAACTTAGAGGTTCAAATTCTAGCTCTTTTACTTCCGTATGAATTCTTGCCCCAAACCTTCTGCTTGAAGTGCATGTGTTATTAAGGAGTTAGTCAAGTTCAAAATCCTTCCTTCCCATTCACAATTTCCCTTTATTTCCTACTGAACAAAGGCAAACTTCCCATCCTTCCTGAATTTTATTGTGGTGCACTGTCCTAAAAACCTTGGTGACATTCAACCAAGAGACCTTTGAAAATACTATATATTCATGCCGCTTATCATTTATGCAGTATTGTTACATAACTCTATCCAGAATATATATGTTTGTGTGTGTATATGCGTGTGTGGTGTATATTTGTATTTACCTCTTGGAATTCTGTGGTCACAAGAAATGTAAATAAATAATTTTGAAATATAAAAGCCTTTCAGAAAAGTATGATAGGGTGAAGAATAAGTCTCTCCAGCATAAAATACATTAAATTCAAATAACATTCCATGAGTAAAGTAGAATGGGAAAAAAAAATGATTCAAGGAAAAAAAGAGCTTGATAATGTACACTTATCCAGGAATAGGTAGGTATCAAATGACTCCAGGATTTAGAGTCCATTCACACATATAAAAGTATGATATAAAATTTTTGGTTTCAACATGTCAGTAGTTAACCTATACTAGAAATCACATCTTTTGCAGCCATAAAAATGTAGATGTCAACTTAAAAACATATGAGAGAACATAGATACTTAAAAAAAATTCTTTTAGTAACAGGAACAAAAAAACAAAAGCAAAACCAAAAATACCAACACCAGCTAGAGACCACTGAACCTGAAGAATTACTATATATTTCCAGTAACTGGTGTGGAGAGGCTAAGAAAGGAGGCAGGTGGGTCTGAGAAGAGCTGATTTGAAAAGGCTGCATTAATTCAGTCATGTGAATTAATGCAACAAGCAGTGAGAATAATGGTGAGGAAGGATGTGTACAATACTGAAGAAGTTGGGTGTCCAATATATGATGACAAGTTGAATGTGAAGGTAGGGAAAGAGGAAAGTCAAATATTTTTTAAGTTATTAGATAGATGATGCATATTTAAGAGACTCGTAACTTTGAGGAGACAGGTAAAGTTTAGTCCTTCTTATGTCGAAGTGTATGTGCTTGATGTCTGTGCTAAGACCACATGTAAGTTCAGTCTCTTTTGAAGCTCATGCAAAATCCTAAGTACATAGTGGCAGCCAAAACCTTTGCAGAGCAGCAACTCCAGGGAGCACAAGAAAACACAAGAAAGATCGGTGACCCCTTTTCCATAGGGTTTATTCAATACATATTTACTGTCTAGCTCTTATACCTGAAACCCTTTTCTAGATTCTGGGGATATAGAAGTGAACAAAACACTCCAAGTTCTATATAAAATTTGAATTTCAGAGCATTGGTTCTAACTAGTAAAATAAAAGCTGATATAGCCTTGACATGGGCATATTCAGAACCCTTTCAGAGTAGAGGTTTTGAATACTATGTTCTGTTCCTTTTATTTGTTAAATAGCTGAATGAACCACAAATTTGTTCCTGTCACTTTGTTTCCAACCTTTTAGTCCTATAATTAGTGAGTACATCCCTGAAAGTGAATGTGGGCCTCAGTGTTCTGGGACTAGCCTTCTCAGTTACCCCCCATACAGTAGACAATTTCTACCCAAATGGCAACTGCTCACAAATATTCTGGCTGTGTACCTTTTTAAAAACATATTACAATTTTATTTGATAGTTATACTCAAGAAAGCTGAAAAGTGGTTTCAAAATTTTATGAACAGATTACCTCCTTCTGAATGCATTCAGAATAGTATAATATGCATATACCCAGTTCTCTTCTAAGAATTACTCAATCAAAAACACAGGGCTAGAAAAGAGGGAATTGGATATGTTATAGTTTCCATAAGGTTTCAGCATGCTTAAGCTCTAGAGCCACCCCTCATGTGGAATGAAGTAAGCTGGTCATCTGAAGAAGGGGCAAGTTTCAAGTCCAGATGCTGCATTAAGCAGCTTTCTATTTCTGAGTCAGTAAGGTTTCTATCTCAGTCAATCAGTGCAGGGGCTCCATAGAGGCACAGAGGGAAAATGTAGATACCCAAGGGTAGATCCTGTCATCTGTAAACTAGTTATCCTCACCCAGAGAGACCAGGTTCCTACTGTTTGTTCTGCAACATCACATCGCTGTACAAGGCCCTCTGAGCAGGGTCCAGGCATTCCCATTGCTCCTGAGAGAATTTTGTGCCCTAGCCCTGAATGTCATCCTATTTCTGGCTCCTATTTGTCTTTTTCCTCCTCTACCAGGCTTTTTCCTCAGGCAACAGGAGCATGTAGAAGGCAATTGATCGTTTCAGGGGTCAGTGTCACCTGATTCAGAATTTTGGGTCAAGTCTCTCATCTCCATGTTGAGGTAGGCTCACTGAGTCTCATAGAGGGAGTCATTTCACCAAGTTATCCCGACAACATCTCAGTTGAGTGAGCAGAACTGGATGAAGCCGAACTCTGAGATGTTGGCCTGAAGGAGCTAATGGGCAGGGGTATCTATATGGATCTTCTCCCTTAAAAATTCCACGACCATGTTTCACATGTGCTGCACAGAATGACCTTTGCTCTGCACCATCCATATGTTGGTCTACCTAGCTATATAATTTTTAATAGATTTCCAGGTATTTTGAATTTTAAGACATTACAAATATATAACAAGATTGGGAGTCCTGTATAGTCCCTGAAAGAAGTGCTGATTTTCTTATGATTTTCCTCTATAATCACTTTGTATTCTGAATAATAGTTTGTTCCATAGATTAGTTCACTACCTTTCAAAGAGATATAATATTTGTTGGGAGTAACTATATTTTTCTGAAATGAAAATAGTTCTCTGGAAATTGAAAATCTGTCTTTTGTTTGATACAACATAAAAAATCTAATTGATTATTTAAATTATTTGTTCCCAAACTTCTTGGACTGAAGATATTTTTACACTCTACCATTATTGAGAACCCTAAATCATGTATTGAACTATACGAATCAATATTTATAATATTGGAAATTAAAATATTAATTCATTAAAATACTAATCTAATTGGATGCTAATAAATACAACATATTTAAAATGAAAAATAACTATGTTATTGACGTTATTTTTTTTTTCAGAAAAATAGGCTGTGTTTCCATTAGAATATATATTAACTCAACCAAAAAAAAGAATATACATTAACTCTCATATACCTGTTGGCTGCTCCAATTGTTTTCTATTTCTCACCACCCAGTTGGAGATTTTCATCATCTATCACCTGTACTTGATATTCTTCCTTTATCTTGTAGGATGGTCTAATCTGCTTTTCAACCCTCATTTGTATGACTGGTACCACCATTACGTTTAAAATCCAAAAACCTAGAATAATCCTAGACATGCTCTTTCCTTTACTCTTCACATTGGGTCCATCACTAAGACTTGTCAGTTTCTCTCGTATGTACCTCTCAAATCTGGCCATCACTCCCATGCTGTCTCCTTTATCTAAGAGAGTGTTATTTTTTTTTTTAAAGATTTTATTTATTTATTTGACAGAGAGAGATCACAAGTAGGCAGAGAGGCAGGCAAAGAGAGAGAGAGGAGGAAGCAGGCTCCCTGCTGAGCAGAGAGCCCGATGCGGGACTCGATCCCAGGACCCTGAGATCATGACCTGAGCCGAAGGCAGCGGCTTAACCACTGAGCCACCCAGGCGCCCGAGAGTGTTATTTTTGTCTTGAATATTTAAATGGCCTTCTGAAAGGAGCTGGATCCATATTTACTTGTTTTTTTTTTCCCTTTAATCCCTTCTTCACACTACAAACAGAATGATATAAAAATCTGAGTATATCATTTTGTATCCTTAATACACCACACCACACACACACACACACACACCCAAGTAAAAATGCTTCAATGATTTACTTCAACCTTACAGAAACAAAAAACCCTTTGAACAAAGACAAAGCCATTTTTTAGTTCCCTACCCATATCTCCCACCTTCTATACTACCATTGTATAGTATTCCTGTCTATTCCAGCCAGAATAGCTTACTTCCTGTACTTCATTTTTTCCATATTCTCATTTGCAGTTCCTTTACCCCTGTCATCTCCTCTGCCTTGAAATTTTTTTTCGTCCTTCCCCACCCAGTTGACAGCTACTCATTGTTCAAATTTCAACTCAGTTATGATCTCTTCAGTTATCATTTCTTCATTTGACTTCTCTGACTTGTCAAATTCCTTATTATATGTTTATACCACCATAAACCTCTCCTTCTAAGTATTTTTCAGAGTCTGGTCCTTACCTTTGATTTTGAAATTATTTGATTAATAGGTCTATCAAAATTTCTAAGTTCCAAGGGAGCAAAGATCATGTCTCTTTTTTGTGTCAGCACATTGCCTTGGACATGACAGGGATTTGTTGAATGAATGAATGTTATTTCTACACAGTGATAGCTTTTCATCTCTCTGTGTGTGTGCGCGTGCGTGCATGCATGTGTGCATGTGTGCACGAGCGCATCTCCTGGAATTTTTTCTATGGTTCTAGATTTTCTTTCATATGACAACTTAGCTTTTCTTAGACATTACTACCCAGGAAGGTTTCTTCCTATATCCTCAACTCATCTTAAGGTTTCATGCTTCCCTGAGCTACTTTTGTTCATTTGTTGCTGGTTGTCTCAATGGCATCTTCTTTACCAAAAAAATAGACAAGTTTCATCATGTTTTACCTTATTTTCCTCTTCCTCTTTCTTCTCTTTTCCTTTTAAGTTCTAGATACATAAGTGCCCAAAATCATTTCGTTAATTTTTTTTAACAACTTACTGTGGTGTAGTTGATATAACCTTAACATATTTATTGTATACAATTTGATGGGTTTGAACATGGCTGTATATCCATGAAACCATCTCCAAAATCAAGGTTATAAACATAATAGTCACTTTCAAAAGTTTCCTCCTGCCTGGATCCCACTTTTTAAGTATGTGTAAGAACACTTAACCTGAAATCTACTCTTGATATCTTTTTAGTATATGATATAGTATTGTTAACTATAGGTACTATGTTGTAGAAATGACTAGTTCTCTAGAATTTATTCATCTTGAACAACTGAAACTTTATACCCATAAGACAACTCTTCATTTCAGAAATGTAACCAAGGCAGATTTTTTATATCTTTCTATTCAAACTATTGTTATAGACTGAACCATGCAACACCCCTCCACCACAAATTCGTAATTTAAGCCTTAAATCCCCAATGTGACTATATTTGGAGATAGGGTTTTTAGGAGGTAATTAAGGTTAAATGAGGTCATAAATGTGGGATGCTAATTTGCTGGATGAGTAGCCTTAGAGTAAGAGAGAGATCTCTCTCTTTTTTCTATATGAGGACATGGCAAGAAGGTGACCATCTGCTAGCCAGGAAGACAGCTCTCACTAGAAACCAAATTGGCTGGTACCTTGATTTTGGTCTTCCCAGCCTCCAGAATTGTGAGAAGTACATTTCTATTGTTTAAGCCACCTTATCTATAGTATTTTGTTATGGTGGTCCAAGCAGACTAAATGTACCAATGTACATTGGTGTCATTTTAAGAGAATATGTACCCTTGTGTGTTTACATGTTGGGAAAATAATTTTAGCTAATTATTTTGTTTCTTAAAGAAAGCCTATATTTCTCTGTATTTTATTATTTCATCCAAGGCTAGAAGAGATGCATAGACATAAAATCTCATTGATTCTGAGTCAGGAAAAAACATCAATACCCTTTCTCAAGGGACAGATCTTATACTTCGAGGTCCTTTTCAAGTCATCTTCTAAGGAATAAGAGTATAGAATGAAGACCTTTCATGAAAGTCTTGTCCCTTGAGCATTTTCTAGCAGAAAAGGCTTCCAAGGAAAAGTTTCAGATAGGAATTCTAGGTTCACATGGAAAGCAAATGTACAACCAATTTGAGGTTTGTACTTTGGAGGTCTTTGGTACTACTTTCCC
The DNA here is from genome assembly GCF_964662115.1 of Mustela nivalis. Classification (NCBI taxonomy): domain Eukaryota; kingdom Metazoa; phylum Chordata; class Mammalia; order Carnivora; family Mustelidae; genus Mustela; species Mustela nivalis. The sequence goes on from NC_139031.1 coordinate 78,484,208, forward strand.
ATGTCAATTTTAAAACAAGAAGCTCTTTAAATTTTCATTGAACCTGATCTTGCCATTTGTGGAACAAAAAGCACAAGTCCGTTGACGGGAGAATAGCTTTACACACTGTAATCAGTCTCCAGGGATCATCCTAAAGTAAACCTTATGTTTCAGTTGCTCTTCAGCAGCTGAAGTGGGAATAGATTAGGTTGGGCTGAAGTGTTCCAAGGAATAATCAGGTATTTGTCCAATGGCCTATGGAACAACTTGCTGTTAGCTATAGGCAAAAGAACAGCAATAGCATACCACCACGGGGAAATTTAGAATTTGGGGGGGGGGGACTGTAACTGCAAGGATTTACTAATCGTTCATGTAGAGGTTATGAGCTTTGGGCATGGCTCTCTGTAACATACACGTGCACTCATATTCTCCAGTTGCCTTTCTCAGACCTCCATCAGAGCTGTGTGGTATCTCAGCAAAAATTTGGCTAGACTTTCACTGAGAAAATGGATCATATTTATTTTTAGTCATCTTGTTCTAGTGGTTTTTTGGTTGAGTGGCAAGATGTTCATCTAAAGGATTACATAACAGTTTATCTTTATTCTTTCAAAAAATCTATTCAAACTTTGAAATTCCTGACCAGATATTATAGCAATCATCATTACACATCCATACCAATGAAGTGAAATGAATATTCCAAGAGGCACCCATGGTATTTGATTATGTTGTGAAAGGACAGTGAAAACTCTCAGTAGCACATGTTCTTTGTAAAGCATTTTCAAATAGAACATTTTGTGTCAATCATCAAAGAAAAACATTTCTTCATTCATAGGCCACTAAGGATCATATAACTATTTTTGTACTTGCTCTAAAGGGTAGCCACTACTGACAGCCTTGAACAAATGTTTTATTTGTGAGGAACTCTCATATTTGTGTTTCTAGTATTTTTGGTGTGCCTGGTAGACATACTTGCAAAAATGTTTGTGTATATGAAGATACACATGATATGAAGATGCACAAGATACACATGTTGCTTTGGCTAAACTTGATCAATGTCCGCTGATATTTAGGGATGTTCCTGTGCTTCTTTAACACTTTGCTTGGCACTACACACTTCAAAATCTTCTCTTATTTAGGTCCCATGTTAAAGTTTTAAATCCAAAGGGATAGCTTTCCCCCATATTTAATAGTTTTTCCCAAATCGATTGGTATGAAACATTTGTTTTGTTTTTGCACCAAGTTTTGTTATTTATATAGTAGGACAGATAAAGGAGTCTATTTTATGGCAATTCAAGAATAATTCATCTTGTTTGAGTATGAACTACCTATGTAGGGAACAGAGTTGAAACATTTGCATCACAGGTAAATGGTCTATGAAAAATCATTCACATGGTCCTCATCAGATAATATATTCAAATAATATAATGAAGTTTTTCATTTTATTCTATAATTGCCACCAGAAATCATGTACTTTTTGTTTATGAGGTCACTTCTAGGAGCTGAGTGTCAAATGGGATAAATATAGACATGCTAACGTCAGAAGGCACTTTTTAGTTAATGAAAAATATTATCTCAGTACTGCTAGTTCATAGTTAAAATCATAAGGAATATTTCCAATGAATTAAAACATCAAGCGGTTTGAGGTTATATATTTCAAAGTTATGGATGCTTATTAAAACAAAAGTTTAAAAAGAATATTATTAATTAGATTTTTTTAAATTTTTTATTTTTTATAAATATATATTTTTAACTAATTAGATTTTTAAAATATTTTGTTGAGGCCTGTCTTGGGCTGCGTAACAGAACATCAAGGACCAGGTGGCTTCTAAACAACAGGTACTTATTTCTGAGAGTTCTGAGGGCTGTGAAATCAAAGACCAAGGTTCCAGGAGATTCCTCATATGGTAGAAGAGTAAGGGAGTTCTGTGGTATCTTTTTTATACATGCACTGATCCCATTCATGAACAATCTGCCTTCATAATCTAATCACCCATCAAAAGCCCTACATCCTAATACCATCACATTAATTCAATTACTCTTGTCCAGTAACAGGATTTCAAAGTATGAATTTGGGGGAGACACAAGCATTCAGTCTATAGCAAGGTCTAATAAAAAGTTCTATTTATTCTTTACTATGCTCTATTTTTATTAATGTTCAGTAATTCTTTTTATTGTGTAATTTCTATAATTTCAAAAGGTTCAAGTTTCCACCAAAAGATTAGAATCTGTTAAATAATCCAATTATTTAAAACAAATCCAAACTTGTGTTTTTATTTACTCATTTTAACTTACACTGTCTTTAAGTGAATATTTAGTGATTCCTAAATTTATATCAAAGATTTTAAATTATATTAATGAAATTCAAGAAAAATTTTTCAACAAAATTGTCCAAGTGATGATTTTATGATTGTAGTGAAAAAAATCTTTAATTAAAACTTGTTGGGGACCTCTGCAGTTGAGGTGCAAAGTTAGTATCAACAGGTAGGTCTCTGAATTTCACACTGGAATTTTAGTGGATGAATCAATAGTGAAATATTTTCCTCAATATTTTTATTCGTTTTTTTACATAGGGTTTTATAATATAGATATTACTTAGTAATACAGATATTACTTTTCACAGATACTCCTAAACTTTGAAAACTTCTACCTCAAATTAGGAAAATGTTCACTTCTTATTAGCCTTAAAATTTTAGGATTCCTCTTCAAATTTTCTGATGAACATGTGATTACTCACCGAATTTCCTAGGTATTGATTTCCTAGGTATTGATTTCTTAATGAATTATGATAATATTTGTTTATTATCTGTCCTTTTATTTTTAAAAATGCAATTAAATTGTTTTGAGTTTAGAGCTTTGTTTTTCAAATTTTAATTATCACGGGTTATTTCTATAAAATGTTGCTTTAATAAAAATATTTATGGAAAAATACTTTGTAAATCCAATTACTCTTATATAAAAACAATTCTAGAAACCATATCTGATTTTTAATCTTAAATTGACATTGTGGTATCCAAGGAGCAGAACATGTTAATCTTTCATGGACTCAGCCTCTAGCTATGTTCTCAGTGAGATGTGATGGATCCACATCTAACCAAAGGCTGCTCTGATTGACCCTGAAACTCACCAAGACTGGGTTTTTAGATTATATGTTCACAATGTCACAGTAATAGTTGAGAAAAATATGTCAATAATAAACATATAAAACCAAATGCACACAAATACACAGGAAAGTGAGACAGTAGAAGTACCCAAGACAGAAAAGTAGTCCCTAAGAAGATTAACTAAAGTACTTTTGTTCTGGCTGCCATAACTCTGACCTTCCTCCCTTTGTCTGTGTTCTAAATCCTAACTCAGTTTGCTTCCAAGGAACTTGTGCCCAAGAAGTGGGGGAATAAAAATTTTACTTCTTAAAATGTTAAGGTAATGAATTGATATGGTGCTGAAGACATTTGTTTTTGTCTTTTTTACATCATAGTTATGTAACTAGATATGAAATAGGTCAGTACAAGTTTGATCTCTTAACTGTTTTAAAGTTATCACCCTTTAAAGATGCTCCCCTCCACATACACCCAGTATCTTCACATCATTTAACAGTTAACTTAAACCATCAGAAATATAGTAGCTTGGTGGCATTTTTTTGATAAAATATAGTTCCTGAGGACCCGTATAATCTATCTTACTTTCTATTTCATTTAAGAACTTTATTTTATTTTTCTACAGATTTTATGTATTTATTTGAGAGAGAGAGAGAGAGAGAGAGAGAGCGCGCGCATGAGCAGGGGAGGGGCAAAGGGAGAGGGAGAAGCTGTGGGACTTGATCCCAGTACTCTGGGATCATGACCTAAGCCGAAGGCAGATGTTTAAGGAATTGGGCCACTCAGAAGCCCCTCATCTAAGAACTTAAATATTAAAATAATAAAGGACTTGATTAACTAGCACTAAGTTTTTCATACAAGCCATTTCTTCAGGCCAATAAATTTTGTTCTTCCTGAATTGATATGTTACCAATATCAGCATATATTAACTCTCAGAAATCAACTGTCAATGACCACTTTGGGATCACTCTCTGGACATTTTGCTTATCTCCATTTGAAGTTACTTTTAATTTAGGGTATTTCTGGGCCAACTTTTCATTGCCTGCAGTAGATATATAAGATAAAAATATATTTTAAATGGAACTGAAGAAAAGTTATTTTAAGGGCAACATATGGAAGTCCGTTTATACAACATATTCCAGTGGTTGACATGGTCATTAATTAATCTTCCTTCTTTTCCACTGTTTCATAGAATAACTCCAAACTTAGGTTCCACTTAGTTTGCATGGAATTGAATGAAATAAAACATTAAACCCCATAAAGAGTAGTTATTTGTAAGAAATTTATGTATGTATGTATTTATGTATTAATTAATTAATTTATTAATCATTCATCCATTAGTTTTAAAGATTTATCTATCTATTTTAGAAAGAGAACACATGTGAGCAGAGGGAGGGGCAAAGGGAGAGGGAGAGAGAATCTCAAGAAGACTCCCCACTGCACAGGGAGTCCCACGTGGGGCTCAATTCCATGACCATAAGATCACGACCTGAATGAAAATTAAAGTTTGATACTTAACCAACTGAGCCACCCACACATTCCAGAAAGAAATACATTTAAATGAAATTGAGGATCCATTTAAAATGAACTTACACTGGGGCACCTGGGTGGCTCGGTGGTGGAGCCGCTGCCTTTGGCTCAGGTCATGATCTCAGGGTCCTGGGATGGAGTCCCGCATCGGGCTCTCTGCTCAGCAGGGAGCCTGCTTTCTCCTCTCTCTCTCTCTGCCTGCCTCTCTGCCTACTTGTGATCTCTCTCTGTCAAATAAATAAATAAATCTTAAAAAAAAAAATGAACTTACACTATTAAATATGGAACACTTTTATAGACATCCCTAGCCTCTGAAGGCATGTCTAATTCTGACTTCTTTTAGGAAATGATACATATAATTCCAAAATGGATGAATCAAAGGCATTTACTCAAATCCTAAATTGTATTAGAGTATGTCAGTTTGAGTTTTATCCAGGGACATCTTTAATGACCATTTAGATTGTAAAGGTAACTGGGGAGTTTACATTGATTTTACTCTATTGAATCATAAATATTTTTATGTATGTTTTGAGAAAGTGTATGAATTTTAGTTGCTCCAGAAAGTTTTCCGTTACATTTTGTTTGGATAAACATTAAAGAGTAAAGAGAAAGTCCAAGTTGTAGTAAAATTTGAAGTTTGTATTTTTTCTTACTTTGTTATGGAGATTTTTTGATCTGTATGAAATGTGGTAAGAATTGTATTTGGACTAGGAAAAAAAAAACCAAGAGGTAATTCTGCATAGGAATGGCTGATTTCTTTTAATACTAAAAAATTGATTAAAAAATTAAGACACCAGCTTAGAATATATTTATCATACTGGAGGAAAATCATGGATAATACTAATACCAACTTTTATATGTTTTTAAACAAACTCATTAGGATTAACTGTAGAATCATTTCAGAAATACTGTCTAGGGACACCTGGGTGGCTCAATCAGTTAAGCATTTGACTTCAGCTAAGGCCATGAACCTAAGGTCCTGGAATCAAGTCCCACATCAGGCTCATTGCTCAGCAGGGAGCCTGCTTCCCACTCTGTCCCTCCCCCCCGCCAGCACACTCTCTCTCAAATAAATAAATAACCTTAAAATGCAAAAAGAAATACTGTCTATTTAGCTTCTATTAGTTATAGTGCCACACGGAAGTAAAATGCCTTTAAAGAATTTTTCCAAAAATATACTATTTTAGTGTTTAAATGAAAAGAAAATTGGGATGGGGATGGTAATAATGATAAATTGATTAAAAAAAACCTGTTCTTTAGTCACATTTTCCCTTTCTTTTTTATGGCCAAACATATAGCATAGTGCTTTTTATTTATTTTTTTAAGTTTCTTAAAAGATTTTATCTATTTATTTGAGAGAGAAGTAGAGAGAGAACATGAGCAGGGGAAGGGGCAGAGGGAGAAGGAGACTCCTCGCTGACCAGGAAACCTGACATGGGGCTCCATCCCAGGGCCCTGGAATTGTGATCTGAGCCAAAGGAAGATGTTTAAGTGACTGAGCCACCCAGATGCCCCAGCATAGCACCTTTTAATCTCCCTATGTGGTCACTATATTACTTAATAGATGTTTTTCAATTTCTAAAGTAAGAAAAGTGATTAAAAAACACATTTGAAAAACATTAATAGATAGAAAGATTTTACATCTAATATTAATCAATGGGTGGATAGATCTAGGAAATTTAAGTGCTGTCATAGGATGTTCTTTCAGACTAGTCTATGTCAAGCCAAGCTAGAACATTCTATTTCATGAGCAGAGGAATCCTATAGTTGAGTCCACCATAGTAACTCATTCCTTTCGGTTGAGTGAGATAACAATAATGATAACTTGAATTTTAATTCTACTCAATTAAAAAAAAAAAAACCTATGTGACAGAAAACCCTAGTAATATGTATGCAAATTAAAACTAAGAGGTAAGTGACAAATTAAAAGATTTTACTCAAGTTTAATATTTTTTCTTACCAATAGCTCATGGTACTATGAATGACACAGATGTCCCTATGGAAACAACTGAATGCATTCAAGGTCAAGGAGAAGGCTACAGGGGCACCATCAGTACTATTTGGAATGGAATTCCATGTCAGCGTTGGGATTCCCAGTATCCTCACCAGCATGACATAACTCCTGAAAATTTCAAGTGCAAGTGAGTATATTAGGCACATATAAATTTCAGTAGACTCTGCAGGAAATGAGGTGGAATGGTTACTCAACGAATTTTGGTGTTAGTAATTCTTAAACTGTAGTGTGTCTAGGGACAAGTTGAGTTAAAAGGCAGATTCATCCACTCAGATATTTTGATTCCTTAGGTCTGAGGCCAAATATCCATTTTAATGAGCACTCTAGATAATTTTGAATCAGATGGTTAATGTACTGTATTTTGGGAAACACATCCCCAGTTTTCTGATCACAGCTTTGATTTTGCAGGTGCCTTTAATAAATCATTAATGGTAATGATAACCAGGCAAGTTTAAAATTAGTGCCTTCTTAATATTTCACATTAATTTTAAGGGAAATTACATATTTTTTTCTTTCACAAGAAGAGGCATGCCTTGATTTCACTCAACAATGTAAACTGATACATTTTTGACCTTGAAGTAACATTATCTTTTAAAATTTTAAATATGTTTTCTGCTGTTTCAGATTTCCTTTAAAGAGTGGGAAAGTGAACCAATTGTTTAGATGAATCAAGCCAAAGAAACTGCCCTTGAATATCAATTATATTGCTGTTATGTACCTTCTCCGTGGCTGTTTTTTTTCACCACTTGACTTTTGCTACACAGAACAGCCACGATGCCATGTGTTTTTAAATTGTCTGCCTTGTTATGAGGAACATAAAATGATTGCTTTTGAAACTTATAACACACGTGCCATTCATAGTGGCTTTGCTGAAATAGCACCTATAAATAACATATATTGGCTTTATATAATTGGCTTTTAATAAGAGAGCTTAACATTTCAAGATGGGGAAGTATGAGTACTAGTTGGCCTATCCACTAGAGAGAGAAGATATTTTATAGGTGTTTTTTGTTTGTTTGTTTTAGCCAATTCAATGTATTTGCTCAGATAGTAAATAATTCATGTTATTATATTTTCGTTATTTTATAATAACACCTATTTACTTGTCATTGTAAGTTTGCTTCCCTCATATTCTTCATAGAAGTTCTCTCTGTTCCTGACCCATGTGTTTCACACCTCAGAAATAAATACCAAAGTAGAGAAAGCAAAGAAAATGACAAAAGATTAGTTAAGACAAACAGAGAAGACAGTGTCAGTGCCATTCACATGTTTTGTTAATTTCTAATGACTGGTAATAATACTCAAGTAAAAAATTGTATATGTACAAATTTTCAAGAGAATTTAACTAAGCAATTATTCATCTAAAATAGTAAACTTGTGTAAACTTGATGTAAAACTCAATGCACATATTTTATACTATCATAAATTTTTAAAATGTAAGTGCAAATTAGTTAAGAGAAATAAAAGATTATCTTTATCTTAATAATTTAATAATTTTATAAGAAAAGTAATTACTTTAATATGAGTTGTAACTATGAACACCTGCTGTCCAGTGACTGTAACTATTGGCAATCACTGTTCTCATAATCTTAAATAACACAGTTTGTGTCAGCACCTATTTTGACTAGATAACCTCTTAACTTGTTGATTTTACTGCAAAACCCAAGTTTCTTCCTTAAAAAATTTCTCCATTTCTAATGGTGACCTTGGGTATTAATAAAATTGTAGTACTTCTTATTGGACCTAAGTGATATATATAAGGCAGTTTCTAATATATTGAATATTAATTTTGTTAAATTACTAGCCAGGGGTCTATGAGGAGAAAACCCAAGCTTGTTTCAAATTAAAGAACATTTTTCAGAAGAGTAAATAATGAAGTTCACATTTTATTTAATGTGAACCCTATGTTAAGGTAAAATTATTTTACATATAGAGAATATTAGTATAGACTCTTTCCTTGTTGAAAAGTTCAGTGTTAATTAAATCACTGCTAAAATAAAAGATATACATTTATTACATTGACAATTTATTCTACAGTTAAGTTTTCTGTATTATAAAGGCCTTCATTTTATAGAAATATTTATAAAGATTTCAAATAACTTTTGTGAATCAATAAAGAAGTACTTTGTAAGGCAAAGAAATCTATACAGCAAATTAAGTTAAAAAGAAGTACAGAATTCAAGGAAGAAATAGCTATTGTGGTTTTTTTATCAAATGTTGGATAGGTAGAACTCCCATTTTTAAATGAGAATAGTTAACAGTTATTCATAATAGCCTTTCTTCAGCAAAGAGAGATAGATGTTGTTTCTACATTGTATATGGGTCATGAAAACATAATAAATAATAGGCCAGTTTTTAAAAATTGTAATAGTTGAGAGTCTGAGTGTTGAGAATGAGTGAGAAAAATGAAGTGGTACTATTTTCTCCCTTTCATGAAGCAATAGTGTTTGTGTGGAACTCCAGGCCTGTGCAATGAAGAGAATACTGACATCTGACATCTGACTAATTATTTCAATAATGTGGGCAATGTCAGTTGTGTATGCTGAATTCTAAATTGTTGTAACTATCCTAAATCTAAAACTTAGAACTCTATTTATAAACATGCATGCATTCTGGGATTCTAGAAATTTAATAGCGCTAACTTACCATTTGTAAGAACTCTGGCAATTTACATTAACATGCTTATTCTCAATAGGGACCTAAGAGAAAATTATTGCCGAAATCCAGATGGGGCTGAGTCACCCTGGTGTTTTACCACTGATCCAAACATCCGAGTTGGCTACTGCTCCCAAATTCCAAAATGTGATGTGTCAAGTGGACAAGGTAATAGCTGACATTTTGCAGGGTGGGCACGATTAAATTCAGGGGAAATGCCTCAAGAGAGAGACCTACTTCTTGTTGCACTAGTTTTGCTAGTTCTCAAACAAAATCACCAAGTCTGAAGTTGCATTTCTTTTATACATTCTTTTGCTCAACACTCACTTATTTATTTGAGCTTATACTAGTGTCAGGCTCTGTTTTAGACACTGGGGATATACTAGTAAACACAACAAAATTCTCTGACTCCCGTGGAACTCCAGAAACTCCAGCAAACAGAAAACAGGAACAAAACAAGCAAAATAGAAGTGGGAATGAGTTAGTTTGCGGTGAGTGCCAGAGAGAAAAATGTCCCAGGGTTAGAGGACAGGGTGTTATTTCATATTTTAATGGTATGGGAAGATCTGACATACCAAGGGAACACTTAAGGAGGACCTGGAAGAAGCAGTATGTGCCATGTGCATATAACTTGTAAACAGCATTTGAGGTAGAGGAAACTTGCAGATGCAAAAGGCATGAGGCGGGACAGTGCTTGAAAGGTAAAGAGATAGCAAGCGCATCACTGCCCTTACAGAGCAAGGGGTAGGTAGAGTCACATCACTGTTGCTGGTACAGAGCAAGGGGTAGAGTCACAGGGGATGTGGTTAGAGAAGGGTTGGACTAAAATCGCATACTCCTTAGAGGAATTGGAAGGATTTACTTTTTTATTCTGAAAGAGAAGGAACTCTATTGTATGGTTCCGAAAAGATAAATTAGATGATCTGTTTGGTTTAAGTTTTAACAGGATGACTCTGAGTGTATTATGGAAAATAGCCATAATTTTTGAACTTTTGACAACTTCTCCCAAACAGGAGAATTCATTGTGTGAGTGTTTCAGTATTTCAGGAAAGAGAGGAGAGTGATGTGGACGTGGGGGTCAGCAGCGGAGATGATGTATAGCAGTGGGGTTTGGGATAAATCACCATTGTACTGGGAAACATAGATGCCATTGAAGATCATCGTTTCAGGGAGCAGCAGTAGAGAAAAGTAGATTGAGATAGGTTTAAAAAAGAAATCATTTGTCAAAGGTTAATGATGATGTTGGAATCTGGGCATTTATTAGTATATAATGAATTGAGGGTTATGATTTTTAAATAATCATATTCTTGGCCATAAATTTAATTATGATGATCATGGTTAGTCATAAATCATCCTAAAAAGCCCAAGCCAAATTTAAAGCTCCATTTCATAGATTTATTATTCTATACATACTTCTTCCATACTTTAACTTTTTCTGCAGTGCCATTTTTCATGAGCAGCTGTTAAAAGTTGTAGAGGGAAGAGAGTTTGAGTCCCTCTTCAGTTAATTTCACTGTTCTTTGGCAGATTTTAAAGGTTGGTTAGAAAAAAAGTTGAAACCAATGTTTATTTTTTTTTAAGATTTTACTTATTTATTTTACAGAGATCACAATCAGGCAGAGAGGCAGGCAGAGAGAGAGGAAGGGAAGCAGGCTCCCTGCTGAGCAGAGAGCCCGATGCGGGGCTTGATCCCAGGACCCTGAGATCATGACCTGAGCCAAAGGCAGAGGCTTTAACTCACCGAGCCACCCAGGTGCCCTGAAACCAATGTTTAAAGGAGGTTTAGTACCACCTGGATCTTCTTTGTCCCTGTCTTATTCATTTAAACATGAGTTGATAATTTGAGATAGAGGCAAATTAGATCAATTGTTTAATAAGATTCTTACATATATTAAGATGCTTTTATGTACATAAATATCACTTACCAAAGAATCAGGTAATAGAATATGAGAATTTTAGATTGTACAAGTTAAGCCAATGCTATTGCTTATCTAGTAAATTTAGAAATTAATAGATGAAGAAATTAATTTTATGAAATTTGGATAACTTGCCTAAATTCTCAAATTAGCACAGCTGGGATTAAATACAACCTTCCTTAAAATGAGCTTTCTATTACTTTTGACAATATATTATATTTTTTAAACAATGTATTATACCTGATACATGCAACAATGTGCTAGGTTTTGTGGGGCAACTAAAAAATGAAGACATCCACTTAAGAGACACTGTTAGCTAATCCAACATAAAGCTATCAGATTTTAATGGTGATGCCATTGTGTGATACTGCCAAGCTAATGGTATGCATTGTTAAATATGTGATATGTATGCACACGTGCACATACACACACGTGAACAAGGAAGGATGTTGCTCTTATCCTTTTCCATATAAACACTTAGACTGATGAGTTAGAAATGTTTTTCCTAAATCTTGCAACATCTGAATTAGCATATATATGAATAGTCTTCCAACTGAATATCAAATAACTATTAAAAATGAAAACTGAAATTACAGACTTTCTTTAAAAAAGCTTTTAAAACACAATTTATCAAATAATATCATAAATACTTAGGGTAGTAAATGGAATGCAATTCATAGCTTTAAATAGTTATATCAATATCATTAATAATAAGAAAGTGAATGAAATTTCAAACTTTGAGTTGGGGAAAAAAAGTAAATTAAAAGCAGTATAAAAAGGAAAACCAAGATAAAGCAGATATTAGTAAGGTCTGTAACTAATAATGGTAAAATTAATGAATAAAGCAAAATGATGGTTCTTTGAAAAAAATTAACAAAATAGATAATCACCAGCTAGTTGACTCAAGAAAAAAAGAAAGGACAAAAACTTAAAATAATAATTATCAAAGGGGAAATAACCATTGAAACAAGAAAATTAGAAGACATAAAAGACTATTTTGTATAACCTCATGTAAGAAACTTTGAAAATAAAAATGAAATAAATAATTTACTAGGAAAACTAAAATTATTTTAATTAAATTGTCACTGGATCAATTAAATTAGTCAAAGAATTAGACCTATTCTTACAGAAGAAATATGGAAATTTATTAATGTAATCGTTCCATCAAAAAATACTCTCCCTAAGTTGGGGGAAATTGGAAGGGGAGGTGAACCATAAGAGACTATGGACTCTGAAAAACAATCTGAGGGTTTTGAAGGCGGGGTACCAGGGTACCAGGTGGTGGGTATTATAGAGGGCATGGATTGCGTGGCGCACTGGGTGTGGTACAAAAACAATGAATACTGTTATGCTGAAAATAAATTTTAAAATATTAAAAAAAATATGCTCCCTAGATGCATTCACAGACCAGTTAATCTCAATGCTACATATACTGATATGTAGCTCAAAAATACAGTAAAACTTCCATCAGTAGTGATGACATTACAATATTAGTACCTGAACATGACTAAGGTAACATAGGAAAAAAGTAAACTTATCTCATTTGTGAATATAAAAATTTTAAATGAAATTTGAGTAAATAGTCTGATAAAGCAACTTAAAATATAATACATAATGATTGAACAGAGTTTAGTCTAAGAAAAAAATGATTCCGTTTTAGAAACCCATTAACACAATTCATCTTAGATCTAAGAAAAATGATCATATAATAAATGTCAATAAATTTTGAAATTCCTGTAACAAAATTCACTCCTTTCTCATAAAAGTACCCAAATAAGCATTTCTGGAAAACACACACTATACACACATATCTATCTATCTATCTATCTATCTATCATCTATCTATATCTATCTATCTATCTATCTATCATCTATCCAGATTTATATCTCTCTATATATAAACAGAGAGACAGAGACTGCCTTAAAAATATATTCACATTATAATATATACACATATAGACACATAGACATGCCCACATACACAAAAGCATTTATCCTTTATAGTTGATGGGGAAACATTATAGACATTCTTAGGAAGTTAAAAAGGAAAGCTAGAATGTATACAGTCTTTACTCATTAACATTGTAAAATATAAGTTAACATAGGTTAACATGTTTCTCTTTAATACTGTATTAAATAAGAATATTTAAGATATTCCATATAAATAAGAAAGCATATAAATATTCCATCTAAATAAGAAAGCATATTTATTGGCAAAAAAGCCATATAAATAAGAAGATATTCCATATAAATAAGAAATTCCATATAAATAAGAAAGCATGTTTACTGGTAAAAAAGCCAAAGTTATTTATTTATGCAAATGTGTAATAGTAATATACTTTGAAAACTGAAGTCAAGTAATAAAAAATTCACTAAGAAAGCATTCATATATGAATTTGAAGATTTAGTTAAGGGGAAAATTATATAATAGCAACAAAACTAAAAGTAGATATAAATTTAGAAAGCATGTGCAAAATCTATATAATAAAATCTTAAAATTACCACTGAAAGCCCCAAAATTGTACTTTAATGTGACAAAGCATCCCTTGTTCTTGATATGAGAAATCAACATCATAAATACATCAATTCTACCTAAGCTAATATTAATTAATTAATTAATTAATTTTTAGAGAGAGAGTGCTAGCAGGGTAATGTAGAGGGATAGTGAGAGAGAGAGAATCTTAAGCAGGCTCTATGCTCTCAGCATGGAGCTGACCTGGACCTTGATCTCAGATCCTTAGATCATGACCTGAGCCAAAATCAGGAGACAGATGCTCAACAGACTGAGCCACCCAGGCACCCATACCTAAACTAATTTGCAAATGTAATGTGATAATAAATAGATCCATAAGTCTTCTGATACCAAACAAACTGATTCTGTAGTTCTCTTGGAAGAATAAACATTGTAAGTATACTATGGAAAATCTTGAAAAGTAAGGGTGATTACAGGTAATTAACCTTATCAGATATTAAAACATTTTATAAACAGCTTGTTAAGTAAGACTTTAGTTCTAGTGCAATGAATAAATTGACAACTGGAAAAAACAGAGAGGGCAGAAACAGACCCCTTCCAAAGATTTGTTATATTAAAAATGTGGCACTATGTAACATCAGATGAAAAATGAACTTTTCTTAAAGTATAATAATGGATAAAATTATAAAAGATAAAATTAAATCCATGCCTTATAGTATACCTCTAAATAAACTCCAAATGTATAAGATATCTGAATGTACAAAAGGAAACCATAGAGATACTAGAAGTAAACCTGGAAGAATCCCTTTTTGACTTAATATGGTGAAAAGGATTTTAATTAACGTTCAAAGTCTAGAGGCAGTAAAAGAAAAAATAAAAACAAAAGCAATAAACTACATTAAAAGCTTACCAAGACAAATGCTTGTGCACACTCATACACCATATATATATATAATATATATTATATATATATAAAATATTACATAATATTATATATATTTATTAATTCATTCATTTATCTTTATTTATTTTTTTAGAGAGAAAAAAAACATGACAGAGAGCAGGAGCAAGATGGGAGTTGGTGGGGATCAGAGAGAGAAGGAGACAGAGAATCTTAAGCATGTTCCATGCCCACTGCAGAGCCCAACACTGGGCTTGATCTCATGACCCTGAAATCATGACCTTAGCCAAAATCGAGTGAGATGCTTAACCAACTGAGCCATCCAGGGACCTCCAAAACCCATATCTAAATAAAAAGACAAATGACAAATTTGGAAATAAGTGTTGGAATGTATATTATAGATAAAGAGAAAAATTTTTTTTAAAGATTTTGTTCATTTATTTGACAGAGATCACAAGTAGGCAGAGAGGGAGGCAGAGAGAGGGTGAGAAGCAGGCTCCCTGCTGAGCAGAGAGCCTAATGCGGGTCTCGAACCCAGGACTTGAGATCATGACCTGAGCCAAAGGCAGAGGCTTTAACACACTAAGCCACCCAGGCACCCCAAGAAAATATTTTTAATATATAAAAATTCTGGAAACTAAAATATTAAGGACCAAAAAACTTAAGCAATGAACAAAATACGTTAAGATTTCTAAAAAAAAAAAAAAAAGTATATATAAATTCCCTTCAAACACATGGAAATTATGTTTAAATTCACATATAACAAAAGCACCCTTGGCATCTATTTCTTATCTATCTTCTGCTTACTTTTCAACTGTAAAACAAAGAAAGTTCCCTTGGAGACACTGATGATTCCAGGAGGCCTGGGACAAGAAAAGATCAAGATGAGGCTGGAATATCTTTAACTAGCAAGTAATGAAGTGCTAAAAGAAACCTCATGTCTTTCTCTTAAAAATCTATAGCCCATATCTAATCATGAGGTAAATATCAGACAAACCCAACCAATGGACATTAAACAAAGCAAAACAAAACAAAAACCCCAAAAAACAAACTTGCCTGGTGCATGGAAGGCTCAGTTGGTTAAACACCCCTCTCTTGATTTTGGCTCAGGTCATGATTTCAAGGTCATGGGATAGTGGGATCAAGCTCCATGTCAGGCTTTGTGCCCTTTAGGGGAGTCTGCTTGAGATTCTTTTTCTCCTGCTGCCCCTGTCTCCTTAAATAAATAAATCTTTTTTTAAATGTTCAAAAAAAATACTTGATCAATTTTCCTCAAAACTGACAAGGTCATCAAATAAGCAAGTCTAAAAACTGCAACATTTAGAAAAGTCTTAGCAAACATGACAACTAAATATAATGTAAAATGTGGAATCCTAGAATACAAAAAAGGATATTAGGTTAACAACTAAAGATATTTCTGAGACCATGAAGGCTAAACTATTGTCTTCGGTTAATAATGCATCAGTATGGCTCTATAGTTACAAAAAATCTATCATTTTAATGTCATTAAATATTAAAAGTAGGGAAAACTGTGTGGTATATGAGAACTCTCTGTACCAACTTATAACTTTCCTATAAATTAAATCTAGTCTAAAATAAAAAGTTTACTAAGAAGGAAAAAAATATATATATTATAGCTTTTATTGACATAAAAGGGCATAGAGGACATCAGGGCATGGAGAAGGAAAGGAAAAAGTGAATTGGGGGAAATTGGAGGGGGAGATGAACCATGAGAGACTGTGGACTTTGAGAAACAAACAGGGGTTTAGAAGGGAGGGAGATGGGGAGATAGGTGAGATGGTGGTGGGTATTGTGGAGGGCATGGATTGCACGGAGCACTGGGTGTGGTACATAATAAATCTTGGAACACCGAAAAAATAAAATAAAAAAAAAAAAAGAAAACAAAAGTGCAGTGATAGTGAAGAGTATCTCTTCCTCCAATATAGAAAAAATATATGCAAAAAACCCCAAAATGTATAAAAAATAGTACAAGTATATTGCATTGCACAATTATGGTTTTTTTTAATAACATGTAATGTATTATTTGCTCCAAATAATACATTATTGGGGCTGTGAATTATTGGGTCTGTGAATCATCAGGCTCACATTACTTTCTTAAGTAAGAATTTATCTAACAGCTAAATATTTAAACTTTCCTAATATCAGAAAACAAAAACAAAAACAAAAACAAAACACCATCAGAAGAAAATGTTTTCATTATAATAGTCTGCTTATGTATGAGCAATGAATTTTATAAGTTTATGCTTTCTGAAAGCAATTTTATTGTGTGCTGGAATGACTGCTATGTTTTGTGTATCAAATCTTATCCTATTTGTGTTTTTATATTTAAGACTAATTCCTTACAGTGCTATTATGAAATATCTATGGATTTGAAAACATTACTGTTGAATATACTTATTATATTTCTTTTGCACTATGTTAATTGATTCTTGAGCAAATTATTAAATTATTTAAAATTTTTGTTAAGACTTGTACTTATTTATTATGATTATAAAGCATATTTAAAGGCAATGATGATAGACTATGGTTTACCAAGTTATTTTTCTTAAGATTTTAGTTATTTATTTGAGAGAGAGCAAGCAGGAGCAGGGGTGGGGCAGCAGGAGAAGAAGGTAGCTTGACGTGGGGCTCAGTCCTAGGAACCCAGGATCATGGCCTGAGCCAAAGGTAGATGTGTAACCAACAGAGCCACCCAGGAGTCCGGTTTACCAAGTTTAAAAAAGAAATACTCTTGATGTATATTTGTAGATAACATTTTATGGCCAAATCTACAGTCCTCAGTCATATAAAAATCAGGAATGTTTAATAGGTAGTCACTTTTTAAATATATGTTATTAATTTAAAATTTGGAACAGTGTTTCTTTTTAAATATAGAACTGCAACTCAATATGTTTGGAAGAACTTGACTTCTTTTTCATGTTATTTTAAAATGAGGAATATGGACGCTTCTTTCAATGTTTAATAAAACATAAATTACTCATTAAAAAATATTGAAGAAACCACATGGGACACAGTAAAAGGCACAGAAGTCTGTTTAAAGTGGCTTCCATCAGCTAACTTTGGAATAACTTTGAGCATCAGAATGAGCAACAGGAATAGATTATTTCTCATGCCAAGTACAAAGAGGCCATAAGAGTCTCTATGCATAGTCCCACTTCTACTGCAGGCACTACTATTAGTAGTAGTAGCAGCAGTGGCTCCAGCAGCACCAGTGGTAGTTATAGAATATTTATATGGAAGGAGTAGAAGAGAAGGAAAAACTGTTATTTGCAGAAAAATGACAATAAAGAGATGTAGAAAGTTGGAAAACAACTATTTTTTAAAATTTTTTATAAACATATAATATATTTTTATCCCCAGGGGTACAGGTCTGTGAATCGCCAGGTTTACACACTTCACAGCACTCACCAAAGCACATACCTTCCCCAATGTCCATAACCCCACCCCCCTTCTCCCAACCCCTCTCCCCCCAGCAACCCTCAGTTTGTTTTGTGAGATTAAGAGTCACTTATGGTTTGTCTCCCTCCTAATGCCATCTTGTTTGAAAACAACTATTTTTTTTAAGATTTTATTTATTTATTTGACAGACAGAGATCACAAGTAGGCAGAGAGGCAGGCAGAGAGAGAGAGGAGGAAGCAGGCGCTCCACTGAGCAGAGAGCCCAATTCTGTGCTCTATCCCAGGACCCTGAAATCATGACCTGAGCCAAAGACAGAGGCTTAACCCACTGAGCCACCCAGATGCCCAAAAAACAACTATTTTAAAAACAGCCTAGTAGTGACTGATGCATGCAAAAGTAATCACAGTATGCCTAAGCCATTTTATGAAAATTTCTTTGTAAGTAAGATACTTACTCAGTCTCAGAGGTCCCAACAATTTTCCTTTACATCCTTTAACCAAGTTATCAAACTCACCACCAACAATGGAACAAACTAATATCAGATGTCAAGAGATAAAATGCTCTAAAAAGGACAATATATCTTCTATGCCCCAATCCTGTCCTTAACTTGATTTTTATCATGAAAGAATAATCAGACAAAATAGATTAAAGAGCACTTGCAAAACAGCTGGCTTGGGTGACTCAGAATGTTAATTTCATGAAAGACAAAAACCCAAACACAATAAATGTGACGAGTATATGAGTGTTCATTGTATCATTCTTGTGACTTTTCTGTGGAGAAAATTTTTCCAAAGAAAATGTTGGGAAATATATATGTCATTCTAAAAATTCCCATTTCTTTAGTATCCGTAAGGGCCACTCGTTAATTTTTTTCTTTGATTATTTTTAAAATCTGTAATGAAATCCATAAACCCTTATTTAAGGAAGAAGAAATTTGGCTGAAAATAAAGACAGTTTAATCTGAAATATTTGAGTATCTTTGATTTGCACGGAGTGTGTTGTCAACTTTTATGTTGACTTTCATGAATTTGCATGCTTGTAATAAATGTTTTTGTTCTATACTTCCTTGTATTCACTAGTCCTTTTCATATATTTTATGTTTAGATTGTTATCGTGGGAATGGCAAAAATTACATGGGCAATTTATCCAAAACCCGATCTGGACTAACATGTTCGATGTGGGAGAAGAACATGGAAGACTTACACAGGTGTGTAAATATCTTTCTTTCAATACATAATATGTAGTGATGATAGCAGATAATGTATTCAGATGTGCACGTTGCCGTTTCTTTCATTTCTCTTATACATTATAGTAAGCTAATAAAAACATTAGATTTGTTTTTCTGTGCAACTCAACTTAGTGTATTCCCTTCATGTAACAACCTTTTTTCTTTATAAAGATTTATTTATTTATGGGAGAGAGAGAGAATGAGATAGAAAGCAGGAAGACGAGAGGGGCAGAAGGAGAGAGAGAATCCTAAAGAAAACTCCCCATGGGAGCCTGACCTGGAGATCATGATCTGAGTTGACATCAAGAGTTAGCCACTTAACTAACTGACCCACCCAGGTGCCCCAAACTTTTAAATAAGCAGTTCAATCTAGAACATTTTTATTGAATGTTTACGATGTGTTCTGTGGTAGATGCCCATGGGAGACATTAATAAAAATTGGACATACAGATTCTGGACACTAGTCCTTTATCTGATTTGTCGTTTGCAAATATCTTCTCCCATTCTGTCAGTTGTCTTTTGATTTGGTTAACTGTTTCCTTTGCTGTGCAGACCTGTACCCCTGGGGATAAAAATATATGTTTATAAAAAATAAAAAATTTAAAAAAAACACAATTGGACATACATTTTGGCTTCACCGTCAAGGATGATATGGTCATGTTGAAACAACTGTATAATTTGATAAGACAGTGCATAATTAAGTGGCAAATCTAGTATTTCAGATAGTACATTATATGATTGTGTTCTCATAATTATTAACATCAGTTCATGAAAAATTAGTAAGTGACCATCTTCATGGACATATATACCTTAAATATCCACTTAACTATTAAAAACTTAATAGAAACAGATTTCCTGGTATAGCTTTATTTTGACATATTAAATTTTTCTACAACTAAAGAAAGGTATTATATGTAATTGAAAAAAATTATATATTTCAGAGAATTAGAAATTTTGACATTGGACATATTCAGAGAAAAAATATGTATGCTATTCCACCCTAGCAATAGTGCTAGTGTGTTGGAAATTACTAAAGAAGTTTGAGACATACTTGTGACAAAAAACTGAATTTTTCCAAAATCCCAGAATAGATTATGCAGTAGAATAGAAGGAAAAAAGTTAGTATCATATGATCAAGCACTTATGCCATGGTTGCTATATGTGAGTTATTATCTTATTTGGCCATCACAATCCTACGTAGAAGATATTTCTGTATGTGTGAAAAAGAATTAAAGGGCTCTGAGAGGTTCAGTTATTTTGCTTCTAGTCTTATTTTAATTTTAACTTGATTCTCTTCCAAAATGTATTTACTAGTGGATGATACAGTTTCGATTAATTTACTTTATAAACGGTGATAGTTCTAAAGCAGTGCTCTCCAACATAAATACAGATTTCACATATGTAAGTTGCATGTGCACTTTTGTTTTCTAATAGCTACATTTAAAGGAGTACAACTGAATAGGCAAGACTTTTTAGCTAATATTTCTTATTAATTAAATGTCTCTAAAAGCATTTTCATTTCAATATGTATTCAATATGAAAATTGTTAATGAGTTTTTTACGTTTTCATATTAAGTCTTTAAGATCTAGTATGCATAATTATAAATAGTACTGTAACTGTTAATAAGAATGTAATTCTATAATAATTCCATTTTAATTATTAAATAGAAATAAAAATCACAAAACTTTTCATCATTTTATCTATGGTAATTTTGTAGCTCTATTTCATAATCCTGAGTAGAGAATATGCTTCCAAACTGCAAGAACAACACCAAAATAAGTCTAAAACAAAATAACCAAATTAGACTGCCTCTCTATTTGGGCTAGCCACATACCAATGCTTCAGTAGCCACATGTGGCTAGTAGCTACTGTTTTGGGACACTGCAGCTCTAAGAGTTCAAAGATAATGCAGAATTCTAACCTCATGGATCTCACACTCCAGAATGCCAGCCAACAGCAAATGTCCATACCATATTATAAAAATCATGAAAAATAGCATATTTTATGCCATGAGAGTGCAAAGAAGTGTCTAGACTTAGATGGTCAGGAAGGCTTCCTAGAGAAAGAGAAAGTAATTAGAACATATATGTTAAGTAGAAGTTTGTCAAGGGAAGTGTAGAAGGAGCATACATAAGGCAGAAAGAGTAGCTTGCCCCAAAGCCCAAAGATTGAATCGTTTGAAAATCAGAAATAATTTTGGTAAGGTTGAAAAAAAAAAAAAGGTATGTTATAGATGAAGAGAAAATATTTTTAATATACAAAAATTCTGGAAACTAAAAAGTTAAGGACCAAAAAACTTAAGTAATGAACAAAACATGTTGGGATAAAAAAAAAATGTATATATAAATTCCCTTCAAACACATGGAAATTGTGCTTAAATTCACATATAATGAAAGCATCCTTGGCACCTATTTCTTTCTTTCTTTCTTTCTCTCTTTCTCTTTCTTTCTTTTTCTTTCTTTCCTTTCTTTCTTTCTTTCTTTCTTTCTTTCTTTCTTTCTTTCTTTCTTTCTTTCTTTCTTCTTTCTTTCCTTTCTTTCTTTCTTTCTTTCTTTCAAGATTTTTGACAGACAGAGATCATAAGCAGGCAGAGAAACAGGCAGAGAGAGAGAGAGAGGAGGAAGCAGGCTCCCCACTGAGCAGAGAGCCCGATGCGGGGCTCGATCCCTAGAACCCTGGGAACATGACCTGAACTGAAGGCAGAGGCTTTAACCCACTGAGTCACCCAGGCACCCCATCACCTATTTCTTATCTTCTGCTTATTTTTCATCACTAAAACAAATTTGTCATTTGTCATTTGTCTTTTTATTTAAATATGTGTTTTGGAGGCACCTGGGTGGCTCAGTTGGTTAAGCATCTCTCTTGATTTTGGCTAAGGTCATGATTTCAGGGTCCTGAGATCAAGCCAGTGTTAGGCTCTGCACTGGGCATGGAACATGCTTAAGATTCTCTGTCTCCCTCTCCCTCTGCTCCTCACCAACCCCCATCTTTTTTTTTTTTTTTTTTTTGAAAAAAAAAAGAAAAGAAAAGAAAGATAGTATAATTTGGTTAATGTCCACAGAAAAGGAACTCTGCAGTAGCAAGACAATATACAGCCTTGTAAGCTGTGTTAAGAACTTTGGATTTTATCTTAAGCATTAAGATCATTACAGGATTTTAAATGAAAATTAGCATGAAGAAGATTGAATGTGAATTTCAACACTGCTATTTGGTGGCTCTAGCTCTTATAAATTTGTGAGAAACAATTATACTGACTCTGCCTTCAGAAATCTCTGAAGATTTGGACATTAGAAACTTGATATTTTTATGGCAGAAGAATTTACACCTCAAAAATTAGCAAGGACAGCAAATAAAGATTTCTTAAACATCTCAGAGTCCCCTTTTAAACATTATCAACATATAAATGGAAATACATAACATATTTATTTAGGGAACTCATAGTTATAACTCATAGTTATAATTCATGGAATGTGGGTTGGACATTCAGAAATTGTTGAAAGTCATTTGAAAACAATTTGCAGTAAATTGAGGAATGGTTAAGACTCATGGTACCATTTTGGCTTAAGAATAAACTGCAATTGGGTAAGCACATTATACAGAATGGTGGTTTGAACACTGATTCTGGAAAGAGCCATTTGTTAAAACCTCTGCTCCACTTCATATAAGCCATGTGATTTCAGAAAAATTGTTTTCTGTGGATTTCTATTTCATCAAATATAAATTAGCATAATCATAGAGCCAGTCCCATTAGGTTGGTCTATGGTTATATATGTAAATCACATAAAATATAATCTAGCACATAGTAAGTACTATTTGTGTTTGCTGTTATTATTCGTCTAGGAAATGAACCTGAGTTTGGAAAGATAGTCCAACTTTACCTGACTAAGCTCTTTCTAGTTTTTAAATGATCCATTAGTGACATTCAAGCACAGTCATAATTAATAATTCAAAACAATTCAGTTACTTGTGTAGTTTTCATGACTTGGTCAGGATGGCCATTTGGAATTTGACTTTATTAATCTTATCAAAATAAATACTGATACTTTATGACTGTGCATGTGCTAATAAAATAAGAGTATTTTTGCTTTCCTTTTGTAATAAACTTATTTAAGATGTAAAGTAAGAAACTGTTACTCGGTTAACTGTCAAAAACTCATATATTGTAACTATATAATCACTGAGAGTTTAGATTTTAATTATTTAATTAGCACACTATTATTAATTTTTAGTGTATCTTTCTGTCCTGTCATGATTTTGCTAGTAATGCTTTTTGTGTTTCTGAAACATGAAAAATGATTTTGCAATAGCTTGCATTTTCTATGTATTTTATGACTTTGATCTTCTTTGTCATCTGCTCTTTCTCTGGCAGTGCTTCTCCATTTCTATGCATAAGGATGTTGGTTTTCACCTTGCCACTATACTTATTAAATAGAAGCAAAATCACAAAATATTTCATCATTTTATCTATCAAAATTTTGTAGCCTTATTTCATAATTCTGAGTAGAGAATATGCTTCCAAGCTGGAAGAACAACAAAATAAGTCTAAAACAATATAACCAAAATTCACACCAAATAGAAGTTTGTGTTGTATCTATCATGAAAGTTATGTGCTAGGATTTTATCTTCTTGGTGACAGTTTGTTTCTGTTGGACGCAGTGAGCATCTTGTGATGTTTAGAGTGTGTTGTTTATGCAGGCATATCTTCTGGGAACCAGATGCTAGTAAGCTGAATAAAAATTACTGTCGGAATCCTGATGATGATGCCCATGGTCCCTGGTGTTACACAGGAAATCCTCTCATTCCTTGGGATTATTGTCCTATTTCTCGTTGTGAGTATTTTTAATGACCTTCTTCAGGTGAAATGTTTTAAATACTCTGAATCTCCTTTAAATTGATACCTCATTCAGAGGAGGAAATATAGGAGGGCTGGAATCAATCCTAAAGTGCGGATGCATTCCAGACAACAATAACAACAACACACACACACACACGCATGCATGCATGTGCACCCCTTTCTTCATCTCTCCTATAGACAAGGAGACATTCTGCTGACCTTTTAAAAAAGATTTTCCTCCTCAGAAGATCCCCATTTGAAATCCAGAAGCAATAAATAGCCATCATTTTAATATGACTGCACCAGAAAAAAGACCCCCCTCCCAATACTAACTGTTCAAGCTATAGCAGAGCTCTAACAAAGCCCCCGCCCAGTAACAGACCCATCAACAGACCTGAGATACTGTTGTTTTCACTTTCTTCTCAGTGCATTAGCCAAAGACCAAAGAGCCTAGAATATCCCATCCACATCTCTGAGTCAAAGATGATTTCTTTTGAAGATGATTTTTTAAAAGACTATCAGTGTGTAAAGTGAAAGATATGTAAAATATATATGTCTGATATACCTCATTTAAAGAGCTCCTATATATTGATAAGAAAAAATGAGATAATTTAGGAGAAAAATGAAGAAAATAAATCTTCAAGAATAAGTATAATTAATAAACAAATAAAATACATTAAAGCTTAATAGTAAGAAAAAGTGAAATTTTAGTAGCATAAGGTCATTTTCACCAATCGGGTTGGCAAATAAGAAAATAATAGTTAATGCCCAATATTAGTGAAGTTCTGGATAGTCAGAATCTTCAATACTGTGCTACTTTGTGAATTGAAAAGCTTGTCTGAAAGTCAATTTTGAGAAATGTCTCGGGATTTTTCAACATAGGCACTACTGATATTTTGTACTGCAGGAATCTTTGGTGTAGGAAGCTGTCCTATGCACTATAAAATATTTGGTGGTGTCCCTGGCCTCTACCCACTAGGTGTCAATAAAACCACCCCTTCCTCCAGTCATGAGAACCAAAAACTATCTTCAGACATTGCCAAGAGTCCCCCTGGGGAACAAAGTCATCCCCAATAAGTACCACTGAATAATATATATTGAGATGGAAATATATCCTCTGTATGATATTGAGTGGAAAAGGCTTATTATAAAGCTGTGTCAGTAGCGAAAGATCGTTTTACTAGATTACATATCTCATAGCTCTGTGTTTATAACAAAAATACTTTTTAAAAATATTTTATTTATTTATTTGACAGAGAGAGATCAAGAGAGGGAACACAGGCAGGGGGTGTGGGAGAGAGAGAAGCAGGCTCCTTGCAAGCAGGGAGTCTGATGTGGAGCTCAATCCCAGGACCCTGGCATCATGACCTGAGTCGAAGGCAGATGCTTAACGACTGAATCACCCAGGTGCCCCTATAACACACATCTTTAAACACTATGTTAAACTGTCTAAAAAGGACATATTTGCATAAGTTCAATAGGAGTCCTACTTAGGAATGTTTCTCTTTGTGGATGGGGAGAATGAGTGAAATAGGTGATGGGGATTAAGGAGTACACTTTTATTTTGATGAGCACCGAGTAATGAATACAAGTGTTGAATCACCATATTGTATACCTGAACTAGTATAGTAACACTGTATGTTAACTATACTGGGATTAAAATTTTAAAAACTAAATAAATAAATAAAATTAAAAGTGTTTATTAATAAAATTAAAAGAATGTTTTTCATGTGAGAAAAGCTAGTAGCGAGTACCTTGACAATAGGAACAGAAGTACCGATTTTAAAAAGATTAGATTGAAGAAATGGTGTTTGCTTTAAAACATGAAATACAAACACATAATTTTAAAAAGATTAGATTGAAGAAATGGTGTTTGCTTTAAAACATGAAATACAAACACATAATTTATGGCAAATTAAAGAGATAATTTCTCACCTTAACTGGAAACAGTAGTCATGTTTCATGAAATTTTAGCATAAAAAGGCATATTTCTTAAATATGACCTTCATCTAGTATGTCTATAATTAAGACTTAGAACTTCCCAACCTATTTTGAAGAAATAAGTTATTTATATAATGGTAAATAAACATGTAAATAAAGGTGTTTACCTTATAGGTTTGGAAAGAAATAGCGTATCATACTATTATATTTTATACCATCAGCTGTAATCATAGCCTTTCAAATTAATTCATGTGTTCCTAATTTTCTATTTTTTTAGTATTAGGGTTTGCATAGGTTCTGAAAATGTTCTTCTTTAAAAGGTATCTTTCTAGTTTTAACACTACAAAGCAAAGCTACTACCTCTCTGGGACATGTATCTTTTTAATGATTAAATTATTGTTTTTTATAAATATTAGCTTTACCTGATGGTACCTTTTCGCGAATTGTGAATCTTAATCTATGATTAAGAATAATGGAGGCTAATAAAATATCCAATGGTTTAGAAAGAAGGAAAAAATGTCAGTCTTCTAAGACAGTTCTATTGCATGTAGACACAGAGAAAAATGCTCTTGTAGAATTGAACTGTGATTTGGTTTATAAATCTGACAAAGGACTCTAATAATTTAAATGTTTTCAAAACATACTTTCAACTAACATTTTAAAACTAAAAGTTAGTAATGTGCTTTTGGAAGACTTCAGAGTGTTACTAGCATATGATTAAATGTTATTGCAGATAACTCATTTTTATTTCAATATATTCTGAACATAATTTCAATAAATATTTTTATACTGTCATTTTTCTAAATAATATTTATAGCCAGGATTTATTTACACATTCCTGCTGGTGAAAGGCTAATCAGATTTATCTTTAGAAGATTTGAGTTCTTATTTATTTAACTGTAGAGGCTGTATAAATCATTTTCACACTATACATTTGTATTATAAAACATATAAAAATTTTTATTTCTTTTTAAAAAATGCTTACAGAGTATTACTTAGCATACATTTTAAAGATGATCAGATATGGAAAAATAAAATTACAGAAATGTCTATATATTAATCTCTAACATACACACTTTGTAGATCTTGGAATAATACTCAGTATTAAATACTGTATAGTGTAGTGTAGTGGTTAAGAGCTTCAACTCCAACTTCCTGGTTAAGAATTTCAGTTCTCTCACTGTAATTGCCTTGGACAACTTAACTTTCATTTCAGTTTGCATTATTATTCATTTATTAATAATTTTAAATTGAGTGGCTATTGTGTACAAACCCCATATTAGAACATGCTAAATATACAGCAATAGAAAAATATTTTTTTTCCTTTGGTTAGTTCTCAGTGTAAAGACATTTATGTATCTATAATAATTTAACAAATATATATTCACATTAAAATATGTAATGAAAATGGGAACATAGATACCTGCTTGGAGAAATTTGTGATGTCCATAATGTTCTGAATTTGGTTGAAACTTTCAGAATACATTAAAGAAAGTTTTTTTTAGTAAGAACTCATATTTGGTTCTGAGGCCATATAAACACCCATACACACACACACACACACACACACACACACACACACACAATTTACCTATACTTCTACAGGTAAGTTTTATTATTGACATGTTTCCCTTCAAATTTAAATTGAATTAATACTGCAGATTTGTATCATATATATATGATATATACATGAAAAATACATATATGATATATAAATTTCAGATTTTAGTACTGTGGTGGGGCAAAAAGAAGTAAGAATAGTATTTGATGGTAAAATGGCAAAGTCCTAGAGAGCAGTTTCCCAAAGTTTGGCTAAAAGTGTGCAAAAGAAGAACCTAAAAAGTTTTTAAAAACTCATAATCTAGCCACCAATTCAGAATCTCTAGAAATCTGGTTTCAAGTGATATTTCAGCTTATTCTAAAGTATAAGAAATATTGGTTTAAAGGAAAAATATGTAAGTATAAAATAACTATAAATTATCAAATTCCCAAATATACAATATCTATACATTTTTAAAATTTAAATACTGTAGTAAATTATAATAATGAAATATTTTGTTGACCTATTAACTTGATGTTTAGAAATAGAAAACTTGATATACAATTAAGGAGAAGTCTAGTCTTCTTCATCATAATACCAGAAGGAATAAACATCTAGTTTTTAATATTAGAGTTTAAAGTAATTGATTTGAATGGAAAAACCAATATCCTTGATGTTTTAATGACCATAGTTGGCCTCAATCCTAATTTGTAGTATGAGCTAAAACACTGACCTCTGCTGACTCTAAGACAAAACCCTCCCCCAGGCTGCACTAAAGGGAAAGGGAAATGATGAAATTTATATGTTTTCCTTTACACTTACTCATTTAAAATATCTAGATCTGGAAGATGAACATAAATAAAAGCTCTTTAGCATGTATTAATTCTCATGAGATTCCCCATAAATAACAATCAAATTTGCATGTATTACAAATGAATCCATATGCCATTATTGTTTTGTTGCTGGTTTATTTGAGCTCAGGGCATTTCCAGGGATTAACAACCAGCTGGGTCTAAACAGTGCCTGACTAAACTCTATGCCATCAATTCTGAACAGACAGACATTAAACTACAGGAAATGTCCTATGCCTCATTCATTATTACATAAGTATTTTCTAATCCTAGCATCTTCCAAGCTTTTCTCTTTGCAGTCATTAAACCCCAGTAGAGAGGTTATGAAAAAGTAGTAAGTTATGAGGTTTTAGTTCTCTTTTTTCATACATTTTTATTACAGTATAGAAAAAACAATCTTTTAAATATTCTAATGAAACATAATTATATTTTGTTATCCCTCTTTTTCCATTAGTGACATTGATTTCTACCTTCTAGAATTCTTGAAGAGTTCTCTGAAACATGATGTTTCAATTATCTTCAACCATATTAAAAAATAAAAGTAATTTTCAGAAAAAATAAAAAGTGCCCAAATTACAGTAAATCTGTATGAATGGCCCAAGCAAACATTTTCATTTCAATATATTAGTTTTGGTTCTATATAACAGAAATATGTATGTTTATGTATATGTATGTCTCTATATAAAAGAAACATATATGTGTATAAATTTATTTTTACAGGTGAAGGTGATACCACACCTACAATAGTCAATTTGGACCGTAAGTAATCTTTTAAAATTATAGTTTATTTGACTCTCTACGTGTCAGAAATGATGTCATAATTTTCTTCATGGAAAAATTTCACTATATTAACTTCTATCATAAAAATAAATTAATCTATTTGTTTTTATTAATTTTTCTATGTACATGTGTAAAAGAGGTTACAAAGGCAACTACATACTGAATATCAAAATTCAATTCTCAGAAAATATAAGATGTTATATTTAACTTTGAAAAGAGCATTTCTCTTGTTTGTCATTTTGGACAAAATGTATGTAATGCATTTTCACCATCCTTTAAATTAAATCAGGATGCTAAAGTTAGGAAGAATAAAATCAGAAGATCGGAAAATTATGCAGGGTGTCTATCCTACTTTATCTTTAAGGCTCTTTAAATGATCCACTAGGTAAAAAGATGATACAAACTGAGAAGTTCAGTGAATCCTCAATTTAAGAAAATCTTTGGAGCTGCTTGTTTTTGATTTTCACATACTTCTTGAGCTGAAGGAAGATACTCAAGTGTTTTGACTTAAGAGACCACCTCCGTGTTCCAGGCTGAAGAAACAAATGGAAATTTTAGACCATACACAGGAATAGAAAGGATAAGGCAAGGAATATGGAGAAGGGTCAGGAAAAAGTTGACTCCAAAGAATTTGGTATTGTGTCATTTCGATATAATGATCTGGACATAACAATTATGTCATCTGGACATAATTTCAGTAAATACAATGTTGGTAAGCTGTTTCAAAATGGCTCTACATTCTTAACATAAAAATTCAGGAGTAACAAAAAAACAAATAGTTTTTTATTGAGGCTATTGATTTCCACTGACATTTAGAAATAACTGTTGTGAATGCAATTGTTTCATTTCATATTGAGATTTGTGAAAGAAATACAATTAGTGTTAGTCTTGAAGAGCCTGTACTGAGTGCTTGGTGAGCAAAATTATTGTCACTGTGGAAATACCTAGAGTTGATTCATTTTTCTATGTTGCTTGTCTCCTTAGATAAGCATAGAAAACATTTTAGGCCTGCTTTGACACTCCAGTCTTAATACCTTCTTTCCCCCCAAATGTACTGATAAAATTACAGTAGTTACATTTCTTTAATTACCATTGCTTTTAAGAAACTGAGAGGCATTGAATATTTCAAAATGTTTTATTAAAATGTTATTTATCTTTGGTCCTCTTTTTAGATCCTGTAATATCTTGTGCCAAAACAAAACAATTACGAGTTGTAAATGGAATTCCAACGCGAACTAATGTAGGATGGATGGTTAGTTTGAAATACAGGTAATTATTAATAGACACAAATCGTATGTTTGGATTATTTCCAACAGGATAGTTGTAAGCACCCATTTGAGTGGGACATAAGAAGAGACTGACCGTATTCTGCTTGTTGAACATCCCTGGATTTTACAATATGTGCCTTCAGAGATAATGCCTTTTTAAATGTTCATGAGGCCCCATATGTGATAACACTATCTCTGATTGCAAGTGATGCTTCATAGTGTTTGAGAAAACACAACTACACAGAGAAACTATTTATACCTTGAAATCACTGTAATAGTGATTACATGTGTATTCACATGTAATTATTTTCCTAATCTAGGATATTATGACTTGACTTTCTAACACACCCATGCATAATCATACCAGAAATTTTACATTTGCTTTTAATTTCTATTTTTTCGTTGTAATTCAAATGAAAATAACAATAATTTTAAGTTCTAGAATATTTTATCATTTTTTTAAAAATGGCATGCTATACTGATAGTATGGTATATCAAACTATATTGATAGTTGACTACTATGCTATTATACTGTTCAGTAAGGATAAAAAAATTCTCATTGTCTATGTCTCAATGCTCTTGAGAATCAAAGATATGTTCTCAGTAATATCACTTTGCATAATATATTCTTATACAAAAATTAAGATTAGTAATTACATTTGAAGAATTAAATATTGACAATAGGAGTTAAGTTAAAATCTGATCTTAAAAATTCCTATATACTACATATATTATGCCATATGGTAACCAGAATGTTAAAGTATCTTTGTATATGTCTCTACTAGAAACTCATCATACAACTTAACCCCAGATACACCTGAATTCAAACCACATTATCCCTTGTTTTAAAGATACCTCATGTTTTCCCCTCTAAGCCTTTAAGCCCTTGTTCCCACTAACTGTTGTAGCTTTCTTTCTCCATATTTGTGCCTGCAAAATCCTTCTCATTCTTCAGATACTAACTCAAATATCTCCTCTATTTGGTGACCTTTTTTGTTCCTTTACTTCTAACTTCCTAGAGTAGAGGAAGAAAGTACATCTTTTGCTACAATTAAACTCCACAGTGACCTTTAGAATAAAGACAACTTGAATCCAAAGTTCTTTTATGAAGAAGCCAATTCTTAAGAAGCACGGAGTTTATATCCTTTTATATAAACATACATAAGACTTTAGACACCAGGTAGAAGATGGTCTAAACTTCTTTTAATATATCCTTCTTGCAAGGAGAAACCCATCAAATTTTACAAATATTTATGTCGATAATTATAGTGTAGCTGTCCTAGGTGTGTAGTACTGAAACAGAATTGTGAAACTCACCAGAATATTACAGCCAATTATGAAATATAAAGATTTAATGAAAGCTGCCAACTTTGGGGGAAGAGTGTTTCATTTTATTTGTGAAATAAAATGTTCCAGGAATCCATATATCTGAATGAATAAGTGATTCTTTGCAAATCTCATGACTCCAGGCAAAAAAAAAAGGGCATATACTTCTAAATTTTTTATTACCCACGGGAGAATGTATAAGAATACTCCTTTGGAAGTCTCCATCCTTTGAGGAGCAGGTGAAACTCTTTTACATCAGATTAGAGTAGTATAAACTTTTAGATAAGTATATTTTT
The DNA here is from genome assembly GCF_964662115.1 of Mustela nivalis. Lineage (NCBI taxonomy): Eukaryota > Metazoa > Chordata > Mammalia > Carnivora > Mustelidae > Mustela > Mustela nivalis. The sequence continues at coordinate 78,516,257 of NC_139031.1, forward strand.
CTTTTAGATCCAAGTCCTCAGTAAAAACAGCTGGTTAGTTATTCTTCCAAAACACTTACTGAGAGGAACAGAAATTAAAACTCGATATATAATCTCATCCTGCTCTGTGGTACAGGCCATAAATAATTGTGGTCTTAGTCTGGGAAACTTCTTCTATTACCCTCTGAAGCACTGAACATCTGTACTCTTTGGAAATGTAAATTGTTAAAAGTTGTGCTTTTTCCATTTCTCTGCCAAAAAATAATGCATCTACAGATTTAGGATATGATCAAACAAATGTACTAGTATTTTTTATTCTCTACAGATATTTTATAATTTCCCAGATGATACGTTCACAAAATTGTTTTAATTTTATAAGCGAAATTTTATATTGCTTCTTTTAAGCTAAACAAATTTACTCAAACTCAGCAATGTTCTAAGTTAATGTATCAAAAATAAATAATGGTAATTAAGAGGGGAATAGTGTATAAATATGCATTGCTACCATCTGATAGTTTTCATAGTTTATGTAAAAACCCAGATTTGCATTTTTATAATCAGACACTGAATTTAAAACCATGTTGTTTTTGTTGTTCTTTTGTGATTTTTTTTTTTGTTTATACTAACTATTCTATTTTTAGAATAGGATAGAGCAAGTCTCTATCCTTGCTCTCCCAAGGATATTTTTAGAATAGGATAGAGCAAGTCTCTATCCTTGCTCTCGAAGGATAGAGACACACACATGTGAATGTGCGTGTTGGCAATGGCTCCTTATGCAAAAATAAAGTTGATTTCCTAAAATTGTAATCACATTATAAAAAAATGCTAATGCTACAATCATCAAATATCATCCTTTCAGTCAAAGGACTACTCACTTTATTCTAGTTAACTCTGAGTTAATTTCTACATTTTTCTCCCAAATACACTTATTTTTTAACAAACAGAGCCATAGGTTTTGCATTAATTGGCAGGCACCCTTTCCACACAGATGTTACTTGTTTCTCTTTCCTGTTTCTCATAGAAATAAACATATCTGTGGAGGATCATTGATAAAGGAAAGTTGGATTCTTACCGCAAGACAATGTTTCCCTTCTCGGTAAGTGTTTCTGAAACCAATATTTGTTTTGAGCACTTAAAAATATGTAGACTTCCATTTAGCTTTCAGGCTTAGAATGTGTATTCATTTAACAGATTCAGCAACAAGGAATGAATAAATTAATTGCTTTCTTTAGATTTAGTTAACAAAGCCTACTTCGATGTAATGGATATTTACGACTGGATACTCCTGTTCCGTTCTTTCCACAATTGGCATTACTCTCATTTGGGGGGAAATTTTGCTAGAATTATGTAAATAACTTTTCCTCAACTTCTTCCTTGCATGCTGTATGTCTAGGTAGACATCCTGAGAATAATTTTTAATGAGAATTAGCCTAAGAAAAGTTAGGGAGGCAGCATTTGTAAGCTGACTTCCTGATTCTCATCAAGGTCTCTGATTTTGTTAGTATAAATTTTTAATCCTAATTGACAATCAAACATATACAAAGTTAAGAAGGAAAATCTGCAGAATATTATAATTCATGTAATGTGCTTTACCTGAAAATTTTTCAAATATGATTTACTCTTAAGCCTTATCAAAAGGTTTTCTTCTTTCTTAAATAGCCGTTTCAAAATTGAGCAGTTTAAAGGCTCCTTTTGCTTCTGTGTGCTTGTAGCATTCAGAATCTCCGTAAGAAATGTGTTGCTCTTTATTATACTTTGATTCAAATTTTAAATTTGGGTTATTTATCTGCCCTTATAAACTGAAATAATAATATGTGTGAATAATATCACCCAGTTTAAAATTATATTTTACATTTTAATTTTTTACTTAGAAACAAAGACTTGAAAGATTATGAAGCTTGGCTTGGGATTCATGATGTCCACGGAAAAGGAGATGAGAAACGCAAACAGGTTCTAAATGTTTCCCAGCTGGTGTATGGGCCTGAAGGATCAGATCTGGTATTACTGAAGCTTGCTAGGTTAGTTGCTTGAGAGCATTTTTAAGCTACAGTGGAATTCGTGAAGCTTTTTCTTCAGTTATGTGGCTATTCTCTCTTTTATGTAAACATATTATAATAGCTTGTCATATGTTCTGTGTGTGTGTATAGAGAAAAAGAGAGTCATCTTAAAAATTTTCAAAAATTAATAAATGAAGTTTGACCAACAGTCTGATCAGCCTGCTCTAAAATCAAAACTTAGTGAATCATTTGATAACTTTAATAGTTAAAATAATGAATAAAAAAATGCAGTGACCATTTAGCAAGTAAGTGACTCTTTTCTCTGCTACCTATTCCTACCTCTACTACATACATTGTATATTAGACATTCTCTTTTTTTTAAGAAATAAGACTATTTATTCTCTCTTAATCTCATATTAAAAATTAACACCAAATTTTAATTTGTTAATTTTGGGTCGAATTCAATCAAAGATACTTATCATTGTATTTTCTATTTTCAGGCCTGCTGTCCTGGATGATTTTGTTAGTACAATCGATTTACCTAATTATGGATGCACCATTCCTGAAAAAACCACTTGCAGTGTTTATGGCTGGGGGTATACTGGATGTAAGCTATTTTTAAAATGATAAGGCAATATCATACTTATTTTATTTAAAACAATTCTAACTGTACATTTTTTACCCCATTCTTAGCCATCAACTCTGATGGTCTGTTACGAGTAGCACATCTCTATATTATGGGAAATGAGAAATGCAGCCAATACCATCAAGGGAAGGTGACTCTGAATGAGTCTGAAATATGTGCTGGAGCTGAAAATATTGCATCGGGACCATGTGAGGTAAAAAGAGCATTTTTAAAAAAATAAGAAGTATATAATAAATATCATAACTTATGTTTCTTTTGTGTATGTGTTTGGTTCACTTTTCTCAAATAAAAATCATTCTCTACTAATAGAGAGAATTTGGGAAAGATAACTCCCTTCGTTATCCTTGTACACTTATTTTAAATAAACAGTAAGAAAATCCATATTTCATTATCGGCAAGCTGTGATGATATTTGTCTCTCAGAAAGGCAATAAACTAATACAACCAGAGCTCTAGGGGAAAGCTGTTCAAATTAAAAGTATCCAATATGCAGTTTGATACAATAGCTTGCATTTTTCTAATGCTTTCTAAAGTTATCAGATCTTCCCAAATTCTGCCTAAATGAACTCTATGTCTGGTTTTAAACTTTTAAATGTGTTTTTGGTCAAGCCAGTGTGTGTGTGCTTGTGCGTGTGTGTGGTTTAAACGAATTCTATTTTAAAAAACCAAAAGGTCGAAGTTGGTGACTTTAAGAGCTTGAACATTTTCATTTGTTAGGCAATTGTTTTTTTTTCATCTTGGCAGTATTCCAAATTTTATTTTACATAGACAAGCTGTTAAACCATTATTTTACATGTTTTTTTTATATTTTAAATTTTATCTATTTTATTTTATGCACATTTTGTGCTTCTAAAATTATTTCTGAAGTTGAGAACTTTTTAAAAATTTTTTATTCAAAATTTTAATTCCATTATGGTTAACATTAAGTGTTATATCAGTTTATGCTATACAATACAGTGATTCAAAAATTCAACACATTACTCAAGGCTCATCATATAATCTTAATCCCCTTCACCTATCTCACCTCCCTCTACTCTGGTAACCATCAGTATGCTCTCTATTGTTAAAATTCTGGGTGTTTTTGTTTTTGTTATTGTTTTGTTTTGTTTGGTTTGGTTTGTCTTTTTTTTTCTTTGTTGTGTCTCCTAATTTGTACATATGAGTGAAATTATATGGTATTTGTCTTTCTCTGACTCACTTATTTCACTTAGCATTATACTCTCTAGATTTATCCTTGTTGCTGCAAAGCAAGATTTCATTCTTTTTTATGGCTGAGTAATATTTGTGTGTGTGTGTGTGTGTGTGTGTGTGTGTGTGTGTATCAGATCTTCATTATCCATTTGTCTATTGATGGACACTTGAGCTGCTTCCATAATTTGGCTATTGTAAGTAATGCTGCAATAAACAGGGGTGCATATACCTTTTTGAATTACTGTTTTCATATTTCTAGGGTGAATACCTAGTAGTGGAATTACTGGATCATACAATAGTTCTAATTTTAAATTTTTGAGGAACCTCCATACTGTCCTTCAAAGTAGTTATACCAGTTGGCATTCCCACCAATAGTGCAAGAGGGTTCCTTGTTTTTCCACATCCTGGCCAATACTTGCTGTTTCTAGTGTTTTAAATTTTAGTCATTCTAACAGGTATGAGATAATATCTTGTGGTTTTGATTTGCATTTCCCTGATGTTAGGTGATGTTGAGCATCTTCTCATGTGTCTGTTTGCCATCTGTGTATTTTTGAAGAAATGTTTGTTCTTATCTTCTGACTATTTTTCAATTGGATTTTTTATTTTTTTGGTGTTGATTATATAAGCTTTATATATTTGGATGTTAACCCTTCATCAGATATGTCATTTGCCAATATCCTCTCCCATTCATTAGGTAGCCTTTTAGTTTGTTGACTGTTTCTTTCACTGTGCAAAAGCTTTTTATTTTCATGTTTGATGTAGTCCCAGTAATTTATTCTTTGCTTTTGTTGCCCTTACCTCAAGAGACATAGCGAGAAAAAATGACTTATGGCTTATTTCAGAGAAATTACTGCCTGTGCTCTCTTCTATGATTTTTATAGTTTCAAGTCTCACATTTATGTCCTTAATCCATTTTGAATTTATTTTTGTGTATGGTGTAAAAAGTGATCCAATTTCATTCTTTTGCCTGTAGCCAGTTTTCCAAACACCATTTGTTGAAGAGACTGTCATTTTCCCATTAAGTCTTCTTTCCTCCTTTGCCGAAGATTAATTGACTATATAATTGTGGGTTTATTTCTGAATTTTCTATTCTATTCCATTGATCTATGTGTCTATTGTTTGCCAGTACCATACAGTTTTGATTATGACAGCTTTGTAGTATATCTTAAAATCTAGGATTGTGATACCTCCAGTTTCATTCTTCTTTTTCAATTGTTTTGAAACATTCAGGGTATTTTGTGGTTCCATATAAATTTGATTGGTTGTTTTTTCTAGTTCTGTGAAAAATGGTGTTGGTATTCTGATAGGGATTGCATTAAATCTGTAGATTGCTCTGTGTAGCATAGACATTTTAACAATATTTTTTCTCTCAGTCCATGAACATGGACTGCCATTCTTTCTTTGTGCTATCTTCAATTTCTTTCATCATTGTTTTACAATTTTCAGAACACAGGTCTTTCACTACCTTGGTTAAGTTTATTTCCAGGTATTTCATTATCTTTGGTGCAATTGTAAATGGGATTGTTTTCTTAATTTCTCTTTCTGCTACTTCATTATTTGTATATGGAAATGCATTAGATTTCTTTTTTTTAATTTAATTTTCTTTTTTCAATGTTCCAAGATTCATTGTTTATGTACCACATCCAGTACTCCATGCAATATGTGCCCTCCATAATACCCACCAAGGGCTCACCTAAGCCCCCATCCCCCTTTCCTCCAAAACCCTCAGTTTGTTTCTCAGAGTCCACGGTCTCTTATGGTTCATCTCCCCCTCCGATTTCCCTCACTTCACTTTTCCTTTCCTTCTCCTAATGACCTCCATGTTATTCCTTATGTTCGACAAGTAAGTGAAACCATATGATAATTGACTTTCACTGCTTGACTTATTTCACTCAACACAATGTCCTCCAGTCCCCTTCATGTTGATACAAAAGTTGAGTATTCACCCTTTCTGATAGCTGTGTAATATTCCATTGTATATGTGGACCATATCTTCTTTATCCAGACGTCTGTTGAAGGGCATCCTGGTTCCTTCCACAGTTTGGCGACTGTAGCCATTGCTGCTATGAACATGGGGGTACAGATGGCCCTTCTTTTCACTACATCTATATTGTTGGAGTAAATACCCAGTAATGCAATTGCAGGGTCAAAGGGTAGCTCTATTTTTAATTTCTTGAGGAATCTCCACAGTGTTCTCCAAAATGATTGCACCAACTTGTATTCTCACAAACAGTGTAAGTGGGTTCCCCTTTCTCCACATCCTCTCCAACAGTTGCTGCTTCCTGTCTTGTTAATTTTTGCCATTCTAACTGGTGTAAGGTTGTATATCAATGTGGTTTTGATTTAAATTTCCCTGATGGCTAATAATGATGAAGATATTTTCATGTGTATGCTAGCCATTTGTATGTCTTCTTTGGAGAAGTGTCTGTCTGTTCATGTCTTCTGCCCATTTTTTGACATGATTATCTATTCTGTATTTGTTGAGTTTGAGGAGTTCTTTATAGATCTTGGATATCAGCCCTTTGTCTGTAGTGTCATTTGCGAACATCTTCTCCCATTCTGTGGGTTGTCTCTGTTTTGTTGACTGTTTCCTTTTCTGTGCAGAGGCTTTTTATCTTGATGAAGTTCCAAAATGACAAAATACAGCACTCTTTCCTGATTAAAATGCTTCAAAGTATAGGGATAGAGGGAAGATTACTCAGCTTCATAAAATCCATCTATGAAAACCCCACAGTGAATACCATTCTCAATGGAAAAGCTGACAGTCTTCCCTTTGAGATCAGAAACATGACAAGGATCCCTACTCTTGCCACTGTTGTTCAACATACTACTAGAAGTCCTAGCAATAGCAATCAGACAACAAAAAGAATAAAAGGTATTCAATTTGGCAAAGAAGAAGTCAAACTCTCTCTTCACAGATGACATGGTAGTTTGTATGGAAAACCCAAAGGAATCCACTCCCAAACTACTAGAACTCATACAGCAATTCAGTAATATGGCAGGATACAAGATCAATGCATAGAAATCTGTTGTTTTCTTATACACTAACAAGGAAAATATAGAAAGGGAAATTAGAGAATGGATTCCATTTACTATAGCACCAAGAACCATAAGATATTTGTTAATAAACCTAACCAAGGAGGTAAAGGATCTGTACTCGAAGAGCCACAAAACACTCATGAAAGAAATCAAAGAAGACACAAAGGATGGAAAAACATTCCATGTTCATGGATTGGAAGAATAAGCATTGTTAAAACTTCTATACTGCCCAGAGCAATCTATACTTTCAATGCCATCCCGATGAACATTCCACTGGCATTTTTCAAAGTGCTGGAACAAACAATCCTAAAATTTGTATGGAACCAGAAGAGACCCCAAATTGTTAAGAAAATGTTGAAAAAGAAAAACAAAGCTGGGGGCATCATGTTGCCTGATTTCAAGCTTTACTACAAAGCTGTGATCACCAAAACATCATAGTACTGGCACAAAAACAAACACATGAACTAATGGAACAGAGTAGAGAGACCAGATATGGACCCTCAACTCTATGGTCAAATAATCTTTGACAATGCAGGAAAAAAATATCCAGCAGAAAAAAGACAGTCTCTTCAATAAATGGTGGTGGGAAAATTGGACAGCTATGTATAGAAGAATGAAACTCGACCATTCTCTTATACCATACACAAAGATAAACTCACAATGGATGAAAGACGTCAACATGAGACAGGAATCCATCAAAATCCTAGAGGAGAACATAGGCAGTAACCTCTTCAGCATTAGATTTCTATAGATTGATTTTGTATCCTGTCACCTGTCTAAATTCATTCATCAGTTCTAGTAGTTTCTTAGTGGAGTCTTTAGGGTTTTCTATGTAGAATATCATGTCATCTGCAAATAGTGAAAATTGGACTGCTTCCTTGCTTATTTGAATGCCTTTCTTTTCTTTCCCGTTTCTGATTGCTGTGGCTAGGACTTCCAGTACTATGTTAAGTAACAGTGGTGAGAGGGGACATGCCTTTCTTGTTCTCAACAATATAGGAAAAGCTTCAGTTTTTCCCCAGTGAGGATGATATTAGCGATGTATTTTTCATAGATGGCCTTTATGATGTTGAAGCAGGTTCCCCCCAAACCCATTTTGTGGAAGGTTTTTTTAAAAATCATGAATAGATGTGGTACTTTGTCAAATGCTTTTTCCGTATCTATTGAAATAATCATATGGTTTTTATCCATTCTCTTGTTTGTATGATGTATTGTGTTGATTGATTTGCAAATATTGAATCACTCTTATATCTCAGGAATAAATCTCAGTCACAGTGAATGATTTTTAAATGTATTGTTGGGTTTGGTTTGTTAACACTTTGATGAGGATTTCTGCATCTATGTTCATCAGAGATGGCCTGTACTCTTTTTCTGTAGCATCTTTATCTGGTTTTGATATCAAGGTAATGCTGACTTCATAGAATGAATTTGAAAGCTTTTCTTCCTCTTCTATTTGTTGGAATTGTTTGAGAATAAATATTAATTCTTTTTTTAAATGTTTGGTGGAATTCACCTGAGAAGCCTTCTGGTCCCAGACTTTTGTTTTTTGAGAGGTTTTTTTTTTTTTTTTACTGATTTAATTTCATTGGTGGTAATTGGTCTGTTTTTAAATTTTCTAGTTCCTCCTGATTCAGTTTTGGAAATTTATATCTTTCTAGGAATTTATCCATTTCTTCTAGGTTGTCCAATTTGTTGGCATATAATTTTTTGTAATATTCTCTTACAATTGTATTTCTATATTGTCAGATGTTATATTTCATGTTCATTTCTGATTTTATTTGAGTCTTCCTTCTGTCTTTCTCTGTCTCTCTTTCTCTATGATGAGTCTGGCTAAAGAATTACTGATTTTGTTAGTCTTTCCAAAGAGCCAGCTTCTAGTTTCATTGATCTGCTCTATTGTGTGTCTAGTTTCTTTTTTTTTTTTTTTTCCTCCCCTAATCTTTATTATTCCTTGGTCTGGGTTTTGTTTACTCTTTGTATAGGTCCTTTAGGTATAAGGTTAGGTTCTTTACCTGAGATCTTTCTTGCTTCTTGAGGTAGGCCTGGATTGCTATAAATTTCCATTTTGTAACAGCTTCTGCTGCATCCCAAAGATTTTAGATCACTGTGTTTTCATATTCATTTGTCTCCATGTTTGTTTGTTTTTATGTTATTTAACCTAAATATATTTGTGGTCTTTCCAGATTTTTTCTTGTGGTTGATTTCTAGTTTTATAGTGTTGTGGTTGGAAAAGATGCATGATGCAGCTTCAATCTTTTTGAATTTATTGAGACTTGCCTTGTGGCCTTATACGTGATCTATTCTGGAGAATGTCACCTGTGCAATTGACTTCTACTGTTTTAGAATGAAATGTTCTGAATATATCTGTAAAATCCATCTGGTCTATTGTATCATTCAAAGCCACTGCTTCTTTATTGATTTTCTGTTTGGATGATTTATCCATTGATCTAAGTGGAGTCTTAAAGTTTTCCTACTATTATTGCATTACTATAAATTACTTCCTTTAGGTTTGTTATTAGATGCTTTATGTATTAGGGTGCTCCCATATTAGGTACATAAATATCTACAATTTTTTATGATGCTTTGTTAGACACCATACAGTACCTCATTTTTTTTTAATTTAGTGTTTCATGATTCATTGTTTACATATAACAACCAGTGCTCCATGCAATTGCTCTATCTTCTTATTGGATTCATCCCTGTATGGTTATATAGTATCCTTCTTTATCTCTTGTTACAGTCTTTGTTTTAAAGTCTATTTTGTATGATATAAGTATTCTTATGCCTGGCTTTCTTTTCACTTCCATTTGCATGATAAATGCTTTTCCATCTATTTATTTCCAATCTCCATATGTCTTTAGGTCTAATATGATTCTCCTCTAGGCAGCATATACATGGGTCTTGCTTTTTTATACATTCTGTCACCTTATGTCTTTTGATTGGAGTGTTTAGATGTATTTTGAATATAAGAGACACAGTCTCCAAGCCTAGGAGCTTTGGAGTTGGGGAATACTATGTGAGATAAGATATGGAATGAGTTCAATAAGTAGTGAAATCTCTTTTGACATGTAGGAAAATAAATATGGAGCATAAATATGTATTTCCAAGCATGTGCTATATATATTGGTCTGAGATTCTATTCCTGATAAAATACATTTCATAAGTTAGAGTCTTAAAAACTGCTTTAAAATGACATAGTTAGAAACAGATTGTGTATAACTACTTTCAGGTTTGATGTTTTCCCAGTAAATCAGTATTACTTCGTTCATTATTAGAACTGAAAATCTGCTGGAAGAATGATTGATTGATAGATTGATTGCTTACTTAGCTACCTATTTACACTAAGAGCCCTTTAAACACAAAGGTTTGAGCTCAACCCAATCATTTAAGAATCTATGCACTTATCCAGTACTATTGTCATTACTAAAAATGCTTCGACAACTGATCATTAGGAATAGCCTACAATATGATTTATCATTTATACATTGATAGATTTCTAACTTTAGCATTGAATTATTTACTGCAGTATCATGTATTTGTTATTTTTATCCATGTTGGCAAGATAATTTTTAAAATTGATTCTGCCACTTCTCAAAAATACATTTTTTTAATCACTTATATTTAAAAGGTAATATAATCCCTGAAGCCATTGAAATCTAAACACTTGAAGAAGACCTCCCAGATGTTTGTATAATAGCAATAGGATCACATTTGGAGAAAGTCTGCCAAAGTGAATTGCTTTTAAAGAGTTTTTATCAGTAATCATTGCTGTATTTTTTAAAAATCAGATTAACTTATGTGTCATAATTTATATGTGTCTTAGAATAACCTATTTTCCATTACTGTTTTATTTCCTGTTTTACCTCTGTCTTAATTTCCCCATCATACAATGTTGATAATGCTCTTCTTTTTTTTTTTTTTTCTTTTAAAGATTTTATTTATTTATTTGACAAACAGAGATCACAAGTAGGCAGAGAGGCAGGCAGGGGTGGGAGAAGCAAAGGGAGAGGTACAAGCAGACTCTATGCTGAGTGTGGAGACTGATGTGGGGCCTGATCCCATGACCCTGAGATCACAACCTGAGATGAAATCAAGAGCCACCCAGGCGCCCCTAGAGAAGTCATTCTTTTTGCTGTTGTTGTTAAATTTTTATTTATTTGACAGAGAAAGATCACAAGTAGGCAGAGAGGCAGGCAGAGAGAAAGAGAGAGAGGAGGAAGCAGGCTCCCTGCCAAGCAGAGAGCCCGATGCGGGACTCAATCCCAGGACCCTGAGATCATGACCTGAGCTGAAGGCAGAGGCTTAACCCACTGAGCCATCAGGTGCCCCTAGATAAGTCATTATTAAAGGAATACTCCACATGATAGAACACTTTGAACTTCTGTACTTCTCTCAGTCTGACTTGGGTAATTGAATAAAAAGATGACCAATGGCCTAGTACATATATTTATGTCTTCATATCTCAGTTGCAGCTATTCTTTTTCTGTATATGTGCATATTTGAGATCTAAATCTGTATAGGAAATATTAATGAACTATTAATTTTTTTTCTAAGATAATACATTTTTGTTGTTTTTATTGTTGTATGTCTTCTTCCTAGGGAGATTATGGTGGCCCACTTGTTTGTGAACAACATAAAATGAGAATGGTTCTTGGTGTCATTGTTCCTGGTCGTGGATGTGCCATTCCAAATCGTCCTGGCATTTTTGTCCGAGTAGCGTATTATGCAAAATGGATACACAAAATTATATTAACTTATAAGATACCACAGTCATAGCTGATGGAATTTTGTCAGAAGCTCCAATCAATAGAAATCTATTTTACATGAAGATTTCGGAGAACGTGGAATTAAAATGTCACTTAAAGCAATCCTAAGACAACTACTTGAGTGTCATGTTTGTTAAGATACTCATTAATATTTATGGGTGTTTTCTGTTGTTTTGTTTGTCAGTGTTATTTTGTAAATGTTGAAGTGAATTAAGGTACATGCAAGTGTAGTAACATATCTCCTGAAGATACTTGAATGGATTAAAAACTGCAAAGGTATAATTGCTGGATGATAAAAGATTTAATGGAAAAGTTCAATTAATCTCTCTACGCTGCTTTCCAAGGTTAGTTTATAAATAAACCGTAAGTTAAACATTATTTTAACCTCACAAAGACAATTTATACCTTTGTCCTTAACTTGTAACTCTATATTAAATTATATTACCTTTCATACACCATACATTATATTTCATTCATTTCTCTTCATTGTGTATCCTCTAATACTGGTCCATACACTTTCTACAAAATCATGTGCCCAACTATGCAGACCTGGGTACACATGTGCATACACTAGAGTTCAAATCATGGTCTATCTGATATAACCTCTAAATATTCTGAAAGTGTGTACCTGTAGTTTTTCCTTAAGAGAAAAAGAGAAATTTATAAAGACCAGTAGAAATTTCAAGGAAAGGAGAAAAAAAGAAATGACCAACTCATTCTGTATATGTAATCTGCAGATGACCTCTCTACTGGTTGACATTTAAGGTGTGGTCATGACCCACAAAGTTAAGTAACACCTAATCTCTGTGTTTAACTGTATTTATCAACCTAGTCATTGTGTAGTTTCTAATTCTTAAAGGGAGGAGGGTTATGTGTATTAGTATTATTTCTTTCTTTTAAATTTAGGGACCCTTATTTATGCAAAATATTTTTAGATCTACTTTCCTGAAGTATTTTCTTAATTATTCTTAGATAATTGTCTAACTGAAGCTTAAAAAAGTATTTAAGTAGGTTAATTCTAAGACTTGCTGCTGTGATTGGCTTATAGCTCATCTTCTTTAAATTTTTAAAAATTATTTCAGAGGAAAATTTCCATATGTTTCCAAAGATTTGTAAATAGACTTTCATCAAACTAGGAATTGAAGTATATATTGAAGAAAAATATCAGGATACATATCTCAACCTAAAAGTTTTTTAGCCTAATGAAACTTCACTCAAGTAAAGGAAAAAAAATGTAAAAGGAAAGGAAAGGAACTAGCTTGTCTAAACGGACTTCAATTATTTTTTAAAGGGGAGTTAAGTCTGCAGAATGAAATATTTTATGAAAATTTCTCATTTTATCTTATTTCATTTTACATAAATCTTTCAAATACCAAGGGGAATATTCATTCAAATTTTGTATTGTCTCATAATACAAAATTATCATATTTGTTATTGTATTTGGCATGATCAACTAAAAATCCTGTATTTGTCAAGAAATGAGACAACAAAGTCTAATAGGATAGGCTGTGAATTTTCAAAAAATCACCCTGTACAAATTTTAAAATAATTTTTTGAGTGATTCCAATCCAGTATCCCCATTTCTCTTATTTGTTTCTCTTGAATGATATCAGTTAAGGCCAGAGATCCAAACAATGCTCAACGCTTCATAGGACACTGTTCAATCTTGAGTGAAACACTCTTAAATTTACTTGAAAGTTTAGTCCAGGGAGTACAGCAGAGGAAATCCAGAAATAACTATGCGAATCCAGAATATCTATCCAAATTGTGCCAACAAATTAAACACATTATAATAAAACATGTTCTGATATCAAGAAACAGTGAAAGTAAAGAAAGATCTGAAAAGTTGTCAGTCCACGTTATCTTCTTTGATTATATTTTTCTTTCCTTATGTGATATATCATTTTAATAAAAACACTAGAAATTTCAAAGGTATATTGTCCCCAAATTAAAGAACTTTTCAGGTTTTTTCTTGAACTGGTAAAATTTGATTAAATCATATATTAATGATATTTGTAAAACATTTATGAAATTCTAATATATCTAAATACTCACATTTTAAGATATTTCTTTCTTGTCTTTTCTCTAAATTTCCATGGAAAGAGAAATAGGAATAGATACAAGATGCAGCTAACTTTTTAGATATTTTGAACTCAATGTTTTCCATTCCATTTCCATTTTATAAATGTTTTCCATTTATTTCCATTTTATTAAAACATACCACCAATAAAACATCAGACATGGTGCACAAAGCAGCCCTAGATTTGAGAAGTTCCCTTTGTAATGAGGGGAGATCAGTAGACTTGACAGTAAAAGCAAGATGAACAAGATCCATGCAATTGTAGGTGGTATGACAATGAATAATATGTCATTTTTCTCTGGAGAAAAATACTATTTCCTGGTCATTCTTTTCTTAATAAATCACAAGAAATGAAAAATCCAACTTACCCAAAATCCATTGTATTTTGAGTAATGGACAAACAAATCTTTTAATCTAGAAGTTTTCAATGTTATTTTTTGTTTGGGCTGTTTGAATAATGGTTATGTGCTGTTGTAATTGTGGACATTTTCTTATGTCTGCCAGGAATAGTAACATAAAATTAAAGTATTTGTCATAATGCCTCTGCCGTGCAGAAGGGATGATAATCCTTTTGTATACTTCTTTAGTTTTATTGTAAAATATGTAATGAGTTTTACCTATTTGCTGTGGGCAGGTCCTCAGTAAAATGGTTTATATTGAGTCAGTCTCTAGCATTAATAGGCTCTTGCTTGCTATCTAAGTGTTTCAAACTATGGAAAACGTGAGACACTGGAAGGCAAGAAAAATAAACAATAATGGCATGTGATAGCAAAATTGTATTTCACTTATTCCTGTGAATATTTCTTGTTGGTACCAATGGTACTATACAAAGTGAATGTTATAGCCACAACATTCATTTAGGGGAAAAAAAAAGAAAAAAAAAAGCACTGTCAAGAAGTAAGAAACTGTTGTCAGCATTTTGTTCTTTTTAAATATTTTCTTTCTTTTTTAAAAGAGATACTAGTACTGCAATATAGAAATCATGAGGTAAAGAATTTTAATAAACTCTCATACTAAAAAACTTTAAATTGATTTACTGTTTCCACATATCACTTTTAATTTTAACCCGTATTTATAGACAAACTCATTTGAATGATAAAGTTAACTTGAATAAAAAAACTTAGTCTATGTGTAAATACTTTACACAATAAAGTTCAAAAAGAAGTTCTCCTTCAAAGTTCAACTGAGTTTCATACTAAGAATTTACCAATACAAAAAAATTTAAAATTTTCTGGTCCCCCAAACCTTGACAGTGTAAATTTAAGTAAGTTCATTTCCATTTGCACAGAAAGTTTCTGTCTTTAGGAAACTGAAAATGGAATACTGTGGATGTTATGACTGTTTGTCTTGGTGTAAATAGGAAATTGATAAGCTGCCTATAGAGTGGTATAGCTGAATGCTTACCCAAAAAGGGAACACTGTGGTTATGACTTGTATATAAAGTTTCTGTAGTTAATAAAGTTGCTATTTTTATAACCATGATTATATTATTATTATTAATAATAATAAAAATATTTTATCAAAATGCTTCCTTTCTCTTATTATAATTATCTACATAGACATGTTTGAATCTGTTCTAGGACTTTATGCAGAAAACAAGGATCATACTGACAGAAATTACATATACTTTGTTGCAAGAAATACTAGAACTAAGACAAATAGCCATTATTTTTTTCCAGCTTCTATCCATGGCATTATCAGTGGTCTTCATTAAACCATTAATCTCCATGCACTTTGATTTCTCCCACTGTAATATACAATTATTTAGTAATTTTCGTATTTGCTAGAATGGTGCTGTGATATACCTTGCTAATATAGGCAAAATATTGTCATGAAGGATCATCTGAATTCCTTTACCATCACCACTATGTATCACAAAAGCAATTGTAGGGGCGCCTGGGTGGCTCAGTGGGTTAAGCCGCTGCCTTCGGCTCAGGTCATGATCTCAGAGTCCTGGGATCGAGTCCCGCATCGGGCTCTCTGCTCAGCGGAGAGCCTGTTTCCTCTTCTCCCTCTGCCTGCCTCTCTGCCTGCTTGTGATCTCTCTCTGTCAAATAAATAAATAAAATCATAAAAAAAAACAAAAGCAATTGTAAATGATCCAATTAATCAATTAATCAATCTATATCTCTTTAAAATAATCATTAAATTCAGAATAAATGTGAATCCAACAGATTCACCTAATTCAAACTGAAAGCAAGCTTGGAAGAACATATTATCAATTGATCTAACCAAACAGAACTCTATAACACTATTGATTATTTCAAGTTATATTGTCTCTTCCCCCAAAAAAGTTGCACTATTAATTTTCTGGCATAGATACCTATTTCAGTTGATGATTAATGCATCTAACTCTAGATCTTTGATAGCATCTTCTCTTCCTAATGATTGTTATCTAAGCAGAATATTTGCATTCATTCAGTTATGGTATCTGTATTTCTGGTAGCAGTATCAAAGAATTTTTAAATACATATATTGTTGATTTTTCTAAATTTTCTTTTCTTCTTCTTCTTTTTTTTTTTTTTAAAGAACTCTATTCCATTCTAAACCTATAGTCTGCTGTTTTAAGTAGAATACTCCAGGAAAGGTTCTCTAAGAGATGGTATTTGAGCAGGCATGAAAGCGCAAGCTAGGTAAATATGGGGTCTAATAAATAAAACTTGGACAACATTTTTGTTGGTTTCTTATTATAGTTTATTTATTCTTATAAATTATAATGCTTTAATTACCCCATTTGTCGAAGTCCTGAATAGAATCAACTAAGTTTGCATTCCCTCAAAGTTTTAGTCCAGAAAGTTCACTGCTATTCTATTTCACTATTTTCTGACACAGGCACCAGCCTTAATCTATACAACCCTAAAAGTGCTTTCTATGTCATTTTACCAAATTGAAACCCTTTCATTAAAATCCAGATTAAAAGTGTTATTCTACACAGTCTCTATCTATCTATCTATCTATCTACCTGATTCCTTAAATTACAAATATCTCAATTGCACGTGTTGCTTAGGAGAGCCAAAATTTAAAAGTAACTTCAATATAAAAAGCATATTTGTAGTAATTTGGTTAAAGTTTATAGTCCTATGAAGAATATGTTATTTCCTGAAGCACATCTAAGCAAGACAGAAAATGCTGAGCAAAGGAAATAATTCAAAAGAAGTGTGTGATTACAGATTATATGTATTATTTTATGCTTTTAAAAAGATAGAGAAGAACATCAAAACAAAACAAAACCTATCAATCTGACCTAATAGCTAATTCCAAACTGACTCTGGGTCCTCATTTCTCTCAAATACTCCTGAACACCAGTCATTTTATTTTCACTATTTTATTTCACTTCATAAATGTCTTCACTTTTAAACTTCATGCCATGGGACACCTGGGTGGCTCAGTAAGTGAAGCCTCTATCTTTGGCTCAGGTCATGATCCCAGGGATCTGGGATCCAGTACCAGGAAGGGCTGGCTCCCTGCTCAGCGGGGAGTTTGCTTCTCCCTCTCCCTCTGCCACTCACCCTGCTTGTGCCCACTCACGCCCAAATAAATAAAATCTTTAAAAAAGAATAAACGTCATGCCTGTATTCAAACATTCCTTGTGAATGCCAGGCTTCTCTTTAATACCCTCAGCCTTTAAATGTCACATAATTTCTCTTGGGAATCCATCCTCAACACCTGTTATCTAGAAGTCATTACTTCTCCAGCTCTAGGCTGGGTTTGCTGATGGTTCTTTTCCATTTGTTATGAGAGTCTTCCTATGACTGCATGAGATTTATTTTGTTTTTTATTCTGTTTTGTTTTTAAAGATTTTATTTATTTATCTGTCACACACAGAGAGAGAGAGAGCACGCATAAGCATGCAGAGTGGCAGGCAGAGGAGGAAAGAGAAACAGGCTCTCTGCAGAGCAAGGAGCCCAATGTGGTACTCTATCCCAGGACGCTGGGACCATGGCCCGAGCCAAAGGCAGCAGCTTAACTACTGAGTCACCCAGGCATCCCTATTCGGTTTTGTTTTTAATGTGCAAACTGCCTCCACCCAGTTTGAGCTGCTCGGAGACATAAGCAATGTCTTGTTGTTAATATTTGTATATTCTTTATTTTGCACAGTAGTTCACCTGTTATGATACTCTATGGATATTTTACAATTATTATATTCTATAAACCAACCTCTTTTTGAAGGTTTATCAGTATTACGCAGAAATGTGCAATTTTTGTAAAAATTAGGCAAATCTCAGTGAGGATTAAGAATTTTAGGGTTTCATATTTAGATTTGAATTAGTAAGTGAGACTATTTTTCAATGGTCTATTGTATTTTACACACCAGAGCACACAGTTGGAAAAAAGAGGAGTTATTAAATCTGAAGAGTTTATACATTTATATTTGTAAATGTGGTCATTAAAAATAAAAATGGAGAAGTAGGTTGTAGCTTGCTAATGAATGGAGGTGTTTACTTCATACAGCCTTATACAGTTTTGATTATGTCCGTGAACGTTTCTGCATCTGAGTTTCTTCCATAGAGCATTGATATCATAACATTGAGGGGGAAAGGATTGTATCAATGATTGCAAAAATATTCTGAGGCAACAATAGTCTACTTATTACATATGTGCAACTATGCCATCTGCTGTATATCAAGAAGTTTCACAATATTGTTACTTAATTAACAAAAGGTTTTCATTTGATGACTTCTCCTAATGGAGAGAAATCAACTTGGGGAACACAGTACAATGAAATGAAGTGAGGAAAAGGCAGATGGATTTTCATATTTTTATAAATTTTTTATTTTTTATAAACATATATTTTTATCCCCAGGGGAACAGGTCTGTGAATTGCCAGGTTTACACACTTCACAGCACTCACCCAGCACATACCCTCCCCAATGTCCATAACCCCCCCCCCTTCTCCCAACCCCCCTCCCCCCAGCAACCCTCAGTTTGTTTTGTGAGATTAAGAGTCACTTATGGTTTGTCTCCCTCCCAATACCATCTTGTTTCATTGATTCTTCTCCTGCCCACTTAAGCCCCCATGTTGCATCACCACTTCCTCATATCAGGGAGATCATATGATAGTTGTCTTTCTCTGCTTGACTTATTTCGCTAAGCCTGATACGCTCTAGTTCCATCCATGTTGTCGCAAATGGCAAGATTTCATTTCTTTTGATGGCTGCATAGTATTCCATTGTGTATATATACCACATCTTCTTTATCCACTCATCTGTTGATGGACTTCTAGGTTCTTTCCATAGTTTGGCTATTGTGGACATTGTTGCTATAAACATTTGGGTGCATGTGCCCCTTTGGATCACTACGTTTGTATCTTTAGGGTAAATACCCAGTAGTGCAATTGCTGGGTCATAGGGCAGTTCTGTTTTCAACATTTTGAGGAACCTCCATGCTGTTTTCCAGAGTGGTTGCACCAGCTTGCATTCACAGCAACAGCGTAGGAGGGTTCCCCTTTCTCCACATCCTTGCCAGCATCTGTCATTTCCTGACTTGTTGATTTTAGCCATTCTGACTGGTGTGAGGTGATATCTCATTGTGGTTTTGATTTGTATTTCCCTGATGCCGAGTGATAAGGAGCACTTTTTCATGTGTCTGTTGGCCATCTGGATGTCTTCTTTGCAGAAATGTCTGTTCATGTCCTCTGCCCATTTCTTGATTGGATTATTTGTTCTTTGGGTGTTGAGTTTGCTAAGTTCTTTATAGATTTTGGACACTAGTCCTTTATCAGATATGTCATTTGCAAATATCTTCTCCCATTCTGTCAGTTGTCTTTTGATTTTGTTCACTGTTTCCTTTGCTGTGCAAAAGCTTTTGATCTTGATGAAATCCCAATAGTTCACTTTTGCCCTTGCTTCCCTTGCCTTTGGTGATGTTCCTAGGAAGATGTTGCTGCGGCTGAGGTCGAAGAGGTTGCTGCCTGTGTTCTCCTCAAGGATTTTGATGGATTCCTTTCGCACATTTAGGTCCTTCATCCATTTTAAGTCTATTTCTGTGTGTGGTGTAAGGAAATGGTTCAATTTCATTTTTCTGCATGTGGCTGTCCAATTTTACCAACACCATTTATTGAAGAGGCTGTCTTTTTTCCATTGGACATTCTTTCCTGCTTTATCGAAGATTAGTTGACCATAGAGTTGAGGGTCTATTTCTGGGCTCTCTATTCTGTTCCATTGATCTATGTGTCTGTTTTTGTGCCAGTACCATGCTGTCTTGATGATGACAGCTTTGTAATAGAGCTTGAAGTCCGGAATTGTGATGCTACCAACGTTGGCTTTCTTTTTCAATATCCCTTTGGCTATTCGAGGTCTTTTCTGGTTCCGTATAAATTTTAGAATTATTTGTTCCATTTCTTTGAAAAAGATGGATGGTACTTTGATAGGAATTGCATTAAATGTGTAGATTGCTTTAGGTAGCATAGACATTTTCACAATATGTATTCTTCCAATCCAGGAGCATGGAATATTTTTCCATTTCTTTGTGTCTTCCTCAATTTCTTTCATGAGTACTTTATAGTTTTCTGAGTATAGATTCTGTGCTTCTTTGGTTAGGTTTATTCCTAGGTATCTTATGGTTTGGGGTGCAATTGTAAATGGGATTGACTCCTTAATATCTCTTTCTTCTGTCTTGCTGTTGGTGTAGAGAAATGCAACTGATTTCTGTGCATTGATTTTATATCCTGACACTTTACTGAATTCCTGTATAAGTTCTAGCAGTTTTGGAGTGGAGTCTTTTGGGTTTTCTACATATAGTATCATATCATCTGCAAAGAGTGATAATTTGACTTCTTCTTTGCCGATTTGGCTGCCTTTAATGTCCTTTTGTTGTCTGATTACTGAGGCTAGGACTTCTAGTACTGTGTTGAATAGCAGTGGTGATAATGGACATCCCTGCTGTGTTCCTGACCTTAGCGAAAAAGCTTTTAGTTTTTCTCCATTGAGAATGATATTTACGGTGGGTTTTTCATAGATGGCTTTGATGATATTGAGGTATGTGCCCTCTATCCCTATACTTTGAAGAGTTTTGATCAGGAAGCGATGCTGTACTTTGTCAAATGCTTTTTCAGCATCTATTGAGAGTATTATATGGTTCTTGTTTTTTCTATTAATGATGTGTTGTATCACATTGACTGATTTACGGATGTTGAACCAACCTTGCAGCCCTGGAATAAATCCCACTTGGTCGTGGTAAATAATCCTTTTGATGTACTGTTGAATCCTATTGGCTAGTATTTTGGTGAGAATTTTTGCATCTGTGTTCATCAAGGATATTGGTCTATAGCTCTCTTTTTTGGTGGGATCCTTGTCTGGTTTTAGGATCAAGGTGATGCTGGCCTCATAAAATGAGTTTGGAAGTTTTCCTTCCATTTCTATTTTTTGGAACAGTTTCAGGAGAATAGGAATTAGTTCTTCTTTAAATGTTTGGTAGAATTCCCCCAGGAAGCCGTCTGGCCCTGGGCTTTCATTTGTTTGGAGATTTTTAATGACTGTTTCAATCTCCTTACTGGTTATGGGTCTGTTCAGACTTTCTATTTCTTCCTGGTTCAGTTGTGGCAGTTCATATGTTTCTAGGAATGCATCCATTTCTTCCAGATTGTCAAATTTGTTGGCGGAGAGTTGCTCATAGTATGTTCTTATAATGGTTTGTATTTCTTTGGTGTTAGTTGTAATCTCTCCTCTTTCATTCATGATTTTATTTTTTTGGGTCCTTTCTCTTTTCTTTCTGATAAGTCTGGCCAGGGGCTTATCAATTTTATTAATTTTTTCAAAGAACCAGCTCCTAGTTTCGTTGATTTGCTCTATTGTTTTTTTGGTTTCTATTTCACTGATTTCTCCTCTGATCTTTATGATTTCTCTTCTCCTGCTGGGCTTAGGGTTTCTTTCCTGTTCTTTCTCCAGCTCCTTTAGGTGTACGGTTAGGTTGTGTACCTGAGACCTTTCTTGTTTCTTGAGAAAGCTTGTACCGCTATATATTTTCCTCTCAGGACTGCCTTTGTTGTGTCCCACAGATTTTGAACCGTTGTATTTTCATTATCATTTGTTTCCATGATTTTTTTCAATTCTTCTTTAATTTCCCAGTTGACCCATTCATTCTTTAGAAGGATGCTGTTTAGTCTCCATGTATTTGGGTTCTTTCCAAACTTCCTCTTGTGGTTGAGTTCTAGCTTCAGAGCATTGTGGAAAATATGCAGGGAATGATCCCAATCTTTTGATACCAGTTGAGTCCTGATTTAGGACCGAGGATGTGAACTATTGTGGAGAATGTTCCATGTGCACTAGAGAAGAATGTGTATTCTGTTGCTTTGGGATGGAATATTCTGAATATATCTGTGATGTCCATCTGGTCCAGTGTTTCATTTAAGGCCTTTATTTCCTTGCTGATCTTTTGCTTGGATCATCTGTCCATTTCAGTGAGGGGAGTGTTAAAGTCCCCTACTATTATTGTATTATTGTTGATGTGTTTTTTTGATTTTGGTATTAATTGGTTTATATAGCTGACTGCTCCCACATTGGGGGCATAGATATTTAAAATTGTTAGATCTTCTTGTTGGACAGACCCTTTGAGTATGATATAGTGTCCTTCCTCATCTCTTATTATAGTTTTTGGCTTAAAATCTAATTGATCTGATATAAGGATTGCCACTCCTGCTTTCTTCTGATGTCCATTAGCATGGTAAATTCTTTTCCACCCCCTCACTTTAAATCTGGAGGTGTCTTCAGGCTTAAAATGAGTTTCTTGGAGGCAACATATAGATGGGTTTTGTTTTTTTATCCATTCTGATACCCTGTGTCTTTTGATTGGGGCATTTAGCCCATTAACACTCAGGGTAACTATTAAGAGATATGAATTTAGTGCCATTGTATTGTCTGTAAGGTGACTGTTACTGTATATTGTCTCTGTTCCTTACTGATCGACCACTTGTAGGCTCTCTCTTTGCTTAGAGGACCCCTTTCAATATTTCCTATAGAGCTGGTTTGGTGTTTGCAAATTCTTTCAGTTTTTGTTTGTCCTGGAAGCTTTTAATCTCTCCTTCTATTTTCAATGATAGCCTAGCTGGATATAGTATTCTTGGCTGCATGTTTTTCTCGTTTAGTGCTCTGAAAATATCATGCCAGCTCTTTCTGGCCTGCCAGGTCTCTGTGGATAAGTCAGCTGCCAATCTAATATTTTTACCATTGTATGTTACAGACTTCTTTTCCCGGGCTGCTTTCAGGATTTTCTGTCACTGAGACTTGTAAATTTTACTATTAGGTGATGGGGTGTGGGCCTATTATTGATTTTGAGGGGCATTCTCTGAACCTCCTGAATTTTGATGCTCGTTCCCTTTGCCATACTGGGGAAATTCTCCCCAATAATTCTCTCCAGTATACCTTCTGCTCCCCTCTTTCTTTCTTGTTCTTCTGCAATCCCAATTATTCTAATGTTGCTTTGTCTTATGGTGTCACTTATCTCTCGAATTCTCCCCTCGTGGTTCAGTAGTTGTTTGTCTCTCTTTTGCTCAGCTTCTTTATTCTCTGTCATTTGGTCTTCTATATCACTAATTCTTTCTTCTGCCTCATTTATCCTAGCAGTGAGAGCCTCCATTTTTGATTGCACCTCATTAATAGCTTTTTTGATTTCAACTTAATTAGATTTTAGTTCTTTTATTTCTCCAGAAAGGGCTTTTATATCTCTCGAGAGGGTTTCTTTAATATCTTCCATGCCTTTTTCGAGCCCGGCTAGAACCTTGAGAATTGTCATTCTGAACTCTAGAACTGACATATTACCAATGTCTGTATTGATTAGGTCCCTAGCCTTCAGTACTGCCTCTTGTTCTTTTTTTTGTGTTGAATTTTTCCGCCTTGTCATTTTGTCCAGATAAGAGTATATGAAGGAGCAAGTAAAATACTAAAAGGGTGGCAACAACCCCAGAAAAATATGCTTTAACCAAATCAGAAGAGATCCCAAATCGTGAGCGGGGAGAATTGGGATAAAAAGAGGTTCAAATAGAAATAAAGAAAAAAAAACAAAAAGAAAAAAAAAAGAAAAGAATTTAAAAAAAGAAAATGAATAAAGAAAAATAGAAAAAAGAAAAAATATATATATTAGATAAACTAGTTAAAAAACATTAAAAAAGAAAAGGGTAAAAGTTAAAAAAAAATTAGCAGAAGAAGAGAAACAAATGAAAAAGAAATAAATTAAATTAACTGCAAGAATAAAAAAATCACAGGGAGAAAGCCATGAGTTCGTGCTTTGCTTTCTCCTCCTCTGGAATTCTGCTGCTCTCCTTGGTATTGAAACCGCACTCCTTGGTAGGTGAACTTGGTCTCGGCTGGATTTCTTGTAGATCTTTTGGGGGAGGGTCCTGGTGTAGTTATTTTCAAGTGTCTTTGCCCCAGGCGGAATTGCACCGCCCTTACGAGGGGCCAGGCTGAGTAATCCGCTTGGGTTTGCTTTCAGGAGCTTTTGTTCCCTGAGCGCTTTCCGTAGAGTTCCGGAGGACGGGAATACAAATGGTGGCCTCCTGGTCTATGGCCTGGAGGAGCGGTGAGCCCGGGGCCCCACTCCTCTGTGTGCCCTCAGAGAACAGCACCCAGTTACTCCCGTCTGCCTGACCTCCAGCCGCGCTCCGAGCTCACCGAGCCTGCGACCGGTTCAAGGTAACACCGAGCTGTGAGCTTACTGTCAGCTCTGTCTCTGTAGCCGGCTTTCCCGTTCCAATACCCGCAGCTCGACACTCAGACCCCCGATCCTTCTGTGACCCTGCGGGACCTGAGGCCAGGCTGACCCCACGTGAGCTTCAGCCTGGTTTAGCCTCTGGAGCGATGTCCCTCAGTGGAACAGACTTTTAAAAGTCCTGATTTTGTGCGCGGTTGCTCCGCCGCTTGCCGGGAGCCGGCCCCTCCCACCGGGGTCTATCTTCCTGTCGCTTTGGATTCACTTCTCCGCCGGTCCTACCTTTCAGAAAGTGGTTGTTTTTCTGTTTCCAGAATTGCTGTTCTTCTTCTCTTCGATCTGCTGATAGATTTGCAGGTGTTTGCAATCTTTAGATAAGCTATCTAGCTATCCTGCTAGTTGAAATAGTCTCAGCCTGCTACTTCTCTGCCATTTTGACCCCTCCCTCCTTTTTGAAGCTTTACAAAGATATTGTCCAGTTTTCAGGACTCTGATTTTTTTAAAGTGGCTAAAATTCAAATGTAGCGATTGTTTAGAAGATAGGACTATACCCTAAAACAGACTTTATAGTCTATAAAAGAAAAATAATGAAAATTTGAAACTATGGAATTATAAAAGTGATTAAGGATCTTTAGAGGAGAGAGGAAAAGGTTCACTTTGGTTGTTTAATGAGTCCTTCCAGTTAAGAGAGTAAGAATTTAGGGAAATAAGATTGATGTTTCAGTCAGGTAGTTTATGTACTAAGCAGAACCTTCTCATTCATGAACTCATGGAAGCTCTTACTCTGGATATTTCTTAAAATCTTCAATGACTTAGGTAAGCTTTACCCAAACTGGTCTCTTGGAATACTGCTTTCCAGGACACTTTAAAGCTGGAATGGAGACAAAATGGGGCTTGCATAACTTTTAGAGATGTTGGGATACTTTGTTGCAGAGTTCTCAAGGACCTTTTGATGATCATAAGTATTTTGAAGCTTCATGAGAGAGCATGGTATGGCGTATTCTTCAAATCTGCTATACTACAGAATCCCCTTAAAACTATGTAGACAACACCCTTAGCACAACAGATCTGCTAAATAATGTCTAGAAAAACTTGATTAATGTGTTTATTTTCCGAATAGGAGTCAGTGGTAACTATATAGTTTGAGATTTCTATTGTCTTTCATAATCTACAATGATTTTTCTTTTCTAAAGAATAATCTCCCATCAATCTTTCCTTTGGAAAATTTTTGCTTTTCTATACTCAATTTGAGTAAAATTCTGACACTTAGGAAAAGTTGAGCCATATTTTTCCCTGACTTATTCCATCTACTTGAACTCTCATATAATATTATTAACATAACAGGTGCCTGGTGGTTTAGATGGGTAAGCATCTGCCTTCAGCTTGGGTCATGATCCCAGGGTCCTGGGATGGAGCCCCGCCTCCATCTCTGTGCTCAGCAGGGACTCTGCTTCTCCCTCTCCCTCTACTGCTCCCCCTGCCTGTACTCTCTCATTCTCTGTTTAATAAGTAAATAAAATCTAAAAAAAAAAAAAAAAAAGATTTAAAAGAATATTGTTAACATAAAAACAAAGTTTATGACACAAAAATATGAAGGTGATACTACTTCACCCACTCAAAACTAAAAAAAAAAAAAAAAAGAACAAAAATTTTTAATATTTTCATGTGTTACTAGCCCTCACAGTATCCCCTCATCGGCTGAAAGTTCCATTTGGAAATGGGAGTGCTAAGGAGGAAAAAGATGAGTAAAGTTTATAAAAGAAAAGAAAATGAAAAGGGGGAAAGGAAAGGAAAAGAAGGAACTGTGGGGAAGTTTTCTGGGGGGTCTTTACATGACCCAAAAGTAAAGTCAACAAAAAGATCTAAAGCCTTATTCTTTATTACCCTCTTTCCTTTTTAGTCATAACTATCTGCATTTCCCAGATCCACTCATAATCACCAAGTGTAATGACTCATCCTAAAATAAATAAACATAGAGTCTGAGCATAGATCATTGGCATTCACAGTCAATATTCCGTTTTTATTCTTTCATTTTCTCCGTCCCTTTTTTATTTGCTGCCTTCATCAATTATATCTTAACTGTGATTCAAAGTAACAGGGAAAAACAAAGCTTTCTCTGTATGAATGTCCTTCTCTAACGCATTATAACACTCTTCTCAGCTTCAAGGGCTTCAGCATCTTTCCATTGCCAAAACTTACAGGTGAACTTGGCCGGAACTTTGGCACAGCAGCTAAACAGAAAGAACTAAAGCACCAGATGGAGTTACAAAGGCAAGACCTTAACCATCTCCTTGAGATCACTCCTTGGATGTGCTGTCACTGTCTGAACCAAATGTATCCAAAACTAAACATCAATCCCTTCCCTCCCTTCAATATTTTACTCTATAAAAAGCACGTTATTCTGGTTTACCCAAACCAGAATCCAGAAAGTTAGTTTTTAACTATTTACCTTTTACCCATTTCTCCCTGTCTATATCCAAACACATTCCAAGAGAACGATTTTATTTCCTGCATAAACGCTACAGCATTCACATGTCTTCATCTCCAGTGGCTCTTCCCTGACCCAAGCCACAGTTCTCCTTTGCCTTTATTACTACAATAATATCAAAGCAATTCTTCATATATACTCCAAACCATCTTCTATTCAGTTTCTAAAGTACATGTTTAAAAATAGAGCTATGTCATTCTAGTGCTTAAAAGCCCTCAGTGATTTCCCATTGGCCTACTGATAGCCATATTGACTATCCTTGACTGTTCAACAGTTCAACGCATGCATCACCTCTCTTCCTTTTGCCCACTACACTTATGCTATTTCAGACTTTTTCCATCCTAAAACAAGGTTAGGATCTTTCCTTCCTCGAAGTCTTTGCATCTGCTGTTCTTTCTGCCTGGAATTACCTCTTCCCCAAGCTGACTAATGCCTATTTCATCCTTCAGCTTAAAGGTCACCAATTGTCCCCCCACCCACTCTCCTGACCCAGTTACACACTGCATATTTGAAAGTATGATACACTTCTATTTCAGAACATTTACCTCAGTTAATCAAATATCTATCTATCTATCTATCTATCTATCTATCCTGTCAGAGAGTAAGTTCCATGAGAACATGGGCTACATCTAGGTTCTTCGCACATTTTCTCTTTAGTACTGGTTAAGCCCTACATGGTAAATATTTGTTACATGGATGTATTAGTAATTATCAATAATTATCTGCTTACAAGTTTCTTTTTTCCCCCTCTCTGTTCAATTCCAAAATATAATGATATATACAATCTCTCAATTTTATTCACTACTGAAATAGTAATATCTTCAAATTCTTTTTTTTAAAATTTTTTATTTTTTATAAACATATATTTTTATCCCCAGGGGTACAGGTCTGTGAATCACCAGGTTTACACACTTCACAGCACTCACCAAAGCACATACCCTCCCCAATGTCCATAATCCCACCCCCTTCTTTCAAATTCTTTTCATGGTAGTGTTGGGAAGGTGGTTTCTACCAGCTTTTGTCATACATTTTTGTTTTATGTGAGCTAATAGTTATTAATCATTTACTATGATTGTGATAGTGAATAAATAAAACTTGGTCCCTACCCTCATTATAAATGCAGACAAGTGTGGGAGACAAGCACAAAACAAGAACGTGGAAGTGGTAACTGAGAAGTGCAAAGAGCTTCTGGAACATACAGCAAGATTTGGTTGAGCTTTTTGGCTCATTTTCCCTTAATCTTCTATATTGTTGTAGTTTTAAATCCTGGCAATGTGAATATTATCTTCCTATTTTTTGAACACTTCCATCATTGCATTACTAATTGTTTAAGTTTAGAGTTACTTTCTTTCATCTTCCCCTTCCTTTGTTCAATCCAGGTTCCTAATCTTTTAAATCCTGCTCCTTCTTCCTCGCATTCCCAAGAAACTTATGACACTTTTAGTAGATTGAGAGAGGTTTATACATTTATTATCAAGAGAATAACATAAATTCTCAAGGTGAGACACTAGCATTTTTTTAAAGATGAAATTATAAAGGTTTTTTTTTTTGCTAGTGCAAGACTGATAAATGTTCCATCATTGTAAGTTTTTAATTATATTTGAAGATGATCTAATAATAATAATAATACATAATGCTTATTCAGTGATTTCTTTTTGCCAGGCTCTGTTTTATGTCATTTAATCATCATTACATTGTTACATAAGCAAGTTTTATAACTCTATCCATTCTAGAGAAAAGGAAGTTTTCAAATAATTTGTAATAAGAACACACTTGGGCATATTTTTAATATTAAATCTGCTTGACCCTTTCCTTCCATTCTGTTGAATGAACATTTAATTTAATTATTTTCCTGAAAAGTAGGGGAAACAGGGAAACTCTTATTTAAACAAGAAAACATTGCCATCATCTGTGCAGGATATGAACAAGAAGCTATTCAGAGGTCAAACTGTTTTTCAAGTACGCCTGGCCCAGAGTTCTGTGAGGCATCAACTAAAGGACCATGGCCTCCTCACCTTCAAATATGACTAGCTAAAGTATGAGTTGCTTGTAATATTAATTACTGTGGAATTGAAGGTTAGGAAGGTGAGGGGGCTAGTTTAGAAGGGGAGGATTCTTTATCTTTGGCGGGACAGAGGGATATAGCTTATTGACAAAGGAAAGCAACAAGCTTGTGAGATAGAAATAGTATGAAATTTAGAAAAACGTATAGCATGGTAAGAATACAAAGGGGGCCCATAAAGGGGGAGACAATCCCAGAATTTATTCTGAAGCAAAGAAAAAAAAGTAATGGTGCCTGCCCTTTATTGCAGATACTCGAGGGTGTTTTATGAAAGAGGGAAACACCTTCAAAGGCCATTATTATAATCTTTTATGTAGGGCCACTTCAGTCCCAGAAAAAAATGTGATTTACCTATTTATTTTTTGCATTATATTATATGAAATCAGAGGTTTTGAAAGTTTCAAAGACATGCTAAAAATCACCTACTTGATTTACAGAAGAAAAAAAAAAAAGAAAAGTGGATGAGACAAATGACTTGTCCATGGTCACACAGCTAGAGGCAGAACTAGTCCTGGAAACAAAATCTACTCCTTTTTTTAATTCAACACCTTGGTTTTATTATTTACTTATTTTTATAAACTGAGATCATAAGTATAAAGTATGTAAGAGTTAAAACCTCAAAAGAACAGTAGTACTTAAAAAGAGTTATACAAGAATAGTTAAAAAAAAAAAAAAACTTAAAATGTTGCTCAAGCAAAAGTGAGGTCCAGTTTACTTCATAGCCTAAAGGGATGTGGACAAAGGCCAGGCAGAGAAAGCCAATCCCAGGTAGAGATCTAGCAGACTCCTCCATAAGGAGCGAGCCAAGGGGATGTCATTTGGCTTCCTTCCCCTCTGTAGTTTGTGATCCGACTCCATCCCTGACTGGGAAGGAGCCTTCTAAGGACAAGTTGGAGGATTAATTGTCTCACAAAATGGAACAATGTTAGGACCAGCCTTCCCAACCTGTGGGGAAATAAACCCGCTAGAGCTAACCCATTCAGCAATCTGCAAGAGCTCCTGACCCAGAGACAATCCTGTTTTTCAAAGCAGCATCAGAACAGTGGATCTGCTGAAGACTAGAATTGCTTACAATTCCTCAACTATGATTGTGCAACCTGTGACTTTGAAACTGTAGCTCTAAGTTTCCCAAATATGGGGTTACACGTTGGGATTAAAGCTTATTAAAGAGTACTTACAGTTCCTGATATTAAACACATGATCTGTATATTACTCAGCCACCTACATCCATCAGTTTGAATCTTTTTTTTTTTTAATATTTTTATTTATTTATTTGACAGATCACAAGTAGGCAGAGAGGCAGGCAGAGAGAGAGAGGAGGAAGCAGGCTCCTCACTGAGCAGAGAGCCCGATGCGGGGCTCGATTCCAGGACCCTGGGATCATGACCTGAGCTGAAGGCAGAGGCTTTAACCCACTGAGCAACCCAGGTGCCCGCATCAGTTTGAATCTTTAAACACTGTCTCTATGTACCTTGGAATATCATGAGCGTTCTCAGGATATTTACAAGTCTAAAAACATAATAAAAAGCCCACCTTAGTCCAATGATCCTGTCTGGAAACTGTAGCATCTTTCTTTCACGAATGGTTCTGATGGGGAAGAGGCAGGGTTGTTATGTGGTCTCATCTGAAGTTTTATCTTTTTAGCATGTAGTTAAAAGTATACAGTTGCATGAGGCTGAGTTTTGTGGATTTTTTTCTTAAAGACAAACTGAAAAAAAAAACCTTTTTATTAGCTTCACAATAAAGTTACATGCATTTAAGTCAATTGAATTTTTTGGAACTTTCTTACAGTGTTATGCTTCGAGTTTAGTGTATCTAGAGTCCAAAATTCTCTCCTGGGTTTTACTCAGAAAGACAAACACCCATATGCCTCTCTCTGCCCGGATGTCCAATAGGTATTTCAAATAATTTCTTCCAAACCCAGGTCATGTGGTTTCCCTTTAAACTGATTTGCCTCTAATAGCTTTTGTTTTGTATTCCAGCTGTGGCAGCACTATCTGAAAAGGACGGAAACTCAGTGAGAGCAGTGATCCCTCCTATCCTTCTCTCCCTTCTCAGACCAGACGGCTGGGTCCTCTGATTTGGGCGCCGATTTATGCTTTGAAAATCATCATTCCTCTTCTTTTTTTAACCTCTTCCCCTGGGTGAAGCCCTTGTTATGTTCCTTGACTGATTTAGTGTCCTAAACTGCTAAATCCACTTTGGTTCTCCTCGAAACCGTCATGGTCTGTGTTGTGTCCATGATCTACAGAAAAGACACATATGAAACACGCAGGCCACGCCTCCAGTCATTATTTGGCTCTCCATCTGCCAGAATACAGACCCCAAGCCTCTCAGTGACCTCAGAGCTCACTGAATACCTCTTCCCTCTTCGCTAACTGGGCTTCAGAGAAAGAAATACCATGTTAGCTGCTTGAAATAACAGTGATTTGTTTCATTGTTTCTTTTCATTTGTTCCTTTGTCTCTTGCCTTGATAACTTTGTTAGGGATGTTCTGTCTTCCTGAAATGGTTCTGCCTCCCATCTCCATTTTTGCTATATTCTACTTAAGTTTTTGAGTTTGACCCTAGGTGTAACCTCTTTTTGGCCTTTATCCCAACCAGCTGGCTGGCTGGATCCCACGTTCTTGTTCAGTTCCTGCCAGCCTGATTGTCTGGGAGCAAAACACTGCTCTAGATCTGTTCCATCTGTTTTTAGATGGATATCCTTAAAGAACCTATTTTCCTTGTAGCAACAGTGTGGGGAGATAACAAACTAGTCTTATTACAATACGTACTTAAAGCAAGTATTGATATAATTCTATAACTCACCTAGTGATAGTAGCATTATATTGAAAGGACAGTGCAACGTTACATGCTAAGTATTTTCCTCAAAGTTGTGAACAATTGTGAATAGTTAGTACAAAGGGAAAAAAGACTTAAATATTTTCCACAGAGGTGTAAATCGCCTTTATCACAGAGTTTGCTACTGTTCCCCCAAATCCATTCCCCACTTTCTCCTTAGTTATAAAATCCCCAGTATTTAGCTGGGCACATAGAGCCTAAGAGGCCATGTATCCCAGGGACCCTTTCAGCGCAGTTTCCCATGTGACCGAGTTACCGCCAAGACTCTCCCAGGAAGCGTTACTAAAGGGAGGGGGCCCTCTGTCATTTCTTCTTCCTCCTTCATGCTGCTTAAATGTATTTTACCTATTGTTATGTATACATTTATTGTAACCAATTTTGTATACTTTGTGAGAAGAAAATGTACAATGGATCAATGAGTTTTAAAGAAGACAGGAAAAAATCAAAACAATATCTTGTTAAAATTAGGAAGACAAAATTATATTTATCTCGTCATGAGTATTTTAGGTAATACTCGTGATGTGAAGATATACTGATAGTTATGAAAGAGTTGGATCTTATGCAGGGCAGAAAGTGGAATAGTACATTTTAAGCATATTCTACTAATGTTTCAATTTAAATTAACATATTTATATTCTTGTGATAAAGAATGCAGTACATTAAAAAAAAAAAACACTAAAAATGCTAAAGCCTGATTATTCCATGGGTATTTCTTATATGGATTCTATGTACTTGTGAGAAAGGGGGTTTTATTTTACAATGGCCAAATTCTTAAGTTAAAGTGTATATCTAATGTAACGTCTGCTTTCTCGTTTTTAAGTAGACATTTTATTTGGAAAATATTTATTATTTAATCTACTTCTAGATAATGGTGTGTTATATACCCCCAATTTAAAACATCTTTATTAAAGATAATAAATAACAGTTAATATTTTTGAGGGCTTTCTATATGCCACTATACTAAGAAATGAGTATAGATTTCTAATTTCTTCTTCAAAACAATCTGTATATCTTCCTGTTACCTAAAAATTAATGGAATGTTAAGTACCAGATGTGGTGATAACTATTAATGAACTGCGTTTAACTCATGCTCTTTACCACAGATTTTTTATTTTGCTTTGCCATGACAAGTACTTTATTCACATTCTTTAAAATATCAGGATGAGGAGTGCCTGGGTGGGTTAAAGCCTCTGCCTTTGGCTCAGGTCATGATCCCAGGGTCCTGGGATCGAACCCCGCATCGGGTTCTCTGCTCAGTGGGGAGCCTGCTTCCCCTTCTCTCTGCGTGCCTCTCTGCCTACTTGTGATCTCTGTCTGTCAAATAAAATAAAATAAAATAAAAATAAAATATCAGGATGATATAGCTAAAATATTTATAATGATAGATATACTAGTCGTTTTTTTTTTAAAGATTTTATTTGTTTATTTGACAGAGAGATATCACAAGTAGGCCGAGAGGCACGCAGAGAGAGAGAGAGGAGAAAGCAGGCTCCCCGCTGAGCAAAGAGTCAGATGCAGGGCTCCATCCCAGGACCCTGGGATCATTACCTGAGCCAAAGGCAGAGGCTTTAACCCACTGAGCCACCTAGGCGCCCCTATACTAATGTTTTTGCTGTATTTGTATGTTCTGTCTTCCCGGTTTTCAAATATATAATTCAAGGAGTTAATTCATTTTCTGCTTGTTGATATTTATGGAAATTCCTTGCAGCAAGACAACAAACCG
Organism: Mustela nivalis; assembly: GCF_964662115.1. Taxonomy (NCBI): domain Eukaryota; kingdom Metazoa; phylum Chordata; class Mammalia; order Carnivora; family Mustelidae; genus Mustela; species Mustela nivalis. The sequence goes on from NC_139031.1 coordinate 78,549,714, forward strand.
TTAATGTAAGAATGTAAAACTTGGCCATTCTTGAAGTTATAGTATTTGTTAATTAATTTAACCTGCACGTATTTACTGAACAGATGTTACATGTCAGGTACTTTTCTAAGCACTAAGAACATAGCAGTGAATAATTAAGGCAGTAAACAAGTAAAGGAATTCTAAAAAAAAAAAAACCACACACACACACACACACACACACACACACACAAAACAGTTGTTTTAGGAATGAAAATAAAAGAGTAGGGAGATAATTCAGAAGAATAACCTGAGGTTTTAGATCTATGATCAGGGAAGACATCTTCCTAAAGATTACATTTGAATAGAGACAGAAAACATAACAAGGGTGAAAAAAAAAACCCCAAAACAAAAAAACAGGTTCCACGGGGAGGGACATGCAAATAAAAGACATGGAGTGGCCCCTGCTTGGTGAAAGAAAGTGACAAAGAGGTCTGATGTCTAGAGGAAGGTCTGAAGAGCAGTAGAAGATGAGGTTCAGAGGTAGACAGGAGCCAGATTGTATATTCGTATATGGAGAGCTTTGTAGGCCTTGGTTAGGAGATTTGTTTTATTTGATTTTTCTTTTCTAAATGTACTAGGAAGCTCTGCTTATTCAGCCTGATAGAAAAGCCTTAGTCTGGACCACGGCCAGTCGTCACTGCAGAAAGGACTTAAAGTTGCTGCCCAGAGGCAACACATATCACTTCTGCATTTAGTTCATTGATGAGTGTGTGTCATGTGGCCAAGTCTGCATCTGTGAGACAGACAGAGTAATCCTTCCTCAGGGAGGGGGAGGGAACATTCGTGAGTAATAACATAACCGACCATAATCACTGTCTGTGTCTTTGACAGTCCTTTGGACTCCTTGAATAAATTTCATGTACTTCATTCATATAACAAAATTTAAATCATAACATTTCAAAGATACTTTCCCAATTTGAGGAAGAAAAGTTCCACCTATTTCACTGAAGCAAAGAGATCCACCAAACAGGTTGAAATCTCCATTTATTTAAAGCCCCAGGGCACCTGGGAAGCTCAGTCATTAAGCATCTGCCTTGGTTCAGGTCATGATCTCAGGTTTCTGGGATGGAACCCCACATCAGACTTCCTGCTCAGCAGGGAGCCTGCTTTTCCCTCTCCCACTCCCCCTGCTTGTGTTCCCTCTCTCACTGTCTCTCTCTCCGTCAAAAAATAAATAAAATCTTTGAGGAAAAAATAAAGCCCCAGAAAAGGAATTACTGGATTACCAAGATGACTATTTCTGAAGCTCTTTACACATATAATTGAATTGCCTTTAAAATAGGGTTGCATGAATTTAAACTTCCATCAACTACATATGAAAATTTAAGTGTCATTAGAGCATCACTAGTAGTTGGTTTTCTGGCTTCATATATTTTAGTTTCTTCATAGAGTATAACAGGGACACTTTCTTCTGCTTTGGCTTCCAAGAGTAGCTAGATTTTGGATATAAGTCTGTCTAGCTCCGAAGATGGCCCTTTCCATGCCCTCTCCACTAGCAGTAGATATGTGGGGTAAAAAGAAATAAAGCTTTTGTCTGAGAAACCACTAGGATATTCATGTCGTTTATTACCATGACATTACTATACCTAGCCTAGCTTGATTGATAGAATTATGCTTCTGAGGATTACAACTAAGATACACTACAATTCCTACATGAAGGTCAATAAGTACCAGCACACAATATGCATTAAGATCCTATGACAATAGAGATAGAAAAAATGATTCTATGGAGTGAGAAAAAAAACGTTACTTCCGCATAAAAGCCATAATTAAAATTAAGATTGGCCAGCACTTTGGGGTTTTTTTGTTTTTTTTGTTTTGTTTTGTTTTTTAAGATTGTATTTATTTATTTGACAGAGAGAGATCACAAGTACACAGAGAGGCAGGCAGAGAGGAGGAAGAAGGCTCCCTGCCAAGCAGAGAGCCCGATGTGGAACTCAATTCCAGGACCCTGAAATCATGACCTAAGCCAAAGGCAGAGGCTTAACCCACTGAGCCACCCAGGTACCCTGGTCAACACTTCAAATGAAGACATGTTGATTACAGTTGACCTGCCACTCACTCTATAAGCATGTCTGGTTTAGGGCAGGGCAAGTGGTATCAGGAATTTATTTATTACAAGTATTATAACTGATTCTTGAGATTGTGACCAAGAAGGCTAATTCACCTAATGTAAGGAAATAATTACATTACGGAAGAAATAAATGCAACTATGTTTATCAAAGTAATTTTATAATATTTAAACACTGCAAAATGTAGATATCCAGTTTTACAGTGATGTATAGTACAAATTCAGATACATTTTACTGCCATTAAAACATGTTACATTGCTGAGGTTACATATAAAATACTTGTGCTTACTGTGAAAATAAAAGTGAGAAAGTAAACTGTAGAACGGCAATAAACCAAAATAGCAGCATCTATAATGATAAGATGATAGACAAGTGATTTGAAATTATTCTTGTTACTTTACTAAATTGTATATGCATGTACCCACATTTAACACAGATAAAAATAGGGGCAACGGGTTTGGCAGACAGTGTTACGGTTGAACCTAGAAGGACAAGATTCAGTTGCGGGAGAAAGTAAATTAAACATGAAGTATTGGATTAGCAGGTAATTTGAGTTTGATGTGTTTTTCCAAATGTTCTCTCTCACTCTTGGGTGTATCTAAGTAGAAAACATAATATATACAAATGCAAAATGTTCACGAAGTGTTCAGAAGAGAAAATCTGTGTTCTCCTCTACATGAAAAATAGCACTTTTCCCTTTACCATTGCCAACGTTTTTTGTGTGACGTAGAATAACAATTTTTATGACTCCATATTAAACCATTTCAAAATCTTCTATTTCGAATTTATGGCCTGAAAATGACACAGACTTTCTTAATTCTAGCTGGATTCTCCAAAAAGTCTCTGAGCGGCTGTAGGTGCCATATACTGAAGTTTAGCTTTACGCTATCTATCACCTCGGTCCCTGACTACCTTTGCTTCTCATTCTGTGTAGAATAAAGGGTGTGATTTATCTTTATTTACTTGAGAGCCTCACAGATGGCCTCTGCTGTCCGTGCATGGCAGCAGCGTTGGTAGTCAGTAACCACACGTGAGTGGAGGCATACGTCTGTGTGTCTCTTCAATTACCCTCCCCTGGACTTTCTCAACGTCAGCTTTATCTTCATTAAGGTAGAGCCACCACTTCCGCTTTGGATTTTTGTGAGCTAGGTCACTGCATACAAGGAACTGGTATTTTGTTCTTTAATACTATCTTTCGTGTATTATCTTGGTGCACAATAAAGAAATAGCTTGTTGAGGGGTGTATGTGTGTATGCATCGCTAAGTTTTGTGTTTATAATAAAAATGTAACACATGCCTATAGCTACAAAAAATGCAAAGAATGCCAAACAATATAACACTATAAGCTAAAATTGAAAGTAACACATCATCATAGAAATATCAATGGTCTGGCATAGATCTTTCAAATAGGATTCTATTTATAATAATATATATTTGTTTCTAAAATTTGATCAGCCTGTACGTATTATTTTGTAATCTGTTTTGCATGTTCAACACTATGTCATGTGCATCTTTCCATGATCATCTTTATAGGCCATTTCTCTCTATCATATCTGAAGCCATTCTATATTTCAGTGGTCCATACAAAGGTCAGCATTCCATTTGAAAACTATTATTTTTGGTGTGAATGGATATCACATAACTTTATTTTTGTCATTAAAAAAAAATCACACTGCTTAATCCCTAAGATTTCCTTATGGCACTTTCAAAATGAGATTTTTTTTTTTTTGCCTTTTCTTACAAAACTAACATTAATAAACACTTATTTTCATTTAAACATAAAAAGAAAGGGAAATAAAAAATTTGTGTCATACATGCCAGAATCAATAGTAGGAACTTTAAATATATAAAAGTGTACATTATCTTTTATCTTTGTAATCCTGTGAATAAAACCATTGGTGGTAAAATATTTTTTGGATACCTACCATATGAACTTTGTCCAGCTATCACTCAAGTTAGATATGTTGTCATTGTACAAAATTGATATGATGATAGATGATTATATGACATGCAATGATATACTACCATTTTACAAAATGGAGGGAAAAGTGGTTCTAATGATTAAAAAGTAAGGGTGATAAATGGTTGCGAAAGTATTTGAGCATGGCTCCATAAATACGTTTCCTTTATTCTTTGCATTATACCATTTAATGTCACTTACTTAAGTGTATGTCATGAATAATATTTGTTTTACTTTGCTCCAAAATTAATCTTTCTAAAAATAAAATTTAGTAATCCTACTTAAGTACCACAATGGCTTCAAATTCTCTAAAGGATCTAGTCTTAAATCATCAACAATGTTTAAGAGCCAAACTCTTTTGCTCCTGCTTCCCAATTCGACTATTATGCTGACCTAATTTTCATTCAAACCAGACACATTGTTTCACAACTTTGCATGTTTTCTCAGATGCTACCCCACCTCACTTCTACAAATGTTGAATTCATATTCACATTCACATCCCATTAAATTGTCACCACCTCTGGAAAGCCTTCCTAAACTTCCTCATAGAGTAATCGCTTTCTATTATGATCTGTTAAAGTAATTTGGACATGCTTTTACCACGATACATGTCATAGTATCATATTATAGTACAATTGTGTTTATATTTCCACTAGAACACAAACTTTTGGAAAGTAAGATTTGGGTTTAAGGCTTCAGGTTGTCTCCCCCACTGTCTAACACTGACCACAGAATTAGTTACCAAACCTATAAAGAGAATATTGATCAGATTTCATGTAAATCTGCATTTTGAAGGGAGGGTATTTTTGTATCTTGTGGTTAATTCTAATCATGGTCTAAACTTTATCACTTTTGTGGCCTCTTCCCCTCTAGATATGAAACTTATTTTTAATGAAGGATTGACTTTCAGTTTAAGAAATCAGTATTTCATTGGAAAACAATTTTATGATAGTATAAACACAAATCCAAAGTAAAGTTTCTCATCAGTTGGAGGCAACCTCCAAATACGAGATATTATTGAAAGGAATTTCTTGTATCTCCCACTGGAAAGACTCTGCTTCTAAAATTATAAGAAATGGATGCTTATAAAAATTAATCAAAAGACCCTCAAATGTCAGTGAAATCCAGTAAAAGAGACACCAGCATGACTTTCCAATGTTAACTTTACCAGAAAGACGAGTTTATAAATAGGTAAGGTGTGGCTATCATGAAGCAACAGCAGGTTCTTGTGCTTTTAAGAAAGGTCAGAGGAGTCTTCCACCCATTTTCTTGTGGCCAACAAAGCAGTACACATGCTTTGGACCTAAAATTGTGGTAAACTCTGGCAATATCTGTTGGCTTCTTTGAACTGTTGTACAGTGAAAAGAGATTTCTATCTTACATTCTCACCTTCTTCATATCTAATGGACTCACTATAATTTAAAGGTTGGTTGTCATTGTTTCGATCTTTCTCTCCCTCTTCCTCTTTGCAGGTTAAAATCCTAGCTGAGCCTTTCAGTTCTCAGACGACCTCTACAAAGAATGCTTTTACGTCAGTTGTTTAATGATTTCAGGTCTTTGTTAAAGTACAAAGTTCTTGATGAGACCTTTTCTTGCCCATGCTATTACAAACTGTATTTCCATCTTTCTGGCTTTCCCTATTGTTTTTCCCTGCTTTATTTATTTCCACTTACTACTTATGATCATCCATCAGACTAAAAATCTAACTTAATTGTTAATTGTCACTCTTCTAACAAAAAAATATAAACTCCAGGAGGTAGAGAGGTTTATGTTCAATCCTGTAATTCTAGTACTTTTCAAAGCATAGATAACCAATATCTACTTACCAATGGGGGTAAGTGGATAGTACCCCAATGGATAGTACCCCCCCATTGTTAAGTAAATATCCCCCCATTGGTAAGTAAAGTGGGCAGAAGGTAGAATGTAAGCCCAAACTATATATTCCAACTCAGTTTCACCAGAGCTATCCCTTGAGATTATGGAATCCTGTCTCAATGGACACTTTAATCCTCACTTTGTTGCCATTCACAAAGAATAATTCCACAGGGAAATGCACATAGTAGTGGAAGACAAGAGGTTAGTTTTTATGAGCAGGAGAAATATGGTTATTTCTTTCTGCCTAGACTTAATATCAGTAAATATCATCAAAATCCCATTAAAACCAATTTCCCATTAAATCTAATAATAATACACAAGTACCTAATAAATGTTGGCTTATTCATAATAATCCTGATTTTTAAATTTTATTCACCTGAGTCTTTAGAGAAAACCAATAGTATGAGAAAACTGACTATCAACCTATTAGACTCTATACATTATTCCCCATATATAATTCCATAAAATGGGGACAGTAATAAAATCCTTATAGGGTGAAGTACTTGCAACTATGTTCAGGATATGTAAAGTGTCCAACATAAAGTTAACTAATTTTACCACCATTACGCAAATAGTTCCAGGCCTTGGTGATTCTCTTAGTGTTTATCTTTTCTGTTTTGTTACACTTATAATGATGGATGGTATTCTTTTCCAACTTGTTCTTGTGCCACTAGTAGTACAGAGGATTATTTCACATGGCATGGAAGAATCAATCACAAAAATAAAGTTAGTTACTTTACTTTTTTAATTTTTATTTTTTTCATTCTGAATGAATAGGCTTGAATTTATTTTATTTTAATTTAATTTTTTCAGTGTTCCAAGATTCATTGTTTATGGACCCAGTGCTCCATGCAATACATGCCCTCCTTAATACCCACCAAGGGCTCACCTAACCCTCCATCCTCCTCTCCTCCAAAACCCTCAGTTTGTTTCTCAGAGTCCACAGTCTCTCATGGTTCATCTCCCCCTTTCCATTTCCCCCACTTTACCTTTCCTTTCTTTCTCCTAATGTCCTCCGTGTTATTGCTTATGCTCCACAAGTAAGTGAAACTATGTGATCATTGACTCTCTTTGCTTGACTTATTTCACTCAGCATAATCTCTTCCAGTCCCATCCATGTTGATACAAAAGTTGGGTACTCATCCTTTCTGATGTAGGCATAATACTCCATAGTATATGCACCACATCTTCTTTATCCATTTGTCTGTTGAAGGGCATCTTGGCTCTGTCCACAGTTTGACTATTGCGGACATTGCTGCTGGGAACACTGGGGTGCCTATGGCCCTTCTTTTCATTACATTTGTATCTTTGGGGTAAATACCCGGTAGTGCAATTGCTGGGTCACTGGGTAGCCCTATTTTAAATTTTTTTGAGGAACTTCCACACTGTTTTCCAAATGGCTGCCCAACTTGCATTCCCATCAACAGACTGATTTTTAATATTAATGCCTTGTATACTCCATAGATTTTTAGGCTTGAACTTTCTTCTAGGTATTAAAGTGTCTTCTTAACCAGTTATATTAGGGTCCAATTTAGTCATGTCAGAATCTCAAATTCAGTTAACTTATTCAAAAAGGGAACATTTATTATCTTATTGTATTAATTATGTACTGCCACAATAATGCTGTATCAGAAACAATCATAAAATCTTGATGGGAATATAAAACTAATGTATTTTGCTCTCAACTCTGAGTTAGGCAAGTAATTCTACTGATAGGAATTGGGTTTGGCTAGGCTAGCTTGTGAGTCTGAGCTGGTGGGGGGCAGATGGGTTATCAACTGGCTAGGTTGACGCAGCTCTTCTCCACGTGGACTCAACCTTTAGCAGATTGGCTTGGGTTTGTTCTAACAGGAATGGCAAGGTTGTAAGAGAACAACTTGCCCTATGTCTCTTGAGGCCCAGGCTCAAAACTGGCATATAGTCCCTTCCACCTCATTCTGTTGGCCAAAGCAAGTCACAAGGTTATCCCAGTTCAAAGATGGAGAAATAGACTCACTTCTTAATGAAAAGGACTGAAAATTCACATTGCAAAGGGCACAGGTAAAGGCAGAGGAAGATCTGCTATAGTCACATACATAAAGTTGAGAAATGGGATTGGGCTGTTTTCAGAGAAGACTGGCTATGAAGATGTAACTCTACTGGGAATGAGTCCCTCTCTTCCTCTCTTCAGCTTCAATCTATAATTCTCAGGTAGCTATTCCCACAGGGACTGGTTCTAAGGTTGCAAGTAGCTTTGTTTTTATAATGAAAGTAAATTCTTCCCTAGCAGCAACTGATAAAAGAATAATAATAATAATAATCTGGGGGTAAATCCAAATTTCTTCTGCAAGGCATCTGTACCTATTGCTGGCCCTTTCACCATAGCCGGAGATGAAGGATATTATAATTAAAACAGCCAAGGTAGGTTAGGATGCTCCTTGCTCCCAGAATCAGAAAAAAAGCAAAATGTGATTTTACTAAAAGAGGAGGAAGAGTGATGAGAAGGCCAAATTAACGTGCCCTTGGTCTTGTGCAATTCAATTCCTTCCCATTCTTATACTCTACAGTATCATAGAAATTTCCCAATGACAGATCTCATTGTGTTATTTCCTAGCTTAAATTCAGTATTGTTTCATTGACTAAAGTTAAATACAAACTTTTTGGTATGATTTGATGTTAAAAACTCTTCTCAATTTGTTGAGATAGATATTTGAACCCTAGTGGCCTATTTGCCATAACAGAAATTTACCGTGCTATACTGCCAAAGATTCAGTTAAATTAACTCCATTAGTAGGCCCAAGTCTCTATCTCCTACATTGTTTGCCACCAGACGATTTTAGCACCTGGTAAAAGTCACGTTATATTTTGTCCCTCAAATCTTCCTATGATTCAGTGCCTTTGATTATGTCCCTTAAATAGAATACCTTTCCTTTTTTCATTCTTTATTTGGTATAGTCCTGGTTATTTTCCAAGTCCCAGATTCAATGTCTTTCTTTCCATGAATCTTGCCTTATCCATAAATTGATCACTTATTTTTCTGCCATAATCCCTACCTTACTACATTCTGATTAATTGTATTTTTTAAAAGACATCTCCTCCCTCTGGAATTCTTTATTTGTTGTCTTTTAATCCTCTGTGCTTAACATCATGCCCAGACTATACCATCCACACAATAATTACCAAGAATTATTTTGTCTTTAATAATTAATAGTTCTCAGTAATTTATTTAAGTGTATGTAAATGTTAGTGGCTGAGAAAAAAGGATACTATGTAGATATCAACAAATCTGCAATCTTCTTCTGTCAAAAAAATCATTATGTTTTAATCCTGAGCAATAGACTAAAAATAAATGACTGTTTTAAAACACTGTCTTCTTCAAAAACCTTTAAAAAAACACCTGAGTGTAATGAAGTTCAAAACCAATTTATCAACTTTATCTTTAAAAATTCATTATTTTATTAGTTATGAAGTATTCTCTTCTCTTGCACAAAAACTGTGCCACTATCTTTTGAAATTAAATATCTGATGTTTCCTTCTTGGTGTAATTCAAATGTATCCTGTTTCTTAGTGGAGATAGACACATTTTTACTTTGTTCTGCAAAACCATACACGCTAGTGATAAATGAGCAGTGTCTGTGGTTACATTTGTTCTTATCTCTTTTGAAGCAGAAAATCTGGCAGTCTCTTATCTAAACTTTAACAAGTGCAGATAAACTTTGATAGAAAAATGTTTCTGGACTGCCATCGCTTTTAGCAAGAGTAAACAATTTAAACTAAAAGCAGCTGTTTGATTTTTTCCAAAAAATAAATCTAAAAGTAAAATTCTCTTCAAAGAATGGCATATAATTCAATGTAGCTTTCAATCAAGTGTAAATGCAGCTATACAGCACATTTATCTGTTGTAAGTATAAGGCCAGTTTATTAAGCTCTTTTGGCTTTGGAACTAAGATGGTTATTGCAATAATGTCCAGCTTATGCTATTATTATGATCAAAGAAGTGTTGCTAATGTTGTAGTCACTATTAAGCTTATAAGCATCCTTTTTTTTTTTTAATTTTTGTAACAATTGACAAATCCATTTGCTGGATTTTAATTTATGTTCCAGCAAACAGGAGCTCCCCCAGAAAGTTCTTAGAGTGTATCTTGACTCCTTGGAGGAAGGCAATTCAAGAGTGGAGTGTCTGTTTCGTTTCAGAAGGGCTGCAAAAAAGAAAAAAAGAAACCCAAGGAAGAAGAGAAAAAGATAAATTCTAACAGTGATGAAGGCAGCAAATAAACAAATATTTCTGCCTTATGAGGGCCAGAAGTGTATATCTTAAATTTTAAGATTGTCATTTCAATTTGTTATCCTTGGCTCTAATTAGCTCACTGCTCTGATTTTCCTGATTGAATTGCAGGCACAAATTGACTTATTTCCTTTCCTCTTCTGCCTTCTCCTCTCCTCTCCTCTCCTTCTTTTTCCTCTCCTTTCCTTCATTCTTGTGTTTACCTTTTGAGATATTTTAGCAACAAACTTTTCATTTGCACAAATACTAGGCTGATATGTAATGAAATCCAGTATGTTTTCAAGTTGCTTCATTAACACAACAAATTTCTTTCCTTCTTCCTCCCTCCCTCCTGCTCTGTTTCTTCCTTCTTTTCTTTTTCTTTGTCAGGACAAAACCTTACCATAGTTGAGCAAAACTTATTTTCCTTAGGAAATAAATTTTTTAAAAATGTATGTATATATCTTAACTAAGTCATATTAAGATCAAGTGGTAAATTAAGCTAAATTGCCTTAAACCATAATAACACAGGTATATATGAACATATTGTAGGTTCAGTTCTATACCATAAGAAAGTGAGTCAAAGAATTTTTTGGTTTCCCATAGCATATAAAAGTTATGTCTATAGTATACTCTTCTGTATAATAGCACTTTGTCAAAAAAATGTACATACCTTAATTTAAGAATACTTTGTTACTAAAAAATGCTAACTATCATGTATGTGAGCTTTCAACAAGTTGAAATCTTTTTGCCTTGATGTTGATGGCTATTCACTGCATAGGGTGGTGATTGCTGAATGTTATGGTAAATGTGGCAATTTCTCAAAATAAGACAATGAAGTTTGCCACATGAATTGACTCTTCCTTTCACAAATGGTTTCTCTGTAGCATGGGAAGCTGTTTGATAGTACTTGTCCCACACTAAAACTTCTTTCAAAATTGGGTTCAGGGACGCCTGGGTGGCTCAGTGGGTTAAGCCGCTGCCTTCGGCTCAGGTCATGATCTCAGGGTCCTGGGATCGAGTCCCGCATCAGGCTCTCTGCTCAGCAGGGAGCCTGCTTCCCTCTCTCTCTCTCTGCCTGTCTCTGCCTAGTTGTGATCTCTTTCTGTCAAATAAATAAATAAAATCTTAAAAAAAAATTGGGTTCAATCTTCTCAAATCTTCCTGCTCATTTATCCACTAAGTTTTTGTAATTTTCTAAATCCATTGTTGTCATTACAACAATCCTCATAGCTCTTAACTAGGAGTAGATGTCATCTCAAGGAGCCACTTTCTTTGTTCATCTCTAAGAAACAACTTCTCATCCATGGAAATTTTATCATGAGATTGCAGCCATTCATTAACATCTCCAGGTTCAACTTTGATCTTACTTCTCTGGCTGTTTCTGCCACATATGAATTTACTTCTTTTACTGAGGTCTTGAACCCATCAAAGTCACCCATAAAAGTTGGAATCAACTTCTTCCAAACCCTTGTTCCTGTTGATATTTTGACCCCCAAATCATGAACGTTCTTAGTGGCTTCCAAAAAGATGAGTTCTCTCCAGAAGATTTTCAGTTTATTTCAACCATTAGCAGAATCACTATGTATAGCAGCCAGAGCCTTACAAAATGTATTTCTTAAATAATACAAAGTGAAAGTCAAAATTACCTCTTGATCCATGCCCTCCAGAATGGATGTTGTATTAGCAGGCGTGAAAACAACATTAAACTTGCTGAATATCTCCATCAGAGCTCTTGGGTGACCAGCTGCATTGTCAATGAGCCATCATATTTGGAATGGAGTCTTCTTTCTGAGAGATAGGTCTCAATAGTGGGCTTAAAATATTCAGTAAATCAAGTTGCAAACAGTGGTGCTGTCACCCAAACTTTACTGTTTCACTGACAGAACACAGGCAGATTTAATGAAATTCTTAAGGGCCCTAGATTTTCAAAATGGTCAATAGGCATCGGCTTCAGTGTTCATTACCAGCTACATTAGTCCCTGATAAAAGAGTCAGCCTGTTCTTCAAACCTTTGAAGCCAGGCATTGACTTGTCCTCTCTAGCTATGAAAGAACTAGATGGTGTCTTTTTCCATTAGAAGACTTTTCATCTCCATTGAAAATTTGTTTTTCAATATAACTGCCGTCATTAATTACCTTAGCTAGATCTTCTGGATAACTTGCTGCAGCTTATACATCAGCACTTCCTGATTCACCTTGCACTTTTATATTGTGGAGATGGCTTCTTTTCTTAAATCTCCTGAACCAACCTTTGTTAGCTTCAAACATTTCTTTTGCAGCTTCCTAACCTCTCTTGGCCTTCAAAGAATTGAGGAGAGTTAGGAACTTGTTCTGCGTTAGGCTTTGTCTTAAGAGAATATTATGGCTGGTTTGATCTTCTATCCAGACCACTAAAACTTTCTCCATGTCAGCAGTAATGCTGTTTTCTTTCCTTAGTGTTTGTGTGTTCACTGCAGTAGCACTTTTAATTTCTTTCAAGAACTTTTCCTATATATTCACTACTTGGCTCACTGTTTGATTTGGTTGAAGAGACCTAGCTTTTGGCCTCTCTCAGCTTTTGACATGCCTTCCTTAATAAGGTTAATAATTTCTAGTTTTTGATTTAAAGTAAAAGATGTATAAGTCTTCCTTTCACTTGAAGAGTTAGAGATCATTATAAGGTTATTAATTGGCCTAATTACAATATTGCTGTACTTCAGAAATTAGGGAGGCCAAAGCAGAGGGGGGAAATGGCTAATTGGGGGCACAGTCAGAACACACACAACATTTATAGATTAAGTTCACCATCTTATATAGGCACAGCTCATGATGCCCCAAAGCAATTGCAATAATAATCCCAAAGATATGATCACAAATTACCATAACAAATATAATAATAATAATGAAAAAGCTTGAACTATTGCCCGAATTATCAAAATGTGACACTGAGACATGAAGTGAAAAAATGTTATTGGAAAAATAGCACTGACAGACTAGCTCCATGCAGTGTTGTTTGTTTAAAAAAACACAGTATCTGAGAAGTACAATAAAGTAAATCACAATAAGATGAGGTATGCCTATACCTAAGAATCATTTTTCTGTCGTTTCAGAGACTAGAAATCACTTGACTTCCAAGTTCCTTTAGTACTTTTAAACTCTTTCACCTTTGGTTTAAAAGCATAGATTTTTATCTTTAATTAACTCCAGAACTGACTTTAGAATTAGAGTTACATTTTTCTAGAAATTTGTAATGTGAGGATTCTGCACTGTGTATGTGTTTACCTTAAAATAACCTCTAATTTTAACTTTAGTGGTTTTCTTGTGTAAACTTAGCTGCTTCACCTCCTAGCCAATCTTTCTTATAGTTGATGTGATTAAATTTATCAGTTTGCCTCATTTTTGTCTTTTAGACTATAATCCTTCAATAAGAGTTTTCAGCTAGTATTGTACTTTAGTTGTGGTCCCATTTTTCAGAGAATAGAAGTAAACACACAATATATGAATTTAAGTAATACCACTACTTAAAAATTATGAAATATTTTTCTTGGCCCAACTGTGCATTTGTAGTTATGATTGTTCCAAACCAAATTATTAGTGACAAGAGATAGAAGTGAAGTGGTAGGGCACTTTGATTCAGTAGGATTGGCCAGAAGTAACTGAAAGCTGAATGTAAGGCAATTAAATTTATGTGAGAAAAAGAATGCTAGAATCATTCCTTAAAAAGAAGTCTCTAAGATTTACTGTCACAAATACTGAAGCTGTTAAAGTAATTCTCCTCCTTAAATTGTGGGATCTCCCCCAAAACACAGAGATTTGGTTTTTCTTAAGGTTTTGCCTCCATACTTTAAATAATCCCACTCTCAGTAGGCATTAAAAGTACACATATTACTTTATCACGAATAGATCTTGGAGAGAAAAACTGGAAGTGGACTGCAAGTAAATTATAAGTAAATATAGTTAGTTTAAAAAGGAGTTTCATCCAACCCAGTGGATTGGCCAACATTCTCGTAGTCCTTCAAGCCAGTTCAAAGTTAAAGCTTGATAGAAAAAGGTACTTTTTATCAGTTACCATGTAATTCCTTGGATATAAACCATAACTACTCTTGGAAATGTTACAAGCTAATTGTTATCTTCTGAATAGTTGTTAACACCCAGAAATTCCTTGAACTAGACTCCTGTGTTAGCTAACATAGGACAATTGAGCAATATGATTCTTTAAACATTGATATTAATTTTCTTATTCTTTTCTTCTCCCTATGTACAAATTTTTTATTTATTCTTTTAATCCTAACTAGTTATCTTCTATACTTATACTACTGTATCAGTTACACCCAGATAAAAACCCAACTTTAAATGACTGTCAAATGGCTACTTCTTGTCTTTTTACTATTTAATCTATAATTGATAGATACTTTAATGAATTGAATAAATGCCTTTCCTCCATGAAAAATGCAAAATAAAACATTATCATTCATACTTAACAGCACTTTGCTACTGGATTTATGTTGAGAATGGGCTTGATGACTGATGGATGCTTACAAAGGCATCTCGGTATCAATTCCACAAAATCAAAAATGGTTGTATTCTGTATGTGTTTTCCAACATTAAAATCAATAGACTTTAAATGATAGCACCAAAACTCTTTCAGATTTATGGTTAAATTCATCATGGCCTGATAAACTTCTTTGTAGAATTTAGACATTTTGCGAGTTATATACAGAGCTACTAACACTTCCCTAATTTTTTGTTTCAAACTGTCATATCTTCTGTGGTTTAAAGTTCATACTTCTGACATTTTCTCATAGCACTTGAGAAGATCCAAAGCTCTTAACTGAGCACAAACTTACATCCAACTACTGACACCGAATGCAGCAACAATTCTGAATTATCTTTGAGATTAAAATTCTAATTCTTAAAAATTTAAAGTAGAACAATGACTTTCTCTCCCTTGCCTCTGTTTCATATAGCATATTAATTTCACATTAGCAATGTATCTAAATGAAATATAATTATCAGAAAATTCAATCATGTCTTGACTGCTGTTCAATACCTGCCAGAGGCTCTTTTAAAACACTGACATTTGAGAACAGCCTAATGGACATCTTAACTATCTATTTACTACATTTTCCAAATTCTATTCCAGTATTAAGTAAAAGTACATAAAAAAGTAAAGTAAAAAAAAGTAAAGTGTCTGGACCTTATGTCTTAGTCTTCTGTGTTGATTTAGTATCATACCCTCCACTTCATAGAATTTCTATTAAGTAGAAGAATTTCCATTAGAAATTTTCCTTCTGGAAAATTTATGTAAGTTAAATAGGTATCACTGGAATAATTAAAATTAATTTTAAGATGACTTTGCTGTAGTTAAAGATATTTTGTACTCTATTTTTAAATGTCATAGAAGGTAAGTTCCCAGTTGAATTCTGGGAAAAAAAGTATATACATGTGAATTAGTATACTTTGTGAGTGATACAGTATTTGCTTTCTTTGGCCTTAATTTTCAAGAAATGTATAACAATTAATTATCATTTAATATTGGTACTTTGTTTTTCTAGGTCTCGACAACTCCTTTATCTGTAGTCTTAAACTTATTTTAAAGTTTCATTTTCCCTTTTCCTGTATACTTAATTTTATAACTTCCAAAATCTTATTGGAAGATGTGGAGTATACATCATGAGTAAACTGAGATAAAAGAAATTCATGCATTGTGAGAAAAGAAAGAAATTCTGCATTGCAATTACATACCATAATTATTAAATAGCAACCTGCAAAACTTCAGCCTTGCTTTAAAAGAGGTGAGAGTCTTTGCCTCAAAAGTTTAAAATTATAATTTGTAATAATTGCTGATTTTTATTTTGGTAATTATTATTTAGCAAATGGAGAGTAACTGCCTTTGTCAATATTATTTTAAAGATTTGTGTAGAGAAAAAAAAATCAGTGCTGCCTGTTGAGACAGGCAGTTTGTGGTGTGAATGTCACATAAATATTTAGCAAAAGGAAACCCAAGGTCTCCGATGGACGTACATCTGCTACTGAAGAGTTACAACTCACATATCACATGTTATTTCTTGACATATGGCATGTCAGAAAGGAATGTTAAAAAAAAGAAAAATTAAAAAATGTAAACTCCTAACAAAGCATTAAAATCATGTATATATAATAATACACGTATGTCTCATTAAAGAATTCTGAAAAAAAATGTCTCGAGTACATATGGAATAAGACAGCTGTTAGGTTGCTCTAAGGTTAAACAGATTTATAATATCTCCATTATACTCCCCACATGTTAATATCAGGAACTTCTAGGAATGATTAATATTAATAACATTAAAAAGAAAAAAGTGTGTCTTTCTTTGGAAAAACTCAGATTTTGCACATAATTTTTGAATTGATTCAAAGTGTAAGAGTATGTAAGCAAGAAATGTTATTTTAGGCAAGACTGAAGAATGCTGAAAATAAATCCAAATGAGAAATGGAAAGTATTATAAGATTGCAGCTACTTTCAGAATCATGCAAAAACAGTTACTCTTTTCATGAGTTAGATTTCTTAACATTCTTTCACAACAATCTCATAAAGAATATGAAGAAAGTAAAAATGAATTTAAAAACCTGAATGAATTGCAGTCTGAATAATGCATGTCTGAAAACAATTATGCCATAGGATCTATGTATAACCAAGTGTAGAATACCTCGTCCCTGTCTCTGTCTCTGTTCCCCCCACCATCACCCCTTCTCCTTCCACTACTGTCCATCTTCCTCTCTCCTCTCTCCCTATCTATCCAGACTCTGCTGTTTTCCAACAGGATTTAAGTTACCTTATATGGAAATACAACAAATTCAGCAAGATAACTGTTGGGGTCTACCAGGAAAATTGAAATTGTTCTAATCATGTTTTAATAAAGTAAATTCAAAAGAAGAAATTGTTTATGCAGGTGATAACCCAAAAAGTGGCCAAATAGGGTACAGTGAGGCAACACAGAAATTAGCAACAGTAGGAAGCAGCTGCCATCCTCAAATAAAAGAACATGTGATGAGGCTGTGTTAGTGGGATGTAAGGACTGGAGTCTTATTATAAGAGGTCAGTCTTATAATAGGTCTTATCGTAGGTCAGTCTGGCAGGAACCAGGGCCACAGGGAAGAAAGGTCACTAGAACATGATCGGAGAAAGAGAGATATGGGGCTTCTCTCATCCTCTGGACTCCAGCTAGTCTTCCAAAAGTGCCTTCGACAGTTTGAACACAGTAAGGCTAGGAAGTGCAGTCTGCTGGTGTCAGGCCCCGTCTGAAGAACAGAGCAAGGGGAGGTTATAATGGATCTCTGTGAGAGCCCCACACAGGTGCATCCAGCTTCCAGCTGCCAGACTGGCTGAGCTGGCTGGAGTCATAATGTTCATTTCTAAGAAACAATGTAGCATCTACTGGATGAATTCAGGGAAGGGCAGAGGTTGAAACCTAGCCCAGAAGCTGAAAGCCCCCTAAGCCCCAGCCCAGAAGCTGAAGGTCCCCAAGCCTCCTACCCCTCTCACACACTGGCTCCGCTTGGACTCCATCACTCTCTTTCTCTCTCTCACTTTTCCCCCAGGTTGGGCTCCAGGAAAGACTAAATCACCAAGGTTTCTATGTTTTCTCTCCTCACCAGGCCCTTCTGAGGACCCTGCTCTATCTGGCAGCTTTCTCCAGGCCATTGCTGCCATTATAATTGGGGTTAGGCAATTTCTATGAGCACTACTCCTATGATGGAGACTGTATTTGTGATATCTCCCCTTGGGGCAACTTGCAACCCCCATGGGGGTAGGGGAAGAATGTATGAGAGAGAACTCCAAAGGAAGAAAATAAGGACAACATTAACTCTTAGCAAAGATGAGGTTGGTGTAATGTAGTATAAATGTGACAATGAGCTGCTTTGATAATAATGTAAAGTGCTTGACATGAAGCTTTTGATTGTAGAGGCATCCATTTCAAAGGCATCCATCTCAAATAAATACACTGCCAGCTATACAACTAGATAAAAAACCAGGCCACCCCACCCATGAAGTCCCTTTCAGAAAGCCTTGGATGACCTAGATAATTTACCCCTTGAGTGACCGCTATTTTCTGATTCCCAAATTATAATTCCTGTTCTTGGATTTTAAATTCACCAATAAAAAGTAAACCCACAAAATCCTAAGCACTCCACCCTTGACCCCAATAAAAGCAGAACTGCAGGTCAAAGCCTCTCTCTATCCATGACGTTCTACTCTGTGACCCTTAGTGTACCGTGCACCCAACAGGATTTGTGAGTAATAAAACTTTTTTCAAAGTTCCATGATGGTTATTGCTGAAGTCCATCTTGTAAGAGTAATACGAACCACAAGGGCAGGTCTAGCCATAACACTGTCTTTTGTTTGAGAACTGTCTGTGGGGACTCACCACAAGCAGTACAGGCCCAAGTGAGTGCCCCAGGCATTCCTAGCCAATAGCTGAGAACAACACAAAACATATACAAAACTCTGCCTCAGAAGTATACTAGCTTGATAAATGGATGAAGCCATTTTTTAAAGCTTCCTAACAAACAACTCAAAGAGGAACATATAGGTAGACATATAGTTTAGTCTCAAAAATTTCTCAGAAGAGACAGAGCTTTCTTGATGCCAAAACCAGAAAAGAATTTGTTCTAAGTGTTCTAATAAAGAAAAAATAGCTTAAAGTAAGGCATACTAGTCTCAAAATCCTTGTAGTAATGAGTTTCATTCCTCACAATATTTTAAGATCTAAACAAATACTGTTGAACAAAAAACATTTTGGGGAAACTTTTCCAAGGGGAAAATGCATCCAATAAGATCCAAGTAGACTGCTGCCTGGTCATCTAGATTCTAGATTAAACAAGAGACATACTTAGAAAGGGGAATAGGATGCAAATTCATCAGCTACTACTATTCAATCATGACAGACTTTTTTAAAAATTTCTTTTCAGCGTAACAGTATTCGTTGTTTTTGCACCACACCCAGTGCTCCATGCAACACGTGCCCTCCCTAATACCCACCATCTTGTTCCCCCAACCTCCCACCCCCCCACCCCTTCAAGACCTTCAGGTTGTTTTTCAGAGTTCATGGTCTCTCATGGTTGACCTCCCCATGTTTCCCAGTTTCCCTCAACTCCCTTCTCTCCATCTCCCCATGTCCTCCATGCTATTTGTTATGCTTCACAAATAAGTGAAACCATATGATAATTGACTCTCTCTGCTTGATTTAGTTCACTCAGCATAATCTCTTCCAGTCCCATCCATGTTGCTACAAAAGTTGGTATTCATCCTTTCTGATAGAGGCATAAATACTCCATAGTGTATATGGACCACATCTTCCTTATCCGTTCTTCCTTTGAAGGGCATCTTGGTTCTTTTCACAGTTTGGCAACCGTGGCCATTGCTGCTATAAACACTGGGGTACAGATGGCCCTTCTTTTTACTCCATCTGTATCTTTGGGGTAAATACCCAGTAGTGCAATTGCAGGGTCATAGAGAAGCTCCATTTTAATTTCTTGAGGAATCTCCACACTGTTCTCCAAAGTGGCTGCACCAACTTGCATTCCCACCAACAGTGTAGGAGGGTTCCCCTTTCTCCACATCCTCTCCAACACATGTTGTTTCCTGTCTTGCTAATTTTGGCCATTGTAACTGGTGTAAGGTGGTATCTCAATGTGGTTTAAATTTGAATCTCCCTGATGGCTAGTGATGATGAACATTTTTTCATGTGTCTGATAGCCATTTGTATGTCTTCATTGGAGAAGTGTCTGTTCATATCTTCTGCCCATTTTTTGATATGATTATCTGTTTTGTGTGTGTTGAGTTTGAGGAGTTCTTTATAGATCCTGGATATCAGCCTTTAGTCTCTACTGTCATTTGCAAATATCTTCTCCCATTCCGTGGGTTGCCTCTTTATTTTCCTGACTGTTTCCTTTGCTGTGCAGAAGCTTTTGATCTTGATGAAGTCCCAAAGTTCATTTTCACTTTTGTTTCCTTTGCCTTTGGAAACATAGCTTGAAAGAAGTTGCTGTGGCTGATATCGAAGAGGCTACTACCTATGTTCTCCTCTAGGATTCTGATGGATTCCTGTCTCACGTTGAGGTCTTTTATCCATTTCGAGTTTATCTTTGTGTAAGGTGTAAGAAAATGGTCGAGTTTCATTCTTCTACAAATAGCTGTCCAGTTTTCCCAGCACCATTTATTGAAGAGACTGTCTTTTATCCACTGTATATATTTTCCTGTTTTGTCGAAGATTATTTGACCACACAGTTGAGGGTCCATGTCTGGGCTCTCTACTCTGTTCCACTGGTCTATGTGTCTGTTTTTATGCCAGTACCATGCTGTCTTGGTGATCACAGCTTTGTAGTAAAGCTTGAAATCAGATAACGTGATGCCGCCAGTTTTATTTTTGTTTTTCAACATTTTCTTAGCAATTCGGGGTCTCTTATGATTCCATACAGATTTTTGGATTATTTGCTCCAGCTCTTTGAAAAATACCGGTGGAATTTTGATCAGAATGGCATTAAAAGTATAGATTGCTCTAGGCAGTATAGACATTTTAACAATGTCTATTCTTCCGATCCAAGAGCATGGAAGGGTCTTCCATCTTTTTGTGTCTTCTTCAGTTTCTTTCATGAGTGTTCTGTAGTTCTTCAAATACAGATCCTTTACCTCTTTGGTTAGGTTTATTCCCAGGTATCTTATGGTTCTTGGTGCTATAGTAAATGGAATCCATTCTCTAATTTCCCTTTCTATATTTTCATGTTAGTGTCTAATAAAGCCACTGATTTCTGTACATTGACTTTGTATCCTGCCACATTACTGAATTGCTGTATGAGTTCTAGTAGTTTGGGGGTGGAGTCTTTTGGGTTTTCCATATAAAGAATCATGTCATCTGTGAAGAGAGAGAGTTTGACTTCTTCATTGCCAATTTGGATACTTTTTATTTCTCTTTGTTGTCTGATTGTTGTTGCTAGGACTTCTAATACTATGTTGAACAAGAGTGGTGAGAGTGGGCATCCTTGTCGTGTTCCTGATCTCAACGGGAAGGCTGCAGGCTTTTTCCCAATGAGGATGATATTTGCTATGGGTCTTTCAAAGATAGAGTTTATGAAGTTCAGGAATGTTCCCTCTCTCCCTATACTTTGAAGCATTTTAATCAGGAACGAATGCTGGATTTTGTCAAATGCTTTTTCTGCATCAATTCAGAGGACCACGTGGTGCTTCTGTCTTCTCTTATTGATTTGTTCTATCACATTGATTGATTTGAGAATGTTGAACCATCCTTGTAACCCAGGGATGAATCTCACCTGGTCATGGTGGATAATCTTTTTAATGTACTGTTGGATCCTGTTTGCTAGGATCTTGTTGAGAATCTTAGCATCCATATTCATCAGTGATCTTGGTCTGAAGTTCTCCTTTTTGTTAGGGTCTTTGCCTGGTTTGGGGATCAGGGTAATGCTGGCTTCATAAAAAGAGTCTGGAAGTTTTCCTTCTGCTTCAATTTTTTTAAACAACTTCAGAAGAATAGGTGTTATTTCTTCTTTGAAAGTTTGATAGAATTCCCCAGGGAATCCGTCAGGTCTTGGGCTCTTGTTTTTTGGGAGGTTTTTGATCACCGCTTCAATCTCGTTACTAGATATCGGGCTATTCAGGTTGTCGATTTCTTCCCAGTTCAATTTTGGTAGTTTATATTTTTCCAGGAATGCATCCATTTCATCTTGGTTGCTTAGCTTTTGGCATATAACTGTTGATATTAACTTCTGATGATTGTTTCTACTTCCTTGGTGTTAGTTGTGATCTCTCCCTTTTCATTAATAACTTTATTAATTTGGGCTTTTTCTCTTTTCTTTTGGATTAGTGTGGCCAATGGCTTATTGATCTTATTCTTTCAAAAAACCAGCTTCTAGTTTCATTGATACGTTCTACTGTATCTCTGGTTTCTACCTTATTGATCTCAGCTCTAATCTTGATTATTTCCCTTCTTATGTGTGGAGTTGGTTTGATTTGTTGTTGGTTCTCCATCTCTTTAAGGTGTAGAGACAGCTGGTGTATTCTGGGTTTTTCAATTTTTTTGAGCGAGACTTGGATGGCTATGTATTTCCCCCTTAGGACCTCCTTTGCTGTATCCTGTATTAGGTTTTGGACCGAAGTGTCTTCATTTTTGCTGGTTTCCATGAATTGTTTAAGTTCTTCTTTGATCTCCTGGTTGATCCAAGCATTCTTAAGCAAGGTAGTCTTTAGCTTCTAGGTGTTTGAGTTCCTTCTGAACTTTTCCTTGTGATTGAGCTCCAGTTTCAAGGCATTGTGATCTGAGAATATGCAGGGAATAATCTCAGTCTTTTGGTATCAGTTGAGTCCTGATTTGTGACCCAGTATGTGGTCTATTCTGGAGAAGGTTCCATGTGCACTTGAGTCATATCAATATGACTCTTTATCTTGATTAATAGTTTTCTTATGTAATTGGCTGCTCCCATATTGGGGGTGTAGATATTTACAATTGTTAGATCATCTTGGTGGATAGTCCCTTTAAGAATTATGTAGTGTCTTTCTGTATCTCTGACTATAGTCTTTAGTTTAAAATCTAATTTATCTGATATGAGAATCGCTATCCCGGCCTTCTTTTGAGGCCCATTGGCATGAAAGATGCTTCTCCATCCCTTCGCTTTCAGTCTGGGTGTATCTTTAGGTTCAGAATGGGTCTCTTGTAGACAACATATGGATGAGTTCTGTCGTTTTATCCAATCTGCAACCTGTGTCGTTTTATGGGCGTATTTAGGCCATTCACGTTGAGAGTGATTATTGATAGATACGTTTTTATTTACATCGTGTTATGTTTGAAGTCTTTCTTTCTGTAGATTGTCTCTATATTTCTGTTCAATTTTTAGGATTTTGTCTCTTTTATAGAACCCCCCTTAATATTTCCTGCAGTGTTGGCTTGGTGGTTGCATAGTCTTTTAAGCCTTGCCGGTCTTGGAAACTCTTTATCTCTCCATCCATTTTGAATGTCAGTCTTGCTGGATAAAGTATTCTTGGCTGCATGTTTTTCTCATTTAGTGCCCTGAATATATCTTGCCAGCCCTTTCTGGCTTGCCAGGTCTCTGTGGATAGGTCTGATGTTATTCTGATGGTCTTTCCTCTGTACATAAGGAGCTTCTTTGTCCTGGCTGCTTTCAAGAGGGTCTGCCTGCAATTATAATTCTTCATTCTTGCTATTAGGTGTCTCGAGGACTCTCAAGAATCTATAATCTTGGGGGGAAACCGTTCTGCCTCTAGTACATGAACGTTGGTGCTGGTTCCATTCATGAGATTGGAAAAACTTTAATGGACAACTTGTTCTACTGTATCTTCTAGACTTTTTTCTTTCTCCTCCCCTTCAGGGATTCCAATAATCTGATGTTGGAACGTTTCATGGCATCATTTATTTCCCTGATTCTGTTTTCATGGCTTCTAAGCTGTTTGTTCCAGGCTTCCTCCTGATCCTTTCTCTCTATCTGTTTGTCGTCCAGATCACTAATTCTGTCTTCTGTCTCAGTTACCCTAGCTTTGAGAGAATTTAGATTAGATTGGAACTTATTGAGAGCATTTAGAACATCATCCCTGGTGGCTTTCAGTTCTGCCCTAATCAATTCCGTTTGGTCATCTATGGCTTTCTCCAACCTAGCTATTGCCTAGATAATTGTTAGCCTGAATTCCCTTTCTGACATATTGTCTATGTCGATAGCCATTAGCTCTATTGTAGAAGGCCTATCCTCTGTATTTTTGTTCTGTTGGGCATTCCTCCTTCTAGTCATTTTGGTGAGAGATGACTGAACAGATATAGCTGCATGTATCAATGTGGTGCAGTCAAGGTGCACCCTGGAATGCTCCTGAGCAATCAGGATTCTCCACCCAAAAGAAAGAAAAAAGAAAAGAAAAAGAAAAAAGAGAGAGAGAGAGACAGGAAAAAAAAGGGAAGATAAAAGCGAAGGCTCAGCCCAAATGGGCCCCAAGGTAAGACTTATGAAGTATACAAACAAAAACAGAAAAATAAAAAGACTGATAAAAGTATATGGCAAGAGAAAAAAAATATATATATATATATAAAGGCAAAAAAAGGAAGAGCCTCATCAAAAAGAACCCCAAGTATAAGATTTATATACTATCAGCACAAACACAAATACACAGAAACACTGGCAGAAGAAAAAGATGGGAGAGTGGTTTTAAATTCTCAGTGTGGGTGAGGAAGATTATTTTGATTCTTCCTGGATGTATCTTGATATCTTTGTTAAAGGACTCAACTTTCCTGAGATAAAGGGGGATTAAAAATTGGTTTACCTATAGGGGTAGCATTGATTGGGAAGAGGGGGTTAACTTGAAGTTTAACTCTATGAATATTAGAAAATTAAAAAAAAGAATAAACTAGACTAAACTAAACTGAAATTTTTAAAAAAGTTAAAAAAATAGAA
The DNA here is from genome assembly GCF_964662115.1 of Mustela nivalis. NCBI lineage: Eukaryota > Metazoa > Chordata > Mammalia > Carnivora > Mustelidae > Mustela > Mustela nivalis. The sequence continues at coordinate 78,574,314 of NC_139031.1, forward strand.
AAGCAAAAGAAAAACACAGGTGTATGTATCAAAAAGTTCAGGTTAGAAGGTTATTGTGGAATTTGATGTACTGGACATCTCACTGTGATGGTAAATAGGTTAAAAAATTATATATATATATATATATATATATATATATATATATATATAATGAACGAGAATAGTGGGAATGAGTTAAAAATAAAAGTTGTATCTATGAAGTAGTGGTGGTTGTCCTCTTGTCATCTTTTTTTTTTTTTTTCTTTCCTGGTTGGTTTTCTGGGGGAGGGGCCTACCATGTGGGTTTTCAGTCAATGATATTCCCTGAGTTAAGTCCTCCCGCCCCCCTCTAGGGGGTGGTCTCTGAGGAAACTGGTTTTGCAGGCTGTGTTCTCTGGAGGTTTTTATGTTTGTTCTTTTTTTTTTTCCTCTTGCCTTGACAGCTTTTGATGGTTTTTGGAGGTTTAGAGGAAAGCAAACTGCACCCTGACCTCCCTCTCAGAGAGAAGCCTCAGTCTGCTCCCTTGTGGGTGCTGCAGAGCTGCTGGCAGAGCAGGTTCTGAATCGTGGTCCCTGGGGACGCAGGATCTCCTGCTTGTACCCAAAACCACAGCAGTGGCGGCTGTCTGGGCAGCTCCAGACCGCCAGAGAGGTTCCAAGCAGCGATCGCACACTGAGATTTTCCTGCTGGCCCGGGCTGGGAGTGGCTGGTCTTTCCGGGTCTGAGAGCACTGGGCTGGCACCTGCGCGAACCTCTCCCACGGGAGGGTGTGGGGTGCTCGAGTCTCAGGCTCTGATATTACAGCAAGGTTCTAAGAGCTCGAGGCTGGGCCTTTGTGCACCTCTCTCAGGGGAGGGCCTGGGGCACCTGCGTCTCAGGCTCTGATAGCATGGCCCGGCCTTCTGCTGTATGGCGAGGCTCCCAGCCCCTCAAGGGAGCCGGACCCCACGCGTTCTCAGCCATGCTGGCAGCTTAGGGACTAAGACCTGGTTTCCCTGCTGCACTCTCTCTGGCTCAGTGCCAGGGAAGGCTGTCCTGGGTCTGGGGACTTAAGCCCCTGTCCCTAACCACCCCGATTCCCACAATTTCCATCTGTGATCCTTTGCTCTTTTTGAGTGCTTTCAACCAGACTCCAAGTTAATGCTGGTCCCCAGAAGCAGGGCACTCTTGTATTGGGATATTACTTTCCAATCGGTAATTGACCTAGGTTCAGGGCCAATCACAGAGTATGTAATAATGATATAAGGAAGAGTTATCAGCGAGCCCCAACAGTTAAAACCAGAAATAGACAAGACAATTTAACTAACTGTGCTCATTTCTTACTGCGCTTTCTTGACACCTTGACAAAGATGTTTTATAATGATGGGACCATTCCACCAGTTAGGCCAGAAAAGCCCTAATAGAAATGGAATGCCTATAAGACCATATCCCACATATTTCTTTCCCTGCCCATGATCATGGATGGAACAAGTAACAACCCCCACCCATGATCACGTGCTCTCTGTCTGCTCTCTTCCATGTACCCCTCTGAACCTCCTCCTTTAAAACTTTAGGTAGCCATTTTGCTGGCAGAGAGATGGGTTGTTAAGGTTTGAGCCCGCCATCTCTCCCAGCTGGTGACACCCAAAATAAATTTCTCCCTTTCTCTTTTCCAAACCCTGGTCTCTTGAGTTTTTGGCTTCTCTTGTGATGAGTTTATCCAAGTTTGTTCGGCAACGATGTTGGCAGAACCAGACACGAGCTAAGATTTTGATTTGTCCAGCTCCCTCAGGATTCCCCAGGATGGAGTAGTTGGCCAGGGCAGTGTGCTAGGGCTTACCCAATCATTTCCTGAGTAAGCAGCTGTGACAGATCATTGGGTAACAGCATGATGTTCCAAAGTGAAGACATAGTGGCATATGATTAATGGGTGTATCTACATTACCATGCTAAAAATGTCAAGGTATTACTAGCTAATGTTGATTTCATTCCTATTTAATATAGAGGCCAAGGGCAGGCTGTCCCCAAATGGGCCATGTTGGTATGAAGGTTATTCTGAGTTGACAGGAACTGAAGCCCTACGGACACAAAGAACTTTTGCCCCTTCCTTCACAACACAAAAGAATCTAAATTGGGGACTTTCCCACAATATGTGTTATTAGCAGAGATAAATTTTATCTGAGTGACCCATCTGTACAGCAGGGCAAACATCTAATTACCAAACATATGCTCTTATTGTTCTGTGAACTGCATTCCTTTTCTCTGAAGTCCCAAGCCCTACTCCCTACTCCTTAGTTTAGTATAACATACATGCCTCATTTTGCCTGAGGGTCTTTAGAATTTCCATGCCTGTGTTGATTCCCCATAAATACACTTTTAAATTTGATTTTCTCCTATTAATTTGTCTCATGTCAATTTGATTCTTAGTTCACATAGAAGGACCTTGAAGGAGACAGGATATCCTTGCTCCCACACCCCTTGCCATTAGAATGGCAAAATGATTCAGATTAGTGTGTCATATAATTTATTCAATAATCCTTAACTTTCAGTTTATTAATTAGTTAAAATATATCCTTTCTTTTCTTTGACCTTTTTTTTCTTTTCTTTTTTTAGTTTTTAGTTTTCAGCTAATTGGTATGTGGATCAGGGTTAAAAAATCTTCTGGTGTCTAATATAAGCAATTGATCTTATTATATTATTGCCAATAACTGTACTTTTAGCTAAAATCTGCTGGGGAACTATGATGAGACACAAAATTAAGAGGGAAAAAAAAAAGACTTGAACTTTAAAAGTCAATATCCAAGTATATACGATCTTCCTTTTGGATATAGTATTAGTGAAATAAATTAGCTTGTTTAGGGGTGGAAACATTTTTTCCTTCTTCCCTTCTATGTTCTTTTGGCTGCTCTAATAATTAAATTGACATAAGACAATATGGCAGAGCCCATACAGATAGGAAGACTCAAAGGGCAGTCAGGTAATTGAGGCTTATGTAACATACTGAATTAAAGAAAAAGGTAGAGGTTTGGGATTACAAAGGAGGGAATGTCATTCACAGGAAGGCAGAGAAGATGTTTAGAAAACAGTTTCCCCTGTTATGCAGATAAGTTTCTCAGGTTAAAAAGGTATCTCTGGTAATAGTTTCTTTCTTGTATAGACTCCCTTTCCAATGTAAATGTAGGCAGTTGAGGAGGGAGGTAAATAATTTATTTCTGGATCTGCTGGGTTTTGATTGCTTTTGGCTCAAAATAATCCTCATGCTGGAGTTACTTATTTTGGGTTGAGAAATTCTGCTCCCCTTTACTTACAATTACTTATAATTACAGAACTTATAATTACAGTTCATTTATATGAATATCTCAGAGAATACTATTTGCCAATTCTCACAAAATGCATTTTTTGTTTGGTGTTACATATAAAATTCTTACCTTTTACACTTTTTTTTTTAAGGTTTTATGTATTTATTTGACAGACAGAGATCACAAGTAGGCAGAGAGGCAGGCAGAGAGAGAGGAAGGGATGCAGGCTCCCCACTGAGCAGAGAGTGGACAGTGGGGCTCCATCCCAGGATCCTGAGATCAAGACCTGAGCGAAAGGCAGAGGCTTAACCTACTGAGCTCCCAGATGCCCCAACATTTTACACTTTTACACTTTTTATTAAGCATGTAAAAAGGCTGATAAAAGATAACAGTGCATTCTAATCAGCGGTGCTATATCACTTCATTCACCATTGCATAAATAACCATGCTGTCACCAGCTAGACCCCAAAACCCGACCTTTAGTACTCATCTGCCCATAGACTTTTGTTCCCCATTTTCCTTAAACTCTTCTTTCTAGCTTATCTCTTAACTAGGCAAAATACCCTTCAAGCATAGCATTTTGACTTTCATCTGCCCAGACCACCTAGACTGGTTCGAACTTAATCCCTAACTCATGCCTGCACAGATAGACCGTGGAGTGACCCATGGAGTGACCAACAGTTACCTTTACCTCATTATAATACTAATATCTTTGTCCAAGAGGAGCACAGCCCTCATTTACAAAACATACAATGTACTTATAGGTGTGTTTCCTTAAGGCACATGAGCCACCTTATGCCCACCTCTACATACAAAAACAAGACCCCCCGATCTATATTAAATAAAATATTAAATAATATTTAATATTAAATAAAAAGAAACCCATTTATGCTTGCTTGGGGAGTCAGGGGTTTGGAAGTCATTCCCTATGGATCTCCTTTTTTGCTGCAAATAAAGCTTGCTTTGTATGACAACTCCACCTGGTATAGTGCCTATCTGTGACTCACCAAAGAGGAAATCAAGTTAGTTCAGTGGCAATGTCAAGTCTAGTAACTATGTAGATCAAATGATAACTATTAAGAATGTAGGAGCCAAGGAAGGCGGCCGCAAGATAGATCACTTTTGTATGAAGATTATTTTGAATTAAAAGCAATCAAAACCCAACAAATACAGAAAAAACTCTTTAGCTCTTCCACAACTGCCTAAAAAGAATTTAGGTAGAGTACTTACTCCAGGAAAACAGATATCACCACGGATAACTACATTATACTATGAACTAGGTCAGGTATACAGACAGGAAGTAGAAGGCCTGTTTGATCACAGTCCTCTATGTTCCTTTGTTTGTGAGTCAGGAGTCAATATCTGTTTACCAAACATTTGCTCTTTTTCATTTTCCTGTGAATTGAATTCCTTTCATTTGAAGTCCCAGACCCTTAACCCCTTTTCCTTAGTTATGATTGACATATATTCCTCATTTTGTCGGACTACCTTTGGAATTTCTTATGTGTGGATTCCCTATACATAAGCTATTACATTTTTTTTCTTTTTCCTCTGTCTCATGCCAATTTGATTCTTTGTTCAGCTAGAAGGACCTTGAAGGACAAAAGAAACTCTTCCTCCCCATAAGAAATATAAGAATTATCTTAGAATACTAATACTATTGGAAGTAAAAATATTTTTTAAATGGGATAGTGAATGTTCAGGGATTTATAATATAAAACAAAACAAGCTTTGACTTTCCTTTACTACCTATAAATGACTTTGTCACTTTTCAAGTGAGAGGCAGCAGAGGGCTGTGGTTAAAAACTTCACTTCAGAATTGCATTTGCTGGTGTTAAATCTAGCGTGGCTACTTATTGGATGTGTAATATTGGAAAACTTATTTCTCTCGCTTCAGTTTCTTTTTCCGCAAAATAGGGGCTACATTAGAATCTTCCTCATTAGGTCCTTATGATGATTAATTCTTTTTTTAATTAAAATTTTTATTAAGTTTTTAAAATTTTATTTATTTGACAGACAGAGATCACAAGTAGGCAGAAAGGCAGGCAGAGAGAGCGGGGAAGCAGGCTCCCTTGCTGAGCAGAGAGCCCGATGGGGCTTGATCCCAGGACCAGCTCATGACCTGAGCTGAAGGCAGAGGCTTTAACCCACTGAGCTACCCAGGCACCCCATGATGATTAATTCTTAAATGAATTAATATTTGTAAATTGTTCAAGAAATTTTCTGATACATACTAAGTGTCATAAAATGACTGTTAAATTAATAAATAAAACCTTTAATATAACTGTTTTTAAAAATGAACAACAAAATTATCTGCTTATTTATAATGACTAAATTTACAGTACTTTGTATAATTCTGACCAGGATTAAAGTACCTTTAGGAATATCTTACAACTACTGCGTTTTTATATTCACAAATAAACAACCATATGACATATGGATAGTTCCCTGTGAGCAATGCCATTTATCAGATTAAAGCAAATTTACTGAGTTTTCTTTACTATGTTTTAAGTACATTTACTGTCTCTACCAAAATCTGTTAAGGCCAAAAAAGAAAAAATAAGTGAGACAAAAAAAAGGAGAGAGAGATGGTAGATGCTTGAAGCTCTCTATATGTGCAGAGTTAGGAAAAAAATGTGTCAAGACAAAAATATAGCTGAAGTATGGTTATGGCTAAATGCCTCAAATATAAACTCTTTGTTAAGTACTAAATAAGTTCTACATCTGGCTGGCCTTTTATTATTCATTCTACTTCCTAGGGGGACTATCACAAATGTCAAAGCATATGTTGATTTGGGATCATTTCAATAAAAACTCTTTCTTATGCAAATATTTATCTTAAATTTCATAAAGCTACTAATGAAGTCAACAATTTTGAACAGACAATAGAATATTGCAAACCTTGGGGACACAGAGGGCCTAGAATTTCAAAGATAAACTGAGATTCCTATTGTGTAATACTTTAAAAAGTCAGTTATATTATTTAAATCTTTTTAAAGTATGCATGTGTTGCTTTGTAACCAGAAAAAAATCTATATACAGAGAGAGATTCAAACAAAAGTTAAATATGTACTTCTATAATGGCGACGAGAGCTATAATTTTTCCTGTACTAAATGCTTTCCACATATTATTGAACTCAGCAATAACCATAAAGTAGGAAATTTTAAAGATATTCACTAAAAAAGAAATTAAGGAAAAGAAGTATTAACTATCCAAAATTATATTACTGTATTTTTGTATTATTTTACTGTATGTTTGCCTGATAGCTATACATCTCCTCCACTTGAATGTAATCTCCGAGAGAGCAGTCCTTGCTCTGTCTTTTCACCACCATTTCTCAGTGCTTAGAAAACCTTCTTGCAGAAAAGTATTGAAGAATAAAAGAATATTAAATTCATGAGCTTATTAAGATCTCACAGCTAGTAATTTGTTAGAGAGATGAGCACTTAATCACCCAAGATGCTTTTTCTTTTTCATGACCATATATCAAAAAACAAAACAACGACAACAACAAAAACAGCATAGAACGGCATTGTTAGAAATTTCTAGACAGGCTCTGAAAATTACAATGTCTTTTATCAAGTTTTACACAAAGCAAAGATAATGTCCTAACTCTAACACTCATCTTCTCAAAAAACACCTGCATGATTTTTGGTAGGATCCTTCACCACGTGGAAGAGGTGGAATATTTAATACTGGTGTAATGAAGATTTGATATGTTAGTATTTTTTTAAACTCTTTTTTTTTTTTTTAAGATTTTATTTATTTATTTGTCAGAGAGAGAGACAGGAAGCACAGGCAGACAGAGTGGCAGGCAGAGTCAGAGGGAGAAGCAGGCTCCCTGCTGAGCAAGGAGCCCGATGTGGGACTCGATCCCAGGACGCTGGGACCATGACCTGAGCTGAAGGCAGCCGCTTAACCAACTGAGCCACCCAGGCGTCCCGATATGTTAGTATTTTTAAAGCTCTTAAAACAACAGCTGTCATTTAATAAGTGATTTAATAAATGTTAGCAATTATTGTCATTATTGTTATATTAAATTAATTTCAAAAGATTTCTTACCTTTTCCAATTTTGTACTACGAAACGTTGAAAATATATTTCCAATTGGTCATTTGCTTCACCTTGTCTATAAAAAAAAAAAAAAGGACTGGTAAGAGAGCAGAAAAAAATTTGATTTTTAAACATTTTTTGATCAGGAAAAACAAAACAAAACTGTATGCTTTACCAAACACTTCCTATCACAAACATGCAAGAGCAGAAATTCTTTTTGGCTAATTTTCTGGAACCTTAGATGGCTAACTTTGGCTGAGTTATCAATTACTAGTAGCAAGAGCAGGAATGGCTGAAGGAAAAAAAAAAAAGAATGGCTAAAGAACAAAATTAAATTCTTTTGACTGTGTGAGGTGAAGTTTGAAATTAAAATTTATAAACTCATTCTTTCTGATTTTTTATTTTGCTCTCACTCAGCCAAAGATGTTCTCAATGTCTGCAGAGATGTGAGCACCTTTAAGCATCTGTAGCCTGGGTTCTCTTCCATGGTAATCATAGGGATCCCTCTAGTACCTCAGAGTCCTAATTAGTTTCTCAGGAGTTTCTCTTTAAGAAAGTTCAGGAATTAGCAGAATAAATAAGACCGTCATCATGCTGACTCCTCATCCACTAAATTAAAAAAAGTAAAAATATGGGTGTCTGGGTGGCTCAGTGGATTAAAGCCTCTGCCCTCAGCTCAGGTCATGATCTCAGGGTCCTGGGATTGAGTCCTGCATCAGGCTCTCTGCTCATCAGGGAGCGTGCTTCCTCCTCTCTCTCTCTCTCTCTCTCTCTCTGCCTGCCTCTCTGCCTACTTGTGATCTCTGTCAAATAAATAAATAAAATCTTAAAAAAAAAAAAGTAAAAATAAAAATAAAAAAATAAAACCCTAGCGCCTGAAGTTATTATTTCAGGCAAACATAGGACTCCAGAATAATTGTGAAATATAAAGTGGAGATGCACTGGTCTCACATATGGCAAGTAAATAGAGAAAATTGTTTTTGCCTCAGATGATACTTTCTTCTGTGCTGTTGTCCCTAGTTTACAACTTGGTCTCTGAAAGTTAATTGGAAAACTCTCCTTTCAAGTAGTCAATTGGCATTGTCCATTTTCCTGTTGAACAGGTAAGTCATTGATGTATATTCTCTCTTCCCTCAGAGAATGGCATTTGGGGCAGCCTATGCAAAATGTGCCTGTTCAGCACATTCAAACTCTCCTACTTGACACTTCCTACTATGCTGAATTGGGTATGGCCTATATCTTCTATAGGCTTTCAGTTGATACCTAACTCTTAGGGTAGGTTTGTCCTTCATCTCTACATTTATTTCCTTTGCATATTTGTTCTCAGGAGATTTCTGAACTGAGTCTGCAGATGATGCCTCTGAAATGTGGGCTCCACAACACAAGTTAGAACCAGTGACACTGCTTGTATTCCCCCAGACACTGACCTTTGCTAATTATTTTTTTAAATTTTGTTTGGTTTTTGTTTGTTTGTTTCTTTTTAAAGATTTTATTTATTTGAGAGATAGAGAGTGCAAATCCACACACACATGTGATGCAGGCGGGGAGGCTGGGAGGGACAAAGGGAGAGGGAAATGCAGACTCCCCTCTGAGCAGGACCCTGGCATCATGACCAGAGCTGCAGGCAGATACTTAACTGACTGAGCCAACCAGGCACACCTGTTTTGAAAAGCTTATGTAGCATTAGGCATTAGGCCTTGAGAACCTTCATTCTGCTACATCATTTTTTAGTAGTAGTGGGTTGTGCCTCTAGTATTCAGTTTCTCTATACTCTTTATTTGCTTTAGGAAGGTTTAGTTGAGTGGATATAAGTTCCAGTTGTTTCTTCTTCATCTTTGGTACAAAAGGATATAGTTTCCTAATTGCTCTTGCTATGAAGACTTATAAATTAATTTCCAATCATTTTCTGGATCTAAGTTTGCTTTGGACTTTGCTCCAACAGGGACTCAATATAATTCAGGAACACCTAACACATCTTTGTCCTTTATCTCTTTAAGAGTAATTGGATCTGGAAACTTAAAATTTTCTCTTCAATATATGTTTTCCAGTCTATATCTCCAGCTGCTATCTTACTGAATGATATCTGTCTTGCAACTGTCTTCTTCACAGCCACTATCTTTTACCAACTTTTTTTTCTCTTCACAGAGTCTTTTATAAACCAGGTTCTCTGAGGAAACCTGGTTCTTAGGCATAGTTTTACATCAAAGCCCCATTTAATTATCTTCTTACATGTAGGTTTGGGTAATTTCTCTCAGTTCTATTTTAACCCAAGAAGACTGTCTATTGCTTTAAAATATAGACTTGTTTTTCTTTCATTTGTTCATTGATAAAAACTATGTGTCTCTGAGTGAAGCTGAAACCTAAAGGTCTTTGATTTGTAGGATGTTATCAGAATTTATGTAAATAACAAATTCAGGGCCAACTTGAGACCATAAGATGGATGTTAAACCTTAAAACCCTGTACAAAAGTTGCAAGAATCTAAGGGTTTAGCTCCTGCATTTCTCTACAGATTAAAATGCAGAATGGAATGTGGAGCAGTTAGTCTAGCAGACTAATAACTGAAACTAGAACTTCACTCGCAGTGCCCGATATCACACACGGGATTTGGGAAGAGTCTAAAATCCTGGCCTTCACAATCCAGAGATATGGTATTGCTTTTGTTTTTGAGTGGAGTGGGAGTGGGGGTGGTTCCAGTGAATGTTATTTTTTTGTTTACTATCATAATGGTTCTCATTTCCCATGCAGCAGGAAACAAACATGAACATTCTGCTAGCTATTAAGTATATCTTTTTCCATTATACATTCTGGGTAATTAGTTTTTCTTGGTAATGTAGTATTCAGTGTTGAGGTATTATGAATGTCTTATTGATACGTTGTATATGATATCTCTGTTTAAGTTTATATTCTAATCATTTAAATAGATACTAGATTCATAACAATATAAGCAATTATATTTGATTTTTATATTAATCTTGTATCATCACCCTTTCTGATTAATTCCAATAGTAAAATTGTAATTATGGAATAGTAGTATAATAATACACTTTGTAGATTCTTTTAGATTTTTTATCTATGCAATCATGTTGACTATAAATAATGATAGTATTGTTTCTCTTCCTTATTTTACTGGCTAAGATAACCAGAATAATGATCAGTAGAAATGGCGATAATGGGTATTCTTGACTCATTTCTAAACTTTGGCTATGGGGGATACTTCTAATATTTTATAAATGTATGTGTATGTCTGTTCTTGAAAACAAATATATAAACATACATATTTATAAAGTTATATGTCATATGTCATAACAACAAATATGTAAATATGTTTTCTGTAGGTTTTTGTATTATTCATGCTTTATCTCAGATTAAGAATATATTCTTTAATTACTTGGTTTTGGATATTCAGAAATTCTTATAGATGGCTGTATTTAATTAGCAGATATTTGTTTTGAATTTTTGTGATGATGGTTATGAGAAAGACTGACTCATAATTTTCCTTTCCTTTCCTTTCTTGTGATATTCTTGTCAGGTTTTGGTGTCTCACTTATGCACATCTCATAAAGCATGATAAGAAGTTTTCCCTTTTTTATATTCTTTGAAAAAATTATGTAAGATTTTTATCATCTTGTTTTTATTGTTTTCTTGTTTAAATTCAGTTGATTTACAAATATATGCTATACTATTTACATCCTTAAAATGTATTCAGACTTGCTTCCAGCATTTTGGTAAATATTGCAACTGCATGTGAAAATAGTGAGTTTGCTACAATTATTCGAGGTGGTATTCTATACATATCAAGTGGAGCTAGTCTGTTAATGTTATTCAGATATACAGTGATTATTTTTTCTACATGTTCTATCAATTATTTGAACTATCTATTCAAAGTTCCCACAATAATTATTGATTTTTCTATTCGTTTTTATAATTGCACTGATTTTTGTTTTATATATTTTGTCACTTTGTTATTAGTTGCTATTTTAGAATTTCACATCTTTTGGTAGATTGACACTTTTATCACTGTTAAAACCCATTTCCATCTCAGATAATTTTTTTGGCCACAAGTCTGTCTAACATTGTATAGCTACTCAACTTTTCAGGAGTTGGTACTGGTGCTTGCATGGAAATTTTTAAAATATTTCTTTTTGAATTGTGAATGCTTCTGAATTTTTTTTTCTTTTTTTTAGAGAGGAAGGGAGAGAGAGAGCGTGAGCACAGGACAGGACAGAGAGATGTAGAAAGAAAGAGTGGAGACACAGAGGGGGAGGGAGAGAGAGGATCTTAAGCAGGCTCCATACCCAGTACAAAGCCTGACATGAGGCTTTATCTAAACCTTGAGCTCATGACTTGAGCCAAAATGAAGAGTGGGACACTTAACTGACTGAGCCACTCAGGCGCACCTCTGCATCAATCTTACCTTTTCACTGGACTTTTTCCTCTATTTACTTTTAATGCGATTAGTGATATGTTTAGTTGTACAGTTACCACTTTCCTATTTTTATCTCCGTGCACCATTTTTTTCTTTGCTCCTTTTTTTCCTCCTTTCTATCTTCATCTTATAAAGTTTTTCTTTTAATTATCTTCTTACTCTGCCCTCTGACAGCTATGAATTACACAGTCTTTTCAATGTTTGTTTTGATGATTACCTTGGGGATGGCTGTATAAATCTTTGGCTTACTACAATGTGAAGTACATTGGTATTTTCATCATTTCCAAGACAAGGACCTTGACCAGTTAAATCTCATTTTACTTCCCACTTGTCTTTTGTGCTTTCTTTGCCAGGCATATTAACTCTATGTTATTTTATACAATTAAAATTTACTCAGAGTTGCTCACCTACTTCCCCTTTCTGATGTTTTTTTATTCCTTCCTGAATTTCTATGTTTCAATTATAGGTGATTTTTCCTCTGCCATAAGAACCTCTTTAGAAGAGTACCTCAAGAAGAGGTCTACTTGACCAAAGTTTTGCAGATTTTTTTCCCCGAGAAATCCTTATTTTGTCTTCATTTTTTAAAAAAAGATATATTTTATTTATTTGAGAAAGTGAGAGATCAGGAAGAAGAGGGAGAAAGAATCTGAAGCAGACTCCACACTGAGCATAGAGCCTGACATGGGGCTCAATCCCACAACACTGAGATCATGACCTGAGATGAAATGGAGAGTTAGATGCTTAACTGACTGAGCCACCCAGGGCCCCCTTCAATTTTTTTTTTTAATCACAAGCATATTTTTTTTTTCATACCATTTTCAAACATATAAAAACATCTGAAATAAATCTGTGCATGTAATTTTTTTAAAAAGTTACAAATATTTTGGGGCACCTGGGTGGCTCAGTGGGTTAAAGCCTCTGCCTTCAGCTCAGGTCATGATCCCAGGGTCCTGGGATTGAGCCCTGCATCGGGCTTTCTGCTCAGCGGGGAGCCTGCTTCCTCCTCTCTCTCTGCCTGCCTCTCCACCTACTTGTGATCTCTGTCTGTCAAATAAAATATTTTAAAAAAAAAGTTACAAATATCTTATTTGAAAGTAGATCTATCCACTTTGCAAGGCACTAACCTTCCCTGAAACTGCCATGTAATCTCAAATATTAACTACTACAAAGAAAAGATAAATCCTATTGCTAAAATATTTACTATTTCCCTTTTGGAAGAAAGCAGTATCATTCCATTCCTCTACTAAAATCAAAAGAGAAAGTTTATATTCAGGAATGAACAACAAAATTCTTCTTTATATTATATATGGATATTTCATCATATTCCTTAGGAATGGAATTGCATAATATTACTGTGAACAAATCACAGATTCTGAACAGATAATGTTACATAGTATTATAAAACTTGCTCAGAAAGTCCCAGATGAAAACTGCAGCCTCTTTCTTACATGACACACTTCATCTGAAATAAGCTGAGGCCTTTATTTACTCTGTACACACATTAAAAGGCCAATTCAGAACGAAAGCTGAAGGTTTCTGACTCAGTATACACAATTGACTTCTGACTTAAATTCTTCCGGACAGATTTTATGAACTACTATGTGAAACAGAGAAAGTCTACCAAAGAAAACCCTGACCAGGGGGCATTTCACATTTAGTAGTTCTTATGGCAAAACAAAACTAAGAGACACAACTCTAATCTTCTCTCCTGGGTCTTAGATAACAACTTGAGAAATTATTTATACCTGCAATCAAACACAGATATGTTCAAAATGTCAATAGTCTCTCTATATAATAGAATGTATTTAAATAACAAAATTAAACAAAATTTTTAGACTTTTTAATAATTATCAGATTTAATATTCTCTTTTTCTTTTGAAATTTGATCTTCGATAGAGTCTGTCTTCAAACCATAGTGGATGGGACAGAATTTCCATCTTCCTAACAGAGACATTTATAGCTTCATTTTGTAGGTCTGAAAGTAACCATTAGTTTAGGAATCCTCTGCAAATTCCATTGCTTAAATTTCCCTGGAAATCACTCTTGGTCATAGCAAGAGCATTTATTCCTTTGAGGGTCCTGGGAATATGTTCCAGTTTTCTCATGGCAGTTGGCCTGGCTTTGGGAGGGACAGAACACCATGTTTCTGAAATCCTCAAGGTATTATTACCTCCCCATTACATTCTTGGAAAACAAGAATCTTCAGTCTTCATTCAGAACATTTTATAAAGGGCTAAATGATGTTTAAACTTAAGAACAGCTTACTGGCACTGAACAGGTCATTCCTTGCTGATCACAAGAATATCTATCTGCATCATCTAAGCAGACCACACTTGCACTGAGGACATATTCCATTGGAAATATTGCATCTTCTACCAGTAACATGCTAATGATATCCATATCAGGTACAGGAGCATCATGGAAGTTTCCATCTAATTATTTAAGAAGCTGAGAGAAGTGTTGCATATAGAATACTAAAAGTACCTATGTGATGAATCTCTATGGTACACAGCTATCATATCTTGTTATGTATCATATGGATGAAAATGCTTATCAAATCCAGAGATTAATTGATTTCCACATTTGTCCCCTGTACCTGACCAGAACTCGGCAGTCCACTTATTCAAACTGGGCAGCTTCCCAAAAAACACCACATCCCTGTTGATAAAGCACCTATTGCCATTCCAGAAACAACCTCAGTGTTGTATCTATCAAGGATGATGTTTCTATTCTTGAAGTACCAGAGTTTTAGCCATACATTCATTTCTGAATTCTTGTTCCACATCAAACAGCTGATCTTCAACAGAGTAAAGCAAACAATAGTTGTTTTCATCCATTCACATCTTTGCTGTCATACCCTATACCAGAGACAGGTCAAGGCTTCTGGTTGCCTAATCTCTGTAAGCAACAAACCATCCTATGTGACTGCTAGAAACCACATTGTTGGATCCTTCTGAAATAGGGCTTCAGTCAGTCTTCTTTGAGGAGGCTGAAGGGTTTCTCGTGGAAAGTAGGAAATTCTGAAAGCCCAGGTAAATGGCATTTAGTTCTCTAAGAGGGTCATGACATTGCTGCATTGGGATGGGCAATGAATAGAGATGTATACCTAGGAGGAGGGGAAGGCACACACTGAAACTGCTGGTGATGGCACTGGTGATGCTGGGATTGCCTCACTTATACAGGCAGAGAAAATAAAAAGGAATAGTTGAGTTGTGGAGGGAGGTTGATTTTTGGATAAAGTCTTAGATTGGCAGTTATTTTCTATAATTTTGAAATGTCAATTTCTTTTGTCTTCTACTGTTTCTATTAAACTGTCAGCAACCAGTCTCATTATTGGCCCATTAAAGACGATGGATGCTTCTGAGATTTTTCTCTTTTTATTTTGATTTCTGATTTAGTTTTTGAAACATTTTTGGTCATTATTTTTTCAAATATTTGCTTTATTCCTTTATTTCTTTTTTCAGTTCCTAGGATTCCAGTTATCTGTATGTCAGAACTTTTTACTGTGATCACAATACCTCTTAAACTTTTGTATTTGTTTTCTTTTTTCTCACCTTTCTTGAGTTGGAACAATTTCTACTGATCAGTCTTCCAGTTTGATTGTCTTTTTGTAGTGTCTTTTTGGCTTTTCATCCCATCAATTGGATTCTTATATAAAATTACTATATATTTCAATTTTAGAATTTCTATTTGATTATTTTTAACAGTCTAACGTTCTCCGGAGGAATTTTTTAGTTTTAAAAAATCTATTTTCTTGAACACATCTAAAATTCATGACTGAAAATTAGAATATATGGCTCACATTTTCAATGACTTTAAGGCTTTAAGGTCTTCCTGTTTTTTGTTTTGTTTTGTTTTGTTTTTTGATTAATCTTCCTCCAAAGTCTGAGGAAGTCTGATTTAGTAACTATTGCATATACAAATTATTCATTCTCTGAGTTCTATTCTTATTTCAGGGAAGATTTTGTGTGTCTGGCATTTTATCGGGATAGGTTGAGATTAACATCAAAGGACTTGCGGCTGTATTTTTCAGCGTTGTGAAGAGTGATCCTGTTTGTATTTTCTTTTAAGGAAGTGTCCTTCAGAAATCTCAGATAAAGGTCTGGGTTGTGTTCCAGGTAATGTCCTTTCTATTAGGCCCTTAGATCCAGTTTTTGTCTCCTTAACACTGTTACTACTAAAGTTTTGTTTAGTTTTCTAGTTTCTATTGCCTTAACCTTGACTTCCCGGCCACTTACTATATGCAGCATAAGGATTAGGAAAAACCTCTAGAAAAAAACTGCAGAATTCTATGCTGATTTCCCTATAGTTTTGTTTTCTCTGTAATCTCAGCCCTTCAGTTGTACTTACAATTTGTAGCACTAATTTGTAGTTCTCAATTTCATTTTTTGCTTACCTATCCTCTTGACGCTTCCAAAAGGGCTGAGCTACTGATCAGCTTGCATACATTACAGATACACAAATACCTTGGGTTGAAACTCAGTGAAGAATTTGGAGCTTACCTTAATGTGTTTTCTTGTCTCAACAGCTTAGCCTTTCAAATCCTCTCTGCCTTAGTTGCTCTTTTAACTCCTCCTTACAGCATTTTAAAATAATTTTATATAGCTTTTATAGTTTTTCTCAACAACAGAGTTTGTCTCTTATAAGCTACTCTATAAAAACTGGAAGGATAAGACCAAAAAAAAAAAAAAAAGAAAAAAAAGGATTGAGAGCATCTACTCATGTCTTGTTCTCTGGGGTCTGCCAGGATGTATAGCTAAGATGTGACTGATCAGGATGCTATTTTGTTAGCTTGCATTCAAGACAAAGGAGGCAGGAAATACATAATTTTTTTCAGTTAGCACTACTAAGAACTACTACAATGCTCAGAGATTTGATACTCTTCTAAATGCTGGAGATTCAGAAGTGAACAAAACAGTCAGCAATCTCTGCCACATGGAACTTACATTCTAACAAAATAGGACAGTTAGAGTAGACATAGAAATGAGACAGAATTTTAGAAATTTCTCAGATCTTGTGAAGTGTTTATAAATTTATGATATGAGGCTGTATATTACCTACAAGAATATTTGAGAGATGCCAATGGTCACTGGGCCATGTGCTTTCATGGTTATCTGTCACAACAGTTATACAACTTCTGGAATGATGGAATTTAATTTCTAAGTTTTGCTTGCTAGCTTAAATCCAGAACATGCTCTTTGGATTTTGGTTCTTGGGGTCCCTCTACCCACAATAGGAGTTTTCTGCTATTGGATTGAATCCATACTTCATCTTACCTTCTAGACTGCTTTCATTAGACCTGAACTAATTTCTGGTGATCTAACTATTCTCTAAGGATTTAAATTTGGTTCCACTAGCAGGAGAGCTAACCTCTGTATAACCTATGATATATAGAGTTCTTAATCTGCAGTCCCCAAATCTTCTAGTGTCCATTGTGCATGTTTTATGTGGTCATTAGCTACATGAAGTATAAAAACAATATCCATGTTTATATGCACATGTTAGAATATTTACTTTTTTTGGATAAAGGCTCTATATTTTCCATAACGTAGTAATCAAAAAAAATTTTTTTTAATAGTAGCAACCTGAGAGATGTTTTGTACATCTCCCTCATCCAAATCTAACTAATAGCTAACCATTTTGGATTCTAAATTTTGCATAGCTCTCAGGTCTATCCACTTTACAACATCTCTTTTGCCATCATCAAAATCTAAGCCATCATTATTATTCCCAGAGATATACTGGACTTTTTGATTCTACTCTTCGATGAATCATCTGAGTATTTTTTAAAAATTTTATTTATTTATTTTGACAGAGAGAGATCACAAATAGGCAGAGAGGCAGGCAGAGAGAGAAGGGGAAGCAGGCTCCCCGCTGAGCAGAGAGCTCGATGTAGGGGCCCGATCCCAGGACCCTGAGACCATGACGTGAGCCAAAGACAGTGGCTTTAACCCACTGAGCCACCCAGGTGCCCCTCATCTGAGTATTTTTAATATAAAATATTTATGTTGCTCTTCTCTCTCCTTGTAACCTTTTTGTAAATTCTCATGCCACTTTTTAAAATGCATTTAGAATAATGTAAACTTAAAATAATGTTAAATCCTTAGCATTACCCCGCAGTCCATCTAGTGAGACCGTAAAACTTTGGCTAAGCAAGCAGCCTCTGGAGTCACTTCAAATTCTAGCTCTCCTGCTTACTAACTATGTAATTTTGGGCAAGTTATTTAATTTTCTGTGCCAAATTTCTTCTTGTATACAGTGGGGACTAAATGTATCTACATAAATACAATATTATGAAAATTAAATGATTTTAAAAAATAGATTTCAAACACTCCTAGCAATTACTTTTAATAGGTATTAAATATAAATAAATATCTTAATAGTTATTAAGTTTTGCATGATATAACTCTGTTTTCATCTCTGTATTTACTTCACATATAATCCCAATCCCTGCCTACCAACTGAGATTTAATTCCAGTCTTCCTATCTTTTTTACAGCTCTATGAATACTTAAGAAGTCATTATTCCTTAAGGTCTTTACATCTACTACTTATGCTTTCACTTCCAGGATATTTTGATTTATTTTTGTTTGATTTCAGGACAAGTTTAGGTCTTCTTATGTATTGCTTTCCTCATGTTTCATTAAAGAAATGTGATTATAATGATTTTAAATAATTACAGATGTATTTTGTTTAATCGTGTCTCACTTTATTGTACTTCACAGATATTGCATATTTTAAAAATTGAAGGTTTGCAGCAACACTGTATTGAACAAGTTTATCAGTGCCATTTTCCCAATGGTATTTGGTCACTTTGTGTTTCTGTGTCACATATTGGGTAATACATCAAATCACAGTATTTTAAACTTTTTTCTTTATTATTCTTATATGTATTACATTTCAATATTTAAAAATTTTCATTATTTTTATATTTGTTATGATTATCTGTGATCAGTGGTTATGACTTACTAAAAGCTCAGATGATTGTTAGCATTTTTTAGCAATAAAATATTTTTATATTAAGGTATGCACATTTTTTATACATAATGCTATTGCACACTTAGTCAGACTATAGTGTTATAAACATAACTTTTATATGCAAAAATTAATTTGACTTGCTTTATTGAGATATATGCTTTATTGTGGTAGTCTGGAACCAAATCTGCAATATCTCTGACATCTGCCTCTATTGTTGATCTGACTGCTGTCTAGGCTGAATGTCTTATAGTGAGCTTTGAATATATTTTCTCATCTCTCTGTCACCAGCACATACAAATAAAGTGCAACACATATAAGAAATGCAATAAAAATATTATGATAAAAGAATAAACGTAATCCTAACCCCCTTAAAGGGATAAATATGCACGTATATAGGAGGAAACAGATTGACACAATAGAGTTAATAATTATGTACTTGCAAGAATTGAGCTCAAAGATCTGGTGGGACAACTGTGAATTGCTCAGAAGAGATAAGATTTTTTTTTTCCATGTAAAGACAACTTTAACAGTAAGTTCTAGAAATAGAAAACTGAATAGCTGAGAGTAATACACCGAGGCAAATCTAGCTAAAATAAATATCAAGCTCAGCTTTCTCAAATATGAACTGTACCTAATATGGGTATGTTGTTTAACATGAGTAAGAGACTGATTTTCTTTTTTCCTCTTGGGATATATTTTTGGGAATCCTTTATGTAGTCAGTTTTTTCTTGTCTGTTTCCCTTTCTACCTGCCAGCACCCCACAAAGATATTTTTGATCATGTTAACCCAATCTCTTTTCCCACAAAGAGGTTCAAACCATAAGAAACCACAAATAGGCATGTATGTCTTTGAGGCTGAAGGTTTGCCAGAGAAAAGTGTTCATGCCAAATCAAACTTGAAACTCTAATGCTTTCACACTTAAAACATTGCAGTTTCATGGTAATGTAATGTCCAAGAAAACCACAAGATTAAAAAAAAAAAATTTCAGCACTTCATGATGTTAAAGGATAAATAAATGAAACATAACATTTTGATTAAACTGGAAACCAAATAAAATAAAGGTATAATTTTTCATCTTTCTATTTTTTTTTAATTTAGAAAAGTTTAAATGTTTTTAGCCTAAGTAAAACTAAGATGTAAAACAAAACATGAGGTATGATACAGGATGCATTTTAAAATGATAAATGCTAAAGTTAAGTATGCACAAGAAGTATTCTAAAGGCTTTTTGAAGGGAACATGATTTTAAAGTTAAAAACAAACATTAGTTTTGTGAAGTCAAAGTATACAACTTAATTAAATTTTCTGCAGTCTGTTTCTGCTTAATGATAAACGATTTTTAAAAATATTTGCAGTTTATGTTTCTTCCTTCTCCAATAAACAGATTTAAAAATGTAGAGATGCTCTTATTGATTGTTGTTTCTATTATTAGAAAGCTTATAAAAATATGTGATCAGAGTACATTTTTTAAAGATTTGTTTGTTTGTTTGTTTATTCATCAGAGAGAGGGAGCACAAGAGGGGCAGTGGCAGGCAGAGGGAGGAATAGGCAATGAGCAAGGAGATAATGTGGGACTCAATTCCAAAATCCTGGGATCAAAAAGCTGAGCTGAAGGTAGGCACTTAACCAACCGAGCTACCCAGCTGTCCTCAGAATATATCTTTTTTATAAAAGTTTATTAAGTGTTTATTCAATGCCAGGTAAGGTTCTAAGCACCTCACTTGCATTAACTCATTTCTTCTTCAGAACAACGCTTTACAGTTAAGTCCTTAACAAACCTATTATACAGGTGACAAAAAAACAAAGACACTGAATAAATTTCCAAAGTGCACCCAGTTTTCAAATAGCAGAATTGAGATTTAAATGTTGACAAGCTTGAATGTGTGTGCTTGATCATGAATAGGCCACCTAGAATTTCTTACCATCTGTTTCCCTCTCAATCTAAACCAATCTGGCTTTCATTACAGAGAAACACTCTTTGTTAGGGTCACCAAGTTCGTTCCTAATTGCCAAATATCTTGGATGTCTTCCTGAGCTTAACTTGTTTTACTTCTTTGCCATAATTAACATTATTGTCCATTTCTTTCTTGTTTAGCTTCCACAAAATGTTCTCCACTTCCTTCTTACTATTCTGGCTATTTTTTTTTTTTTTTATTCTTTCTTTCACATATTCTTCTACCTCCTTCAACTTCTTAGTTTTATATAGCTTTGTTTTTGTCATTTGTTTTGTTTTAATTCGGGGATTTCATTTCTTCCACATTACTTATATTTCATCTTAAAGTTGATGCATATGCATAAATGTTTTTTAAAAATCTATACCTGGATATCCTCTATAGGCAACTAAAACTCAACCTCGTGAAGGAGTTTAAAACACACCCGCCCAAAGTAGGCCACTCTGGCACGTTGACTATAATGAGTTAAAGGTATTTGGAATACAGCAGATATAAGAAGGACACTCTGAACTTTCTTCTTTTTCTTAAAAGCAGATGAAATTCCCATGTGAAACATGCCCTCCCTATATCAGAATTAAAGTAACATTCTTTTCACCAAAGATGGGAAGCTGAGACCAAGATAAATCTATACAAACCAATTTTATTAAACTAACCTTTATTTTTCATCTTTCTAGTCACTTCTCCATCTAGTTAAGTACCCAGCCTAAGCCCCTTTTTGCTTTATTGTGTTTTCCAAAATTTACTATGTTTTGTTCCATTCACTATAAGCATTCAACTCCAATTGTTTCTTTGAGATTTTGTAATTGTGATAAATTTTCTCAAGTATATGGGAAATATGTAATATCATATATGGGAGATATCTAATAATAATAATATTTTACAGTTTTATTCTGCAAATCTGTCTTATGTCTAATTCTGAAAACTTAAAAGAATAGAGGAAAAAAATTTCCTCCTCTATATTAGTTAAAATTAATTTCCTATTTTTTTCCCTCTTGAAATTGCCTTTAATTGTTGTCTCAGTACATAACATCTCTGTCATCAGAAAGTCAAATTTGATTCCTCCTTCTCATTTATCCTTCACCTTGAATCAGTCATCCCTTCCCATCATTCCATTGTCACTTTCTTTCTTTTTGGTCTTACAATTTCTTACCAGGATTAGCACCAGGGCTTCTGATCAATCTCAGATTTGTTTCTCACCACTTCTCTCACCACACCACACATAAATAGTGATTATTATAAAACCAAAATACAGTCTTTGCTCCTCAGTTTAACTCTTGCTTCATGCCCAAATTCCTCTAGGATAATACTCCTAAACTAGAATACAACCTATTATCAACCTTGTCTACTCTTCCAACATCATGACTCTTCCCTTTCTACAATGTTACCTATGAATCTTTCACATACAGCCAATCTTTGGTGTTCATAGATTCCACATTTAAGAATCAATCTACTCATTAAAATTTATTTGTAACCCCAAAACTAGTACTTTCAGATCTTTTACAGTCATTCAGAGATGCACACAGTGGCAAAAAATTCAAGTTACCTAATGTAGAAATGCCCAGTGAAGGTCAAAGAATCTGATACTCTGTCTTGTTCCAGGTCTGTTACTCTAAACAAGTGCCCTCTTCTCGGTCTCTAGGTGCCACATTTTTCATGTTTCTGTACTTTTTTGTTGGTGATTTTTCTGTTTACAGTGGATCCCAAGCACGATGATAAAGTGCTGTGTAGACTGTTCTTAAGAGTAAGCAGGCTATGACGGACATTATGGAGAAAATATGTCTGTTAGATAAGCTTCATTCAGGAATAAGGAGTAGTGTTGTTTGTTGTGAATTTGAGGTTAATTAATCAACAATATTTATTAAATGAGGTGAAATACATATAAAACAAGGTTACATAATTTAAAACTTTAGGTCATTAATATTATTACCTTATAACATAAATAAAATAAGAAATTGTGTTAATGTTACAAATTCAAATTTCAGCATAAAAATTGACTAAATTAAGAAATTGACTAAATATTAAATTGACTAAATTAAGAAAAATCTCCTTACTTTTTTTGTTTCCTTATTTTTCTTTTAATTTATTCTCCATCTCTTCCAAATTTTCTCAGATATCTTGGACATCTTTGTCTGATTTACATCTGGAAGGATTACTAGATTTTACCTTGTATATCACCAGCTTGATTCGTTTTATTATATAATTAACAATTATTTATTCTTATTTTAATTTCAATCATAGTTTTAATTTCCAGTTATATTTCTGGTTATTTGATATATTATTTTCTACAGTAGATATAATATGAATATAGATTAATATATATACATATATTATATGCATACATATGTAAATATAAAATATACTTATTAAAAAGTATGAAAAAATATATATGTATATATATAATGCTTATAATCAGTTGACACTGTGACCAGCTCATAATTACTCTTCAATTAATGTCCATATTATTTTAATTATCAGTCTGATGTTACACTAATAAAAAATGAAATCTTTTTTTTTCTTTTCCTTGAATTATTTTGTTTTCCAGCTCAATTTCTTTATCTTGGTCCCTTTCAATTAGATTTTTTTTCTTTATTTAAGGATATGTGGCAGTTGTTCATATTTTAAAATGAAGGATTAGGTTAATTATCTAGGTACCTTGTGTGGTTTTCCTCTGCCTTGATTTATATAAATTGCTCCAACGGAGTAGTTTTTAATAGAGTGAAGCTGAAGGCTCAACAGCAGTACTCACAGCCTGTCAGGATTCTGTGTGGTGTTTGTGGTATTTGTGAGTATGTAGCAAGCAAAAAGGCAGGGTCTCTACCTTTACCAGGTAAACAGGAAAGGATTTGCACTTGGCATTTGAGGGTTTTAATGTACTTCACTCTCTGATAAGGCTGTCTTTGCTTTTAGACAGCCTTATGCATGATATCCTAGATTCTACAGCTACTTCAAGTTCTGTTTTGAAAAATCCTTAGTCTGTGACCTCCATATTTGAGTAATTACATTGGTAGATGTTTCACTGTACTCCCAGAGCAGTCTTGGTTTGTAGGCTGAGGTGAAAAATCACCAGTTTCCTTTGGCTTAGATATTGGGAATGAAGTTCCCTCTACACTCTGATGATTAACTGAAGGTCTACTCAAAGATTTGCATTTTTGACTCCCAGCTTGAAGCTTCTTAAGGGCTCTGTTGCTCTTAGTTTAGATTTTGAACTGCAGTATCTCTTCTTCCTTTTCTCCTGTTACTCAATTACATTCATTTTCCATCTTCTGACATTTTCTCATAATTTCTGTATTGCTTGGTGTTCCATTTTCTACTTTCTAACACCATTATAGTTCTTTTCATTTGTGTGTGTCTGTTTACATATATAATAACTATATATAATTATATGTATATTATATATGTCATGAAATTATCCTTTGGGTGGATGGAGTATGCTGAATTTGTATGCTGAATTTGACATTAGCATCAAAAGTCATAACTAAAAGTATATAATAGAGAAATTAACATCCATAAAATCCTGTATTTCTTTACCTTCCTTATGTTTTGTTAGCCTCTTTATCATACTTCTCATTGCTTTTTTTAAGCCCTCTACTCAAGCCTGTTCTCTTCAACTGCTATAGTCCCTTTTGTTTTTCTTAAGAAAATGAGATGCAGAATCACAAACAACTCAGTTTCACTCCCATTCCACAGGCCAATTTATTTACATTGCCCTAGTTAATATTTTTTCTAGCCTCAGAACTTGAGGGGCCTTCCCCATGGAGGCCAATTTCTGCTTTTGAACTCATGATTCCTCTTTTTTCATCTCAAGGAACAAGAACTATTGCTCATCTGTTCGCTTCTCTATTAGCTCTATTGTTCAAGTTCCTTCTATTTTGAGTAACTTGTTTCTACTCTTTACTTCTAAGTATTGCTTTTTCTCTCTCCCTGTCATACTCTCTCCATTTTTAGAGAAATTCTTTTGAGAGAGATCCAGCAGTCATCCTTTCTGTTCACCACTGAAACTTTCTTCACAGACAAACTTTTTAACCAATGACTTTCATGATATCAAATTGAATGGCTGAACCTTTGTTTCTTAGCTTTTTGACAATCTTTCTTCTGATTCATTTTTTTTATGTTTTTAAATCACATTTTCCCATTCTTCACTGTGGTGTGGTTTTGCTAGGACCTCTTAAATAAGGGTCTTTCTTTCCTTTTCTTCTACTTTGGTCCATCTTACTTATACTCAAGATTTAAACTAACAAGCCTATGCCAGTTTTTATGTCAGATATTTATTTAATTTTTATGCCATATTTATGCCTGATTTCTATTGTGACCTTTATGTGTATATATATATATATATATATATATATATATATATATATAATATATTACTAAATGAATAAACAATAGGATATCTCACTTGTAACCCAAACTCAAATCATCATTCACTGCTTTCCCCTTCCTCTCAATCATATGTTTCAGTATTCTTCCTGCATTTCCCATCTCACTTAATGGCACACCCATCTGTATAACACCCAAGGTAGGGACTTAGGCAGTCACTTAGGCTATACCTCACTCTTAAAAGCCACATCTAATGAAGTATCAAGTCATAACCTCTTTGTCATTTGCATTTGATAAAAAAGCTGTCTCCTTTTGTTCCATTTGTATTTATATTGGTTTAGCTTGGATCCTTGCTACTTACCATCTGAATAACTGTGACAGAGTTCTATGTGATTCGTACATTAGATTGTATTCCTCAAAGCTCTGCAACACACTCAAATCAATGAATCTAAAACAAATCTAATCATACTGACCCTTTTAAAAATTATCAGTTAAAGTCATCATGATTTTCTATTCAAGGTAGATTACTTTTGCATTTCCTCACATTTCTCTCATTATTTGTACTGACTCTTACACACACACACACACACACACACACACAGAAGTGCATGACTGCATTTCATACTTCTATGTCTTTGTTCATTTGTTTCCCCTGGAAGGGACTTTCTCTTATTTCTAGTTTGGTTAGAACATATAACCCACTTAGGCTCACCCCTGTGTTACTTTCTCGGAGGGAGTTTTCTGATTTTTTAAAAGACTTACTTATTTTCTCACCTAAATTATCATAATGTATTTGAATTATTTTTGCCTATCCATTTCCTCATGAAACCATAATTCCCTTCATGTAGGGATGAAATTTTATTCATCTTTGTTCCTTTAAATGTCCAGTTCAGCAGTGAGGAAGGTAATGAGCCTTTAATAAGGGTTTATGTTATGAACTGAATATGAACAAAACAAAAATATGTATTATATACTGTCTTGGGAAAATACATAATTGAAGTATTCAGGCTTAGATGAAAATGTTTATATATGTTAATCTTTGATTATAGATATTTTAATGACAATAAAATTGACCCTTGAACACATGTGTTTGAGCTGCGCAGGTCCATTTATACACACATTTTTTCAGTAAGCATTTAGGAAAATTTTGGGGGGATATTCAGTGATTTGAAAAAATTTGCAAAAGAACCATGGTTGCCAAGAAATACCAAACAAGAAGAAGAAGAAGAAGAAGAAGAAGAAGAAGAAGAAGAAGAAGAAGGAGGAGGAGGAGGAGGAGGAGGAGGAGGAGGAGGAGGAGGAGGAAATTAGATATGTCATGAATGTATAAAATATGTGCAGGTACTACTCTATCTTATCTTTTGCTATCATAAAATATACAAAAATCTATTATGGAAAGTTAAAACTGATCAGATCTTAATACACACAAACAGAGTGTACATGGTGCCATTTGCCGTCCAGAGAAACAGAAATAAACATAATGATGAAGTATTAAATTATAACTGTATAAAAATGACTGTAGATAAACATGCTGTAGTACTGTAATAATTTTGTAGCCACTGCCCTTGCTATTGCAGTGAGCTAAAGTGTTACAAGTGTCCACTTAAAGTGTCATATAATGTTAATTATCTCAGTGTAAGTAGTTCATCTTTCCAGTTAGTTGTATATCATACAAAAAGTGATCTCTTGTGGTTCTTGTGTAGTTTTTCAGCATGTTCAGTGCAATACTATAAATCTTGATTAACACCATGGGGCTCATAGGAAGGGCCAATAGTAATGCTGAACATGCTCCTAAGAAGCAGAGAAAAGTCATGACATTACAAGAAAAAGTTGAATTGCTTAGTATGTACCATAGGAGGTCTGCAGCTGTAGTTGCCCATCATTTCAAGATAAATTCATGAAGGTGTCACTGCAGCTTTGCCAGCTGGAAAAACAAAAACAAAAACAAAACAAAAAACAAAACCCTTGTCTTTTTTTGCAGAATAATCATTATATGACTATATGACTCTGATTGTATTTATAGACATTATATGACAATTTAAAGCAAAAAGAAGTTGAAGAATATAAAATTGGAGAATTTTATGCCAGTAAATTTTGGTTTGGTAACTTTAGGAAAAGGTTTGGCTTTAAAAAATATCAAGATAACAAGAGGAGCATCTACTCCTGACCAAGAAGGAGCAGATGAGTTCCCAGATGCCACTAGGAAAATTAATGAGGAAAAAAGAAAGGAAGATAAGAAAGAAAGAAAGAAAGAAAGAAAGAAAGAAAGAAAGAAAGAAAGAGGAAAGAAAAGAAAGAAAAGAAAATCATTAAGGAGAAAAGATATTTGCCCAAATAGGTTTTTGATGCAGACAAGAGTGTCCTAATCTGGGGGGGAAAATGCCATAAAGTACATTTGTTTGTAATGAAGAGAATCCTGAGCACCAGGATTTAAGGAAAAAGGGATAAGCTAATTCTATTGTTTTAGGCAAATGGAAATTGGTTTATGATCAATTCCCTTATCTGTAAAGCTCTAATCCTTGAGCTTTGAAGGGAAAAGATGAACATCAGTTGTCAGTCTTTTGGTTGCACCTAATAAGAAGGCCTGGACAATGAGAACACTTTCTCCAGATTGGTTCCACTGATGCTTTGTCACTGAAGTCAGGAATTCCCTTGCTAGTAAGGGACTCCCTTTTAAAGTTCTTTTGATACTGGACAATTTCTCTGGCCACCCAGAACCCTCCAGAGTTCAACACCAAAGGTGTTGAAATGGTCTACAGACACAATGACTCTAATTTAACCTCTATATTGGGGGTAATAAGGACATTTAAAGTTCATTATACACAATACTCTATGGAAAAAAAATTGTCAAAACTTTGGAAGAGAAATCTGATAGAACATCATGCAAATGTGGAAGGATTACATCACTGAAGATGCCACCGCTGTTATAGAAAAAACTGAAAGCTATCAATCCTGAAACAAATTCCTGTAGGGAAAACAAAACAAAACAAAACAAAACAAAACAAAACAAAACCAAAATAACTGTGTCCAGATGTTTTGTAAGGCTTCTCAGAATTTATATACAGAGCCAATCAAGGAAATCATGAAAAAGAGTGTATGACCAAAAAAAGGGGGGGTGTGTAGGGAGGAGTTTTAATATATGGATATTATAGACACTCAAGAGTTAACTGACAGCATACCAGAGGAATTAACCGATGACTTGATGGAGATGAGTGCTCTCATACCAGTGCCAGATGATGAGGAAGAAGTCATAGAAGAAGCAGTGCCAGAAAACAAATGGACATTAGACAATCTGGCAGAAGGGTTCTGATTATTCAAGACTGCTTTTGATTTCTTTTATGACATAGTCTCTTCTATGATATGGGCACTGAAACTAAAGCAGATGGTGAAATAAGGATTGGTACCATATAGAAACATTTTTTAGATACATGGAAAAGCCAAAGAATGAAGACTTTCATGATGATGCACTTCCACTTAATGAAAAGTAAATAATCACCATGCTGTACAGCTAATACACTTATCTGTTATATATGTGTACCTTTGTGTGAAAATTTAAGAAAAGGCAAGAACTGTATGAGATGTTTCTGTGTTATCATCATTACCATCATCATCAATCTTATCACTTAATTATCCATAGCTTAGAAAACTGTGTTCTCCCTCTGACCTCTCCCCTCTCATGCTGTCTCTCTCTCTCTCAAATAAATAAATAAATAAATAAATAAATAAATAAAATATTTAAAAGAAAATTGTGTGCAAGACATATGGAAGTGGATAACCTATTTTTATATGGACATAAGGTGAGTGACAGTTAAAATAAAATTAATGATGTGTTAGTTTACTTGCTATTTTATTACTCTGCTTTCAAGGAATAATATAATTGTACAATATGCATTTCTTTTAATAGGAAAAGCTTTTCTATTAATTGGAGAGATTGGGAATCAGCCTTATATCACAGCTACATTTTTTTCAATATAACATTGTTTTTAATATTATATTATGAGTGATTATAATGATGTATGCCATAAAAATTTTATAAGGATTCACTCATTATTGTATAGGCTAGGTTACCTGAAGCAATCATGTAAATTACAGTAGGCCACCATAAAACAATCATATCACTTCTTCACTATCAATTCATGAACTGTTATACTTGTATGTAAATATTACATTTTTGATGTGTAGTATTTGTAATATGTGTAACATCTACAGTAGTTTGTATCATATAACACAATATAGCTGTAGGTACTGGCAGACAGTTGATTTATCTTGTAAAAAGATGATGTAAATTTATGGTACTGATATACACAGTACAGTATTTTCTCTTATGATTTTCTTAGTTACTTTCTGTAGCTTACTTAATTTTAAGAATAGAGTATATAATGCATATAACATGAAAATATGTTTTAATCAACTGTGTATGTTATGGGTAAGGCTTCCTTACAGTCAACAGTAGACTATTAGAGGTTAAGTTTTGGCAGAGTCAAAATTATACACAGATTTTTGACTGCATGGGGGATTGGCACTCAAACCCCCATGTTGCTCAAAGGTCAATTGTATGTCATTTATCTCATGGGTTATGATATTGTAACATTCAAAATAAAGTGAGGGGCGCCTGGCTAGCTCAGTTGGTAGAGCATGTGACTCTTGATCTCAAGGTTATAACTTTTAAGCTCCACGTTGGATATAGAGATTACTTAAAAAGAAAATCTTTTTTTTTTTTTAAAGACTTATATACTTATTTTAGAGAGAGAGAAAGCATGAGCAGGAGGGGCAGACGGAGAGGGAGAGAGTGATGCGCCTGGATGTAAACTCTATGCTGAGCGTGGAGCCCAATACAGAGCTTGATATTACTTTGATAGAAAGTAGTTGGCTTGAGGGTTTACCTAGCACATAGATATTATCTCAGATGATCTATTAATGTCTTTCCTATTAATGTTCTGTGATAGGTATCTTGAATTTTCTTTCTTTTTTCTTATCTTAGATATTTGTATATATATATTTAATCAAGTATATATTTGTATATGTATATATTTAATCAAGTAATTTATCTGATAAATGGCTACTTCAACTAAAGTATTTTTAAAATTTGAACTCTGTGACATTCCACAAGGTTAAAAATTGAAATGTTATATCTTGAAATCCATAAAGACATAAATCCCTCTGTTTATTTGCAGTATTTCATTTGTGGATCTCTAAATAATCTGCACTGTATCTTCCCAGGATGACCCCACAGCCTGATAGACACCAGAGACCTTTAGACCATCTCCTTGCTAGACTGACATGTATATTAGAAGAGACACTCTAATCTATAACTGTACATTATATCATACTTCCATTTATCTTGTGCATCACTATATTTTATTGATGCTTCCTGAGATGTTCAAATAAGTTATGTTCTCATGCCAAAAATGATTGTACTGTCTCCGTTTTTATTGGTTTACCATTTCCTCCAGGGAGCTGACTAAGAGGCATACTTTTGAGCTTGCTGTAAAGTGAAAGTTAATACTAGATCCTGACAGAAAATGTTGAAAGTATTTGAAAGAAAAAGAAAGGAAGAAGGAAAGAAAGAAAGAAAGGAATGGAGGAAGGAAGGAAGAAAGAAACAAGGAAGGAGGGAGGAAGAGGGAGGACGAAAGAACGAGATAAAGTGGAAAAGGAAGTTTCTTATTTTTTTCTACTTCTGATTCTTTAATCTGACATTCAAGTTTCTGCAAATTAAAAATGAAATATGTTATATAACACTTATAAGTGTATCTAAATCAGAAGACACCAGTAAAGAGTCAGTTGTGTCTAGAAAAAAATTCATTCATCCAAAGGGTAAATTTGCTGAAATGTGATTATATGGAATTCAAAAGAATTTTGACTAAGGAAGTATCTTCTAGAATAC
Organism: Mustela nivalis; assembly: GCF_964662115.1. NCBI lineage: Eukaryota > Metazoa > Chordata > Mammalia > Carnivora > Mustelidae > Mustela > Mustela nivalis. Next base: position 78,605,184 of record NC_139031.1, read on the forward strand.
TAGTTCTCATATCTTCTAGAATGCTAGTTCTCATATATATATATATATATATATATTTAAGATTTTATCTATCTATCTGACAGGCAGAGAGAGAGAGAGAGAGAGAGAGAGAAGGAAGCAGGCTCCCTGTTGAGCAGAGAGCCCAATGAGGGGCTCGATCCCAGGACCCCAGGATCATGACCTGAGCCGAAGGCAGAGGCTTTACTCCACTGAGCCACCCAGGCGCCCCTCTCATATGTTTTAGTCTATGGATCATTTGGGGGTACCAAAGATCTCCAGTACTGGCTGACTTATTAAACACTTTTTTTTTTCCCTTTAAGCAGAACCAACATGGTTTCCATATCTTTAAACCTCTAATTTTAGTGACTACAGAATATTAACTGTGCCATGATTAGAGATTTATCATATTTAAATCACTTCTGGTGACTGGGATACATTTATGATGAACTGGAAGGCCACCAATGTTGGCTAGATCATTGATAGTTATATGAAAGCCTCTTTGATAAATTCTAACAGGAAAAAAATATATCACTTATTTCACAGTGTTATTTTTAGCATTAATATAGACAGTTTCTGTGCATAGTAAGAGATAAAAATATTTGTTCTTCATTCCCAGAATGAATTCATCTCTTATTTCTCTCCAAGACCCTAGTTTATTCTCCTTGACATCTTTGTACAGGACCTGGAAAACTCGAGGATATTTTTATGTGTTCCACTGCTAATCTTTGATTATATTGAATACTATCTCCACTGCTGGTAATCATCTCAAGTGAGATCAGTTTGCGTAACCAGTCTGAAATTGAATTTGAAAAAAAAAATGTTTGATTGCTTTACTTTATTAATTCAGATAACAGAATGGTTAAAGGACAGCCAAATAATTACATCATGAAAAATTGTAAGAGCCTTAGTAATAAATTTTAATCACTACCTCTGATGAAATACGGAAAAGAGGAGTAATGAAGAGGAAACAAAGTTGATGTTTCTAATTCTAGAAGGCTCTATTTATTTCCTTAATAGTAATCAAGAATTCTTTAAATCTTTATTTAAGTTTTAATTCCAGTATAATTAACATACATTACATACTACTTTCAGGTTACAATAAAATGTTTCATCAATCCTATATGTTATTCAGTGCTCATCAAGATAAAGTACTTTTTTTTTTTAAAGATTTTATTTATTTATTTGAAAGAGAGATTGACAGTGAGAACAGGAACACAAGCAGCAGGAGTGGAAGAGGGAGAAGCCGGCTTCTGGCCAATCAGGGAGCCCAATGTGGAGCTGGATCACAGGATCCTGAAATTAGGACCTGAGCCAAAGGTAGATGCTTAACGACTGAGCCAACAAGGTGCCCCCAAGATAAATGCACTCTTACTCCCTTTCACCTGTTTCACCTATCACTCCCGTCCACTTCCCCTCTGGTAACCATAGTTTGGTATAGTTAAAAGATATGGTTTCTTATTTGTGGAGCATAATAAATAGCATGGAGGACATGGGGAGTTAGAGAGGAGAAGGGAGTTTGGGGATATTGGAAGGGGAGGTGAACCATGAGAGACTATGGACTCTGAAAAACAATCTGAGGATTTTGAAGGGGTGAGGGGTAGGAGGTCAGGGTACCAGGTGGTGGGTATTATAGAGGGCATGGATTCCATGGAGCACTGGGTGTGGTGCAAAAATAATGAATACTGTTATGCTGAAGATAAAAAATAAATTTAAAAAAAAGTCTGTTTTTTGATTTGTCTTTTTTTCCCTTGTTCATTTGTTTTGTTTCTTGAATTCCAAATATGAGTAGAGTCATATGGTATTCATATTTCTCTTACTTATTTAGTATTTTACTCTCTAGATCCATAATACACGTTGTTGCAAATGGCAAGATTTAAGTCTATTTATAACCTAATAATATTCCTTTATATATTTATATATATATATGTGTGTGTGTGTGTGTGTGTGTGTGTGTGTGTGTGTATACACACACACACACCATATCTTTGTTATCCATTCATCTTATGATGTACACTTGGGCTTCTTCCATAATTTGGTTATTTTACATAATGCTGCAATAAACATAAAAGTGCATATTCCTTTCAAATTAGGGTTTTCGTATACTTTGGGTAAACACCAAGATTTTTTAAAACTTATAATTGAAAAATGGGTGATATTTTAATGGAAAAGGACTTAGAAAATCTCCTATAATATAAAACCATTACTCCTAACTAAATATCCCTTTTTTCCTAATTAAATATTCTTTTTTCTAATTAAATAATCTTAGTTTAGTCAAAATATAAACACAGAGTGTATGTGTCATAAGTGTATTTGTCATAAGTGCACATAAGTATGTGTCAGAAGTGTACAGAGCAACAGATTATCATAAAATCAACATATATATCCATTGTGTTAAAAATTAAATTTTTTCAGTATTTGTTAACTTAATTCAGTAATAATGAAATAATCATGGTAACATTTTTTGTGTGGAGGATAACTATATTTTCCAAACAAAATTATGAGGAGAGTGTCATTGTTTAACATTTTTCAAATCTCTCTAATATCTGTGTTAATAGAAGAAAGTTGTATTTTACATCAGCTTCTGCACTTAATCTGTTATTATATGTGGTCTGGTTGAACAGTTTGAAGGAAATGTAGTCTCAGGCAAATATGTAGTTCAAAATGCAAAGTTGTTTTAATCTCTTTTTCAGATTATTATGGATATTCTTTGACTCTAGAGAAGCTTTATAATTTTAATTTCTTAAAGGTAAATTAAAATGTGGAACTGTAACTAAAGTAAATCTGTCATCTCTCATACCTCTTCCACTTGTATCCCTGGATACAACTAATTTCTTAATTTTGCCAGATGAGATTAATTTCACCTGGTCTTAAACTTCATATAAGTGGAATAATACTCTGAACACTTGTAAGAGAATAACAGTGAAGATGGTACATACATCTTGTTATTATTATCAAGTCAATTTTCCCTTTGTAGATCACCTGCAAGAGTCTCAGGGACTATTAGGGTACCCCTAACCATCCTTTCAGAACCAATATGTTGTATGCTGTATAATACTTCATTATATGAATACACTGATTTTTTTTTACCTATTTTATTATTAATAGATACTTAGGTTGTTTATTAGAAAGGTCATCCTTTCCCCTATTATTCTTCAGTTTGTTTTTGTTTTATGTACATCTATTTCTGGACTCTATAATATTATATCATATTGTTTTAGCTAATATTACAGCAATATAACAAAATCTTACATATTATGCCTTTACTTTAAACTTACATATACCATAGACTAAGTCCTCTAATGTTTTCTTTCAATATTTTCCTATTTTTAAGCAAACATGGAAGACAAATTTTAAAAAATGCCAATGTATGTGTAATTGGTTTTACAGAAGAGAGGAAAGGCAGAATTGGGAAGAAACAAAATTATAACCCATAGGGGCATCTGGCTGGCTCAGTCAGTCAAATGGCCAACTCTTGATTTTGGTCCAGGTCATGATCTCAGGGTGCTGAGATTGAGCCTCAAGTCAGACTCCATGCTCAGTGAGTGCTCTGCTTGAGATTCTCTTCTCCTTCTGTCCCTCCCTCTGCTTACATGCCCTCTCCCTTTCTAAAATAAATAAATACATCTTAAAAAATTAAAATGGGTCTCTTTTTATATTAAGACTTGCTGATTTGTTATTAAAAATTAGAAAACTAGAACATAAGTTAGAACTGGAACCAAAATTTGGATAGTCTCATAAAAACAACAACAACAACAACAAAACCACTATGACATGTGGTTTGGGGACCAAGTCTATGACAGCCTGCCAGTTCTTGAAGGGCCTGTCTATGAAGGGTTGAAAGGAATTGAGGAAAATGGTTTTTGAAACTTGAGGAGAATAAACTCTTACCTTTGATAATCTTTCTAGTCTGCAAAGGAGTGGCGTTAAAATAAGAAAGTGCTTAAGGGAAAAAAAGTTAAATCTCAGAAAAACACGGCCTTAAGATAAAAATAAAGATAAGGTTTGAAAGAAACATTCTTCAGTAAGATCCCAGAAAGATTTAAGGTACTTTCTCATAGATGTTTCAGAAAGACATAAGGGCTTCTAAAAATCTAAGGGGTAGGCCTTGCAGACACTATTAAATCACAGTATTTCTAAGAATGTTTAGGGCTTTGTCATACAATCATTTTTATGTTGTGGAACTTAGTGAAAGGATTAAGTAGAAGATATTTATAGTTTTGTCTAATGAATTGAATTTTGTCTAATGAACAAATTGTGCATTAAAAAAGACAATGTTTTAATGGGCTATACCAGTCTGCACTGAAAGGAATATAGACATCATACATTTTTTTAAATGGTCTTTACCCCTAAATTACTATGTTCTGTAAACTCTACATGAGTAAGGTAGAGTCACATGAGTAGGGTAGAGTCACATGCTGACCAGAATCATTTTCAGGGAGCAGGTCTGAATTCTAATCAAATAACTGGATTGTGGATGTGTTTGGTTTTAGACTTGTTATGGACTAAGAACTTTTGTGTACCTTCTCTTTTCCTCTACTTTTTTAAATTGACATATAACATTATATTAGTTCCAAGTGTACAACATAATGATTTTATATATATATATATATATATATATATATATATATATATATATATATAACAAAATTATCACCATAATAAATCTAGTAATATCTATCAGCACACACAGTTACAATTTTTTTTTCTTGTGATAAGAGTTTTAAGATCTACTTTAAGATTTAAGAAATTGTCTGTTGTAATCCTATTGTGATGGTTCATTTTATGTCAACTTGATTGAGCTAAAGCATGACCAGATAGCTAGTAAAACCTGATTTTTGAGTGTGTCTGTGAGGGCATCACTGAAAGAGATCAGCCTTTGAATTAGCAGACTGAGTAAAGAAGGGTGCCTTTGCCATGCTCTTGGGCATCATCTAATCTTTTGAGGGTCTGAGTAGAACAAAAAGATGGAAAAAGGATGAACTCACTCTTCCTGCTTGAACTGAGACATCCATCTTCTCCTGCCTTTGGACACTAGTGTTCCTGGTTCCTGGGGTTTTGGAACCAGGATTTTATACTTTGCCACCCTCCTCCTCACCCCAATTTCTGATCTTTAGACTTAGATTGAATTACGTCGCTAAGTTTTCTAGTTCTCCAGCTTGAAGATGGCAGATTGTGGAACTTCTTGGCCTCCATAATTGTGTAGGCCAATTCTAAACTCCATATATATATTTCACTAGAGGATCCTGACTAATACACTTATGCTGTCCTACCACTGAAGGTTGATGTGGTGGTGGTGCATGAGCTGATCAAGAGAAACTGTAACTCAAAATTGCACTTTAGAAGCTTCATCCATATGTGCATCTGATTTAAATTATGGCATTCTTGATAATGAGCTTGATCCTGTGTGGTCACTGGATAATACTTTTGGGGGATCTTGGAAGGAAATGAGGGTTTTGCTCATGGGGATTATATAAATAATTTATGGTCACAAGGTATATTGGTATAATTTTTTAAAAAGAGCAAATTATTTGACATTTCTCCCATAAAGAAGTTGAGTCTATGCCTCCTCCTCTTGGGCCTAAAGGGACTATGACAATTTGACCAATAAAGAATGGCAGAATCAAGGCTATGTGACTTTTGAGACTGTCTAAAAAAATCAAGCACCTTGTTTCCTAGATAAATTATTCTTTGAGTCCTGAGTCATTTGGGCTATTGGCATATAGGAAGAACACTACCTACATTAACTTGTTTTTTTTAATATTCTTTTTTTAAAAATATCTTATTTATTTGTTTCAGAGAAAGAAAGAGTGAGAGAGAGAGAGCACAAGAGTGGGGAGGGTTGGGGGAGAAGCAGACTCCCTGACAAGCAGGGAGCTCGCCAATGTGGGACTCGATTCCAGGACTCTGGGATTCTGACCTGAGCTGAAGGCAGACATTTAACCAACTGAGCCACCCAGGTGCCCCCTATATGACTTTCTAATTAGCCTCCAGGCCTAAGGTCAGGAATTTATAATTTTCATCAAAAATCAATATATAATTTTATATTATTATCTAGCTCTTTATGTGCCTTAAAATTCTAATGATTATCATACTTATTATCAATTGATACAGATTTATGGTTGACTCTTACCAATGTTGAAATTAAAACAGAATGTCATGTACATTAACTTGAAAATATGTTTTTAATGTTTGTTATTTTTTTGTCTCTGGAAGTAGTAATAGGGAAAAGTGTTCACAGAGGAGAAATTCATATAGTTAAATGAGGTTAAGAATTCCTAGGCCAAATCTGGATTTCAAGGATAAAAGCTCCCATGGTTTCCATTTAGAGATACAGGATACAAGAGAATAAAATATGATGAATGTACCATGGTTAGTACTAAGTGATTGATTATCTTACTGATTTATTCTTATTTTCTCTAAAGTTTAATTAATCTAAATATAGGTATGCATTAGTGACTAAGATGATTAGACATAAAGTAAAAATCTATTGTTTATCAAGTTTCTACTCAATTATTCATTTGTTATTTGTTTAGACCTCATTTATGTTCTGGACCACTTCATATTTTTTCATTCATAGTTCCTGATTCATTGAATTTTAACTAATTATTTGTGCTGAAAGTAATAGGGAAATCACTGTCCCACAGATTTCAGTGGCATTAAGGATTTATTAGGTGAATTTCAAAGACAAGTGTTTTGATTTTATAGTTAACACTGAATTCAAATAACAGTTTTAACTTCCTTAAGGTTACTCAATTTTATTGAATCAAGATCCATTATTTTGATTGCTCAGTATTAGTCATCATATACCAGATGTACAGCCTGGTGATTCTTTTTAGGTCCTTGAGATAATTTATAAAAGGAAACTATTGTTTACAAATTCATCATCATAGCCTTTTTGCAACATGTATTTCAACAACAGCTTTCTGAACTTAGTATATAAAGGAAAATGATGTCACAAATTTACTTTTACTTAAAATTACTTAAATTATTTTTATTTTCTTAGACATGGAACATCATTTTTTAACATCTGTGTTCTTTGAAGATTAATATCATAATGCAGATAATCATTAAAATACCATTTTCCTGCACTATAACTACATTTGTAACTATAAATTATATATTGGATCCCCTTGAATTTCTGATTAGAGAAGAACATAGATACATTTACAAGAATAACTGAAAGTTACATAAGCAAATTCAGAAGTCCTAAAATCCATCCAATGTAGTCTTAAGTGTATAAGAAATAGGGAATGCAAACATTCTAAGGAAAATTTAATTCACAGAAGAGTAATTTTATATTCACAAATCCCAAGAGTATTAAAAATAATCATAGCTCCTGAATACACAATATAAAAATGGATTAGTTGTGACCTCAAGAACATAAAAAGAGGGAGGAGTAAAATGATAGGGCTTTTTGTATGTAATCAGCATCAAAGTATTATTAACAGAAAATTAACTGTTATATCTACAAGATGTTTTGTGTAAACCTCATGATAATCACAAAGCAAAAACCTAGATTTACCAAAAATAAAGAGAAGGAAATAAAATCATACTATTACAGAAAACATCAATTCACAAAGGAAGTCACAGGAGAGGAAAAAGGAAAAACAAAACAAAACAGAAAGCAATGAATAAGGTAGTATTAGTCAGTCTTTATAAATCAATAATTCTTCTAAATATAAATGGATTCAATGCTCCAATCAAAAGGCATAGAGTGCTTGGATGGATAAAAACAAAACCCAATTAAGTGCTGCCTACAAGAGACTTAATTCCAGATTTAAAACACACAAGAAGGGGTGCTGGGTAACTTAGTTGGTTAAGTGGCTGCCTTCAGCTCAGGTCATGATCCCTGGGTCCTGGGATTGAGCCTGCATTGGGCTCCCTACTCAGTGGAGAGTCTCCTTCTCCCTCTCCCTCTGCCTGCTGTTCTGCCTACTTGTGCTCTCTCTCTCTATCTCTGTCTCTAAATAAATAAAATCTTAAAAAAAAAAAAAAGAAAAGACACACAAGGACACAAAATGAAGGAGTAGAATAAGATATTCTATGCAAACAGAAATCAAAAGAATATAAGGGGAGCCATATTTACACCTGACAAAATGGTTTTTAAACCAAAATTATCAAAAGAGTCAAAGAAAGTCATTACATAAAGATAAAGAATTTCAAGTTATCAAAAATACATAATGATTGTAAATATATATGCACCCAACATTGGAGTACCAAAATATATTAAGCAAACATTAGCACAGCTGAAGAGAAATACAGAGAACAATACAGTAATAGTAGGGAACTTCAATACTCCACTTACAATAGTGGGCAGATTAGATAGAAAATAAACAACAAAAAATTTTGGATTTGAACCATACTTTAGATCAAATGGACCTAATAGACATTTATAAAATGTTCCATCCAATCGCAGCCAAATGCACATTCTTCTCAAGTCTATATGGAACATACACAAAATAAACACCATTTTTTGAAAAGTAAAAAAAAAAAAAAAAGAAAAAGAAAAAAAAGGTAAATCTCTCACCAGACTAAAGAAAAAAGAGAGAAAGCTGAAATAAATAAATAAAATTAGAAATGAAAAAAGAGACATTGCAACTGACACCACAGAAATATACAGGATCAAAAAGATTAGTGTGAACAATTATACATTAATAAATTGGATAACCTAGAAGAAATGGGAAAATTCCTAGAAATGTACAGCCTACCAAAACAGAATCATGAATAAATAGAAAATCTGAACAGTAAAGAAACTGAATCAGTATCAAAAATCTCCCAAGAAGGAAAGATCCAAGACCAGATAAGTTTCCCCTAGTGAATTTTCCCAAATATTTAAAGAAGTAACACCAATCCTACTCAAGCTTGTCCCAAAAAATCTGAAGAAGGAACATTCCCAAACTCATTTTATAAGGCCAGCATTACCTTGTTATGAAAATCAGATAAGGACAATACAAGAAAACCACAGGTCAATATTCCTGATGAATAAAGTTGCAAAAAAAAAAAATTCTTAACAAAATTCCAGCAAACTGAGTTTAATAGCACATTAAAAGGATCACACATCTGGGCACCTGGGTGGCTCAGTGGGTTAAGCCTCTGCCTTCAGCTCAGGTCAGGATCTCGAGTCCTAGGATCGAGCACTACAGCAAGATCTCTGCTCAGCAGGGAGCTTGCTTCCTTCTCTCTCTCTGCCTGCCTCTCTGCCTACTTGTGATCTGTCTGTCAAATAAATAAATAAAATCTTTAAAAAAAAAAAAAGGATCACACATCATGATCAAGCAAGATTTATCCTGCAATACAAAATGGTTCACTATATGTAATTTAATAAATGTGATATACTACATTAAGAGAAGGGAAGACAAAAATCATATGATCATCTCAATAGCTGTAGAAAAGGCCTTTGACAAACTACAAAGTCCTTTCATAATAAAAACTTCACAAATTTTATATATAAAGAACAAACCCCATGTATGATAAGCTCACAGCTAACAACATATTCAACAATTAAAGGTTGAAATGTTTTCCTCCAAGGTGAAGAATAAGACAAGAGTTCTTAAGCATAACACTCTTTTTCAACATAGGACTGGAAGACCCAGCCGGAGCAATTTTGCAAAATAAAAAGGTAAATGATTTTCAAATCAGAAAATAAGTAAAATTAACTTTGCTTGCAGATGTTTTGATCTTGTATGTAGGATATCTTAAATTCTCAACCAAAAAAGAAAAAAAAGTTACAACTAATCAATGAATTTAATAGTTACAGGATACAAAATTGACATACAGAAATCAGTTGCATTTCTATTCACTAAAAACAAACTATTTAAAAAAGAAATAAATAGAATAATTCCATTCATAATAGCATCAAAAATAATAAAATATTTTCGGTGAATTTAACCAAGGAGGTAAAACACCTCTACAGGTATACCTTGTTTTATTGTACTTCACCTCACTTTATTATGCTTCACAGATACAGTATTTTTTAGAAATTGAAGGTTTTTGGCAATCCTGAGTCAAGCAAGTCTATGGACACAATTTTCACATAAGTATTTCCTTATTCTGTATATTTGTGTCACATTTTGGTAATTCCCATATTTCAAACTTTTTCATTATTTTTGTATTTGAATGCTACAATTTCACGATAAAACTTTAATAGATGAGGAATTGCTTCTTATGGGTAAACAAAGAAACTAGTTTCTTGGGGTGCCTGGGTGGCTCAATTGGTTAAGTGATGGCCTTCAGCTCAGGTCATGATCCTGGAATCTCATGATCAATTCCTGCATTGGGCTCTGAGCTCAGTGGGGAGTCTGCTTCTCCCTCTGACATTTTCCCCCTCATGTTCTCTCTCTCTCTCTCTTTATTCTCTCTCAAATAAATAAATAAAGCCTTTTAAAAATGTATTACATGGAGCACTGGGTGTGGTGCATAAATAATGAATTTTGGAATGCTGTAAAAATATAAAATAAAGTTAAAAAACAAAACAAAACAAAGAAAGTAGTTTCTTGAGATGGAAGCTACTCGGGCAGAAGATACTATGAAGACTGTAGAAATGACAACAAAGGATTTAGAATATGATATGAACTTAATTGTTAAAGGGTGGCCAGGTTTCAGATAGTTGACTACAATTCTGAAACAAATTATACTGTGGGTCAAATATCATCAAACAGCATCCCATGCTACAGGGAAACTGTTCTTGAAAGGAAGAGTCAATCAGTGTGGCAAACTTCATTGTTGTCTTATTTTAAGACACTGTAATAACCACTACAACTTTCAGCTCCCACCACCCTGATCAATTAGCAGCCATCAACACTGAGTCAAGACCCTCTGCCAGATTGATTCTTTAAAAGCTCAGATGATAGTGAATAGTTTTTAGCAATAAAATATTTTTAATTAGGGTATATATGTTTTTTAAACATAAAGGTATTGAAAAGTTAATAAAGTATAGTACAGTATAAATATAACTTTTATATGCACCAGGAAACAAATAATTTAACTCATTTTATTGTGATAGTCACATCATAGTGGTGTTCTGGAAATAAACCACTGATATATCAAGTATGCTTAAACACTGATAACTACAAGACTGTGATGAAAGAAACTGAAGAAGACACAAATGGAAAGATGGCCTGTGTTCATGGATTGGAAGAATTAATATTGCTAACATGCCCATACTATCCAAAGTCATCTATAGATTCAATACAATCCTTATTAAATTCTAATAGCATTTTTTACAAAAATATAAAAGCAAAACAAAACAAAACAAAACATACAATATGCACAGAATCACAAAAAGCCCCAAACAGCCAAGGCAATCCCGAGAAAGGAGAATAAAGGTGGACGCAGCTCTTTCCTAATTTAGAACTATACTTCAAAGCTATAGTAATCAAAATAGTATGATACTGGCTTAAAAATGACACATAGTCAAATGGAACAGAATCCAGATCCCAGAATAAATCCCTGTATATATAGTCAACTAATATTTGACAAGGAAGCTAAGAATACAGCATGAGGAAAGAGGTCTCCTCAATCAAAGGTAATGTGAAATTGATAACCATGTATAAAATAATGAAGTTAGACCTCTATCTTATACCACTCACAAAAATTAACTCAAAGTGTATTGAAGACTTAAACATAATTAATGAAACCATAAAACTCAGGGGAAAATTTTGACATTGGTCTTGGCAATATTTGGATAGGATACCAAAAGACTACATCAAATTAAAAAGCTCCGCAGAGCAAAGGAAGCAGTCAACAAAATGAAAAGGTAACCTACTGAATGGAAAAAAAAATGTGCAAATCAGTTATCTGATAAGGTTACTATCCAAAATATTTGAAGAACTCCTACAATGAAATAACAAAAAACCCAATGTGATTTAAAAATGGGAAAAGAAACTGAGTAGATATTTTTCTAAAGAAGATATTCAAATGGCCAACAGGTACATGTAAAGATGCTAAATATTACTGATTATCAGAGAAATGCAAATCAAAACAACAGTGAAATTATCAGCTCACATCTGTTAAAATGGCTGTCATCAAAAAGAAGAGGTAAGTGTTAGTGAGGATTGGAGAAAAGAAAACTTTGTGCACTGTTGCTGTGAATGGAAATTTGTACACCCACTATAGAAAACAGTATGAAGGTCCCTTAAAAAATAAAATGAAACTACCATATAATTCAGCAATCCCATTTCTAAAAAAAATGAAAAAAGTTCTAAAAAAAGATCTATAATATTCTCATATAATAGTGTAATAGTGCAATAGTAACATTGACAAGACCAATGTCAAATTAGATCCCCAAAACTTACTCATTTTGTAATGGAAGTTTATATACTTTTGACAAACATCTTCCCATTTCCCCAACCTCTAGTCCATGATAATCACCATTTTACTCTCCATCTCTAGGAGTTTAGCTTTTTTAGATTCCTCAAATGAGTGAGATCACAAAATATTTGTCTTCCTCTATCTTATTTCACTTAGTATAATTCCTTCCAAGTCTACCCATATTTTCCTAAATGACAGGATTTTCTTCTTTCTAATGGCTGAATACTTTTATTCTGTACACTCCCCCAACACACACACACACACACACACACACACACACACTCTTTATCCATTCACCCATTGGTGAACACTTAGATTATTTCCATACCTTGGCTACTGTGAATAATGTTGCAATGATTATAGGAGTGCACTATTATATGGTATATGACTATAGATAATATGATTATAGATAGTGAGTATAGATCTCTAAACTATGTCCTTTACTCAAAATTTGCTGAGAAAATAAATCTTAAATGTTCTCACCACAGGAAAGAAATGGTATTATGTGAGCTGATGGAGGTGTTAGCTAACTCTACTGTGGTAATTATTTTGTAGCATATAAGTGTATCAAATCAACAGAGTGCATACCTTAAATTATGTCAATTTTATGTCAATAAAACTAAACAAAGATAAGCCAAGATTATAAAAATTTCATGGGAGTAAATTTGAAAGCTCAGACAAAAGAAGAAAATATACTGAATAAGATTTTAAGATAAATAAAATTATTAAGTCATTTTATCATAAAACAAATACAAAGAGCTTTGCTTGAATTCAATATAGATATATCAACAGTCATCAATAGGCTTAAAAAGGAGGAATAATATTTTATGATAATGCATAGTGTTCTTAGTGATAGTGATTACAATAATTAACATTAAAAGAATGATTTCTAGAAAAAATACAGAAATGTAGCATTTAATTAAATGCAGCATAAAATCATGAAACAAAGATATACTATTCTCTTCCATTCTCCCATCAAAACTCCAACTATATATAGTCTATCAGATTGAGATAGTAGTAAAGTGTTCATATTTTCTATTTATTACCATAGTTTGCAAATAAAATCATGCCATTAATAAGTAATATAAATGCACAATTGTTGCTCTTCCTTCTCCAAATAACACCAAATCAGTTCTGAACATCCATTTCACTTTGGTACTAAAGAATGTGGTTTAATCCATATTTTCCTAGCTAACAACCATTTTTAAAGGTTCATTCAAACAATCTATGATTACTCCACATTCTTAGGACCCTGCCTATTATATCCAAAATAAATTATTTTCCTCAGTGATATTAAACTGGGAGAGCTACTGGAGAGGTTTTGGAACATGGCCAAATATCTCAGTGTTCATTTCTTTAACTGGAATCTAGAAGAACCCCAGATTTCCCCCCAACAAGTAGCTATTCATGAGACCAACATTCTGTAAACAAAGCCATAGTGATCATATATTTAAGTGACAAATACTTCAGTAGTTAACATAGGATAAAGAATGTTTTTTATGAACATGATCTGTGTTTGAATTTGCAGAAATTTCATTGGACAACCAGTGACAGAGGAGAATGATTAAAAGATGTCTAACACTGATGACTCACAGACCTCTATGCCTGAAGTAAATAATACATTTTGTTAATAATATAAATAAATAATAAATAATAAAAGATGTTTCACAAATAATTATTAATGTCATCTGGAAGAAAAACCTGAATAACGTACATATGAATACTTTCCACAAGGAATGTCATATTAAATGAAAACACTCTAAAAAAATAAAATAAATAAATGAAAAAATTCTAAAGTGGGAAAACACAGAAAAGAAAACAATACTGCTTTCATAAATCTAATGACTAACATAAGAAAAATTAATATTCATTTTAGTATTTTTATCTCCTTTTGAAAGGCTTTATATTTTTAAAATAGTATTTATATTTTTAAAATAGTATTTAAAATAGTATAGTTTACAATCTATGAAAGAATTATAGCCTGACTAAGAAAGATTGCACTTTTTCAGGGGAAAAAATATTATTTTGCTGTTCAAAACGGTATTTGGATTTTAAGAACTCATTTAAATACCTAAGAGAGGGAGCACAATTTTAAAGCATCTTGTCTTTTGAGAAGTTATTCACAAATCATAAACTATAACAGCAAATGTTAAGAATAATTTGGTTAAAAAATACTGTATTTGATGACTTAAAATAAAACTCCTAGATTCTTAAAACAGAGATCTATACTCTTGCCAGGATTATTTTATACTCTGTCACGTACACTTTAGTTTGTTCTTGAAAAAATAAAAAAAACTTTTTTTTTTTTTTTTTTTAGATTTTACATATTTTTTTGAGAGAGAGAGAGAGAGAGAGAGCAAGCATGAGAGGGAAGAAGTTCAGAGGGAGAAGCAGACTCCTCATGGAGCTGGGAGCCCGATGTGGGACTCGATCCCGGGACTCCAGGATCATGACCTGAGCCGAAGGCAGTCACCCAACCAACTGAGCCACCCTAGAGCTCCTATTCTGTTATTTCACATGATATTTAAAATTCCTGTTATTTCCCAACCTGCTAATTGCAAGTGAATTTGATAAAGAAGTTCTACATAGCACACATTTTGATAAGAAATTCTTAAATATCTATGTGCAGTAGCTATTGATGGCACACCCAGAAGCTATGCTGTCATTCTAAATAGATCCATCTGGCTTATCACTTAAAAGTAAGATAGTTCCATCAGATCAAACACATACAGATGTTTAAGACTTATGGTACAAATTAGAGGGTAAAAATGGTTTTTGAAAGAACCAACCTGTTTAAAATACAAAATTGACTTTTAAAAGTTATCCTTATGGAAACGCAGCTTTCCCTGAAGTTTTGTCTACACTGGTAATCATTCTCTGTGAGATGTGCCAATGTTCAGTGTCTATCCCCACTGGAAAGAGGGAAAATGGATGTTTTCCATCTGCAGCAAAATAGAGTCAAAACAAACGTATTTAAATTGGAAACATTTGTGGCTAAGAGAGCTGTTCTCCATGAAAACATCTGGTTGTACTTTTAAGTCATTGCCAAATAAACGCATGCTGGAAAATCTATTTTATGCCACACATGGTCACCCATGTAGATGTAGCCTAAAACTTTTTTTGTTTGAGGTCAACACCCTATTTTAGGAAGGAAAGTACAGATTTGTGAGTGTGTAGTGAATTTTTAACAATACTGCTGGAATGGCCATGGGACTTTGAACATGTCTAGTTTCTTCCAGACAAGGAACAGAATAGGACAGACAGTGTTTTTGATAATTCTCAGGTAGACAATGCAAACATTGAAATAATGACGATTTTGAGACAGATCAAACCACTACTTATTTGTGAACAAAGACTGCTTGTGGTTTCTGGTTTCAGCCAGTTTTCATTATTCTTTTTTCTTATTTACATTGACTCAGAGAGATAATTAACTAAATAGTTGTGAAGAGATAGTTTTTCAGACTATTTGATTGACCAGGTTTGTGAGGGAAGGTAATTCCCAAATATAAGTGGCTTAACACAATAGAAATTTGTTTTTCACTCAAGCCTAAGGCAGATGTTGGGGTTGGTGGGAAGCTTTTCAGATTGTCTTTCAGTGATCCAGGTTCTTTCATATCTAGTGGCTTTTCCAATCTTAGGACTCAAAGACTACTTAAGTTTGTTCTGAATCTGAGCATAGTGAGGAATTTAAAAGTTAAAGAGTTTAAAGAAGGAAGTTAAAAGATTTTTATGTGCCAAGACTGGAATCATATATTGCACTTCTCCCACCTCTGCTTGCCATACCTAATGAAGGGAAAGCTCAAAAATGTCCTCTGTGTACCAGAAAAAAATAAAATAAAATATAAAATAAAATAAAATAAAATAAAATAAAATAAGGGCTTCGGTGAATGCAAAATCATCTTTGCTATGTTCATGGTTGGAATTTAGTAGAAAGTTCAAATATTAAAATACAATATTTTATATTTCATAGACAAATAATACAAATGCCAGAACAGGGTCATATTAACTATTTTATAATAAATGTCACTGGATTTTGCCTTTTTCTTTCCACGTTGGTAGCCAAAGACATTGGCTACTTATAAAGTAACCTTCAAGTACACTTCTGAAAATGTCTCACAGGCACACATGAACAAAACCACTGCCATACCACGTTGTATCTTCTAGCAACTTCTGGGCACCACTATCTCCATTCATCATGTATCCCTTCCTGCTACACCAACCTCCATCTCCTAACAGATCATCTGCTGGATTCTGCTGTCTCTAAACATACCAGTCATATTTGAAGACATTACAGCACAGATCCTCAGGATGTCAAATATATACAATGTTCTATTGCAAAGTTGGGAAAAGGCTGTTAAAACTATATCCAGGAGTGGGGTGCCTGGGTGGTTCAGTCGGTTAAACCTCTGCCTTTGGCTCAGGTCATGATCCCAGGGTCCTGGGATCAAGCCCCCCATCAGGCTCTCTGCTCAGCATGGAGCCTGCTTCCCCCCACCCCGCCTGCCTCTCTGCCTACTTGTGATCTCTCTCTCTCTCTGTGAAATAAATAAATAAAATACTTTTTTTAAAAAGTATATCCAGGGGATGCCTGGGTGGCTCAGTTGGTTGGACGACTGCCTTCGGCTCAGGTCATGATCCCGGAGTCCCGGGATCGAGTCCTGCATCGGGCTCCCAGCTGCATGGGGAGTCTGCTTCTCCCTCTGACCTTCTCCTCGCTCATGCTCTCTCTCACTGTCTCTCTCTCAAATAAATAAATAAAATCTTAAAAAAAAAAAGTATATCCAGGAGTAGAAGAGGGAAAATTTTACCTCTACTCTCTAAGGGTCTTTGCCTGATCCTGAGAATTAAATGGACATAAAATGGATTAGCAGGAGAAAAGCATATACATTTCTACATGCACATGGGAGCTCCCACAGGAAAATGTAGATGCAAAAAGCCAATAAACTCAAATGCTTATATATTATATACTACATTGAAAACAGAGTAACAATTGTGGAAAAATAACTAAAATATATGGGATCACTAAAGGAAGATAAAGGTAATTTTAACAAGGTCTGTTTGTACAGCTTTCCTTTGGCCTCGGTTCCCCATATCTAGTGATAAGTGTGTTTTCTTTCCTCCCAGTATAGGGAGGTAATCGTTCACAAAAGAGTTCATCTCTAGCTTCCAGGAACAAAAGGGAAGGTCACAGTGACTTTCTTGCATCTATTGTTTTACAGATGTCTTTAGCTCAAAATAATTCTTACTCTACCATGGTATATTTTGGGGTGGCATGGTCCATCACTCTTCACAAGCATTTCTGCTGTGCACCCAAGACAACTTCATTTTCTGCCTGCAGCCCCTCCCTCTGCAGGACTCAGGTGTTTCTCTTGGTGTATTCTAACTGTCTGCACATGTCTAGGCATGACTAATTCCTTTATGCTCAACCGAGCCTGCATATAGTTTGTCATATTTAATTCTTAAAACAAACCTAAGGGGTAGATCTGAAATAATGTAACTGTTATCACTCTTAATTGTCAGATGAGGAAACTTAACCTCTAAGAAGTTAAGTGGTTTGTCCAGTCTAGCAAAATTCCTGGCCAGATCTCTGAATCTAACATCCAGGCCATTAAGCACTGTACTATATAGCTTCTTTTAAGATTCAGGTAAGACCTTCTACATTCTCTTTCTTTTTATTTACCTCGTACTTACATATTTCTCCACTGTTTCTCTCTTCTTTAAAATATATTATCACTCACTTTTTACTGAGAAGAGTGGTGTTCAACTTAAAACAATCCTAGGTTAGTGTTCTAAAAACCTTCACTGAATCCCAAGGTCAAGTTCATATACCAGTAGTGAGTATGAGAATGTTGTACAATAAGAATAGAGGGACAGAAACAGCATGTGCCAGACTAAAGGGGGCAACTACCATCTAACTGGAGCCAAGAGTTGTCATATAAGAATGCATACTATGTGTTGCCAAATCTTACGATTTTCCAAGGGAAGTTAGGAATTTAGATTTTTATGTCAGATTTTTAATTATTGGCATTTTACTCACTTTTTTTTTTTAAACAAAATAGATGTCTATTGTGCAATGCCTATATGAGGTCTATTTGGCCCCTCAGTTATTTTTATGGATGGAAAAGAAATAAACTACATTAGCCATGGTTGGTTGTATTCCAGATTTAATAACCATTGCACATTTAGTGGTTTACTCACTCTCAGTTATTAATTAATTAATTAATATAATTCATACATTCATTCATTATTCCTTTGTTTGATTAATTTCATATTATGTGCAACACACGTAGTACAGAGATGAAAATAAATCATTCCTGTCTTCACAGTTGTCATAATTTAACATAGGAAAAAGACATATTATAAATAAATTAAAATGTTTTGGGTAAGTATATTAATAATTAAAAGAGTAATTAACTCTATCTGGGAATGAGCTGGGAACTTGCCAGGGAAAAAGGACATGGAAAGAACAGTATACGGAAAGCCAACATAATTTAAAGCAGCAGGCAATAGTCGGGAAAACTGGAAAAATTTATATAAAATTGATATAAAATTTTTATATCAAGAAAGTATCCCTGTATATTAAGAGCTGTAGGATGGTGAGGAAAACTTTTGGTAAAGGTCTAAGAAAAAGAAAAATAGAAAAAAGAATATACCGTGGCCTGCCTGGCATTAAAGTAAATGTGCCAGTCGTTTCAAGCACAATGTAAGAACAACTGAGGTGCGAGCTACATGATATGGCAAAAATTTGATCATAGAAATGAGCCACAGACAAGAACTATTTGTAATATGGAAATATGATAATCCAGACAATAAATATAAATTTTATTTTACTAAAAGATGAACACTTGTTATATTTTTATTCTGTCTGAGTATTTCTTCTCCTAAGAGGTAAAGGGAGTGACTGACTAGTACAGTTGCTGTATTGGATTTAAATCTGAAAAAACAAGGATTAGGTAATGTTAGTGTTATTTGGGGAAAAGTGACCATGTTATTTTAGTATATCATGCTCAAGGTCCAAATCACTAATGTGATCAAATACATCTCCTTTACATTAGAAGTATAGACTTCCCCAACTTCAAGGGAAAGTCTTCAGAGCTTAAAACTTTTGTGGTTAAGGAAGAAAGGGGGTATTTCAAAACTATCAGTTCAGGATTAGTTTCCCGTAAGAAGAAAATAATAAATTGGCTTTAAAAAGTTTCTCCTTAGAATCCTCTATAATATTGATGATAAAACTAATACTATGCCATGATAATTTCCTGTAAATATCACTATTAATTCATGCCTGCTTTATGTGCCAGACACCACAATAAACGCAACCTGTAAGATGGTTATTATTATACCTATTTTACAGAAAAGACCAATGAGGCTTAAACAAAATCAGAATTTCCCAAAATAATAAAATAGGTATTAGGGCATATGCTGTAGGCTTTGAGGTTATGCAGTTAGTATTCAAACCTAAGTTTCTGTGAACATAATGATCTTTTTGAGATTTTTAAATTAATTAATTTGTCTATTTATTTATTTATGGGGGGGGGAAGGATAGAGGGAGCGAGAGAGAGAATCTTAAGTATGTTCCATGCCCAGTGAGAAGCCCAGTGCAGGGCTCCATTTCCTGACCCTGATATCATGACCTGAGCTGAAAACAAGAGTCCGATGCCTAAGGGGTGACTGAGCCACCCAGACGCCCCTTTCTGAATATACTTGAGTCATTTTGTTCTTAAATATAGAAGAATATAAACAAAAGTTAGTAGAGAATAGATTTTCATTGCAATGTTATCATTATTATCTAAGTATAACATACACCTCAGGATAATTGTACTCTGTATGGAAACAATCAAGTTTCCCTAGCAGGTACTAAACTGACTCCAGGCACTGCATTTCAGAAATTCACGGATGTCTTTTTGAAAAAAAAAATAACTGTATTTTGAAGAACAGCTGAAATTGTAAACCTAAAAAAAAAAATACATGTTTAATGATGTTTAACCCAGAGAACAGAACAATTGGATAATTAAGGAAAACAATGACAGTGCTTTTCAAAGTTGTGAAGCAATATAAAGAATTGTAATAAGGCTTGTTTAATGTAGCTCCAGAAAACAAATGCAGAATGATGAAGTGGAAGATAAAGAGTCAGTTTTCACTCAACATACAGAGAAAGGTAATGAAGTTGAATGTGATTAATAGTTCTAGGAGCCAAGAAATGTCATAATTATTTTTTAAACCTGGGGGGGGGGTGTTTCTCTTTATTTTAAAGAAAGGAAAAATGAGGAGTTTGGAGAAGCAATAAAGCAATAAAAAACAGAGCATAAGTTTTGATACTCAATAATATAAGTATTAAGCAGCCTTGCAGTTTTCTCTCCCATCAAACCATGTATATGAATTGAATTCTCCAAGAATAGAGTGAAATGTCCAACATAACCACCCAAGATCTTGGTTTTCTTATGTGCAAAGGGAATGCTGAAATAATTCTGGCTCCACAGAATACCCCATTGCTTTATATTCTTCTATTAGATTCATCCCCTCTTTGTATGACATCAAATTAATCAAGATAGCATTCATATGTTCGGTTCATATATTTACATGTATTCATTTTTTGGTTATCACAACCTAAGGAAGTTGAAGAACTAGCATAATTAACTTTGACTCTTCAGTACAGTCTAGTTAAACCTCAGCAAAATTGTTTCCAATTTTCATTTCGTGACAGATTGACTGGGCTATACACAACTGTATACTGATTGGTAATTTTAAGATTTCAAGGACTGACTACTTCTCAAAACTGCATAAACAATAAAATTTTCAAAAGAACATTTATAAGGGCAGAAAGGAAAAAATATTCTTCATATGTTAACCAAAACACTCTATAGAGGAAAAAAACAAAGCAAAAAACAGAGTGCTTTTAACTGTATACCTTTTCTATCAGAGGTAAATTGACAGATTTTTTTAAAAATTTAGGCTTTTTAAGAATTTTAGGAGATTTCAGAATAAAGGTAATGAATCCACCCTCAACCAACTAAATAATAAGCAAATACCTGAATGATCTTTTTAGTCCTACTAAAATAGTGTAGTCCTAAATAAACATATAAATCAAGGAAAACAGATTATTACTTTTTAAACTCACATCCATCTGTTAGCTTGATATCTTCTTTGAGGGGATTCATATACAAATAGGTTTGTTCATTATAAGATTAAATAGTAATTCAGAAACCAATTATAAACTCTCATTTCCTCCAGGGGTTACTTAAGCCTTTGGTTCAAAAGAACTTGAGTTACTCATGAAAGATCTGTATTTCTCAGACACGCAACCAGTGACTCACAGGATGAGTAACAAACAGAACCAGTCCTCTTATTTCCTTCCTCCTCTCCCCTCTGTTCTTCTCTACTTAGCCAGAATACATGAATTAATTGACTGTTTTCAACATGCCCTTCTGTTGCTTATCTTAGTTTCTGACTTCCAAAGATTTTTTAAAAAAAAAACCTAAAACTAGAGTTATTTCATACATTAAACTATATTCTACAAAGATCTGACTGAGAGAGGGAAAGACACATGATATAAACATATAAATCTATCATTTTCCTTTCTTCCTTCCTTTATTCCTTCCTTTCCTGGGAGGAACTATGAAATCTGTACACCAAAATCCATTTCAATGTCATAAATCAAGTTCTTACACTTTTGTTTGAATTAGTTTTTATAGGATGCTAATTTTCTGGAAGAACGTGATGTGAAAATCCTTGCCATAATTTGTCTCTTCTAGTAATTATTTCAAATAATCATTGAGCCATGTATTCTCCTAGTTACTAGAGATATCTCCTTGAAGAAAAGGAAAATATACATACATATATACAGAGATGTATATTTTGTGTATAACATATATAAGTATATATTATATATAAGTTTATATATGTATATAAATTATATATGCAATATAGTTTACATTTCAGTGAATGGAAATTGACAATAGATATAGGTTAAATAATGCATAGTATATTAAAAGATGAAGAGTATAATGGTGGGGAGAATGATGAATTGCTATTTGAGTCAGATGGTATAGGCAAATCTCAATAAGAAAATGATAATTGAGGGGCGCCTGGGTGGCTCAGTCGTTAACTGTCTGTCTTCGCTCAGGTCATGATCCCAGAGTCTTGGGATCGAGCCCCACACTGGGCTCCCTGTTCAGCGTGCAGCCTGCTTCTTCCTCTCCCACTCCCATTGCTTGTGTTCCCTCTCTCGATGTCTCTCTCCATCAAATAAATAAATAAAATCTTTAAAAAATGATAATTGAGCAAAATCACTAAAGAGAGGATGTGTCAAGGCATGT
Source organism: Mustela nivalis (assembly GCF_964662115.1). Classification (NCBI taxonomy): domain Eukaryota; kingdom Metazoa; phylum Chordata; class Mammalia; order Carnivora; family Mustelidae; genus Mustela; species Mustela nivalis. Next base: position 78,627,806 of record NC_139031.1, read on the forward strand.
GAACATCAAGGGGAGGAATATTCCAGGCAGACAGAATGGTCAATTCAAAGGGACAGTGGCAGCAGTGTCTTTGTCAAGATGTGCAAGCCAGATAGTTTTGGATTTTAATACAAGATTCCTTGAGAATATATATCCTTAAGACTCAAAGGAAGTACCTTCTTATGATAGAATTTAATTCATAATATCATGGTAGATACAGAGTCTTTTGTTCACTCATTCATTCAAAGATCAAGCAGATATATTTTTTTTTTTATTGCCTGAGCACTAGAAACACAAACATGAGTTAGACAACAAGGAAAAATTCATATAAGTAGATCTTTACATTCCACATTATAAGCATAATAAAGTGTGTACAGAACTCTTTTGGATGGTAGTAGAATGGGTGACAAACTATCCTGGAAAAGTCATAAATGGCTTCACTGAGGAAGTGATATTTGATTTGGTTTCTGAAGAATGAGTAAGATTTCACAAGTAAGAAATGAGAGACAGGCATTACTGGACACAGCATCATATTCATAAACACGGAAGTAGTGAAGAGAATATGAAAAAGAATATGATATTACTGGATGTGTGGTACTTGAGAGGGGAAAAAGAATTGAGCAAAATGTGAAATGCTGCATGCTATGCTGTTTGGATTCTCTTTTGTAAGAGGAATGTTTTAATAGAAAATGGACATAATCAGGTTTTTAAATTAGAGCTATTTGATGGTGGGGTGGAGGATGAATTGCACCATTCAGGCAACCTTCTACAGTTACCAGCTGTTCATGAGAGATCCCTATAGATACATGAATAAAGATGCTTTAATTCTTCAGGGGAAGCTTTATAACATTACATAGGAATCTTACTGCTAGTGTTGATGTAGAACAGAACTCAGAAAAGGATAGGTTACTTCCGAAAATATTCAAATCACCATCCCATGGGGTGTACAATATGAGGGTCTACAAGATTCCATCCTAGACTTTGAGTTTTTTAATGAGGTATCCTAAGTACTCTAAAGCAATATAAAATATTTGTTGAGTGCTTCTCGTATATCCTGTACTGTTCTCATTCCTTTTAAGCATTACCTCATATACTCTTCGTAACAGCTTTGAGGTCTTTATTATAACTTTCCACATATAATAAATGAGGTAAATGATGTCTAGGAAGGTTAAATAAGATCTATAGATGAAACAGCTTTTATTAGAATCAGGTACTTCAGGTTACAAGTGCTTTGCTATACTATTTCCCTGAAAATTTGGCACATATTTGTCTCTAATATATTGTCATTAATGCACAGCATACATCTGAAATATTGTGAACATGTTGTAGTTTATTCACTGAGATCAGCTTTAGTGACTAGAAAGATGAGATTTCTCATGGCAATAACTGGTCAAGGGTCTAAGATTTTGCCTTACTTGCAAGTTGAAAGAGGTTAGCTTCCCACAGTTTCATGGTTGCTAGTAGAAGATAAAAGACTCTTGGGTTAGAGACAAAGGATATTATTACTCAAAGGAATTACAAAAGCCAGAGTTTCAGCATTCATACCTGTTCCTTAATTCTAGATCACAAAAGAGTGATTCAAAGTGGGAAATACAATGGCTGAACATGCAATAGGTTGGGTTATAGAAGAGGATCTTTGAGTTTAGTGGATTCCAGTCTTTCCTAGAGGTCATTAAATTTGCCTAATCTTTGCCTTGGAGAAAGACTTAGTCTAAATTATATCAGATAGTAAACAAACAAGCCCCTAGTTCTAGAGAGACATTATCACCACCTCTCAAAACTTTTTTCTTTTGTTTGTATAAAAATATTTGAAGGGGTGCCTGGCTCAGTTGGCTGAGCGCTGGATTCTTGATTTCAACTCAGGGTCCTGGGATCAAGCCCCACATCGGGCTCCATGCTCAGTGTGAGTCTGCCTGAGATTCTCTCTTTCCCTCTCCCATCGCCCCTCCCCACATGCATGTTTTAAATAATAAATGAATAAATAAATCTTAGGTAGAAAAAAAAAAGAATCCTTGAAGATAGTCTAGAACAAAGGTGGTTAGGTTCTAAGTTCAAAATATCTACAGAAATGCAAGAAACCCATGAAGAAATGTCTCCTAGCATCTCACTCAGAAGGAAACTGTGCTAGAGGATATTTGGGGAAGTCAAACCAACTACCATCTCTACCTTACGTTTCTGAAATCCCACAGCAGACTTGAAAGGCAGACATTTTTTAGAACTTGACATTGATAATTTAGGCCAAGTTTGATTCCACAGCTAGAGCCATATAGAAATTTGTTGATTTCATTACATAATTAATAAGTCTGCATGTCTTGATTTTTAATCAAATTATAGAAAACTCTTACTTCTTGGTTGATTTTGATGCCACAGTTAAAGAATGATGGGCTTTGGGGCACCTGGGTGGCTCAGTTGGTTAAGCATACAACTCCTGATTTCAGCTCAGGTTGTGCTCTCATGGTTGTGAGATCAAGCCTAACACGGGTCTCTGCACTCAGCATGGAGTCTCCTTGAGATTCTCTTTTTCCCTTTCCTCCTGCTCATGCATGCATGTATACGGAGCTCTCTAAATAAATAAATAAATAAATATCTTAAAAAAAAAAAAAAAAGAATGATGTGCTTCAAAGTATTTTTCTAGCATTTTAACTGTTTAAATTATATATACCATTGTTTTCAGCAATAGAAAGACACTGTTGGCAAAATAATTTAACTTTTAAACTACTCTAATCAAGATAATGCTCCATGACATATTAATTCTCTTAGAGTCATGAAAGAAAATGTGAAAATTTTCTTTTTACCACTAAATAAACTTCATTTTTCCAGTCAATAGATAAAGGTGATTATTTATACTTGTAAAACCTATAAGTTTAGATGAATTTTCAGACAGACTAGTGACACAACTGGAGATCATGCAATTTCTTTAGTTGATCTTTGGATGAAGTATGACATAAAGCATGCATTTGAAATCATGAGAGTACCCAAAGGAATGAATAATAAATAATATGGTATACAATATAGCAGAAACGTTTACCACACTGTGTAAAAAATGTTGCAGGATCCCAATCAAACAGAAATGAAATTAATACAAGAACTAGCTGATTGTGAGAATACATAAGTGAAATTAATACAAGAAATAGCTGGTTGTGGGAATGGTGGACCCTGCTGCCATTAGAGAAACTCTAGATACCAGTCAGAGGAACTCAGTGAAGGAAACATATCAAAATAAGTTAAGAAGGTGGTTGTAACAAAGACGATAAGGAGGTCCCAGAGGCAGTGACACTGTTAAAAAACTTCATGTTAAAGAAAATCACAAAACATTTCATGACATTGAAAGTGCTAAAAATAAAACATGGCAAGCTGATCCAACCTCTAAAGGAATAGGACAATTTGCCAAAGCACAGAAAAGATCTTTGTTCTATATCTTAAATTATACGATGACAAGCAAGCACCATTCAAACTCCTCAGTATTTTTTAACAAAGATAAAAAATAATTCCTATTTAAATTACAGTGTATCAAATAAATACTAGTTTATTATTATTATTATTTTTAAAGATTTTATTTATTTATTTGACAGACAGAGATCACAAGTAGGCAGAGAGGTAGGCAGAGAGAGAGGAGGAAGCGGGCTCCCTGCAGAGCAGAGAGCCCGATGTGGGGCTCGATCCCAGGATCCTGGGATCATGACCTGAGCCGAAGGCAGAGGGTTAACCCACAGAGTCACCCAGGTGCCCCATAGTTTATTATTTTTAATACCCTATCCATCTCTAGCCTATTTTTAATATTTTATAAATTTTTAATATTTTGACAAAAATTTTTAAAGTCCTAGAACAACAGTATTTTTTCCTGATTATCTTTTTGATTCTTCAGATTGATTTGCATAACTTTAGCTGGCACAGGCATTTTTACAGTCTTGTAGTACTGTGCAAAAGAGGACTACCTTATCCTTATCATATGTATGATTATTTATAATATAAATACATATTCCTCATACCAGAGATTATACCATAAGTATGAAGTATACATATCTTTCTATATCCTGGACATCATATTTTAGGTACTCATTACTTCTCACATAGAAAGATATAGAAGTCTTTTCACCATTCTACCTTCCACGTTCTCATCTTGCGGTCAATTCTTCATTTCCCTTCATATGGATCTTTCTAAAATGCATTTGTAGTCATGTCAGCCTTACTTAAAAGTGCATAATGAGAAACTGCTGTATATTTCATTAGAATACATTTTTCCCCACTGTTTTCCACTATGCTATCTTTGCTTATAGTTCCCACTCCACTTACGCTTCATGTTCCCCTTTCCTCTTCCCCTTATTACATGAATGTATAAATCAATGAATAAATGAGCAAATATTTACTGGTGGAATATGTCATATAAATTAAGCAAGTTAACGTAACATTCTCCAAAGGTGTGGATTTTCACACATGAGGGATGTGGAAAATAACGTCCTGTACTGGTGAAAGGAAATATCAAAAATTCTATTTCAGGGGCACCTGGGTGGCTCAGTTTGTTAAGCGACTGCCTTTGGCTCAGGTCATGATCCTGGAGTCCCGGAATTGAGTCCCGCATCGGGCTTCCAGCTCCACAGGGAGTCTGCTTCTCCCCCTGACCTTCTCCCTCTCATTCTCTCTCTCTTTCAAATAAATACATAAAATCTTAAAAAAAAAATTCTATTACATTTGTTATGTTTTTTTTTTTTTTTTTTTTTTTTTTTTTAGAGAGAGAGAGATCACAAGCAGGCAGAGAGGCAGGCAGAGAGAGAGGGGGGAAGCAGGCTCCCTGCTGAGCAGAGAGCCCCATGTGGGGCTCGATCCCAGAACCCTGAGATCATGACCTGAGCCGAAGGCAGAGGCTCAACCCACTGAGCCACCCAGGCGCCCCACATTTCTTATGTTTTTTAAATCCAAAATACAAAAGAGCCTGGGTTGCTCAGTTTGTTAAGCATCTGAGTTTTGATTTTGGCTCAGGTTATGATCTCAGGGTCCTGAGGTTAAGCCCCATGTCAGGCTCCTCACTGGGCATGGAACCTGGTTAAGATTCTTTCTCTCCCTGCCCCTCTCCCTGCTCACGTGCTCTTTCTCTCTCCCTCTCTAAAATCAATCAATCAATCAATCAATCAATCAATGTTTCTTTCTAAAACAAACAAACAAACAAAAAAGAAAATAAGCCTTAATATCCACGTAGCAATGGCATTCTTACTGGGTCAGTCATGTGCCACATGGAGGCCAGAGTAGGAATTCACTGTACAGACAAGGGTCTTCCCCCTTGTTTGTTAATGACTGACACATTGCAATCATTTGCACTTGTAAATATGGTTGAAGTGGATTTATGTTTTATATTGTCTTGTTTAAACTAAATCTCTCTTCACTAAATAGAAGAGAAATTTAAATTCAATGAGACAAGAATGATGAAAAAAATGGAGGGTGATGGCAAGAAATGACATTGGACATGCATGCCTGCTGCTTGCATAAGGGGCTAAAAATTGATCTGCCAACAAGTCAGCCAAAATATTCAATATTACTCAGAAAAAATAGTTGCAGTATGGATTTACATGTACTCTTAATAATGAATTTCAACTAAACTACATATTTCTCTTGGAGATATTTGAAGACATGACAGTAAAGTGTTAGAATTCTGTACCTATAATATGAGGTTAAAATGATGCAATATTTTTAGGGGGACAGTAGGAACCTGACAAAATTTTACCAACTTAGCTATAAGCGTATAATAGCAAAAGTCAAAATCTGCAGTTGATTAGGGCAATTGTTATTCATACAGTAGAAAAACAGCAAAAGAGCTTATGTGAAATAACAATTATTATTTGGGCAGATACAGAGAAATGTTAGAGATTTTAGGAAACACTTTTAGAACTAATAATCCAGTATGAGAAGTATGCACTAGAGTTGGATGAAATTGCAGGTCTTAAACATGCCTTAGCTGATAGATTTGAGAGATTCTATTTTGTTAATGAAAATCTGAAGAACTATTCTTCTTGAAGCACTAAAGGGAAAGTTCTCTAAAGAAAAAAGGGCTCTCATTTTTTAAAAAATGATTAAGGAAAATAAAATTAATGGGGAAAAATATCTAAGGATACTATCTGAGAAAACGGCTGTTTTGTATTAAAAGTAAAGGATCAAGAATTAGTTCATAGAAATAGAATCATGTGAAATACATTCATTTGTATTATTCATAGACAAAGGATTGCATCAAAGTGGAAAAGTTTTTCTTTTCCTTTTTTTTTTTTTTTAAGATTTTATTTATTTATTTGAGACAGAACACAAGCAGGGAAGAGGGTCAGAGGGAGAAGGAGAAACAGACTCCCCATTGAGCAGGGAGCCTGAGGTAGGGTTAGGTCCCAGGACCCTGGCATCATGACCTGAGCTGAAGGCAGCTGCTTAACCGACTGAGCCACCCAGGGGCCTGAACATGGAAAAGTTTAAGCAACAAGTGGAAAGTAATCATCAAAGTGGCTACTCAGGTTGGGATGATGAAACTGATCTTTAAGCATCATGACATTTTGTAAAAATGGTAAGCAATAATAATAAAAAAATTTTACTATACATATTTACTTGTTATTAAATAGTATACAGTTTACTTAAAGAACTGTCAAATTTAAGGATGAGTTACATATATTTTCCCTAAAGGACACGTCTTCCAAATTTATTTACTATTTGCATAATATGCAAACGCTTCATGGAAGTAGTGTATCAGTCTTTTAAAGATTAACGTGGCATTCAACGATGAATAAGAAAGCAACTGCTTACTGAAAAAAATTCACTTCATGGAGAAATGGATTTCAAAATGTTTTTATCATTATATGATTCAAAACACTGCAAGTGTGTCACCTACAAAAATTTTATGTCAGCCCACTTGTACTGGGAAACAGAATTTTCTAATCAGTTTAAAAATCTTCCACATGAAGAGTCTCAGTAGATTTTAAACTAGCTGATTAAAAATGTAAAATGTATCTAATATGGATGAGTGCTGTGAAGTGTGTAAACCTGGTGATTCACAGACCTGTACCCCTGGGGATAAAAATATATGTTTATAAAAAATAAAAAATTAATTAAAAAAATGTAAAATGTAATACCTTCCAATCAGTTTGAAATAAAATCTGACTTATATCAAGAATTAGGGATACTGATAGCTATCAATACTCAGTGCTTTGCAGTATTGGTCAGTAAAACAGAAAATGAGTTTGTGATTATTAAGTACAAAATGACACCCTTCTTTTATTTAGATCTACACATATTTGTGAGGAATTTTTAGGCTCTTTTCCATCTTTAACAGCAAAGCAAGGGTGGGTATAAAGTGAACTTTGTCCCTGGTTATGAACGTATTATACACACAATACAAAAATTGGATTAATAATAAAAAAACATATTTATTTGTTCTTACTGTATTCTTAAACAATACATTCTAAATAACTTAATACAAAATATAATTGTTAAGAGACAAATTTACAAAATGCCTCTTATATGACTAATTAAAATAAAAGTTTTTGGGCACCTAGGCACCTTGGTGGATCAGTAGGTAAAGCACTGACTCTCAGGTCTTTCTCAGGTCTCAGGTTTTCCTCTCAGGTCATGATCTCAGGGTGATAAGATTGAGCCCCACATCTGTCTGGCTCCATGTTCAGTAAGGAATCTGTTTGAGATTCTCTCTCTCCCTCTGCCCCTCCCCCTCCAATAAATAAATAAATCTTTAAAAAACAAAATGAGTTTTTAAAGAGATATTGTTTATCTTCAGCTGGTTATTCATCTCATTATGAAATATTATTAAATAAAAAGCACTATGGAACACCATTTATAATATTATAAAGAGAAAAAGACATTTAAAAACTTTACTGTAATGTACTTATGTTATTTTGCATTATAATATTTATGATAATTATAATAAAGTATGCATAATATAATGTGACAGAATATTTTCCATCCTTATTGTTCTTTTAAATTTATTCTAATTTTTGTTTATATTTTATAAGCATAAAATATATGCAATCTTACATATGAATAATTTTTAAATATATAGCTGTATGTATATTGGGAGATAACCCACTGAAAATTATTTTAACTGATAAGATTCTATAATCAAAAGACTTTGGTGCTTATAAAGCCTCATTTTATAGGAGCTACCTTCTACTTAAAGGTCTCTCTTTCCATTTTGGTAAGTGTCTCTTCTTTCTCCTAAACTTTCACATTCTTTTACTGAAACTTCTCAGGCACTTTGCTACACTGTAATTATTTTTATCTCCATTATTTTTTCTAGTTGTTAGAAACTACATAAGAATTTTTCTTAGCTATGTATCTCCTCAGTCATCAACAAGAGTAGCAAGTCTGCAGTTAGAGACACTCAAAAATATATGTTGACTGAATCATCTTGGGGCTTGCAACTGTGGAGTCACATTAGAAATAACTATCATATTACAGAGAAGCTTCTATTAGATAAATAAAGACTAAAGAGCAAATCACCTGGACTGCTTGCCAAATATTCTCCATAGGATACTCCACATCAACTCTAAATATTTATAATTTAAATTGATGTTATATAATGATCCTTGCTTTGCTGATAATCTTCTCACCAAACGCATATGGGAAACAGACATGGAAGTTGAAATATGACCTATGAGCATAATCATTCAATTAAACAGAATAAAACAGAATTGGCCCTTTACAATGTTGAGTAACAATTTATTGACCCGTTGGTTTAATCGGAGTAAGGACTAAATTTGTATAAATAGTCAAAGCTTTGCATTTGTCAATGCACATTCCTAGGGGAATTGGGAAGATGCTCTAGATATGAACATTTCAAGGTTTGTTTAACTTTTGGGCTTTTTTTTTTAGCTTTTAAGAAACTTAAGTATTAGTTAAGGAATTTGATGTCTACTGAGATCCTTTTACTGAGTATTAGTGTCTTTTATTCTTTCATTCTCACTCTCTTCATGTGTGCGTGTGCATGCACGCATATGTGAATAAAGAACAAAAACTCAGCACTTAAACCTAAATTATTCAAAAAGGACTCTCCTTTTCATATTTTTTCTTCTTTCAGGGTCCTCTTAGAGTAATTTGCTATATAAAAAATCTTTATTATTATGTGAAATATTGATTAATTTAGGTCTATTTTTTAATATTGGCTAGTTTCAAATTGTTTATATAGCCTTTAGACTGCAGACTCTGGGAAAGCATTACAAGATAAGCCTATGTGTGCTTTTCTCTTTGGAGGTGCACCTCAATGCAATTTGCAGTGAGTCACAACTCGACCAAAACAGAGTTCTGTTCTTTCTAATTAAAATAAATATAATAGAACAACAATAATGATTTAATTAATGGAAAATGCTGTTTCATTGATTTTTTCAACTAGCATTTTAAATTATAATTCAAGTTTTTACATGAAAAAGTTCATATGAATATGTAAAATGATTTGATGAAATGATCAATAAATGAAAGTGAGAAGTTAATGAAACTGGCTTTTAACATTCTCTATAGCAGTTATTAATGAGGGAATGAAATAAAGGTGTAGTAAAGGTAGAATGACAACTTATTTTTTTCTTTCAAGTGTTCTGCAGAGCACAACACAGAAAAACAGTATTGAGAATTAAGAAAAAAATTAACTCAATTTTAGAACTTTTTTCAAAGTCACAATTTTACTTATCAATGTAATTTATAGGGATAGTCACAAATTATTTTTATATTTATAATTTTATTATATATTTTATATTTATATATAAATTATTACAAAATTTATGAATATATATTATACAAATTTCATTATATGTCTATATATTTTATATCATTTATATTCATAAATTATATATAATTTATAGATAAAATTTTTTTATATTTTAACTTGGTTTTGCTTAAAACTCTCTCTGTTATTTCTGCAGTGTTTTCACACACTGCAACAGTAATTTCAGATGTTAATTAATCCAGTTAATTTGCCTGAAAATATGCTTCCTGGGACACAACTGATTTGAGCTTATAAGGATGTAGCTGGAAAAGCAGATGCCTACAACTTTCTAGGTAAAATGAAGTATTTTATCATCAGTGTAAGTAAATAAATTTTAGTATTTATATTTGTATGTATTTTATACTTATGACCTTTAAGATTCAGACTTCAGACATATTTAATTAACCTAAATGTTATACTAGATTTCTTGGTTAAAACTGGCTGCAGATAATTATGTAAACATAAAATTTCCGAAGGGGCTTCCCACTACTACCCTGCCCCACATTCCTGATAGTCTAATGTTGCCACGAATGTCTCCTGAAAAAATAAATATTGTGTTTTTCAATTTGGCATGAGAGTCACCCTATTATTTTCAGAGAAAAAAAAAGTCCTCTAAATAATAGGAAAGATGATCCAAAATACATATTTTTGTACTGATTTCAAGAAAAATAATTTTTTTAAATATCTGGCCAATTGAGTTTTATTTTTTCCAAAAAAGGATGAACTAATCAATTAGTTAGTTAAGGCAGATAATATGTTCTCCCCACAGTACCTATGTCTAGTCAGGTGGTTTGCACAATAGGTCCTTAATAGGTTCAAAGATAAAGGGTTCCTTAGTTAAAACCAAAATTCAAAAAACCTTTGTGTCTACAATCAATCCAGCCAGGGACAGCTGCAAATACAAATTATGTGTTTCTGGATGCCTCTGAAATAGGAACCATAGATTTTCTTACCAGGGTGCTTTTTACTCAGGTTGTGATTTCTTGAGTAACACAATTAACTAGATGTTAATTTTAAACTGAGCCCTAAGATAACATAGTGGTTATCTACATTTTAGAGAGGTTTCATAATGTGCACACAAGTACTTGCATAGTATGCTCAGGAAATGTTAAAATATTGCCTGACGTGATTTTTATAAATTTAAGAAAGTGGTTTCAAAAGGAAGAATAGACAGGTTTTATTTGTTGTTGGTGGTTTTTTTTTTTTTTTTTTTTTTTTGGTCTTACTTGCAGCCCAGTGACATTTGACTTGAATGCTTGCTTGAGGCTCAGCATAGTCCCCTACTCTGAGAAGCCAAGCCCCTTTCCACAGACATCTTTCTAAGCTTTGTTGACTCAACGGCTGCCCTTCCTGTTACTAGGACTGTGCTCTAAACCTCCAAATTCCAAATAACATCTGAACATTCCTATACTCTTTGTTTTCTCCTGGTAAGGGTCGAGATACTGGAAGACTTCTTTTGGTGGGACAATTTCTGATTTCTTGTAGAGAAACTGCAATAATGACCACCTTCTCAGGCTCCCTAATCACCTGCTATTTGAACCTAAGGCTTTTTTATTTTTTTATTTTTTTCTTACTGTACCACTGTTGGGAGTGTGATCACAGACCTGGGCTTGAATCCCAGAAGAATTTCCCATCCTCTTTGTGCACCACTCCCTTAATAATATGATAATATCTGAATCTAATTATATGAAGAATGTGTGCCCACTCAAAATCCCTGTTTCTCATTTCCCTGTTATCCTTAGTAATTGCCTAAGATGAAAGCTCCTGCAAATATGAATTTATCCTTTTCTCTATTCTCATCCCCATTCTACTCCATGCTTCCTCTCCCCTAACCTAACTTCACATTTTTCCTGCATTCTCATACCTTTCAATTATGGTTTGTGAAATCCCTGGTATGTGGCAAATACATAAATACACACACACACACACACACATACATCTCTTACTTTGTCAACTTCTTTTGTGACATTTCTCTACCTCTTTCTTTAACTGAAATTTGTTGTCCTCATGAGACAACCACAGCATGCCTCAAGCTGATGTTAATCATTCACCCACACATCTCATATCTCTGGGTCAGGAAGTGGGAAGTCAGCATTCTTCTCACTTCCCAAACTGATCCCTGACCATTGCTCTGAACCTCCTTGGAAAATCCCTTGCTCTTTTGGAGCTCAGGATATTTGGCTCTTTACCAAATATACTAATCACTCCCTCTCAAGCCCCGGGCACTTGAATGCATCACTCACTCACAGTGTTTCTCCCTATTTCAAGTCTTGCTACCATCTCTGAGGTGTTTGTTTGTTTGTCAATATTCCCATTAGAGCTCATCCAGCATCCCACATGCTCAATCCATTGGCCTTCTCTACTGTAAATTCCTATACTTAAATCCCTGTATGTTTAAAATCTACTTCCATCCACACTCCATGGCTGCAGCCAAAACATAAATAGCACCCTTTCTACACTCTTCATCTCTTCCTATGCTTTTTTCAGCTCTTTTATTCTTGTCCCCATTATGCTATTTGGTCAGCATCATCAAGTGCACAAACCCACTAAATTATTTTCTTTCTATCACTCATCTCTTCTCTTTACTTCTCTATCTAGCATTATGGTCCATTTTTCAAACCATTCTTGACAATATGCTCAGGTAACTTGCCTTGTTATTCTTCTATAACTTTCCCCTGGAAAAACTAGTATGAGATAAATCCAACAGTTATTTCCTGCTGTATCTGGGTTGATGAGGAATGTTAGGGAAAATCACATGAATCAGTATGTTAACTCTAAATTTTATTTGGCCCTTTATACTTTCTGGGAATCGTTCACAATTTCTCTAGTTAGATCACTCTTTTATTTGCCAAGTTGGCTATTTAAAATTTTCTCCAATCTCATCTCAAATTTCCTGCTCACCTTAAATCTTTTATCTTTTCAAATGAACTCAACTCTACATGTTTGAGGAAAAATAAAAGCAATCAGGCAGGAATTTCCTTCTGCTGTTACATAGACAGTGGTTCTTTTTGATTTTCCCCTTTTTTCTGTTCTCTTGTCACAAAAGATGCCTGCTTTCTTTCATCTACTTCCATTCCCTTCAACTTTGTTCTGAGTTCTATTTTTTTCCCTCTTTCAGAGATCTTGCTGTGCTGTTTATCTCCTTATCCCTATATTTTATCTTCTTTGCTGATTCACTTCTACTAAGTAGTCTATTGAACCTTTCCTACCTTAGACAAAATTCACTTTGGCCAACATCCTTCTCCTTTTACTGTCTTCCTCCTGACCTTTTATAGAATGTCTCACTTCTGTAAAAGATCAAATCTTTAAAGAATTCTCTATACTTTTTCCACTTCTGCATCTTCTGTTTATTCTTAAATAAAGGTCAGTATAAATGTTGACAGATCACTTCACCAAGATATGGCACCATACATAGCAATCTTCTTTATTTTTAAATACAATACCATATTTTGTCCCTAGTCTCATATAATACCTCTTTAACATTTAGAACATTTAGTAACATTCCATATTTTTTGAAATGCCCTTATCCATTGATTCCTATGATACTATATTTTAATTTTACCCATTTCTGTCCTCCATGTCATTTCCCATTTAGGTTCCCATTTAGGTTCTTCAGAAAATAAAAGAGTTAAATATGTAATATTAAAATCTCTCAAGACTTAGTTATGTTTCTATATACTTACGGTCATTATAATTTATGTATTATCTCTGAACTAGACTCTACCAAGATGTTTAATTATGAAACTGCTAGTCTATAATGGCAGGATCCTGAGACACATTTTGACCATTAATATCACTGATTTTCCAGAACCTCCAGACTGTACTGATGGTCCCTAGTTTTTCCCAGGCACAGGTATGGTACATCATCTTCCTATAGTTTACTTTTAACAGCTACATATAATGAAAGTGGGCAGGCATATTTCTCCAGTTATAGTTGTAGCAGTTACTTTTATTATGTATATTATGTGTTTAAATAAATATAAAAATTATGAGCATATACTCATGTATGTAAGAAAATATATAACCTCTCTATGAAATAGTTAGGAAAAAGGAATTATCATGAAGAAATTCTCATAGATGACTGGGATTAGAGAGCAAATACATTAAAAACAGCAATAGAGATTCTTCAGAAGATTGGTAAGAAAAGTGAGGCAGAAGAGACAAAAAATAAAAGGCTTTGCAATTTAATATATAAATTTAAGCCACTGACTCTGAAAATGCCACAGCAAGCAATATATTTTTAAAATCCTTATAGCTCAAAAGTTGCATGTTGTGAAAGCAAATAATGTGTGCTTGCTTGGGGTTGACCAAGTCAGAGACAAAACTTTCTCTAAATAACTAACAATTTAGTTTAAATACAAAGTCTAATATGAGTAAATGAGCAAGAAGAGAAGGGACAGTATTTCATGTAGAAGAATTCATATGTACAAATGTTTTGAGACACTGTAGAGCATGGTGGGTAAAAAGAATTGAGTCTAATGTGATTGGGATGCCTGGCTGGTAGTTAAGTGCCTGGGTTTAGCTCAGGCATGATCTGAGAGTCCCATATTGGGCATCCTTGATCATTGGGAAATCTGCTTCTCTCTGCCCTTCCTCCATACCCATCCTTCTTGCTAGTACTCTCTCTCTCTCATAAATAAAAAAATCTTAAAAAAACAAAAAAAAAAAAAAGAGAGAGAGAAATTCTAGTGTGATTGAAAAGAATACAAAATGATTTTTGAAAGGTAATACAGCTATTTTAAGAATTTTGGTTTAGCCTTAAGGATAGTAGGAACCTTCATAATATTTTAGGCAGATAGGTGTTTTAAACAGATTCTTCCTGTTGAGTGTAGATAAAGACTTAAAGATGGCAAAGGTAGAAGAGGTATCCACAGATGTAGTAAAGGGTCAGCTGATAAATATTTGGGGTTTTGAAGGCTGAAAGGAAAAATCAAGAATATTATTTGTAGTATATATATAACAATGGAGGGAACAAATTTCTATTGACAAGTTTTTAAAAATACAACAATAATAGTAACAATATGTTAGAATTTTTATAAATGTATCCTCTATAAAAATATGAAAATAAAAATAATGGATATAAAAATATCCTTTGGGAGGATAGAATTTCCTTTTATTAGATGGAGGGGTTAAATAACTGAACATCATTGAATGGTTTTCCTTGCTTGGCTAATACATGAGTCACTAAGAATCTTATTTCAGTTATAGCCTCATTTTAATTTATATTTGTGAATACAGTCCATCATCATGAGATTTTTTTTTTTTTTTACATTTTCTATTTTTTTCTGACTATTGTTTTCTTGTCAGTTGGGAATATTGTGATGAGTGCTTAGTCTTATAATTCTGATGTATATCATATTCTTTTATTATGACTATAGTGCCTTTGTGCAATAAACACAATGCTTTACCACATAATTCAATAACAAAGTAATCCACACTCTAACATGCCTAAAAGTGTGGCATTCAAAATCCACATTTCCCTTCTTCTCTTGTTTGGCCATGATGGGTAGGCATGGTAATAAAAAATGACGTGGTAATCAGCATGCTGTTATAACTGGATTACTGCAATTTATAGTATGTGAAATTATGAAAATACCATATATGGTCTCTATCTCCATTACTCAACTCCACCAACACAGCAAGAATGGAACCACAGATACTACATAAACAAGTGGGTGGGTATGTACATGTTCTGTTAACACTTTGTAAGTAGTGAAATTTGGATTCCTTATAAATTTCACATGTCACAAAATATTCTTTCTTTTGATTTTTTTAACCATTTAAAAATGCACAAAACATTCTTAGCTCATAGACCATACAAAAACAGTCAGAAGTCTAGATTTGGCTCATGGGCAGCAGTTTGATGAACCATGGAGTAGAGAAAGAGCAGTTAGCGGGTTATTTCAGTAATCCAGCCTAACCAGGTGATGGAGATAAAGATAAAAGAATAGTCTTGAGATACTTAAATAGTTAATTAATCTAGTATTGAATTAACTATAAAGGAAGACAGGAGGACTCTGAGGTTTCTGATTTGCATACTGGTTTGGAGATCTTCAGTTAAGATAGGAAAAATCTAGAAATAGACCACATTTGGAGAGAAAATTATGAGTTCACTTTTGAACATGTCATGTTTGATATGCCTTTGTTATATCAAAGGAGAGATTTAAATAAGCAGTTGAACTCAGAGGTCCTGCCTAGGGCTATAAATGTTTTGTAATTGAAACCATGGACTTGGATGAGATTACTCAGTTAAAGAGTAGAGAATTAGAAGAAAGGAGGACAAAAGGCCAAATCCTGAGGTACTCCTACACTTAATGACGTGCGGGAAGAACCCTAGCCTGCCAAGAAAACTAAGGAGCAGCTAAAGTGGTGGTAGAAAAAGAGAGTTATGCCCTGAATCACCAAGGAAGAGAGTGCCAGTGGTTAGTAGTCTAGAATTCCACAACCAAGTAAAATGAGATATTAAAATGTCCATTGCATTTACTAACTGATATGGGGGAAAATGGTAAGTGGTGATCCTGAGAACTATTTTATTGATGTTAGAAGGCTGGAAGCCAGAATGGAGCAGATTGAGGAGTGAGATGGTGACATATAAACCATTTTTTAAAAAAGAAATTTGCATGTGAAATAGAGAGAAGACAGTGACAGAACTACATTGGATTGAAACAGTTTTGTCTGGTGTATTTGGTTTTAAAGTGAGTCTCTTGGGTAAATTTACAAACAATTGGGGAGAAGCCATTGGACTAGGCATTTGAAGACACATGAAAGCAAAACATAGGAGAGAGATGGGATCAAAGGCCAGGTGGAATCAATCAATCATTTATCAATCTAGTATATTCATTTATCTTATGAACATTTATATGTCTATATTTGCATCCTCAATTTATTTTTATATTTAACAAATTCAAAATGCTATGAAGCATTAGGTTTTTTTCTTTGAGATTGTACTGGCAACTTTAAAAAAATATTTTATTTATTTATTTGACAGAGGGAGAGATCATAAAAGGATTAGAATAGGAGAAGCAGGGTCCTCACTGAGCAGGGAGCCTGATGTGGGACTTGATCCCAGGACCCTGGGATCATGGCCTGAGCTGAAGGTAAATGCTTAAACCAGCTGAGCTACCCAGACATCCCTGCACTGGCAAATTTAATCTCTAAAAACATACTAGTGAATTGAGGGTCCCAGTTTATTTGGCTGTATATTTTTAATTATATGTATTAACATATTTTATATATATATAT